>NC_133406.1:42754615-43396538 GCF_049350105.2 Macaca mulatta | reverse complement strand
ACATTTTTAATTCACTTATCTCCAAATCTGAGCTCACTTTCCGTCTAAACGTATTCACCATGTGCCTTCTTTATTTCTATAAATGAGACCACTTCTTTCTAGACTCTCAATTCAATACTTGTGACATTTTTGTTCTCTCCCTCACCTATACCTTCAAGTACAATTCTCTATTTTTATTATCTCTTTTGAATCCTTTCTTCTCTACTGACAGTTTCATTATCTTACTATGAATGAGACTGAATAAGAATGAATGAAAGGGTGGATTGCTAGCAATTGATTATTCACAATTTATAACCTGGATCTGAGTATATGACACCTTTATCCTTTATTTGACTAAGACAGACAAAATTAAATAGAAATATTCTATAGGATAATTTTCATAGAGTACGCTTCCAATAAATGTTTAAGTTTGGAGGGGGAAATTGAAGATAAAAAGTAAAAATTATATTATATACAGTTTTGAATATAAGTAGAAATTATAAAATGGAAGTTAAGCTAGAAAGGATATAGAATTTATTAATTTAAAAGTAAAATATTGCAGAGAACAGATGAACAGTGGAAAGACAGAACTTTGTGGACAATATGAAATTATTCCATTAACCTGGAAGCTTCCTTGATTTCTGGTGACTAATGAAGCTTTTCACTCTATGAAATTTTAACTTAAATTATTTACAATGTTTGCTCCAATCAGTGTGTGAAATGAATAAAGTATAATACTATGTATACAATACTAATATTAATTTTTCAAAACAGTACTTTTGCATTGCTTGATGTGATATTCATCCTATTTTA
Organism: Macaca mulatta; assembly: GCF_049350105.2. Classification (NCBI taxonomy): domain Eukaryota; kingdom Metazoa; phylum Chordata; class Mammalia; order Primates; family Cercopithecidae; genus Macaca; species Macaca mulatta. Next base: position 43,395,746 of record NC_133406.1, on the reverse strand, counting down.
ATTGCCTTTTAAAGTGTTATACTTGCCAATGTATCTTAGAGTAGAACTCTGTTTATCTGTTCCAGCTGAATTACTCGCTAGGCAACCATAGATCCCTGCATCTTTGGGACCTGCATTTTTGATAAATAAGGTACCATCTGAGGTCATCCTATACCTATGAATAAAAAACAAAAAGAATATAAAATTGAAAATACCATAATAGTAATATCAAGATAATACAGTGCTTTCCTTTAAAATATTTTCAAATGTTTTAGAGTTATATTTTTGGTGTTGATTGCAGAAATGGTTAACATCATTATTTTATAAGTGGAAATGCAATAATAATAATAATAATATCATGTACTCACTGTTGGATACATGCCAGTCACTGCTCTAGAAACTTTACTTTTATTTACATCTAAAATTTTCCTAATACCCTAATGAGTTAAATACTATGAATATCTCTGTTTTACAGGTGAGCAAAGAGGTTACAGAACTCACCCAAAGCCAGAGTTAGTAAATGGAAGAACTGGAATTTGCACCCAGGCAATCTTGCTCCATGTGGTGAATTGCTATACTAGACGGTTCTTCAAAATGAAAACTCCAGAGATGTAATGTCTCATGTCACACAGTGAGTCTGTGAGGAGTCTAGGAATAGACTCTGACTCAACTTGCTGGATAATACCTATGACTTCTTCACTGCCAAACCCAGAGTAATGGAAGCCCCACGGCTGGATACTTTGTTGTTTATATTCCACGTGTTTATTATACTCTAGGAGCATGAGTGGATTCAATGCCTTTAAAAAGCACCCAGTGGAATTAAATACTTCCCACAATAGTTTGGCAAAAATGGAAGTAATTACAAAGAATGTCTGTACACATTTTAATTAGAGCTACTGGTCTGTTCTTGATCTCTCTCTTCTCTTAAATCCAGGACAATGTCTTTAATGGATTTGTTAAAACTATATGTTATTTTACCTCACAAAAAGTTTATTATCCTCATTTCAATTACTCAAGTTAAACTAACTGTTTTGGTGCTATGTTTGCAACTCAAAGTATTGGGAAGCACTTGGTCCCAGCTATCGAATTCAAGACTTAATAACCTCAAACTTTATAAAGTCATCATTTATATTATTTTTGACATTCACAGCCTGTTTAGAAAATGTAAAGCTACGTATGTTGGTCAAACTTCCCTTAATATTAGGGATTTGGTCATATTAGTTTGGTCTAGAAGTCTCATCAGTTTTCCTCACTCAATAAAAACAAAGAACATGATACAAACCCAGTACCTGTGTGAACCCACAATAAACATATCATTAACGGTCCAGGCGATCTTTGGTTTGGGATAACCTGTCGCAGAACACATGATGGAGACCTCAGACCCTCCTGTGAAAGACTGATTCTTGGGCATCACAGTGACTTTGGGTGGTTCTGCAAATAAAAGTATATGTATGTAGAAAAATTGCCAATTTATCTTGATGTTAGAAGCTTCCTATGTTAGCAGATTTGTAGGTTTTTCACCACCACACCTTCATTGCCTTCCTCTATGGATGACCCACATCATAGATATGTCAGGAAAGAAACCAGTGGTAATGAAAACAAAGGAAGTAAACTCTCTTTGAAAGTTAAATGAATTTGATCCCGATGTTATATTGCTGTGTTTCCACTGGTTACCATGAAGCCCCTTGCTGGCTTGCTTCCCCTAGCCAACCTACAGTTTGTGCCACTAATCTGATACTTCTCTATGAACCTGTTCCAAGGCAAAGTCTCTAGATAGAACTTTTGGCTCTTTCTAGACAACGAATGTAGGATTGGAGCCACAGCTTGTCCTGACTATGCTGTCTGCTTTGTTCAACTTGATCTTTCTATTTTTACTTATTTGATCGTAACTTTGTTAAGGTCAGAAACCATGTACTCATATTATTCCATATTCTATTACATTCTATAGCATTTAACATCCCTTGTATATCACGCAGTGGCTTGTATATAAAAGACACTTAAAACTTTTGATGGAATGCAGTTTCCTCAACTGTAACCTGGCTCTGAATTGTAATCTCTGCCAGTCCCTCCCAAGATCCTGCTACACTGGTCATTTGACTCATGTCCGTGCATCCACAGGACCTCAACTTAACAAAAAATATCAGTTATTCAAACTTTCTGTTTCATTACACTTCTATGACAGGAAAACGACTTTTGAAAATGAAACACTAAATCAGGAATTTATCATCAAAAAGAAAACAATTCTCTGAGATAATTCTGGGATGTTGATATATTTGTCTTAATAGATTACATGTTTTACATCTATGTTGCTACACAATAAGAATTAATCTTCAAAGAAGGTACCATCAAAGAGATATTAAGTAACTCCTAATGTAAATATCCACCACTCAATAAGGTAAACAAAAGTAAATTAATTTCCAGTGTTTGAAACAGTCAGATTTCATGAGTATTAACAGAAATAAATAAATTCATTCAATGACATCTGTTTTTTGCACAATTATTATGTGCCAGGCACTGTGCTAACTTGCAGGGACACACAGATGACTCTAACAGGCATGCTGTCTGCTTTCCATTTAATTTGGTTTTTACTATAAATAAAATTGAGGAATTCAGTTAGTCAGTTAGATGTGAATATATTTATGATATATCTTTCCTGTAAGTTGGTCTGCAAATTGTGGCTTAGTTTCACTAAGGAACCATTAGCTTGGGGAATATCTATACATGTGAAAGAGATACAAATGGTACTGCTGGGTGGCAGCAGCTACACAACTGAAGGAAGTTAATTAGTGCCTAATTGCTAGCAGCTTACAATTGTCCCCCTCCTCTTTTTTTCCTGTTTACATTGTGTTTTTCAAATTATGATCTAGTCTTTGAAGTTAATGTTTGCAGGATTTTTTCCAGTCCATGAATTTGGTTGATAGCCCCATTATTCCACGGATTCTTGTTGGTGAGCATAGGGCTAGAGAAATGTGTGAGGTCAAGGGCAGACTGACTATGGCCAGTGTGATTCCATCTGGAGTCCATCAATTCTGAAGGACTGCACATGCTGTAGGGATGTTGCAGATAATCTTCAGGGGATAAGGGGGAAAAAATGAACAGTTCTTTCTCTTCGGAATTTATTGAAATGCACATTTATTCATTCCCATCTTCCTAAAATGTTTCTCGTGTCTAGCTATTGACATGGAATTGCTGCAAAGATTCAAGAAACTCTCAGAATTTTTGTCCAAACTTGGTGTCTTCCAACATAGTCTGCCAGAAAAGGCCTGGCATCTCTCCCAGCAAGAATCCCACTGGTAGGCTCTGTAGTTCAGATATCAAAGTAAAAATAAGCCAGTTACCCAAACCAGGATGCAGAGAGCTAAGAGGTCATTGAGCAAATACAGCCTGGATATAGGGTGCTACTCAGGGTCATGAAATAAGTCTGTGTGCAACACACAGATGGGATGACATCATACCACAGGAGGTGAGAAATTTACCATTCCCTTAGAACATTCCTGCTGATTGCTGGGCATGGTGGCTCACGCCTATAATCCCAATGCTTTGGGAGGCAGAGGCCGGTGGATCACCTGAGTTTGAGAGTTTGAGACCAGCCTGACCAACACGGAGAAACTCGGTCTCTACTAAAAATACAAAACTTAGCCAGGCGTGGTGGCATATGCCTGTAATCCCAGCTACTCAGGAGGCTGAGGCAGGAGAATCGCTTGAACCTGGGAGGTGGAGGTTGCAGTGAGCCAAGATCATGCCACTGCACTCCAGCCTGGGCAACAAGAGTGAAACTCCTCACAAAAAATAAATAAATAAATAAAATAAAATTAAAAAAAAAGAATATTCCTGCTGATAAGATACTTAGAAAGAACATGAACAAATTCAGAGGAGCAAAATTAGATTTCCACCAAATAACAGTTGAATAAAAATGGTCAAAATGAATTAGCCTTTACTTAATCAGGTTAAATAATGATATAATAGATCTCACTATAGTTACTTCAACTGCTAATTTTTTAATTCCTAGAAAAACCTCCTTACTTTAATGAAATAGTTTCAATGGAGCAAGAACATGGAAGTGAAGAACCACAGTTCAACTCCATCAACGGAGTAACATCATTTGCCAACTAACAAACTGAATCTGCATCTCTTTATTTGCAATGTAAAACCCCATTCGGATAGGAAAAATACATAGTACTAATGTTGGATTTATAAGTCCGGAGTTCAATTTTAGGTTTTGGAGAGAAGTAATCCATTTTTACTTGAGATTTCCAATCTCATATCACCATCATCATCATTATCACCATTATCATCACCACCACCACCATGAGCAACCAACACCATCATCATCAAGAACAACTTGCTTTTGATAGCCAAAGCATTGGGAACACAGCACTCTAGTAAGTGGCAAGGTATTAATTTGCTTTTTATTTTTTAATTATAACAAAAGCAAAATACATGTTTTTGTAATTTCCTATCAATAATTTAGAAGAATTAAATATAAATATAAAATAAAAACCAACACTACTTTAAGAATTGGGTATCTTAATACACTATTAATGGTAAGATTTGCAAAAATGAAGTGTAAGCGGCCATGAAAACAGCTATCTCACTGCCTACAAAGACTAGGGAAGAAAAAATCTCACCTAATTCTCTTGGAAACTGCCAACACTATCTTCAAGCTCAGGAGACATATTTCCTGTCAGCTGGGTCTGATTTGTTGCTCTTAAGCCTCCGGTAGGAAATTTCTCAGAGAAAATATTTAAGGACTTTTTATTTAAGGTTATTTAATTACCACCAACAAATTAATTAGATATTGCAAATGATTTAATTACCTAAGTCACAATTAGCAATATTTATCACCACTAGTATATTTAGAATACTTGGGCAAATTTCTATGTGTTTTCATTTTTTCAGCCAACAAACATTACTGAGTACTGACTATGTTTCAGATACTTTATGTCTTCAAAGATCTCACAGACACTATAAAGTATATTATGCAAAATTAGGAACTAAATCTCTTTCTAGTAGTCAGTTCATTGAAATAGGAAAGTGGTGCTTTCCTTCAGTCAGTGCCTATTACATGCCAGGTATCTAACTCTAGACCAATCATTTATTTTCCACACTAACACTATATAGTAAGTGTTACTGCCATTTTACAAATAAACTATGACTCAAAATGCTTAAATAATTTGCCCAGTCACTCAAAGGTGGAGCTGGAATTCAAATGCAGACATTGCTTGCTCCATGGTTTCTGTCCGTAACTTAATGGGAAATAATAGTACCTACCTCATGGCATTATTATGGATTAGCTAGGTTAATATACATAAAACACTTAGAACAATGCCTGGCATGTAGTAGGCATGATGTAACTTTTGCTATTATTAGTAGTATTCCTCTATATAGCAAAGTGTGACAAAGAATGACCAAATAAAGTACTATAGCATTTAAAATACATCTGTGCATATGTACTATCTAGACATTTACAAATGAAAGTTGATCAACACAATCCTCACACTTACATACTCCATTTAGATTATATACCCTATTTCAGCCTGTGCACGGTGGCTCACGCCTGTAATCCCAGCATTTTGGGAGGCCAAGGTGTGGGGATCACTTGAACCCAGGAGTTCAAGACCAGCCTGAGCAACAGGGTAAAAACCTCTCTCTACTAAAAATACAAAAATTAGCCTGGCATAGTGGTGTACACCTGTAGTCCCAGCTACTACTTGGCAGACTGAGGTAGGAGGATCACCTCGGCCCAGGAGGCAGAGGTTGCAGTGAGCTGAAGGTTGCAGTGAGCCAAAAGTTGCAGTGAGCCAAGATTGCACCACTGAACTCCAGCTTAGATGTGAATGAGACCCTGTCTCAAAAAAAAAGATTATATATCCTATTTAAAAACAATATTTGTTATATCTTATTTAATTCTTCTGAAATCTGAAATATTTCTAGATACTTAAAATTTACTACAAATTTCAATAAAATAGATAAAATTAGATTTTTTCCTCTGTTTTACTGATGGAAAAAGCGTGCTACTTACCATGTCACGTGGCACATGTTAAAAAGAGTATGATAATATAACAAGCATGTGGTTATAATATTATTTTCATACTTAGTGAAGTAATTCTCATCATTAAATACTGACTTCATCAACCATCTTGAGAAATATTTCCTTTTTTGTTGCAATGTTCTCTCTGGTGACATGGCCTAATTAATGACAGACATCTACCCTTTCCTGATACCACAGAAGACAAATTAATACTTCTCATGTTCATACAGAAATAACATCAAGGAGAAAATGAGGCTTTGTCTGGCACTTTGATTTCTATGTCACAACATGTGATTACGGAGGAGACGTCAGCTACACACTAAATATACTCAAATTGATCAAGGACTCCTGGGTTGGTCCCCAGCCTTAAAAATCCTCCTCATAAGGGAACAACCAGTGGAATCAACAGAAAACTATTTATGTTGTCAGATAAATAGGAAAACAATCTTAAAACCTTAAACTCCTACTATATATGTAAAAACTTCCCCTTCTCTCCCACACTTATGTAAGCTTTACTCAGAAGCAGTATAAGCATTTGAAAATTAAGCAGCCACTGTATCAACTTAACAGTGACAAATTGCTTTAGCCTATTTTGTAAAATTTTGCAAAAGTCACTCACATGATTTTGTTTCTAAATTGGGGTGAATTAATAATATAAACAATATTTTAAAAATAACAACTATAAATTTTTCGTGAGATAATTACCAGATTTTGTTCTAAAATATGGTTTTAAATGCAAGCAGTAATATGCTGGCTTGTGTTGCAACTGGAAAAGAAAGTACTCACATAATGACATTTCAAACTGCTGATGCGATTCAAATAACCCATTGAAGTTAACATGGAAACATGACAGATAAGGGTAATGACCAAGACTTCCCTATAGTGTTATTGTTACATTGAGGTTCATTCAGCAATTAAGAAATTATACATCTATTGGGTGCAATTATGCATTTTCCCTCTGTGCAAGGCACTATGGGTTTAAAAAATGACAATGTGATATTGTGAAATATATATTTTGCTTTGTCCCATTTCCTGACATATAGCTCCTAACATCCTTTGAATCTCGGTAGTGATAAAAGTTTATTTTGCATGCTAATTGGTGACTGGTGGTACCCAGATGGCTTCAGGATGGGGCTAATCACCAGAAAGACCAAGGCAGGATGGAACTTTCAATCCCACCCTCAAAATCCAGGGAAGGGAGAGGAGATGAAGGCAGAGATGATCATTGATGGCCCGTGATGTCATCAATCATGTCTACAGAAGGACATCTCCTTAAAAACCAAAAACAAAAAAGCCAGAGTTTGGGAGCTTCTAAAATAGCTAAACATGCAGAGAATAGCTGAACACATAGAGGTTCCTGGAGGATGGTGTGAAGCTGTGTGCCTACTTGATCAGAAGCATAGGAAGCCCAGGGCTTGTGATTGGCATTTAAAGTAGGTGCAGTTTGGTGGGATTAAGCCCTTAACCTGTGGGGTCTCATGCTAAATGAGTTGATTTCTGAATTGAATTAAATTCATGGGCACCCAGTTGGGGCCTAGAGAGTTGGAGATTTGGTTGTTGGTGTGGAAAAAAAACTTACACATTTAGAAGTGCTGTAAATTGAAATTGACAATAGTAAATAATAGCAGTCTGTGAGGATTAGATGAAGTAAAGTATGCTATCAACTCCCAAAATTTAAAAAAAATGTTAGTTGGTAGCTTTCTTTAAATAATTTAGTGGGTTGATATGCTTGCTAATTGCTCATTTGGTCTCTCTTCCCAGGAGTCAAAACACTGAGAAAGGAGTATTGTTTTCCCTGCTACTGCATTCTATCATTTAGCCTCTCCAACACTTAGACATCTTTTCCACCAGCTCACTTAAAGCCACCAGGTTTGGCTTAATACACATTTTCACATAGTCTATTTTTGCTGAAAATTAAAATGTCCACAGTGTATCACTTCTTCATAACAATTCTCTTATACACTTGAATTACTTATTAAGTCATCCTTTTTTACTTTTGTTTGGTTTTGGTTTTTGTTTAAGATGGAGTCTTGCTCTGTCGCCAAGGCTGGAGTGCAGTGGCACAATCTCAGCTCACCACAACCTCCGCCTCCTGGGTTCAAGCCATTCTCCTGCCTCATCCTCCTGAGTAGCTGGGATTACAGGCACGTGCCACCAGGCCTGGCTGATTTCTGCATTTTCAGTAGAGATGGAGTTTCGCCATGTTGGTCAAGCTGGTCTTGAACTCCTGACCTCATGTGATCTGCCTGTTTTGCCTCCCAAAGTGCAGAGATTATAGGCATGAGCCACTGTACCCGGCCTTTTTTTGTTCCTTTTATAATCTAAATAAGTCTAATTTTTTAGTCTTTCCTTCTAAGTTCTATTTAGAGACCCTTTAACATCTCTCTCTTTTAAGTTTTAGAGAGCATTCTCTTCATCTAAAATTAAAGTACTCTAACATCTTTATAGTACACAGATTCCTTGGATGAAAGGCAAAAGTAACTGAAACATGATATTCATTCATACATGTTATTGCATGAAATTGGAATGTTTTATACCAGAAACTTGCCCCTAACTATGGAGATGGTAGATTACATTTGGCAGATAAATTAAGTGAATACCCAATTTTTCCTATAGAAAAACCTAATTTAGTTATCAGTTGAAATTCCACATTTATTCCTTTTCATAGACCCCATTTTGGTTCAGAAAGAATTTAAAGGACTTACTCTGTAACACAGTCCTACAAAATTCCAGATCCTTAAGCTTTCAAATATGAATGTTTGTAGAATCAGATGATCTAACTTGACATTTTAAGTCTGACTGCTTTATGATACTTTTTAATTTAGAAATAATTCCATGTGGTGGATGCTTGTTAAGTACCAAATAGATTTTTAAAATATGCAGAATAACTTCTGAAATGTTATAGATATGAGATAAACTTCCCAACAAGTGGAACAGTTATAAGTAATCCATTCTGAAGACCAAGTGAGGTCATCATCTCAACACCAAAGGTCTTCAGGTAAATTCTATGTACTTACCATTTTTAAATACATCTCATACTCTTTAAAAAGTATTCAGAGGGCTAGGCGCGGTGGCTCACACCTGTAATCCTAGCACTTTGGGAGGCCGAGGTGGGCAGATCATGAGGTCAGGAGTTCGAGATGAGCCTGGCCAGCATGGTGAAACCCCATCTCTACAGCGATTTTCAGGGAGCAAGGGAAGATAACCATAAGGTCTGACTGCCTGAGGGGTCGGGCAAAATAGAGCCATATTTTTCTTCTTACAGACAGCCTATAAATGAATGTGCAAGTAGGAGAGATATCACTAAATTCTTCTCCTAGCAAGGAATATTAAATATTAAGAACCTAGGAAAAGAATAGCATTCCTGGGGGGAGGTCTATAAATGGACACTCTGGGAGTGTCTGTCTTATGTGGTTAAGATAAGGACTGAAATACATCCTGGTCTGCTGCAGTACCCTTAGGCTCATCAGGGTGGGGAAAAATTCCTGCCCTGGTAAATTTGAGGTCAGACCAGTTCTCTGATCTTGAATCCTGTTTTCTGTTGTTTAAGATGTTTATCAAGATGATACGTGCACAGCTGAACATAGACCCTCATCAGTAATTCTAATTTTGCCCTTGCCTTGTGGTCTTGCTTTGCCCTTTGAAGCATGTAATCTTTGTGACCTAATCCCTATTCGTACAGCCCCTCCTCTTTTGAAATCCGTAATAAAAACTTGCTGGTTTTGCAGCTCAGGGGTCATCATGGTCCTACCAATATGTGATGTCACCCCCAGAAGCCCAGCTGTAAAATTCTTCTCTTCGTACCCTGTCTCTTTATTTCTCAGACCAGCCAACACTTAGGGAAAATAGAAAGAACCTATGTTGAAATATTGGGGGCTGGTTTTTCTGATAAACATATTTAAATAAGCTTTAAGTCATTTTAAAAAGCAACAATTTTGTGGCATAAGCTGATACCATTCCTCAGTTATTTCTACTAAAAAGCACTTTTACCATTCTACTGAAAAGAACTTATACCGCTCTACTGAAAAGAACTTATACCACTCAACATGCAGTGATGGAACTGCTGTCGTATCCTTATACCTAACAGAACTAGGAGCTGCCTACAAATAAACCTTGGAAAGAATTATTTTTTCTCCAAAATAAACTTTTGAGAACTCAACTTTTTAATATTTAAGGGAATATATCACTAGATCCTTACTTTATAATCTATACTTCCATTTATATAAAGCAGATAGGAGATGTTTCTTCTTATAAATTGACCTAAAATCTATTTTTATCTTAAATACTGTTGCTTTTCTTTTTGAGAGGCATTATTTGTTAATTTATGTTCTTAGTTATTTCTTATTTTTAAACATTTATTTTTTCAATTATATTAAATATGAAAGTGATAAAGCACATTCTCAATATCTAGAAAACAAAGAGAACAAATTACTCATACATAATTCAATCCTCTAATAAAATTAATGTGAGCATTTAGGAAAATTTAAATTCTATTTACACAAAGTTTAAAAATAATTCATTTCTTTTAAGTATTTTTTCAAGTACAGAAAAGCATGAAATGATTTATGAAAAATGCAAGTTAACTGCCTGAAGTAGATCTTAAAACGGAAAAACAAAAAAACTACAAGTCAAAAAGTCACTTATAGTTCTGCTGCCCCCAAACAATCATGTACACATTTGGTATATATCAATCTAGTTATCTTTTTTCTCCTAGCATAGCAGTGTTGGCTTCCATTTGTTTGTTTGCATAGCTGGACTTCTGAGTCTTATGGTAAACCTGCTTCAGGGTATTCCTTTCCTGGGGAATTTCCTGTGTCTAAGGATATCATTATCCTCGTGGTAAGGAATTCTCATAATGAAGTAAGCATCATCAACTCATTCACATTCTCACATGCTCATCAGTGTGGCTGATTCAAACAGTCATAGTTTCTGAGGTTAGCTTTGCCTCCCAAGGCTTTTTTGATGAGTTGGTAATGAGCTTGATAATAGTCACTGAGGGAAGTTCACCAGTTGTTCATACCATGGCTTCTCCAATTTGGATTTTTTTGTTTTTCCTTTTTAAGATCTACTTCAAGCCGTTAAGTTGCATTTTTAATAAATCATTTTAAGAAAGCTATATATTTGGCATTTTTCTTGAACTGTTGGACATTTGAGAATGTCCTTTTGATGGCTTTTTATAGGAAAGACAACTTAACTGGATTAAATTCTTGGATTCCATTTCTTTTTTAAACTACTTGCATCTTTCTTATTATTGTGTCAGTTGGAATTCTCAATTGCAAACAACAGAAACCAGGTTGGCTGACTTAAGTAGAAAAGGAATTCATTGGGAAAATTTTTTCTGAGGTACAGAATCAAAAGGAAACTGGATATCAGATAGAAATGGTGTGGCTAGACCGCTGAGAACACAGCCAACATCAGTCTGTTAAAGTGATGGTGAAGGGCCACTGGGACATTTGCTTCTGCTGTTGGACTCTAAATTCCATGATGCTGCCAAAATTAGAATTTTTTCAGTGTTCATGGTCTTGGCAAGAGTGAAAGTCCCACTGGGAGCATATTAGTGGCTGGCTGTGGGTCATGTGATCTAGGGAATAAGGAAAATGAATTATCTGACCTCACTTGTTTTCTGCTTCCCACCAAGATAATAAATAATTCCTCCCCAAATTAGGGAAAGTATTCAGACCCTAAGAGCAAAATTATGACAAATATCCACTGCAATTATCTTCTAGCTTTTAGCATAAGAAGTCAGACACAAATCTGATTTTATCTTTCTGTTTACAATGGGTTTAGTCATATGCTTATGGGGAATGAGTAGATTGTTCCTACTAGTAATTTCAAATTCAGCCAGGATGTGTCTAGATGAAGTTCTCCCTTCATTTACCTTGGTTAATCTACTCACTCAAGACAACTTTTTCTCCCTAGAACAGTTTTCTTCAATTATATCTCGGACTATTTCTTTAGTTTCAATTGTCTTTGTTTCCTAAACTCCTATAAATTTTAGATTAAACTTATTTTTTTATTTCCACTTAAAAATCATATTATTCAACTGTTAGTTCTTTTCCTCAATATTCTGAAAGACTTCTCAAATTTATGCACCACATCCATGATTTTTTATATAGTATAAATTCTGCTCTTCAGTGCCTCTATTACATATTTGCACTAAAATATTGCATTTTAAAAATCAAATCTTTTCTGACTTCTTCCATTCCACTTATTATTATTACTATTATTATCATTATTATGGAGATGGAGTCTCGCTCTGTTGCCCAGGCTGGAGTGCAGTGGTGTGATCTCAGCTCACAGCAACCTCCGCCTCCCAGGTTCAAGAGAGTCTCCTGCCTCAGCTTCCCAAGTAGCTGGGACTACAGATGTGTGCCATCATACCTGGTTAATTTTTCGTATTTTTAGTAGAGACAGGGTTTCACCATGTTAGCCAGGATAGTCTCAATATCCTGACCTCATGATCTGCCTGCCTCAGCCTCCCAAAGTGCTGGGATTACAGGCATGAGTCACTGTGTTCAGCCCATTCCACTTATTATTGTCCTTTTGTCTTAGCCGGTTCTTGCCTTATGTTATGGTTTGAATGTGTCTCCCTGAATTTGTGTGCTGAAAACTTAATCTCCAATGCAACAGCATTGGGAGATGAGGCCTCATGGGAGATGTTTAGGTTTCTGCCCACATGAAAACATTAATACCCTTAATTAAAAAGCTCACAGGAGTAGATGTGCTCTTTTGCTTTCTTTGTCTTTCTGCCCTCTACCATGTGATGATGCAGGAAGAAGGGCTTCACTAGATGCCCCAGTCTTGATCTTGGACCTCCTAGCCTTCAGCACTGTGAGCCAATAAATTTCTGTTCATTATAAATTACCCAGTCTCAGGGATTCTGTTACAGCAGCAAAAAAACAGACTAAGATACCGTATGAATATACACTGTCATCTAAAAGAAGTGAAGTCTTTTTGAAAGATAATGGGCAGACCAAATACTTTTTCCCCTTGTCTCTAGAATAAGCTGCTTTCAAAGCGTCCATTTCTTATAAGTATTCCCTGCCTGCCTTGTTTTGTTCCTCAGCATTTCTACTTAAGTCCTATGCTTCATTTCCCCCCCACTGTTTTATTTATTTCGATAGTTTTCTGTTTATTCATCTTCAAATGAAGTGACATTCGTCCAAAACTAGTGTCTTTTAACAAAGTGTTTGGATGGACTTGACTTCATTCTCACTCTGCTTCTGTTCTGGAGGAGCTGAACCCCCTTTTCAGCTCTGCAGCTAAGTGAGAGTCTGACATACATGGCTCCTTGCCCAGTCCTCATCTATGGAGCTCTTTTGGCTGAGATGTGATGCTCCCCTCTGCAACCATCTGTTTCTAAAATTCCTAACTGACACTCGTATCGATGTTTCTCTTGCTTTCAAATACTTTCATTGGTGGGAAACATACATCCCAGGTTACATATATCCAAGGTTACAATTTTCTACCTGGGACCAGGTTGCCTGCTCATTTACTATCCTGCTAGTTTCCTAACTGAATAGTTAGAGCTAGTATGAGAAAATAGCATTCTGGCTTCTTCAAAGAGTAACATTTTCTTTTTGGAGCAAACTATAAAACAAGGACAAAGATACTTCCTATTTTCATGTGAACAGAAAAAGGATGGAGCACTGTTAAGATTTTCATTCCAGTGATCTTAAAATATAGATAAATATTCTATATACATATTTATATAAGAAAAAAATCTTTATATGTAATACATATAAAATTCCTCCTAGGATTTTTGCTGCTGTTAATTGCTGCTAGTTTTTAGTATTCTTTAGCTTTGTCTTTTTGAAGACTTTATATATAATTTATTGTCAGGTAAAGAAAGGCTGCAATACTAGACATATACTCTCTTAAAGAAGAAAATTCTTGCTAATTATATTTTGTAAAATTACTACAAAAAACTTGTAAAATCTAGATTTTTAACTCTTAAAAGTATTCCAGATAGAAATAGTTCCCAAACATACCAGTGGAAGCATAACAACATAAATAAGGCTGTGAATTAAGCTACTGATTCCCCTTTAAACAAGAAAACTATTCCTAAAGTTAAGTATTCAATCCAAGTATTATTTTGTCTTTTAAGTTTTCTAAAACTATTTGTTATTTCTGCTTTTAAAAAGATTTAACTGCATTAAAGTGAAATTAATTTGTAATGTAAGATTTAATGCCAATAGTTTATCAGCTCTCATATTATCATAAACTTTACCTTTAGGTATGGCAGTTTACTTCATCAAATACCCATAGCTTTCCAATAGTGCATTCAACCATAAAATAATACACTTAGGTAACTACAATTAGTAAAAGTCTCTTATTTTTACTGAGCAGTACTATCAATTCTAGAGTATATTTTTGTTAGATTTTTGAAACATCCTTTATCATCAAAATTGGCCCCTCAAACTCAAGGCCAACTAGACAGGCCATAAAATAACACCTCTAGACAGATTTACACCACTAATACAGATTACCCAGTAATGATGTACTGTCATACAGTTTTTATATTTATGTTTTGTGTATTATATAACATTTTACCTCAGCACTTTGTAAATTGTTGGATAATAATGGCTTTATTTTACCAGAAAGAAGAGAGTCAAGGGCTTCCCTTAAAGATACACATTTCTAGATCATATGGTTCATTCTGTAGAATGGATATATATGCTGTTTTCAGAAAATGTCCATGGAATTACTTGAGAAGGCTATTAAAATGCAGATTCCCAGGCCACACACCAGACCTATAGAAAAAACATCGCTTGATGTGGGGTTAGAAATATGCATTTTTAAAAAAGTCCTTGGGTAATTCCTTACTCATGGAAGTTTGAGAATCACCGCTCTAATGAACTAAACAGAAAAATTATGGACTGTAATGTTAACTTGGAGAAACAAGGAAGGCTCTGATTTGTTTACAATCTCATTCTAAGGGACTTCAAATAAAGAACCAAGATCAAATTTCAGAAGTCCATTAGCACTTATTTTATCCGAAACAATCAGTTCGGTAAAATAGTTCCAGAGTTCTAGTAACCCAAGTTGCTAGAACTTGGATCGACTCATATTATCTAGGCAGTTTCATGTGGAAATGTGGTGAACCATTTACAAAAGCAACATTTCCCTAGAGGATTCCCCAGATCAACTAACAAAAGACACACATTCTGATTGCAGCATATATTTCAACTACCAGGGAGAAAACTATAATCAGATGTCAACCATTTTGTTCATTCTCATGGTAGTTTCGCTTTTCTGTCATTAATAACATTCTAAGAGTTAGCCTTGAAGCTCAATGGTCATTTTCTTAGGTAACCTTGCTAAAAAGTTACCTGAGACTGTTACTTCAGGCATGTTATAAAATTGTTTCTAATACCACAATCAAATAGACCCAATTCTGGTGCAATCAGTCTCCCACATCAAGGAACTGAAATAAAATATTCTGCTGAGGCAGTAACTGAACCTTTCAGCTTAACAGTGAAAAACTGCCAACAGTAATTTTTTCATTACATTAAGACTCCCAGCTGGTCTATAGACATTTAGAAGCCAAATATGTTTCCACTGAAAGAGAAACTTTGGAGTGGTTTCTCCTCGTCATTTGATGGTCCTGAACAATATATATTTAGTAGCCATTAACCACATTGCTCATAAATTCATTTTCAACTATTGGAACATGTAATCTCTGAATACATAATTCAAAATTGGCTCACAATTAGTTTATTTTCAATAGGCACTTGTGTGTGTACATGCGTGTGTAAGACAAATAATGTTAAAAACAACTCTGCTTATGTTTCAATAAAATTTCACCAAGATGAGATGCATCTTAAACCTTTATTTTAAAGGTATTAGTGAGAATTATCACACAATTTCACAACGAAAGGTAAATTAGTTACGTATGCAATAACACAGTACTTAAATTGGGAAGAAATTGTTTTTTGACCAATTATTAATTAGTATGCTTTGTAAAAAATCCACAAGATGGATTAAAGAATTTAAAACTATTAAATTATCCAGAGACAATTTTTATATTGTCTTAAAATAAACATCTTCAACTACTATGATTAGTTATGATTGTATTAAAGTTTCCTATTTGTTAGTGATGTTTTAGTTTCCAGTTTTCTTGGCCATAGACCACTGAATACGCTTAAGCATTCCATCACTCAAAACGATAATTATTTGGGTAGATACTCTCACTCTCAAATAGCCAACTTGGGAGGACAAAAATTTTAAAAAAAGAAGACAGAAAGATGTCATAATTCAGAAGTTACCAAAAGCACTGTACCTTGCACTGTGAGGAAAACTGAAGCGGCTGATGATCCACCTTCACTAGAAACCACACAAAGATACTCTCCAGCATCGTTGAATTTCACACTCTTTAGCTCCAATGACAGATTAGTCAAGGTCCTAATTCTTGCTGGCTCTGCCAGTCTGACATCTCTGTCATTCCTCTGCCAGGTTAGATTGTAATCCACTGCGCTGATGATGAGACATGTTAACACTGCTGTCTCTCCAGGAGTGACTGTAACATTGCTAGGCACTTGGATGACTGGAGGCGGTTCTGTGTGAAATCAAAAAATTCAAATCAAGAGATCTAAAAGCCATTTTGCTCACTTACAGATGTGGTTTAAAAACTGAATAAGTATGTATTGAATATCCAGTAGGAAAGATGCAGTGCAACAGAACTTACTCCATTAATGTGTATGACTATGAGCCCCCCCAAAATTATCACTGAAAGGATGCTTTAGAAAGTAGTACACACTTACATACCAAAGGATACTCAAGCCAAATTATAGACATGAGAGTCAAAGAGGCATGTCAAAAGAGTATAACTTGACTGATTTAGGATTGCAAAATGAGGCCAAGTTTTTATTGATGAAAGTAGCATTTGCGAACTTTTAAATTTTAAAAATATATATTTAGCGTTGTAAAGAAAATAGCACACAAAGGATAGTAAACATGAAAATGACAGTATCATCTTTCAGGGGAGTTACAGTCTCATTAAGAAGACATAGGACAATAGAAGAGTAAGATAAATGTTCAAGCAAAAATGGGGAACAGTTTGATTTATGAAGTTCAGGTGAACAGTAGGAACAGACCATTAATAAAATTGTACACAGAGCCATATACACAAAAGGCATTGAGTAATGCATGTGTTTCAGATATGGTCAAAGGCCAATTACTAATTAAATATTTAACCAACATTTTTGCAGAAAATCACATTTCTCTAGTTCGTTGGTTCTTTTTATTATTTTACTTTAAGTTCCGGGGTACATGTGCAGAACATGCAGGTTTGTCACATAGGTGTACGTGTGCCATGGTGGTTTGCTGCACCTATTGACCTGTCCTCTAAGTTGCCTCCCCTTGCCCCCCATCCCCCAACAGGCCCTGGTGTGTGTTGTTCCCCTCCCTGTGCATGTGTTCCCATTGTTCAACTCCTACTTATGAGTGAGAACATGCGGTGTTTGGTTTCCTTTTCCTGAGTTAGCTCTAGTTAGTTTTGAGAGTGAATCTAAATTCTCTCTCCAAAGCTGTCTCTGCTCAAATGCTTTAAAATGATCCCCGGGCGCGGTGGCTCAAGCCTGTAATCCCAGCACTTTGGGAGGCCGAGATGGGCGGATCACGAAGTCAGGAGATCGAGACCATCCTGGCTAACACGGTGAAACCCCGTCTCTACTAAAATACAAAAATAATTAGCCAGGCGAGGTGGCGGGCGCCTGTACTCCCAGCTACTCGGGAGGCTGAGGCAGGAGAATGGTGTGAACCCAGGAGGCGGGGCTTGCAGTGAGCTGAGATCCGGCCACTGCACTCCAGCCTGGGCAACAGAGCCAGACTCCATCTCAAAAAAAAAAAAAAAAAAGATCTCCTGTAGCAATACATTATAAATAATGCCGCAATAAAAACTGCAGTGATCTATGCTAGCTAGAAATTCATGTGTCTGTTTTAGTTTAATATGAAAGTGTGTCAAATATTCAAGATCAAACTTTATCCCCGTGCTATTTAAAACTATGTATGAGTGCAGATTAATATAATAAGCCTAGAATGGAGACTGAAAACAAGTATACCAAAACCACAGTGGTTATCTCTGAGTGATATAATATGTGTGTTTTCCATATTTTGTTATATTTATCATTGTTTTCCCAAACTGTTTCTAAGTAGTATATGCTATTTTAAGTTAAAAAAATGTTTTATTATTTTGTTATTTTTTAAATCTCTTATGAAAATAGCTAGTGAATACATTGGAAAGAATACAGGACAAAGGAAGCTTTGATTGGAGTCTGGCTAGGGTTCACAGATAAAATGCAGGACACTTTGTTAAATCTGAATTTCAGATACAAATACAATAATATTTCAGTACAAGTATGCCTTGTGTAATATTTGGGTCACACATATGTGATATTCAAATTTAACTGGGCATCCTGTGTTTTTAATTTGCTAAATTTGGTAATAATAGGCCACCTAGTTCTACCCCTAATTAGTTGTGTGACTTTAGATAAGTCAATTTAGTGATATTAATAGTTTAGTTTTTCTATCTGAAAAATAAGATGATTAATTTATCATAAAGACTCCTTCTAGCTCTCAGATCCCTATGAAACAAACATGCTGAAGGTTAGACACCCCTTTCCAGTGCTGCTCACATCCAATTACTTCTTAATGAAGGAAGAAAGACCCAGCTCTCCTCGCTCAATTCAGGGCCCTCCCAGCTCCAGAGCTGCCTGTAGGCCCTTGCTGCAACTGTAGCTCAGTTCCTCTTCTTCCACTTCCCTCATTCCCTTACAGGTGCTTTTCCCTAGAGAACTCTCCAAAAACCCTCTTGCATACAAACTCCACCCCAGATACTAGTTTCTCTTAGAATATAAATTCAAATAAGTACCTGCCAACTTTCTAATAACATACATGAGCAGATGAGATTTGAAATCATGACATACGACACCACCACTGCATAAATACTTCAAGACAATAAATATTATACACATGGAAATATTTAGACATATGTGAATAAATTTGGTAGGAATAGGGGAATGATGAGGGAGAATTACAGCAGTTTGTGAAGGAGGCCAAGATTATGGATTATCAGAAATAACCTGTTCTAGGAGTACAAAGGGCAGCCATTCCTGAGTGAAAGCAGGCTGGGATTAGGGTAGCAGAAAGGAAACCTCAATAATCAGGGAGGAACAGTGACAAGCGTAGGCTTGGGACATTAGGACCATGAGACTGAGAATCAGGAGGCCAGGAATCTACATCTTATGACCTATCTACCCATTTGATCATAAACAGGTCACTTGCTTCCTCTGGGTTCTGTTTCATTAGCTATAAAATGATAAGGTGGTATAAGATTATTTCCAAATCTTAGCCTTTCTAAAAGAATATTCTGTAATTATAATTTAAGGTTTCCTGTCACTGACATGCCCTTGACAAGTTTTCTCTCTTCAGATTTTTACCTAAACTCAGAATTTTAGTACTGTGTGTGTGTGTGTGTGTGTGTGTGTGTGTGTGTGTGTTGGGTGAAGGTCATTGTGTTAGTAAAACAATTCAGTACAGATAATTAATATAACTTAGTATCAAACTAAACTACCAAATGTAATTTGAAAAGAATAAGTTTTTCATGCTTCTGCAGTTTCACTCATTTGATTCTGTGTGTTTATATTCAATAAAAGAGAAGAACAATGCTTTCTACACCTATTGTGCATTTAAAACAATCAATAACCCAATAACCAACATTTCAAATGTACCAAAAGTCCTCAAACATGTCAACTAGTAAAAAAGTGCTGGCAAAAACTGAGGCGACATATTGGTAGAACTTGGGCATTTCTTTAAACTGCTCTTGGGTGTTCCTTGACTTTATAAAATAAAATAATATCCATAATGGCATGAGAATATTAGTGTTCAATAATGCTTTGCTTCCTAATACCCCTTTAAAAAATATAAGATCTAATTATCCTGTGAATTTGCACCTGATTCCAGTATGCTGATAATTAGTTACAGTGCGGTGGCTGAGCTGGGACCTCAGCCTAGGCTAGGGGAAATTCGGAAGTGGGTGGAGCTTAAAGACTGGCGTATTAGGCAACAGCTAACCCAGAAAACAAAAAGTCCACTCTTTCAAGTTCAAAGGGGCACTTACTTGTGACTTCTGCTGTTATAGTCATTGCCCTTGCCATCACTGTTTCTGCCCTATTCTTTTTAAATTGACTGAGTGGAAAACAATTCCAGAAAGTCAGCTCGGGCACAGTACAATTTCCTAGTTATTCCATTGCCTGGCTGGCACAGATCACAGACGGCTACTAGAAGGACATGTGTAGAATACACATATGGAAGTTCCTGACACTGTCAAGCCCAATTCATGACAGTCAGTTCACAAGTTCTTCCTGGCACTTCCCAGTTATTTATGCAAGATGTCTGAATCAACTCACTCAAACCTCTTTCCTTGTTGTCCTTCTCTTAAAAAGTATTGCTGGGAAAAATACTCAAGTGTTCAAGTATTTGTTTTCCCAGAAGCTGAGGAATGTTGACATAACTCCAATGCTTTTTGTAATTATTGAACATGAAAAAATGAATAGTTTGTGATGTATGTCAACTTGCTAAATTGTTTCAGAAGACAAACGTTTTCTAGCAGTAACAGAATACAAATGGTTTAACTGCAAGAAGAACATGCTTGTCTGACTTGCATGCTTCTGCTTTAAGGTTTTGAAATTACTGATAGCAAACAACAAATCCTAGACTTCTAAATATATGATATACCTATAATTATAAGCTTCTTTTGTCTTAACTTGTCTGAAGAAAATGCACCCCAGTACTAAAAGCAAATATAGACATTGTAACAAATTCAACAGCAGCAATATATAGGTCAGAATAGGTTACAATTAAACACATAGCAACACTAGTCCACAAGGCAGGTAGAAAATCATTCAGCCTAAACAAAGTTTTCAATTATAGATAAACACCAAGTAAATGACTTAATCCTGATCATTGATTATAAATGGTAGTCTTTTATCCCCTAAAAATTAGGTGAGATGAGAGGAAAAATTATTTTTTTCACTTTAATGTATTTTACCTTATAAAATAATATGAACTATATTCATCTATTCATAGGAAACATACTATCTGAATGCAAAATAATTAGCACTACTTCTACCCTTCTTAGTGCGAATATTGTAGCCACTGAGGTCCTGTGTTCTTAGAATATAATCGTTTTCATTATTATCTTTAATTTAAATATCAGAATCTACTCATAAAAATGCTCTGCTCATTATGAATATGGGGGAGGAAGAGTGAACATTTAACCTTGTTTTGATCAGAATAGATCCTTCACTTAAATTTTATTTTCTCACGGGAAAATGCTATATGATCATTTCAAAAACTATTCCTTAGTCCCCGACAATAATGATAACAACAACAATAATAATCACTAATGTCTATGAAGTGTTTCTATGTGGCAGGCTCTCTTCTAAGTGCCTTGCATATATTACATATCATTTAATACTCACTGTTTCCCATGAAATATAGACTGTTCTTGTTGTTATGCTTTTTTTATAGTTAGGGAAACCAAGGCATAATTATTATCCTTAAATAATTAGCCCAAGGAGGGTCATGTATCTGATACATGGTGAAGCCAGGATTTGAGTTCTCCATTCAGTGGAGAGATAGACAATAATAAAATAATCATAAAGACAACTGTATAAACACAAACTGGTTAACAAACATCCCATTTCCACAGCTGCATTAATACTTGGGCAACTGCAAAGAAATTAGTGGTAATTACCTGATACATCAAAAAATGTCTGTGCCCGTCCAGTACCTGCACTGCTGACAGCGATGCACTCATAGAAACCTTCGTCAGACAAAGTGACCTTTTCAATATCTAAGTTCACACTGGCAGATTCTCTGGAGGGAAGATAATGGAAAACTTTTAGTTACTACAAAATAAGACCAAGTTGAAAGCAATGATTCACTATTTTTCTTGAAGTTTCATTCAAAAGAACAATGTAAATAAAATAAACTGATAAAACTGCAGGGTTCTTTTTAACTTAAAATGACACACCGTTTATATTTTACTAGAACATGAGGCTTTTCTACTCTGAGCAAAAGACACAACATAAACAATAATTATAGAGGTTGAAAATTTATTTAGGGAAATATTTTGTAGCTATGTCAAAATATAAGATAACAGAGCTGGCAAAGAAATACTCATTAGTCCTCTCTCCTTTTATTTTTTTCCAGTTTTTGGTCATGTCAGTAGGAATCTTAGACAAAGCAATTTAATTAGGCAATATACAAATTTGAAGGTAGGAAATCTACTTTTTGATTCTAAGAAGATACATTCTCCTTAACTTTCTTTTAGATAAGCTCCACATGGGGCGATAGGCCATATATCGTTCAACCTACATACACAATGAGAAATGAAAACAAATGATCAGTTTTATAGTTAAACTCTAAAAAAAAATCCCTCTACTATATTATGTACTCATTCATTTAATAAATATTTATTCTTTGTCCTCTAACACTGTTCAAATTATTTCTCATTTTCTGGAAGTGTCTTAATAATAGATATTTAATCTTTGTTTCAAAGAGCTCAATGATCTACAAAAATAGGCATTGTCCTGTTTTAAAGTGTGGCTGAAATGTCAAAAATGTTTTCATAATTTTTCTCCTGTATCATCTGTAGCTACTTATAACCTTAAAAAAATCAAGATACAGATAAGGTAAAAAGCCCACTGCAGACAAGAGATTTTCCACTGAATTCTGAAAGTGGTATAAAATATGATACCTTATGGTGATATCTCCAGATCTCTCCCCATCCAAACACACCATACTTATCATCAGAAACCAAGAAGAACTTACTGAGCTCTTAACTCCTATTTGGTACAACTGGGGTTTGTAAGAAAAAGTTAAAACAGGTTTCTGTGCCTTAGGAAAGTGAGAAACAAAGCAAGGTCATTGTTCCATGTGTTTTAGTAGCTGAGAAAATTCACTTTAGTTAAACATTGTTTCCTTTCAATTCTGTAGGCACTAACTACATGCCAGTGGTTCTTCTTGTCACTTTCAGAATGAAAGCAGAATACCACTTGACTCCATACCATACTGATCATGTAAGCTGTATCTTCGAGGCTTAACAGGAGTATACTAAGTACAAATTTGTAAACGTCATCATCTAGGAGGTACTGGTAAGTTTCAGGAAGGTAGGGGTTTGGAATACATACATCTTTGGTGTTTTCTTCAGAGCCTACTTAAAAGCTGAGCATATATTAGGATTAATAAAGAACAGATTGATGGAAATTTTAGAACAGAAACTGAAGATTCTTTGAGTCCTAAATCCCTTTTTAAAAATGAAAGTTGAGATAGAGAAAGGACAAGTAATTTGTCCAAAGACATACAACCAGTTTACTAAATGCTTGAAGAATGTTCTTTACAGTTGTTCCTTTCTTGATTATGGAATGTTACATGAAAATAATTCTCTTTTTCATGGAGCCTTCTCAGTTGACATTAAGCACTATGCGGACATAATAAAAAAAGTTTTGAAGGGTAGATTTTGGAATAGGGAAAAGAACACGTCAAATAAAAATGCACCCTGCTGCTAATGCAAACGGATTCTCCCTTACATTCCCTGGTGACCAAAGTGACTGACATAAACAAACATTAAGTCACATGTTTCATGTTATTAGGAAATCTAGGGTAGGGACATGAGAGTGAATCAGAATTAGAGTATCAGTCTATCATCACTCATGCCTAATTTTGTCTCTAACTTCTCACATCCAAAGAGCTTAATACATGTCAGCAAAACATGTCATATCTCTGGGCCACAGAGCTGGAAAAATGAGAAAAAGAATTCTCGTGGCTTACCTCCCAGGAATTGTGTGGAATTAATGAATTAATGTTTCTAAAGAATTTCAAGTGTCTTTGAAAAATGTTACTGTTTAAACATAAAACAGAATTATTTGATTTCACCAGCTAGTTATGTAGCTTCATCATTTTATATCCTGGTCAATTATGTTGCTGGTTATTAAATACACAGCTAAATAAATCATTAAGATATACTATGTAAGGGGCAGGAAATAATACAGTTTAATCTTTAAAGAGTAGAAAATGTCCTAGTTCTGATGAACATTCCTGCCATAAATTTTTGATTAAAATAAGTTGCCATAAAGTGATTGTATAAGCTGAGACTGTCAAACATTTAACATCTTATGGAAGTTATGTTGATATTGAATTAATAGCATAAAAGTCTGATAAAACAATAATTCCTAGAGATTTTCCCAAAACGTTGTTTCACAGTAAGTTAAAAGGCAACACTTTGCAGAAATCGTTTTTCTCCAGCTTTCAAGGTTTACTTAGTTTTTATCATTAAATTACTTGCATTTGTCTAAAAAAGTTACCCAACTTCACAAGGAAAAGCTGGTGCCCTGTAGCCCGCTCCTGCTGATTGTTATATGCAGGCGCCACACCTGCTATGAGCCACCTGTCACCCCACCTGCAGCACAGACCATGCCTCTCTGACCTTCTCTGCTCCCTTTCTCCTCCTGGCTCAATGGGCTTCAGCCATACTGGCCTCCTTCTGTCTGTCCTTCCCACATGCCCAGTCCACTCCAGCCTTCATGCATTTGCATTTGCTCTTCCTGGTGTTTGAATACTCTTCTCTGGATACCTTGTTGATCACCTTTCTTGGCATCTTTATGTCTTTGCTCCAATGCCCCTTACTCTGAATTTTAGGCTTTCAAATTGGCCAATGCTACATCCACTCCACCTACCAGCATTATTCAACCCAACTAACCTGCTGTATGCTTACCAGATTCACTTATCATAATACTTTAAATCAGATTCAGAAACACTTTTACCATGAAGCCAATAAAGCTAAAGCTTCAGGACCTCTCATTTGCAAAGTCTCCTTTCAAGATTTTGTACTTAATGTCATTTTCATAATTCTGTATTTGTCTTAACAACAGACCATCAGATTACGAAACATTCAGATTCTATAACACAGGAGTCAACATTTGAATATGTTCCAGTATTTATTATATTATATTTATCTTCTGTTTACTGTCTCCCTCTATGACAATATAAGCTCCACAACGGCACAGATTTGTCTCCATTTTGTTCCCTGCTATATTCCAGACTATGTAGCAAGTGAGAATTTCCAGTGAAAAAGTACATTGCAATAATAGGCTATTTATATTTACATGTTTAATACTGAATCTTATTACTGACAGAAACATGCACCTACTTCAAATACTGGTCTACTCCAAGTGTGACTCCATTTCTGACAAAGCTCAAGGTAAAGGGCAAAAGACTGTCAACAGAGCAGGGAATTTGGCCAGGCTGCAGATAGTATCCTGGGGTTTTCTCAGGCATTGTAACTTTGGGAGCATCTGGGAAAAAAACAAAAACAAAAAACATAAGCAAAAAGGTTACAATGATGTTAAGTACTGCCTCTTAATCCATTCAAAATCTTTATACTTAAATTATTCCAGTAAATCCTCTGCATTCCAATTAACCCAGATCACTAAAAATTACTTTTTCTATCTTTATTTGTTCAAAGCTGGTTGATTTCTGGATATCTTTATGAGCCCCTTACTACAGTATTCATTGAATCTAAGACTCCACAGTTTTTAAGACACAGTATTGTTTTGTACCACCAAGATAGAAAAACTGCTACCAAATAAGTAATAATACATCAATTCTAGAATATGTTTTTATTTCAAAAACATAAGAACCCACATATCTCAGAATCAAATTGTTTTTCCAAAATAAATGTAAAAAATGACTTTTAGGAATCCATCAGATTTTGTAGCATTCAAATTAGGAGCTAAGCCAACTTTGAATATTGTATATGAGGAAATATTGAGGTTGGTTCTATTCTCACCACTCTACAACTATTAAACAAAAGCTATAGAATTGTTCCTGAATTTCCCAAATCACTGTCTTATGTATAAATGATAAATTTTTGTCCCTCCACCTAATAGTACAATTTTATAAGCAATCTTATATCTCTGTCAGTCTATGGTTCAAGCTACAGTCCTAAAGATTGGGTCAGAGTTCTGGCCGGGCGCGATGACTCATGCCTGTTATCCCAGCACTTTGGGAGGCCAAGGCGGGCAGATCACGAGGTCAAGAGATCGAGACCATCCTGGCTAATACGGTGAAACCCGTCTCTACTAAAAATACAAAGAATTAGCCAGGAGAGGTGGCAGGCACCTGTAGTCCCAGCTACTCAGGAGGCTGAGGCAGGAGAATGGCATGAACCCGGGAGGTAGAGCTTGCAATGAGCCAAAATTACGCCACTGCACCTTGGCTTGGGCGACAGAGCAAGACTCTGTCTCAAAGAAAAAAAAAGATTGGGTCAGAGTTCAGTCATGAGCCTTGAAAAATAGCTCAAGTACAGCTAAGCTGAAATGCTAGCTGATGCTTCCATATAATATCTAATCTGTAGTCTCCTCTCTATGTAGTAGCAAATGTACAATTAACTAGCTAACTAACCAACTAGACAAATAAAGGCAGTGATCACCTGTTGTTTACTATGAACCACCATCTATGGAGCAGAAAGTTTCTGACAATTGTATGTATACATTTAGCCAATTTAGATAGTTTAAGCAAATATATGCCCCAGGCTTTTTTTAGAGGGAAAGAGAGTACGAGAATTTTCCAGTTCCAGCTCTTACACTGACTAATCAAAATTCTCAGATCTGCAATCAGTGAGACTTAACATGAAACTTTGGATGTGCTATTTAACAGCTAAGAAAAACTGTATTGCCCTACATGTAAATGTTCATCAATTTGGTGATGCAGTAATAATATGAAGATAATACTTTTTATTTTATAGTCCATTATTTACCTATGGGACAACATCACCCCCTTAAACTGTCAATATTCCAATGTTGAATAAAATGATGTCTTACCTGGGACAATACTAGAAAAGGAAACACTTGATACTCTCTGGAAAAGGTAATCATCCTCATCATAGCCTGTTACTTTGAGAAAGAAAGCTTCATTTGGTGGTACAAAGTCAGAAATATTCCATATGCCATAAGGTTTTCGATCTGGGTAATATTTAACAGGAATAGTCTTAAGAGAACTTCCTGAGATACTCAAAAGTTCAAGAAGATCTATTCTAGCTGGAGTGGAAATTCCAGAAGTATTGAGCAGCACATAGGTAGGTATTCCTACAAGAGAAAGATTTTATCATTTATAAGAAACATGCAATTGAAGTTATATATCAAATAAGTATTTGCATGATAATAATATATGAGTACCATAAGGATGCCTACAAATTCTGGATCAGTTGCAGAATTGTTTCTACATAAAAGACCGTTTATGCATGACCAGAGAAACTTAGGAAATCCTAAGAAATTACTTTTATAGTATTTTAACTATGTTTACATGTTAAAAAAATTAGAATTGTGAGAACTTTATATAATGTTTGATCACATGAATACTTTTAAAGATAAATTATTTTGTATCTTTCCAGGAAATGCAGCAATAAAAATAAATGAACAATAACCTCCCCCAAATTTTAACTGTTACATTATAGTTAAGCTTCTTTTCAGCTAGAAAACTATAAATCTTAATGTATGAATAAAATAAGAGGAGGACAAGGTTTAAAAATCAATAATTTTATCTTTGAAATACAATGATATGTAATGTGTTTAATTTTTCAGCTATATATACACATTTTACCTTGACAATAGGTAATTTATAGGTTTTGGTAAGAAAAAAATCTCAAGATCTGGGTTAGTAATTCTCAAAATTTAGTTAAGTGTAAGAATCAACTGAGGTGCTCACTGAAGTCCATATTCCTGGGCCCTACCTTCCATGACAGGAGATCTGGAGTAAGGTCCAGGAATCTTAATTTTTAACAAGCACCCTCAGCGATTTTGATATCAGTGGTCTTGGGATTACGTTTTGAGAAAGTGACTAGGCCAAGAGAATAGTCACATTTAAAGCTATGCTTCTCAATGTTATTGAATACTACAAAATTATAAAATTATAGACAGTCTGAGAAATATTTTTCATTTGGATAGCTATTATGTCAATTTAAATAATATGCACATACAAACCTTGCACTGGTCTGCTGACTGTTTTTTTGAAGTCCAGGGTAGGCTTTCGAGAAAAGCCAGCTCGGAAATCAATAGTACTAAGGCCAGTAATGCGAACAGAGTGCCTTCCACTGCTTGAGGTCTGAAAATGTTTAATGACAAACCTGGTCAGCAGTTGATCCAGTATGCTGGTCGTATGCAACCCTCGCCAGTATGGGAAACTGCACAATATTTAATTAGGATTGATGTCCAAAAACTGAGGCTCTGATCCGGATGTTCTCAACATAAATATGATTCTATATTTTAAATGCAAGTTTTGTAATACATACCCCATGGGGACAGCTTTAAAAAACCATTCAGTCATATATTTCATGCCTAATGATAAAAGATACAAGTGTTTAGTCACTAATGAATGGGCTGGAAATAAATCTGTAAAAGCTCCATGAGGGAATGGATCTTTGTTTTGGTCACTATTGTTAACATAGTAGATGTTTAGCAAATATGGAAATCTTCCACAAATACATCCAAGTTCAATTCTAGGACATTACAACGAGTGCAAGCAATAGAGCTGACCATTTTCCAGACGTGGGCAAGCTGGCACCCTCAGCTCAGCAGTGTTCCAGCAAAGGTCCTCAGCATTTATTAAAAATACAAAGTCCTTAGTTCCAGTCCAGATTTACTGAATCAGAACATTAGGTCAGGGCAGTCTAGGAATTTGCATATCAAAAACCACCTAAGACTTATGAACAAGAGTTCACCATTATTTTATTACATAGGTTACCAAGATTCTGTCTCAAAATAAAATGACCACATAATTCCAGCATTTAAGTAGAAGTAGGAGATGGGAGTGAAAGAAAAACTTCACATAACACTAATGTACCAATTATCAATCTCAAACTCAACACTGAGAAGGCACATATTGAGGTATTATAGCAATGACAGAATGCACTGAAGTGTGTATATATATAAATTTTAATCTGGTAGACAGCCAGATTTGCATATATACATTTTAACCTGGTGGACAGCCAGATGAATTCACACCATGGTTACCAGTTGGCCACTTCCAGAGCTGTGCAAACTATGCCATATTCCCTGAATCACTGCTACTCCTTGTTATTTAGCAATGTGGAGAAGAAGGAAGAGAAGATCTGTCCCTGTTGCTACCATGTTCCTTCCTTATTGAGCAGAATCTCAAGAACTCAAAGGGTAGTAAAATGAAGGGGATAAAGAAGAAAAAAACACATCATCATGAAAGCTGTTGCTATATTCTTAGCATAAATGATGCAGCTAGTTACTATGGCTCATTTGCATAAAGGTTACAAAAGATTATATGTGTAAGTGTAGGGATCTTAGTACCACCCTTATTCCATTATTTCTCAATGAATACATTATGAATTCCACATAATAAATTTAAAAAGGAAACTATCAATTTTAAATCAGGGATTCCCCATAGGGTTATACAAAACTTTGGTAATTCTAATGTCAATTTCTTTAGATAATGTAGAGCTTTATCAAAGACACTATCACCTACTAATTTCATGTAAGTCAATCAGAATGTTTGATATTACAATGAGTTAATTTTTATTTTTTCACTAACATCATATATCACTGTTAGTTGCCTTGCTCCTCAGAAAGTCCCTTATGATGAAACAGCTGTTGAGGTTACTAAGGACAAATTTAACACGTAATTTTCCAAATGCCTGCTATCAAGTGCTAATCATCTGCCAAGTGTTCTATGCATAAATCAACTAACAAAGGTGGTTTTTAAAAATGTGGTGCTTAATAGCTGAGTGAAAAAAAACCCAGAAATTATACAGATGTTTGAAAATATGCTAACCTCTACTACTAAATAACATGTTAAAGCAGATTTGATGAACAGGGAGCCCCTTATAAATTATATAAAATTAATGTAATATAAATTAACTTTGATCCTTCAAAGACCACACCAAGTAATAAAGTATGCAAAAGTAAGAATATAGGTTTACTATTCTCTGAACAAATATGAAGAGTATATTGCTCTGCTAAAATATGAAGAGTAACAAATAACAAAATATCTTAATTTCATGTGTCTATACTATACTGTAGACAGTGAGAATGTCCTCGATGAATTTAAAAGTGTTTGTAAATAAAAGATATCTTCAAGTGAGTCCATTTTTATATGCAATTAATACAACTCTGGGCTAATCAGGGTAATGGAAACAAAGGACATCCCAAATAAACTAACACTGTGGTTAAAATATACAATAAAAAGAAAAAAAAATGAGCTAATTTAAAGTTTTTAAAATAGTTTAGTATTAAAATAGCCTCTGATGTTAATTCATGCATTTATCATTATTTAATTATTCTCTTAAAAGAATTCTAATACTTGAACAGTATTTTAGGCACACTAAACACCACATAAATTTCTTCATGGGAAAGCACCAATAGTTTGATATCTATTAAAGTAAGCTATTGTTTTCATCTCTTTCTTATCTAAGCTCCCTTTAAAAAACATTAGTGTAAAAGAAACAGGTTTTATGTATAATGAGGGTATAACCCACCAATAAATGGAAAAGGGAGGAGAAAAAAGCACTAACATGCACAAAATGCACACACTCTATATAAAGCTTCATTTTTTATACAAATTCTCACTTTTAATCCTCACAAAAGTCCCCGTGAGAGAGTATTATTATCACCTTCACTTCATGGATCAGAGAGGTTAAGTGACTTGCTCAAAGTAACAGATACAGCAGGTGGCAAAGCTGGAGTCTGAACTCGGTGAAGCTCCAGAAACCAAACTCTACAGCTACCCCATGCGTTTCTCATGATGATCTCAATGAATTTAATTATGCTGGTTTGAGGGTAAATGTTGAAATATGCTGAACTGCTTTACACAATAGGAGGAGAGTTATATGGAACTTCTGGGACTATCCAGAAGAAAGAAGCAGAGAAATGTAATGGGGAGGCGAGGGGGTGGTGGCCAAGGAAAGAGCAGGAAAAGCATAAGGTGCTTTATGACATAGACCCCAAATCTACAAGCAAATCTACCAAATTCACAAAATGCTTGCTATTGATAGATTTCTTTTGATATTTTGAAGGGGCTGAGTTTTGCCCTACATCAAAGTACAAAAGGTTATAATCAACACAAATAATCAGAAGGCAATGAGACCATAAGCAAGAAAGCTTTCAGGAAACTGCAGGAGTGTTGGGAGAAGACTTTGGAGTCTCGTGAGTTACGAACCTGATGAGGTTACAGGAGAACTAAATGACATGAAGGTCTTGGAGGGGCAAAGAAAACTAAGCTAATTCTGTAACTGAGTCAAGCAAAGAGGAGGTCCAGCCGTATTTTTTCCCTTCCCTTCTCTTCCAAATTATTTTGGCCATTTTAATACATTTTTAATAAATGTAATAAAATTATATAAATATATGTCATAAAATTAGTGAGGTCAAAATTACTGTCTTAATGTCTTTCTATTTGGTCTTTTATATCATCTAGATTCAACCTGTGGGTTATATTAAAATTAGAATATGGCTCCAAAAAGCACCTTTCCACTACATAATGTCTTGAACTTTTACTCCTGCAGAGTTACCCTAACCTCATGGCTTCTGTAGATAAGAGGGTAATCTAGCAGCAGCATTCAGGCTCAGAGCATAACAGGAAACTTTCTAGATATCAGATGTTGAACAGGATTTATCTGAGCTAGGAAGAGTTGTGTTTCAAAGTCAATTTATTCATAAAATTTCTAAACGTACATAATGAGCCACATTACTCCTCTCAATGAGTAGCATCACGTTCATTAAGTTGTGAAGGGGTCTGAGTCAGGAATACACAGGCTGCTGCAGTGTGAGCGGATGTGAGGTAAGGTCACGGTATGGCAAAGACGAGGTTACACTAGATGTGATAGTTAAAATTAGGTATCAACTTGATTGGATTGAAGGATACCTAGAGAGCTGGTAAAGTATTCTTTCTGGGTGCATCTGTGAGGGTGTTGCCAAAGGAGACTGACATTTGAGTCAATGTACTGGGGGAGGAAGACCCCCCTCAATGTGGGTGGGCACTATCTAGTTGGCTGCCAGCACGACTGGAACAAAGCAAGTGGAAGAAGGTGGGATAAGCTGGCTTGCTGAGTCTTCTGGCTTTTGCCTTTCTCCCATGATGGATGCTTTCTTCCATTCCTCCTGCCCTTGGACAACAGACTCCAGGTTCTTCGGCCTTTGGACTCTTGGACTTACACCACTGAGTCCAAGGGGCTCTCAGGCCTTTGGTCACAGACTCAAGGCATCACTGTTGGCTTCCCTGCTTTTGAGGGTTTTGGACATGGACTGAGTCACTACTGGCTTCTTTCTTCCCCAGCTTGCAGATGGCCTATTGTGGGACTTTGACTTGAGATTGTGTGAGCCAGTTCTTCCTAATAAGCTCCCTTTCATATATGTATGTATCCTATTATTTCTGTCCTTCTGGAGAACCCTCATACAGAGATACATATTGGTATCCTAAAGTTGTAAATAGGTAGCCTTGACCTACAATGCAGTAAGGGAAAAGAAGGAGCAGAGTGAACCAGAGTCTAGGTTTCTGAATTGGAGTGAGACTACCAAGAATGAAGGAGCAGGACAGGCTGAAGGACAATGGAACAAGCACCATGGAGAGCTCCAGCGGAAAATTACTTGCTCCTCTGAGATCTCAGCTCAGATCTTCCTGGTCAGCTCTACTGCAGATGGATTTACTTCTTAGTTTAAAGGCAAAGGCCTGTTAAATGCCTGCCTACATTGAAAGTCCCTTCAAGGCAGTAACTATTTCATATTCATCACCACAGAAGGTCACTCAGGAGGCATGTGATAAATGTAGGTTTTGTAGGTTTAATAAATGACATGAAAACCATCCATGCACCTAGTGTTGATGTTTTTTCTTAGATTTTCCTCAGACCAGCTAATGCCATACTCATCAAGAATTCACTAAATGTTTCTAGATGCATTATGCTAAGTATGTTCACACATTATCTCTTAAAACCCTATTATATCCAAAGATAATTTTATGGAACTACAAAGAAACAGAGGCTCAAAAGAATGATATTTATCTAGGTATAGATAGCAACTTAAATGGCAATTATTCCAAGTTCAATGTCTTTCTCAGGTACCTAAGTCTGTGCATGGTATTTTGGAATAACATAATTCCTGGGTAGATTTACACCCTATGGCATATAAAACAATAACATTCTCCAACTATTTCTTTGCCATTCTACATTTCTGAGTACCCTTTCAGTTAGGAAAAGTCAGGTCAGTGAGGTACTAATAAATTCCTCTCTAACAAAAAAAACCCTAATTTTTGTCATTTTTCAATTTCTGTGGTGTAAATGTTCCCATCATAGCTGATTGCTAGCTCCCAACATGATGTTGCTGAACACAGAGCTAGAAGAGAAATGTATCATTGACTCTCCATGAGTCGTTATGAGCCAGTTCTAGTATACCATTAGGCCACAATAACAGCTTGCCTACTGGGTAATAAGGGAGTGAAATGTGTCGCTTCTGGGATGAGACAAAAGTAACAAATTTCTTTTTATTTATTCACTGCCACATCCTCCAGGTTTTTCCCTCATTAAGTGACTGAAGATGCTGCATGTTCTAAATTATGGTAGAGCCACCATCAGCTTGGGTTCCTGAGTGACTGTGAAGCAGAATACTCTACCAGACCCCATGGAACACAGAACATTAGTGAGGAATTAACCTTCTTGTACTAAGCCAGTGAGAATTCCTCCTAGCACTAAATATGAAACCTTACCTTTTATAAATTGAATTAAAATTTGATTGATAGAGATGGTTTTTCTCTCTCCAACAGAGTTTCAATGTTTTATAAAATGGTAAATGTGCCCAAAGTAAGACAAACACAAAAACTAAAGAAAAATTCAAGTATATATGCATTAAAGGAAAGTAAAGATACAATGTATGATTTACATATATTCAAAAGAATAACTAATTAACCTGTCAGAATTCATGTGCCAACATTATTAGCAACAACTAATTCATGAATCAGAAACTGCTGAAGCACTTTACCAATATCTCATTTAACCATGACAATATTGAGTAGCCATTATTTTACCCCACTTTCCTCAGACTTAGAGACGTTAAGTAATTTCTCCACGAACAAAAAGACATTAAGTAATGAATCTTGAATTCAAATAGATGTCCACCTCTTTTCAAAATTTGCTCTTAAGTTTTAAATTCTTTCCAAATTAAAGAATAGATGGTTCCAATAAAATATTTATTAAGAACCTACTGTGAGGTGGGCATTGTGTCAGACAAAGACACAATCATGGAAGCTAGATTTAAATACCATTATTTTGTTGGGCATTATGCGCTTGGAGAAATGTGTGATAAGGAAATGTATTCAAAACATAAATTCTGCTTAAATACACACACACACACATATATGCACACACATATGCATATAAATTTACATATACCCAAGTGCATGTGTACCTAAGTGTACACATATCTTTTTTATAAAGGAAGCATTCTATTTAGTTGACAGTCTGATATTGACAGGCCAAAAAACTGGAAAATTATCCAGGAAAAATCTATTATCAAACATTCCCCTGACCCAAAACACTAATGCTACACCTAATCTATTTACTTAACACACCTTGTATAAACTACAGGCTTATTCATAAGAGTCACCAGGAAAGACTAATAGGAGGCCAGCATAATAATCTTCATGTGTGGTCCTTTCAGACTTGAGGTTGATTTAATTATGATTCCTAAACAAGCTTATGCCACTTGAGTAGGATTTTTAAAATATCCTTACCCTGTAGAAAATGCATTAGTAGGCTCTGGCTACCAACGTAACTATCCAAAACCAAAATATTTCTACTAGTCTCAGAATCTCAGTATAATTATGTGGTTGGGTACACGCCTTTCTGTACTTGGGAGATTATCTAAAGACAGTTTATCCAAATATACTTAATAGAAACATATCCCAGGGGATATGTTAAATTAAATGATCACACTGATGATCCTAGACTAATATAAACATTTGTACTACCTAAACCCATTGGGTGCTGACAATTATCTAATGTCTTTGCAGGGAGTTTCCTTTAAAAAGCAGAGGACAAAATTTGGCTCAAGAGTTTCTGTGGTTACATTCTAATACTCTATATTAGTTGCTGAATGGAAAAAACATATTGCTTCTCAGAAATAAGATCCATGATCTGTAGCTTTCCTACAAATGGAAATTTAGGAGCATAAAACAATCTTCTCTTCTGTTTTTAATAAAACTTTATGTTATTTCCAGTTACTTCTTTTTAACATGCTTTACTTGCATCAGAGGAAACCTAAAACATTTGAGTGTTTATGTGAATTATACAAATGAGTTGACTCATTATCTCTGCTTAGTGAAAGTGCCCTAAGACGGAACAGTAAAGTACTTACCAGAAAAATCACAAAAGAAAAGAAACTGCCACTCTCTTATCATTTTAAATCGTTAAACGTATTAGTGTTCCATGCTAGCACCTCCACTATAGGCTAACTAAACCAGTTCTTCTGCCTACTTCCCTGGATATCCTCAGAATAAATGTATTAATTTTTATTCATAAATATTTATGTAGTTCTTTCTCAGGCACTGTGGCATATACTAGTGGCAAAATCTGATCTATAGAAAAAGAGAGACAGAAAATATTTATAGAAATAAAAATGACAAGGGAGAAATTAATCCAAAAGGGAAGCGCAGAAAAATTTAATAGAAAGCCAGAGAGAAAAGAGCATTTTAAGGAAAAAAAATCTGACAAAGTTTGATGAAAGTTTTGTTATTTGAGGTGAACTCTGTGGGATAGTTATAAGTCAGAATGGAAGAAAAGGCATTATAAAGGGAAGGAAAAGCTTGGAAGAAAGCATGGGGTAAGAGAATGTGGTGGGGGGAGAGAGACAGTACAAAATTATATATGATAAGAATGTGAAAACAAGTGATAGAAGATAACTAGAAAGACTGGCTTAAGGCTCAATTGGGTGGTCCTTGAATACCGTGGTAATGTTGAGTAATAGATCGTTCTCCATATTTTCACATACAAAAACTGTATGTGAAACATTCAAAAAGCCACTATTAATTTTAGTGATAGAGCAGATCTTTTCCAGATAGTCGAGCGCATGGGAGATAGCACCAGGGATACACTATCTAATCTCAGACATTTCCCATCTTGAGAAAGTGCACATGTAAAACATTTATCATTCATCAGACATCCAAAAGGGAAATCCAAAGTCAACAGATTTTATGTCATCAGATTCAGTTCAATTTCCTTTGCATCAACCTGATACATTCTTTTGGTATTTCATATAGAAGCAAAATAAGTTTATTATTTTTCAGTTTCATTATAATGCTTACTCTTTGTTTTCTTATTGTAAGCACTAATCCTACACTAGAAATACTGTAAATCAGAGCTGGAGGCTCTTTTGGTGAGGGCTAGATAAAAATTTAAGATAAAATGATAATAGATACTGTGTCTTTTTATTGTTCCCTTAATTATAGGAGACTGAGCTTAGAGACTTGTCTAAACAGAGTTCTCGTCACCTCCTCACCTGATCAAAGCCTCTGCTCACTCATAAAACTAATCCTCATTACTTCTCTGTTCTAATTATCAATTAAAATGTGCTTCATGTCCATTAAGTAAGTAGCACAGAACATGGCCAAGAGCAGTCAGTAAATGTTTATTGAATGGATGACTGAATGAATACTTGTGTGAGGCACAAGGTAAAATAACAGACATGCAATATCCCTCCTCTAGGCAAGAGTTTTACTAGAGGAAATACCACTGGTAGCAATCCAAATCACCTGGAAATAGGTACAAGTACTGCACAATAAATTGCTACTAACATGGAAGAATGGCATCACGTGCATGTATTTCACAGTCAATAATGGATTACTTAAGGCCAATATTCAGAAAGCAAGAAAAAATTATTCCAGTGGACTTGCTAGCTCAAGATACTGTTGGCTAAGTCATGCTTAAATTAAAGTATTTGAGGGATGAAGAGACTCGACACTTGTAATTCCTTCCTACTGTGGTCACAAAAAGTCAGACTCAATGCTAGTGATATTTTTGGCAAGTTAGTCAAAATAACCATTACATAAAATTTGGCCACATTTATTTAAAACATTGTAGCAGCAAAACAATTCGTCAATCTAATACACTCAATAAATACTAGGCACTATGTGCAAGGAACTGGGTGGAAAAAAACAGGCAGGTAGGGTCGTTTCTGGCCCATTCATTAAGAAATTACCAGATTTTCTTTCACATGCCTTTTCACCTATACCCTTATATTATCCACCTTGAAATAATCTATACAAGAGTTTCTATTTTTCCTGCAGGGCTTAGAGTTCTGAGAATAAAAAACTAGTATCTTAGGATTTGAATCGATTTACAAGATAAACATTCATTCTTTAAACTGGGGACATTAATAGAGATATTCTTTTAAAAAAAAAAAACTGGCATGAAAAATGGCTCCTTGAATTTCTACAGTATATCAGCTACACATACTTTCACAGCAGCTCTATCATTTGAATTATGATACCATTAATTCAATTTTTTATGTTAAAAAAAAGACAATGAAAGAGTAAACAATGTACAGGATATCTTCAGAAAGATTCTAGAGCAAGTTGTTTATTTGACAGCTGGAAAGAATGCTAATAGCAAGAGGGGAGATAATGCAGGAACGGGAAGAGGCCCTCAAAGGGTGTGTTTTAAGCCTTTTCCCACAGTGGACACCTGGAGTGTGTTCCCTTCAGGTGCTAATAGCTGCTCCTGAGGGGTGTTAATTCCTCAGCAGAACAACCTTTTCCTGTTCTAGGAAAAAACCTCTGAAGACACAGAAATGCAGATACTAGATCGGGAAGTACGCTGAAAAGCCTGAGAAATATGGGCAAGTCACTCAGGGCATCCGCCACAGTGGGACACACACAGAATCTGCGGCAGAACTAGATCTCTGATTTATGGTATCTTAAATTTTGAGTGTATCTTTTTCCTCCATACTGCCAAAATACAATGCTTTCTTAAAGGAAATATATACCACTTAAGTTTAGGATACAAATACCACATTGTGCTAAAGAAAAAAAATGAATAGAAATCCACCAAATAAAAAAAGCCAACACAGCACTTGAATGCTTGCTTTGAAACAGAAACAATACTATTTCAGCTGTATCATATTAATTTAATCCTCAGACCAATTCTGTAAAGTAAAGGACTGTGACTACCATCCCCACATGACAGAGAAGGAAAGCCATGCACAGAGAAGTTCTGTTCCCCAGGCAGTGCAGCTGTGAAGGCGTGGTGTTAAGATCCAAACCCAGGCAGTTTCACAACACAGCCTATGGCTCTAACCGTTATTCTCTGTTGGCTCCATCTCTGATTATTTTGTAAGCATGAAGTAGATAATAAAATAAATCTACAGATTTGATGATAGGAAAACTATCTGAGAATTGTAAGTGTATCGTGTGGCAATGATGATGTTCATGGTCCTCAAACTGAAAACTACCAAATTCATGTGATCAAGACACCTCCTACAAACACCTATGTACATTGCTTTTTATTACAAGCACTCTCCACGATAGCAAGAGTTTATGTTTAAAAAAACCACTGTGTATACTTCATGAAACATGCCAACTTCAAAATAAAATAATAAACAAACTTTGTGAAGTAACAGTACCTTCACTGTCCACATTCCAGCCTCTGGCTCTTTCACATTCACTACTTTGGCAGAGTTATGGATATTTAATAGCTCATTCAGGCCAAATCCCTTTTTGATCAGCTTCCCTGAAAGACAGAACGTAAAGGTAACAAGCACAATCCTTCTCTCAGCTATGTATATTAGCTAATTTAACACTACACAAAACTAAGAGCATGATCAAATTTCAAATAACACTGGCACATGTTTTACTAAAGTGTGCTGCAAACTAACCCAAAGAGCCTTTATTTTCTATACTGTGGCTAAAACACATTCAATTTCCAGTATCTATGACCTGATTGACACTTATACCCATAACTCAAAACATTATTTTATTTATTTCTAAAATATACTTAATTTTAGGGTGTCCGGGCATTAGAAACTGAAATAACAGATTACTATTTGTTATGCTGATTTGATCATCAAATGAGAATAACAATTAGCAGACTGTAATCATATTTCCGAAGCCAGCCTAAATAGTAACTACTACGGTTACCAAAAAAGTTACACAGAGTCACTAGAGATATTTAGATTAAATAGATGGCAAACACAGCAAACCAGAATAAATGTCATTCTGGAGAGCAATCAAAGTATTACTAACATGAGAGCCCTGGGCATCTTTACACAAAGTGTAAAACCTTAACCGGTTTCCCATGAAGCACAGGAGAAGGCTTTTATCTGTCATAGGAATAATTAAAGGAGGCAGTGTAATGAAGTAGCACGATACCATCGCCTACTGACCTGACATTTATCTAAAGTGTCCAATAGTTGGAACTTAGAAGAGAGGAAAAGCAAATTTGGAATTAAGCCACAGTTCAGTTTTTCACCTCACTCTTGACTTTCCCATGGACTACTTCTCTAGTTATATAAAGAAATAAGTTAGGCCAGGTGTGGTGGCTCATGCCTGTAATCCCAACACTCTGGGAGGCTGAGGTGGGCAGATCACAAGGTAAGGATTTCGAAAACAGCCTGACCAACATGGTGAAACTCCGTCTCTACTAAAAATACAAAAATTAGCCAGGTGTGGTGGTGTGCACCTGTAATCCCAGCTACTCAGGAGGCTGAGGCAGGAGAATCACTTGAACCCAGGAGGCGGAGGTTGCAATGAGCTGAGGTCATGCTACTGCACTCCAGCCTGGGCAACAGAGCAAGACGCCATGTCAAAAAAGAAAAAAGAAAGAAAAAGAAGAAAAAGAAAGAGAAAGAAAGAAAGGAAGGAAGGAAGGAAGGAAGGAAGGAAGGAAGGAAGGAAGGAAGGAAGGAAGGAAGGAAAAGAAAGAAAGAAAAAGAAAGAAAGAAAAAGAAAGAAAGAAAGAAAGAAAGAAAGAAAGAAAGAAAGAAAGAAAGAAAGAAAGAAAGAAAGAAAGAAAAGAAAGAAAGAAAAGAAAGAAAGAAAGAAAGAAAGAAAGAAAGAAAGAAAGAAAGAAAGAAAGAAAGAAAGAAAGAAAGAAAGAAAGAAAGAGAAAGAAAGGAAGGAAGGAAGGAAGGAAGGAAGGAAGGAAGGAAGGAAGGAAGGAAGGAAGGAAGGAGGGAGGGAGGAAAGAAGGAAAGAAAGAAGTTATAAGCATCCTATGTTTGAATCAAAAGTTTTACAATCATTGTATGCCCAATGACTTTTTAAAGTAGTAGAAAAATAATGCAATGGGTACAGGTACTCTGAGTCTCCAGGTAGTAGAAAACACAACTCTTTCCTCGGTAACATGGATGTTATTGGAGTAGAATGCTACTTCAACAGGAAAATCCATTTATAAGGTCAAACTTGTAGAAGTCTTGAGAAAGACATTGTATTTGTCTTGTAAATTTTAATGTGTTTGTGGCCTCTGAGAACAATTTCATAGGTTGTTTTCTTTTGGAAATTAGTTATTTTCTTCTAAGACAAAGTAAGAAAACCAGTTATCCTCCTCTCTATTTATAAATACAGAGAAAAAATACACAAATAAAGCCATGGTGGAAATATAACTATTTTGCAAATATTAGGTTAAAAAATTTCTAAATGAAAATGTTAAGAAAAGATTAAAGATTTCTGTCTTTACTAGATTGCTATTAGATGTAAATCTTATTGTAGTTATCAACTAGCAATTGTACCAAACAAATCATATGGTTATAAAATATACTTAAGTAAAGAGGCAAAGTGAATTAAAAGTTCCCTTTACTAAGAATATAAATTTGGTTTTTAACAAATATCTTCTGTAAAATTAAAATTTATCAAGAAAATAATAGAGTGGAAAATTAGTTATTTTAAGAGTTATTCGGTGTGAGTCATTTAGTAAAATACTGAATTTGACAGAATAAGTTACTGTAAAATATCTCCTCATATAAACTTTCAGGTTTTATTTAAATATTTTTATTTTGTATCATTTAAATATAATTAATTTACTAAATGTGATCTGCTTAAATATGAGAAGTTTTACCTTTTTGGATCTCATGCTAATTCAACAATAGCTAGCACTTTCAAAATGTTACATTTTTTAAACACCTTCCTTAGCCACATCCGAATTTATTGAATTTATTCATGAAGTTGGCATTAACTTGACAAAAACAAGTGTGTGAAAAGTATTTTACCCTCTATGTATTTTGTATTTTATTATGTGATGGTTGATATATCTCACCTAAAGGATTGCGAATTTCAATCACTGGAGAAGGTCCACTCAAAGACACAGTGACCTCTTTTAGGCTGGGATCAAAAGGAATTCTCCAAGTATTTACAGCCTGTTCCAAATGATCTGTGGATAAGAGGTGAACTTTGGAGGCCTGTACTGCTTCTTCTACCCATTTTAATACCTATAAGAGAAAAAGAGAAGTGTAAGTGTTATCAGAAAACATTCGCAGTTTTATATCATTGCTGTTTCAGGTACTTTGGGTAATCAAATGACTCCGGCACATCCTGGACTAGTGTGAAATTTATTTCAGTCATTACTGAAGATAGGACTCTTTCTAATTCTGGTTAGTGTAGATTCAAAACAAAATGCTGGTTTAACCCATGTTCAAATTTCAAGTTTTCTATCTTGAATAATACATTCGAAATGAGACTACAAAATCAGTGAGGGGAGACACGCAGAGATATTACTGACAGTTTGCTATGTCTCAAGAGATAAGAACCTATTTAAAAACACAGTAGTGCTAACATGTGCAATCCCTTCTTCTATTCTTTCTTTCCAGATTTTATTTCTTCCAGATGCAATTTGTAAAAGAAACCCACTTAGCAAATTATCAAATCCAATTTAACTAAATTGGGCATATTAATTATTGTATTATACTGTAATTACATATAGTGTATTATATTACAGCATACTAATTATAGAAAAATAATTGCAATGTCACTAAAATAGTCATTTTTATAATAAAGTGAATAAGTAACAATATAATGGGAAAAGCACTGCATTAAAGAGAATAGAAAAATATTTCAGGTTAGGATTTAATACCAAGTAGTGTATTCTTGAAAAATAGTCTTTAAAAATCATTAAGAAACTGGGTTATAAAAAGGTGTTAATGCCTCATTGTGAACAAGAAAAACTTTGAATCCATAGAAAGTTTCTGTACTAACAAAGACAATTTCCCTTTAGACAAATACTGCATGTCTGTACAGGTACTCCTTGGATGATCTTACAATTTTAAGTCACGATAACCTTTGATCACCTCATCTTTCTCTGGTTTATGTATCCCTTAAGACTGCTTATCACTATGAAAATTTTCTTTTGTAATGAGGCATAAGACACTGAACAGAGCTGGAGAGTAAGCTAAAGTCAAGCTATTAATGATTAAACAAAAACATTTTTTGAAATTTCAGTATAGGTGGTCACATATCAAGTAACCAAGCAATAAATACTGTGCAACATTTTTATTTTCTGTGAAAAGTATTCTTTTATTGTTTTTCCTTTTCTTTCCCTCTAAGGATAAGGGAAGCATCTAAGACTTATCACATAACAATATGAAGCAATCACATTCATCATAAAATAAATGTTTATTGTTCAAGATACTTTTCCAGGTACTAAGTATTGATTACCACATTTTTAGTCATTAGGACTCAGATTTCCCGAATGTTTTGCATTTCTTATATTTTTCATAAAAATTCCTGTCCTTGCTCCAGTATCAAAAACTGTATCTCCTATTTCTTTGTGTATCCAAAACAAAGTATTGTGCTCTATACATGATAAAGGTGTGTATATACTAATGTCAATGAAACTAGTCATAATGGTAATAATACTTATGTTCTTATTAAATAAAAGAAATTCATAATACAAGAAATGCTGTTGAAAAAATGTACATAAAATGCCCTCACAGTACTTCCACACAGTAATGCCACATCACAGTGTTTTCACAGTCCACATACTTATATAATCTTAGCTTTCTCCCTCCCCAGCTAAATTCCCTTCCCTTCCCCTAGTTGTTTTGGCCATTGCTGAAGTGTTTCAGCAATGACTTCACAGGCAAAGTAAAGTAATCTGACTATGAAAGACAGAAAAGTTTTCTGTAAATAACGAAAGAGGCAAATTCAAACCAGACAGAAGAGAGAATCTGAGCAAGAACACTGAGACAGAGACAGAAGTAGTCCAAATATGTTGGGAACATGAGTGACTACATCTGGCTGCAGTGAAGTGCTCAGATAAAAAAGAAGATGAGGCTGGAAGTCTGTGTCAGGACCAGACAATGGATGGTAATTTTAAGTCAGGCTATGACATTTGGATTTCATCCTAGAGATCCCATGAAAATGACTAAAGGGCTTCAAGCAGAGGAGTGACACACTGAAATGATATTTTAAAAAGAAAAATCTGTAGTGTCATCACGGATGAATTGAGCAAAAAAACAAAATTTAATACAACTAATTACCCCATAAATCATATGACGTATTTCCCCAAAATTTAACCTTACAAAGAACATGGAATTTTACATATGAAATAAAACATATTTGTTTAATGAAGCAGATGCCATTTTTGAAAAATGGGTTCTTAATGATCTATCATGCTTGAAGAGAAGGGTATGGATTACTCTGCTTATCAAATCCGTCCATATGACTAGAGACCAGACTGACTGTAACTAACATTGACCATACATAGAACACATATTTTAGTAATCAGAGTGTTGACATTTTTATGTCAACATAAAACAAGGCTGTAAGGGTCTGCCTAACTAAAAAAAAAAAAAAGAAAAGAAAAGAAAAGAAAAAAAGAAAGGATTGTTGTTGGTCCTCAGAAAGCATTTGATAAATTTAACTGATAATAATTTTGAGGAAAATGTCTGATATAGAGACTGAAGAGGGCAAAGAAGAGAAATTAAACAAATGGACAGAATATCTGTTTTAAGGACAAGACACATAATCTGGTCATAAATGATTCTCAATAGAAAAGAAAAAAAAAATAGAAAACAAGTACCACTAGGAATTGTGAGATGTTTCAAGTTTAATAATGAAATGAAATGGCATTAATAAAGATGGAAGTCATTTTTTACATACATCCTTCATTAAATTTATAGTCTATGCCTGGGTGGCTCCAC
Source organism: Macaca mulatta (assembly GCF_049350105.2). Taxonomy (NCBI): domain Eukaryota; kingdom Metazoa; phylum Chordata; class Mammalia; order Primates; family Cercopithecidae; genus Macaca; species Macaca mulatta. Next base: position 43,351,544 of record NC_133406.1, on the reverse strand, counting down.
AAATATATCTTTCCTTCAAACCCAGTGCAGAGAGGTTATGATATATTGCTGGAAAGCTATCTTGTTGTCTGTTAGTTACACATGAAGGTCCCCAAGTCTTGAGTATTCATAGGAAAATGGAAGCCTTCCTAATTTGGCTGCATGTTTGTGAAGCAAGTGTGTTCAAATGGTACAGAATATAAGCGGGCTTTGGTTTACTCTTAATAATGCTTCCAATTCATCAACATTTATGAGGCTTTCACAAAGGGATTACCATGTATCATAATATTACTTGTTGGGAAAGACATAGTGCAGACTTCTGTCAATAGTCTCAAATCACTTTTTTTTATCCACTTATAAGAAAAATCAAATTGAAAACAGATGAAACTTGTTTTATTAGAAAATACAGATACTACCAATATGTGAATAAAAGTAGATCACTGCAAGCTACAGAATGTACCATAAGTGAGGTTTCTGGCTTCTTAGAGTGCCAGACACAAGAAAATTAAAAATCTCTAATTGTCTAACTATGAGAAATGTTCTCATGAGATTAGAAATCATCCTCTATTATAAAGAAGAAAGAATAAAACTAGAATAATGTGAGAGCCTAAAAATTATGCATTTTTATCAACACAAAAGCTTTTTTAAATCCCTAGATAACTGTTTATACAGTACATTAAAAGTTTTAATGTAAAAATGGTTCTCTGACAATTTGTAACAGTTTATATCTACAAAGGGCCTCCGAGACCATCTAATCCACCTCCTTAATTTGATAGATGAAAAAAACTGATATTTCAGAGTTCTTGTACCTTTAAAACATCTAACAAATTGGATTCTGGCTCAACAGTTATATTTTTACGTAAGTCCCTTGTGTACTCTCATAGTTTAAAGATTTTGCGGTCCATGCTACAACCAATACTTAAAAATATATCTACTCAACTCTAAAATAAGATACAATTACAGTTTTAAAGCACAAAACCAGCACACATTATTATGAATGTTAAGACAGTAGGAATAGAAGTGAAGTCAATTTTTGCATACATATTCATGAACCGAACTTGAAGAATAGCTTTGTTTGGAAGAGCATTTCTTATGTTATGCATTACATCTGAATGAATTTCCCCAGGACATCCTTTGTCTTCCTGGCAAGAAAGGGGAAGTATGGTGAGGTGTTCAATACACTTCTCAATTATGCCTTTATTTGTATTTTGTGGTTGCTGTTGTTACTTTTTATCCATCTTTCCTTCTAAATTGTAAGTTCTATGAGGGCAGAGACCATAGCTGATTTGTTTGCTACTATAGTTCCTGAACCTAATATAGTACATGAAATATAGCAGATTCCTTAATTAAATATGTGTGGGAGGGAGAGATAAAAGAAGAAAGAAAAGGACAAGAGAGAGAGAAAATGGAAGGGAGGGAAGAATTTTAAATCAGGTCTTTACCTGGAGTTAAATGTGTGCTAAAAGACAGTATTTTGGCCCTGTGTGCATTTGTGACAGTCCTTTCTCAGCACTGAATTTTCTGCATTGAAGCTGAATAGTTAAAACCTGTACGCATGGTTTTAAATGTGAACATCACATTGTATTGAATTTTTATTTTATTTAGTTGTTTAGCTTAGGATTTTTAAATGCTGAAAATGTCACATAATTAAGCCAGTTTTTAAGAAATGCAAAAATTCATGCATTTTTCTCAGTCACACTTGATAGAGATTTTTCCAGCTCAGTGATGGTAGAAAGTTGATTAGGTGTAAATGCATCCACCTGACAAGTGAAGCCTGATCTAGAAAAAAAATTGTGTAAAATTAACACTAACACCAGTAAGCACACAGCAGTGCTTATTAGATGTTGGATACTTCTAAAAGTCTTACAATGATCTTCACAACCGCCATTTGCACAGGTACATAGCTACAATTATTTCCATTTTACAGATGAATAAAAACGAGTGAAACATGCCAAAGTTCATAAGACACACAACTAATAAGAAGGCAGCACTTGCCTGTTGGTCCCATAATCTTGTCTTTCACTTTCTATTTTCTGAGTTAGCATTAGGAAAAAAAAATTGACAGTTTTCAAGAGTGAATCTGAAATAATAGCTAGTGAAAAACAAAAATTCAATGCAGGTGTTTTTAAAATGAAATAGCATGCCACACATAATGAATAGATTAGCTGTATATTTTTATCACCATTTTGGCAGCAAATTGTTAAGAGTTACACTATATAAAAATATTAAAGCCTTTAAATCTATATTGTATTTGATATGAAAAAGATTTGCTACTTTTCCAAGACAATCGTTTTGTAGTAAACCCTACATTATAGCAATGGCAGGCTTTACAAACCTCTGACCTGGCTAAGAGAGATGCCCATCTGGATAACCAGTAGAGTCCATCTCTCTGGGTTCAAATTCATTCCTATCCTGCAGTATAGCATGGAACCCATGCTTCCAATTTTGCTTAGAAGTCACTAAGCATTTACTGAGCATCCAGGTGGGAATATGAAGGAGGAATTCAGAGATTTGAATCTGACGTTCATTTGAAAGATTCAGGTCACTGATCTAATGGAATTTAAAGCCATGAATCCCCTTGCAGGCCCTGTCCACAAGAACGTAGACAAAAGAAGATATACATCATCCTGTGAAAATAAACTTAAACATCCACATATAATGGCTCAGAAAAGAGCTTGGGAGCAAGTCTCCCCTTGTTCTGATGCTGGCAAATTTTGGATGATGATATACTCTTTGTACATGTGCCTATAGATGGCAAATGTATCACTTGTGCCAACATAAGTGTTCTAGGCTTCCAAGCAATTAGATTTCTCATGGTAGATGAATGAGCTGGCATTCAGATTTTTATACAGCACTCCTCTAAGTTTAGTTAGTTCAAGTCTATTCCTGAGGATGGATCCACTCAGAGGCTGACAAATCCAGTGTCATGGTTGGTAGATTTAGCAAATCCACCAAAAAATATCACCACTTGAGACTTTTTGAGAGGATCTTCCCCTGATAATATCCATTTATATTACTCTTTGGGTGTTGTGTGCCTATTTAATTTGGAAAAGTCTATAGTGAGTTTTAACAATAGTAAGTGCTCATAAATAAGTGTGGCTGTTGATGTGTTGTATAGCCATAAACGCTCATGCAAAATAAGAAATAATTTACAGGATTTTTTAAAAAAGACTTTCTCCTGGAACTAAACTTTTACTCAGTTTATACAGAGAATATGGGTTGGAGGAGCTTAGAAATTGGAATGGCATTAGAAAATCTGGGCTCAGTGGGGACTCTAGAGGGGATTAGTGAAAAGAGTAACTCTCAATTTCAACTCAGTGAGCACCCAAAACTTGTGTAAAACGTCCACACCTTCTACATGATGAAAGTTTTATAATACACAACAGCTGAAAAAATAAAAGTACACTTTAGACATTTCTGAACAGTGAAATCATTCCTGTTAGTTTTATTTTAAAGTGTCAAGGTATATTTCATTAATTTATCTTCATAAAATTATTGTGTCAGAATTTCAATGTGTTACAAATGAGAGAGGAAATTTAGCTTGCCAGAAAAATGTTTTATTTAAAATAATACAAATATAGAAAATTAACTTTTATCATTCATGTCTCTCACTGAATCTTTTTTTGTTTGCTTGGTTTTTTTGCTTGCTTGTTTCACATTTTTTTTTTCCTTAATCAACTAAATACCTGTCTATTTTAGAATGGCCAAATCTCAGTGAGTTCAGTTGTTCCATTGAAACTTGCTAGTTTTAAAAGGAAAAAAAGCTATAAAAACACACATACATACATTCATATGCATACATACATACACGTAGATATATATATGTACATACATATATGCCAGTTATGGTCTTATCGCTGGCTACCCGGAAAGCAGGAAAAACTTCAAACTATACTTAGGCTATGAGTAACAAAAACAACTCCTAGTTAGGGAGGCACATAAGCATTATTGATATTACAGGCTCCTAGCTGACTTTTTCTCCTCATTCATACCCTTTATTTATTTACCTATCCATATATGCATACACACTCACTCATTTAATAAGGTATGCAGGTATAGTAGTTACATAAAACACTATTGCACATATGTTTGAAATGACTAATCTGGATTCCATGAATGGCTTCAGGGTCATCTATGAAATCCCCAAAATCATTTGCAAAATTATATATATATATATATATATATATATATATATATATATATATGGACACAGTACATGGGAGGAAGGGTCATAGTTTGGTCAGATTTTCAAAGGGAGATGGGAGGGACAGTTTAGAAAACAACTTTACAGAGGTATCCTCTCTTCCATAGAAGTCTTTTACATTTCTAAAACAAAAAAAAAAATTTATAAAAAAAGTATCTGAATATCTTTTTTAAAATAGATAAGTTAGAGCATGAAATAATTCACACTGCAAAGGATTCCTCAATTCATAAGTGGATATAGGCTCCTTCCAAGTTGTTTTTATAGTTATTAAATAAAAAGTTAAGAGAAGAAGAAACTACGAACTAAAGTATTACAGAGTACTAAAATAATTTTTAATTTTTAGTTACTAAGGAAAGTAGATCCTTATATGTTCTAATCTGCTCTTCCCACCACCAACATATACTGGAAGGACATAAAAATACAAAATTGTCTGGTTTATACTTGACATGTAGAAATCCTATTAGTTCCTTATAGCATATATAAAGGTTAGAAAAATCCTTCCCAAAAGACCTCAAAATATAGACCTCATTTCAAAGAACAATTTAGTAGGGTCTAGGATCTGGTTTTTAGGTTTAGGCACTTAATTTCAACTGGGATTAGGTCCATTTTGGGGAGAACTTATTCTTTCATACAGATACATATGTATTGAACCCAAAGGCTTTTAATGTCAGTAAAGAAGAATCATTGACTACCCCATTGGCCTCTGGAGGCAAAGTGATGCTGGAAACTAAAGCATAACTGGATGGTTGCTTTGATGGCTACCATTTAAACAGCACTTATATGCTAAGCTCCATGCTAAGAATGTTACAAATTTTACCTCATTCATTTTTTTTCTATATTCTATAAATACTAATATTTACTTTTTCGGTAAATTACAGATTTCTAGTAAGTATAAAACTCAAAAAAGGCACAGGACTCTAAATCCTATTCTCTTAACTATTGTTACATTATAACATGGGGTGAATTTCTTTGTACCTCCATTACCCTTCATTTCTACCTTTGAAAGAAACTTCGACTCCAAGTGGCCCAGAAAAAGAAAGAAAAAAGAAGGAAATAAGGAAGGGAAGAAGAGAGAGAGAGTTGGGGAGAGAAGGAAAGAAATACATTATAGATTTTGTGCTGCTAAGGGCCTAGGTCATAATCATTTAAAGGTGATTCAACATATTTTGAGTATAATTTTAACTACACAATTAACAAATTATGTCCTGGCTTAAGATGCAACTCCCATTTAGAATATAAATCCATTATCCTGTCATGTGCTTATTGGGTTTAGAAATAATACAGATGAAGTGATTTAGATGCATTAAACATTTAATAGAATTTTCTTGATTAAATCAATTTCCCAATAGAAGTGCTGGTTGAGGCTCCCTTACTTTCAGACAGAAGTTGGATGGGAACTACCAACATTTATCTTCATGAGTTAATTGTTCTTAAGCTTTCCTGTTGGTTTGCACTCATTTGGATTGACATACTCGTTAGATACTTTAAGGTATTCAATCAAGTTTTAGGCAAGTTTCATCAATTTCTGGGCCTTTCGGCCAATAAAAGGAACCTTTTGTATATCTCTACTCTGATTATGTCTTGATCCTAAAGTGAAGTTCTCAAGATCTCATCATATTCTCCGTATTTCCAAATAGTCTCCTAATACACTAATAATCTCTTCAAAAACAAGGAGCTTTAGGAAGTATACATTCAAATGTCATATAATAGAGCATATAATAGTGCATTGGATATGCAGATAAATTGGAGGATTTCAAAGGTCCAATCATTTCAGACGTTCCATGAGGCATAAATGCTAGTGGCAATATTTCCTTCAGGCAGTCAAAAAGATGAGCCATCTATGTGGACTAAAATTATTGGGAAATACTTTATAGAGATGGTAAAAATGCAACATTATATGGTTTTTAAAATCTGGCACCACGCACAAAAATCTCACTAACACTAACTCTTTCCAGATCCCCTGTAATCTTTATAAAGGACTTTTCGATTTATATAACAACCTGGATTTTACTGGTAACGTTAGCAATAATATAGGTGAATATTCAGCAGTTGCCAGACATCTTTAATAAATTACGGCAAAACTTTATTAGCTCTCACAACTAAATCATCACTCCAGAGATGGTAGTTGGAAACAACTGTACAAATCTTAGAAATCCTATGGGAAAAGAAAAAAGTAAAGCAAGAATCCAAATTTTGGAAATAAATGAAAGCAATGGATTAAATCAGAGAAAGTCAGACTCATCAGCGTACCAAATGGTGATCTAGATGCCTGAGAAAGGGAGAGTTTGAAAGTAAAGAAGAAACAGAGGCAGGAGGACATTTTCAGCACGTTGAGGAAGAGAGGAGGAAAAAAAGGAAAAGAAAAAAGCATCCAACCCATAGGCTTGTTAGGATCTTTGAAATAAATATTGTTTCTATTTATTTTAAATCTAATTATCACAATACATATATTAACAACTCAAGAATGAGACAGATGTATGGCCTGTAAAGGGGTTTCATATTAAGTCAATGAACATTTAAGTATGGTTTCACCAAATAGTGGGTTCTGTGCTAGATACACAAAGGTGACAAAGTATGTTGCCTGCCTATAGTAACTTATAGTGCCAAATTGGAACACTCATTCATTTGGGATTTGCCAACAGAAACTAGGATAACATCTCCTCTCTGTTTTACTACTGCTAAACGGTGTTTCTGAACAGAACTGTTCTGTATCTCCAACTGGAGGGCAACAGAGAGAAGTCTCAGCAAAAGATAATAGAACATAAATGTTCTCCAAAATGCCTTTTCTTCAGTGGCAGATCTGGGTTGTGTGGGCCTCAAGCTTACACAACTGGGAAGTCCTTAGAAAATATGAAATTATGAAGAGTTTCCTCAAGTGAGAAAATAGTTCACATAAACTTCAAATTGTTAAAAGCCAACAAATACTGCAAATCTCACAAAATCTAGAAATTAAGAACAATTTTGTTAACATCTGACAAGAGTCTGTGGAATTTTTTTTGCTGGATTTTTGGCTATATAATCTTTGAATGTCTACTACTATGACAAAAAAAGTTGTAATATTTATATTCTCTACAGAAATAACAGAAAGATAATTTTTATTCTTTTCCAGGAAGCTTCAAAACTTTCAACTTCACATATAGCTATACTTGTGTTTGTAGTATTGATAGAAATTTGGGTCCAAAACAATAGCGAAGATCTCCCCAGTGTCACTGGACACTAAGGAACGTGTACCAGAGGAGAAGTTGAAGTCGAAGAATATAATGGTCTTATCATAGCTTAAATATCTTACTTCTGCCAAATTCCCCCTCAATTTGTAACTCTGTGAACACATTTTTATTACCCTTTTTAGAGCCTTGGAAGGGGTCCACACAAAAGAAGGGCCCTGAAGCTTAAGTTTTGTTGCCTTCAATCAATCTGCATTCACTTCCATTCTTTGGATGACACATTGATTGCAACCCATTTACCACACCAATCAAATGGCGACCATCAATGTCCGATGTTTTTTAGCTGTCTGAAGACCAGTCAACAGTGAGTTTCAATATCTTCTTCACTTTTCAGTAGCTGTAGATACAATAACATTCTTAGACTCAACTGTTGAGTAAATGAACAAGGGCCATTTAAAGTAACTGGCATTAGGTTCTACAAAATCTCTAAAATGAACTAAACTAGATATGTATACCTCTCCAGAGCAGGCTCTGTGGACCTTCTTGTCATCCGAATACTTGCTTCTGAGTTCCTTCCTGTGCTGAAATCTAGGATTTGTTGCTTGGATTCAGGATCTACAAAAGCATTCTGTGGAATTAGGACCAGGGTTCATTGAGACCCTGATCATCACTAAGACCGCTATAAGCTAGGACCCATCTCCCTTGATGTATGTGCTACTTCTATTAAAATAGGTATCTTTCTAGTTAAAAAAAAACATCTCTTTATAGTTTAATTGGTATTGTTACTTTTGCTGTTAGCAAATTTCCAAGCCTTCATTCTTTTTCAGACAATAGACAGGGTTCTGATCTCCTCACTCTGGAAGTAATGGAGTGAACAGTTCAACCTTAGTGAATTTATTGCCCCAGATTACCTGGGAGAAGAGTCACTCCCCACAGTGATTTTGTCTCTGTCTCTCATTAGGCCTAATTAACTTTTAGAATCCCAGCCCCATCCATGTTCTGTTCTCTGTATTACGCCCACAGATGAAAGTGCCCTCTACAGGGGGAGGTCCACCACTTTCCAGCTTCAGTGCCTATGTCTGAGTGTTGTTGGGTAAATATGAAATAAGGTGTGAAACAGAAGATCCTTTCTATTTTGCAATTCAGTTTTTCCATTAATACTGTTATAATCCCTATTGAAAAAATCTGCTTATTTCCTCCATTTTATAGGATCAACTGGAGGTGTGGGTGGGGTGGATAGGTAATTAGTTTCCTGTAATCTTTAACATGCATAACAAGGAAAAGTAAATGCAAACAGTCAGTCTAGAGGGGAGCAGATGAGTTAAATATCAAGAGGGGGGACCTTATCTCTTAAAAGCTAGCTAATAATAGGAGAGAGAACATCTTTCAGGGATCAAGAGTAGCTAAACTATTTTAGGGGTTTATAGTCTAGTGGGGAAGACATGTAAATAAATAATAGAAAATGTATGTCAGGTATAAAGGAAGAGAAAATGGTCAAATCTGGTTTCTTTTTATCTGGAAAGGTGACCAGGCATACTTGAGATTGAAAATTGAAGGATGAGCAGGATGCAAATGGATGAGGAGAGGGAGAACATGTGGGACAGAAGAAATAACATGTTCAAAGCCAATATAATCAGCCATATCACAAAAGATACTAAAGTGTGTCATGGCTGGTGTGTGTGTGTACAGTGGTAAGTGATGAGGGTAGGAAGAATTTGGAAGTATGTGGCGGTCCTCACATGCTGTGCTGGATGGCACATCTTACCCTGAAGATCTATGGAAGCCATTGAAAGAGTTCAGAAACAGGATGTTACATCAAGTTTGTATTTAAGAAGGATCCTACTGGACGAATGTGGTGGAGGGATTTGGAGGGAAAGGCTGTAAGCAGAATGATCTGTAATGTGGCAGCTAGAACAGGCAAAAAATAAATAAACGATCAATAATGTGGCAGTTAGAATAGGCAGTTAGAATAGAATAGAAAAAATAAAGAAAAGTAGTGGAAATGAAGAAGAGAAAATAGATTCCAAAGATATCTTAGATTCAATGTTCCCTAGGTGACAATTTAAACCGAGATATGAAAAAGAAGAAAAAGTCTAGAATGACTCAGCTTCCTAGCTTGAGAAGCAAAAGGAATGATGATGCCATTTAACTATGGCCAGAATTACAAAAGGAAAGTTGGTTCATGAGGCATCACCTTAAAGAATCAATACTTTGCCAATTCAAAGGAAAATAGAAAATTAAAACACCATCAAGGTATATTTGAAATTTACTTCAAACAAAATGTTATAACTGATTATGGATGATCATATTTTTTAAAAAACTATTGAGAAGAAAACTCTTAAGTTATGGTATACCCACAAATCAAATAGTAGGTACACTCATTCATTTTGGATTCCTTCACAATAGAGGTTTGCAAAACTATTCTGTTCATGACTGTTAGACCCATCCATATATTAGAACAATTAGGAGAATGCCAGTTCCTCTACTGATTGTTTAACACTGAGATTCAGCTTGACCAAAGTTTTGAGGCATCAATTCCAACGAACTTTGTTTCTCTGCTTAGCACAAATGAAATACATTATTTTATATTACCTTTTCTGTTTCAAATTTTGCTTTTAAATGTTTTATCATAATAGTAATAAATGCTATGTAAAAATGTAAAATAAAGAATCATAGAAAAAATAACACATTATTGTACTACCTGCAAATAATTGTCTTCTATATTTTGGTCTTTCTTTCCATATGTATATGGGTGTACATGTATGAGTTTTTGTGTGTTCTTACACACAGGCTTATTATACTATACATATAATGTTTACCCTTATTTCAATACATATTATTAATACTAGGTACTCACCCATCTAGTAGACATTTGGAAATGCAAAAGACATTAAAAAGAGTTCATGTCCTGAAGCATATTTTAGAATTATTAAATGAGACTAGCCAGGCGCGGTGGCTCACGGCTGTAACCCCAGCACTTGGGGAGGCTGAGGTGGGCAGATCATGAGGTCAGGAGCTCGAGACCATCCTGGCTAACATGGTTAAACCCTGTCTCTACTAAAAATACAAAAACAAATTAGCCGGGTGTGGTGGCGGGCACCTGTAGTCCCAGCTGCTTGGGAGGCTGAGGCAGGAGAATGGCATGAATCCGGGAGGGGGAGCTTGCAGTGAACTGAGATTGCCCCACTGCACTCCAGCCTGGGTGACACAGCGAGACTGTCGCCAAAAAAAAAAATTGATTAAATGAGACTATAACAATATACTTGAGGTTGGAGTTAGGGAACATACCAAATGCAGCAATTTATAAGTTATGAACTAATCAGTGTCTTGCTTACCAAGGAAAAAGGCAAATCCTAACACTATATATTCTTTACCCAATGACAATGTAAGAAAGGTCTTACACATGCTCATTCAGTATGAGGCTCTTAACATGCACCCCATCACTGCCTGGTTGTACTCAGCACTTTGAGTTTCCAGACCGCAAAAGAAATACTTGGAAATTCATCATGGTTCCATAAAACTATTGCACTGATCCCTTGGTGATTTTCTAAGGCCTTGTTTTGTAAATGAAACATTGTGACAGACAGAAGGGAATAGATCTTTCTTATTTCTGAGTCATAATTAATTATTATTGTAATTAGCCACACACTCTGTACAAACTTCTGGAATTAAATATACTGAAGTCAGCACCTTTAATTTTAGAATAATTAAGAAATACAGCTTTATGATTCAGTAAGAGACCAAATGTCTTGGCCTGAACATTCCTGAGTAGGAAAGAATATTGCCAAGAAAAAATGACCACAGTATTTCTCTCAGCAATCACAGGATAAAGAAATGGAAGTATAGGATAATTATCTAATACTCAAAACCCACAAAATATCTTGGAACATACAAAAAATCAATCAGAACTATTAATTCATTAGGGATTTAATGCAAAGATTTTAAACCATGGCTTTTACTTGCAAGATACAGTTACAATAGATAGTTGCAGCATCGGTGAGGCTCAAATGCTTTCTTTCTAACTTTATTTCCCAATAAACAATGCTAGTAGTAATTGTAAATATGTGTAAACAAAAAATAAATAATATTAATCTAAGAAAGTAACCAACAAATTGTTAAATCACCCCCAACTTCCAGGAATTAGCATAATTCTGTGACTTGGAAGTCAGGAGAGTCAAATGGATAACTCTGGAGACTAAATAAAACGGTCAGTAGATTTCCACAAAGCCAAAAGTAATTGTAGTTAAATATCAACAGAAAGATATTGCCAGAAACTACCCAAACTACAGTGTCAGGAAAAAAAACAAAAATGAGTAATGGTAATAGCTTCAGTAATTATTTTCATGTGAATCCTATAGCTCAATCGAAAGCACTTGTCTTCTATAACTGTGACCATACTTCTCAAAGAAAATCCAAAAACCTTGTTGGAAGCTCTTCTAAACCTATACAAAAAATTAAATAAAATAATCATACAATACACATCTACTAGAATGGCTAAAATGAAAAAGACAGAAAACACCAAATGTTGGTGCAGCGGTAGAACAGTCAGGATTCTTACAAACAAGTGAGGGGAATATAAATGGAAACAACTTTGGAAAAAGGTTACATGGCATCTCCTAAAGATGAACAATCATGCGCAGTGATCCATCTTTCCCACTTCTAGATACATATCCAAGAAAAATTAGTACATTTGTATAACAAATCAAATGTCCTAGAATGTTTGGAACAATGCTATTTGCATTAGATCAAAACTGGAAATGACCCATGTATATATCAACAGTGGAAAGGAGAAATAGACTGTGGTGTATTCACAAAATAGAATACTATACATCAATGAGAATGAACAATCTACAACCACATGCAATGATGTGCCTGAATCTCACAAACAGAATGTTGAACAAAAGAAGCAACTGAAGTATACTGTATGATTTCATTTATACGAAGGACACAACTTGCCAAACTAATCTATTTATTTTATTTATTTTATTTTATTTTATTTTATTTTATTTTATTTTATTTTATTTTATTTATTCATTTTGAGATGGAGTCTCACTCTGCTGCCCAGGCTGGAGTGCAGTGGTGCGATCTCGGCTCACGGCAAGCTCCGCCTCGCGGGTTCACGCCATTCTCCTGCTTTAGCCTCCAGAGTAGCTGGGACTACAGGCACCCGCCACCACGTCCGGCTGATTTTTTGTAATCTATGTTTTTTGATGCCAGTATAATGATAAACCATGTGACCAGAAAACAGTATGAAGGACAATTTTGTGGAGTCCTGGTAATGTACTGTTTCTCAGTCTGAGTGCTAGCTACCCAGGATACGTTGAGTTTGTGAAAATGTATTAAGCTGTATGCTTACGTGTACTTTTCTGTATGTATATAATACTTCAATGAAAATTTTAAAATAAAAGAAAATAACAATAATTCATAAAAGCACTTTTCTAAACAAGCATGTTTCTTATATTTGTCAAGTTTAATTTAATTAAAAGTTTCACTAATTGAATCAAAGAAGCTCAAGTACATATCTGATGCTGTAGTGTATTCTAAGGGAGTAAGATGGAAAAAAAAGGTTTTCATGGTAGCAAAATTTACAATGATGCTGGGCAATATATCAGACACTCAGAAAACCATTAGGAAACAATAAATAATTGTTAATATTAACTGCTAATATAAATATGTTAATACAGTACACACTGATTTTCCAACTCTTAACATGTCACAAATTCTAAAATGCACCATTATTTTCTGTGCGAGTTAGAAAGGAAAAACACTTCCAATCAACCTATATAATATGCCACTGATTGTAAAATAAATTTCATTTAGGAGCCATTGAATTGTTTCACTGTTTAAAAAATGTTGCTTAGTATGGATGAGAAAATGTGTCATAACACATTTTCTGAAGAAATAGTTAAGTACTGCGGACTTACTAGGAAGTCAGACTAGGAAAGTATACACATGGCAGGCAGATGCTTGTAGGACTTATATATTAAGAGGGACAAAAGATGGCCCTTGAAAGATGGAAAGCAAAGAAGTTAAAAGCTAAAAAGTGAGGTTACTTCAGGTTAAAGAAGCAGAAGTGCTGAGGCAGCAAAGTACCCAACACTGTGTAGGGGCGGACAAAAGATAGCCTAATTAGAGTGGGGAATGGAGTATTAGGAAATACCTGGAGATACATTTGGATGGCAAGGCCAGGCCAGATTATAGAAGGGCTGGAATTACAACAAGAACTATTTGGACACCATTCAACTGGCAGTAGAATTGGTTTTTCAAACAGGGGCAGGGCGTGATGAAAGTGATATTTGAGGAAGCTTATCTTACTGGATTGGGTAGGGAAAAGTAGCAGTCAAGAAAGAATAAATTATTGCAGTAACCCAGGTGTGAAGTGATGAAGACTTGGGCAAGAGAGCTGACATTAGAGTGCATTAAATAAAATTTTCCATAATATATCTTTATGATACATTCATATATAAAACTAAATTTGATGTGGTGAACACAATTTTCTAAAAAATAAAAAACTACATGCTTTTTCTTTTTTGTTAAACATTTAAGATGAGAAAATTTGAATATATATTTTTATCTCTGAATACATTTTGTGCAAGTAAGAGATGAATTAAAAAGACTTATAATGAGAAACAAGCATCCCCAACCTTTTCAAAGGAGATGCATCGTAGCTTTATCTTCAAGTTTCTCAAGACCTAAGTTTCTTAAACACCTAATCAAGGAATCTCTTAGGTATTCACCTACTTAACTACATATGTTGGATGTTTACTTCATTTAAATTAGACATGACTATTAGTCATTCCAGCACATACACAATTGGGCTTTTCTTTTCTGCTGTTCCTCTGTTTCTCTGTTTCCACCTACTGCCCCCATCTCTTTTTCTTTTTCTTCCAGTAGAACATGCAGTATAAAGGCTGTAAGTGTTTGAAGCTCTGAGCCCTGCATGTTCTATTGGAAGAAAACTGTAACCAGAGCAGAAAAAAAGAGAGACAGATGGTACAAAATCTATGTAGTCTTCATCACTGAGTTATGTAAATGATCCTTATCTGTCTTTAGACAGACTCTCAGGGACACAATAAGCATTTAGACACTTTTTCTAATTTAAAAAAGCAGATTACCAGTTGGTGAATCCTTATAGAATGACTACAAAATTGTAAAGAGACTACTTTTAAATCAAATTTGGTATCATATGCATGCCATAGAATCATTCCTTTGAGCCATAATACTATGAAAAGCATAATATTACTGACATAGCAAAAAAGACAACTGGAATCAATTTTTCCTTGGAAGTTTTATGGATTGCTGGTAGATGACTGGCCGCTATGCCTCCTTTATTCAGGATAGATAACTAAATGAGATAATGTGTCTGGCACTGGGAAATCAAATTATCTACTTCTCCAAAATCTTCTGATTCACCTAGTTATAGACATACAGTGATGTTTATAAATCTCAGTAACAGAGCAATAAGCAGTAAGCCTATACCTTAAGAAATCTAATTTAGACGACTGAATATAGAAATATACTCCCTTACTATAGTGACATGTAGTGCAATCATACTAGTGGTTTAGAGAAAAGGAAAAAAAAAAACTTCAGGAAATTTGTCACTAAAGTAATTTTTAACACAGGTAATAAGGAAATACTTAATATTTACATATGTAACATGATAATTTCAGAAAATAATGGGATCGTATTATTCAGTTCTCTGCTTCAACTATAATTCTCAATGGATATAAATGTTGCCTAATGATTTTTCTTTTTTGCTTGTTAATTAGCATTATCTTTTTTTATTATTATTATACTTTAAGTTCTAGGGTACATGAGCACAATGTGCAGGTTTGTTACATATGTATACATGTGCCATGTTGGTGTGCTGTACCCATTAACTCGTCATTTCCATTAGGTATATCTCCTAATGCTATCCCTCCCCACAATAGGCCCCGGTGTGTGATGTTCCCCTTCCTGTGTCCAAGTGATCTCATTGTTCAATTCCCACCTATGAGTGAGAACATGCGGTGCTTGGTTTTCTGTTCTTGCCATAGTTTGTTGTGAATGATGGTTTTCAGCTGCATCCATGTCCCTACAAAGGGCACAAATTCATCCATTTTTATGGCTGCATAGTATTCCATGGTGTATATGTGCCACATTTTCTTAATCCAGTCTGTCACTGATGGACATTTGGGTTGATCCCAAGTCTTTGCTATTGTGAATAGTGCCGCAATAAACATACATGTGCGTGTGTCTTTTTTTTTTATTATTATACTTTAAGTTGTAGGGTACATGTGCATAACGTGCAGGTTTGTTACATATGTATACTTGTGCCATGTTGCTGTGCTGTACCCATCAACTCGTCAGCACCCATCAACTCGTCATTTACATCAGGTATAACTCCCAGTGCAATCCCTCTCCCATCCCCCCTCCCCATGATAGGCCCCGGTGTGTGATGTTCCCCTTCCCGAGTCCAAGTGATCTCATTGTTCAGTTCCCACCTGTGAGTGAGAACATGCGGTGTTTGGTTTTCTGTTCTTGTGATAGTTTGCTAAGAATGATGATTTCCAGCTGCATCCATGTCCCTACAAAGGACACAAACTCATCCTTTTTTATGGCTGCATAGTATTCCATGGTGTATATGTGCCACATTTTCTTTTTTTGTTTTTTTTGAGACGGGGTCTCGCTCTGTCACCCAGGCTGGAGTGCAGTGGCCGGATCTCAGCTCACTGCAAGCTCCGCCTCCCGGGTTCACGCCATTCTCCTGCCTCAGCCTCCCGAGTAGCTGGGACTACAGGCGCCCGCCACCTCGCCCGGCTAGTTTTTTGTATTTTTTAGTAGAGACGGGATTTCACCGGGTTAGCCAGGATGGTCTTGATCTCCTGACCTCACCCGTCTCGGCCTCCCAAAGTGCTGGGATTACAGGCTTGAGCCACCGCACCCGGCCGTGCCACATTATCTTAATTCAGTCTGTCACTGATGGACATTTGGGTTGATTCCAAGTCTTTGCTACTGTGAATAGTGCCGCAATAAACATACGTGTGCATGTGTCTTTATAGCAGCATGATTTATAATCCTTTGGGTATATACCCAGTAATGGGATGGCTGGGTCATATGGTACATCTAGTTCTAGATCCTTGAGGAATCGCCATACTGTTTTCCATAATGGTTGAACTAGTTTACAATCCCACCAACAGTGTAAAAGTGTTCCTATTTCTCCACATCCTCTCCAGCACCTGTTGTTTCCTGACTTTTTAATGATTGCCATTCTAACTGGTGTGAGATGGTATCTCATTGTGGTTTTGATTTGCATTTCTCTGATGGCAAGCGATGATGAGCATTTTTTCATGTATCTGTTGGCTGTATGAATGTCTTCTTTTGAGAAATGTCTGTTCATATCCTTTGCCCACTTTTTGATGGGGTTGTTTGTTTTTTTCTTGTAAATTTGTTTGAGTTCTTTGTAGGTTCTGGATATTAGCCCTTTGTCAGATGAGTAGATTGCAAAAATTTTCTCCCTTTCTGTAGGTTGCCTGTTCACTCTGATGGTAGTTTCTTTTGCTGTGCAGAAGCTCTTTAGTTTAATTAGATCCCATTTGTCAATTTTGGCTTTTGCTGCCGTTGCTTTTGGTGTTTTAGACATGAAGTCTTTGCCCATGCCTATGTCCTGAATGGTACTACCTAGGTTTTCTTCTAGGGTTTTTATGGTATTAGGTCTAACATTTAAGTCTCTAATCCATCTTGAATTAATTTTCGTATAAGGAGTAAGGAAGGGATCCAGTTTCAGCTTTCTACTTATGGCTAGCCAATTTTCCCAGCACCATTTATTAAATAGGGAATCCTTTCCCCATTTCTTGTTTCTCTCAGGTTTGTCAAAGATCAGATGGCTGTAGATGTGTGGTATTATTTCTGAGGACTCTGTTCTGTTCCATTGGTCTATATCTCTGTTTTGGTACCAGTACCATGCTGTTTTGGTTACTGTAGCCTTGTAGTATAGTTTGAAGTCAGGTAGCTTGATGCCTCCAGCTTTGTTCTTTTGACTTAGGATTATCTTGGCAATGCGGGGTCTTTTTTAGTTCCATATGAACTTTAAAGCAGTTTTTTCTAATTCTGTGAAGAAACTCATTGGTAGCTTGATGAGGATGGCATTGAATCTATAAATTACCTTGGGCAGTATGGCCATTTTCACGATATTGATTCTTCCTATCCATGAGCATGGTATGTTCTTCCATTTGTTTGTGTCCTCTTTTATTTCACTGAGCAGTCGTTTGTAGTTCTCCTTGAAGTGGTCCTTTACATCCCTTGTAAGTTGGATTCCTATGTATTTTATTCTCTTTGAAGCAATTGTGAATGGAAGTTCATTCATGATTTGGCTCTCTGTCTGTTACTGGTGTATAAGAATGCTTGTGATTTTTGCACATTAATTTTGTATCCTGAGACTTTGCTGAAGTTGCTTATCAGCTTAAGGAGATTTTGGGCTGAGACAATGGGGTTTTCTAAATATACAATCATGTCATCTGCAAAGATGGACAGTTTGACTTCTTCTTTTCCTAACTGAATACCCTTGATTTCTTTCTCTTGCCTAATTGCCCTAGCCAGAACTTCCAACACTATGTTGAATAGGAGTGGTGAGAGAGGGCATCCCTGTCTTGTGCCAGTTTTCAAAGGGAATGTTTCCAGTTTTTGCCCATTCAGTATGATATTGGCTGTGGGTTTGTCATAAATAGCTCTTATTATTTTGAGGTACGTTCCATCAATACCGAATTTATTGAGCGTTTTTAGCATGAAGGGCTGTTGAATTTTGTCAAAAGCCTTTTCTGCATCTATTGAGATAATCATGTGGTTCTTGTCTTTGGTTCTGTTTATATGCTGGATTATGTTTATTGATTTGCGAATGTTGAACCAGCCTTGCATCCCAGGGATGAAGCCCACTTGATCATGGTGGATAAGCTTTTTGATGTGTTGCTGAATCCGGTTTGCCAGTATTTTATTGAGGATTTTTGCATCGATGTTCATCAGGGATATTGGTCTAAAATTCTCTTTTTTTGTTGTGCCTCTGCCAGGCTTTGGTATCAGGATGATGTTGGCCTCATAAAATGAGTTAGGGAGGATTCCCTCTTTTTCTATTGATTGGAATAGTTTCAGAAGGAATGGTACCAGCTCCTCCTGGTACCTCTGGTAGAATTCAGCTGTGAATCCATCTGGTCCTGGACTTTTTTTGGTTGGTAGGCTATTAATTATTGCCTCAATTTCAGAGCCTGCTATTGGTCTATTCAGGGGTTCAACTTCTTCCTGATTTAGTCTTGGGAGAGTGTAAGCGTCCAGAAAACTATCCATTTCTTCTAGGTTTTCTAGTTTATTTGTGTAGAGGTGTTTATAGTATTCTCTGATGGCAGTCTGTATTTTGTGGGGGTCAGTGGTGATATCCCCTTTATCATTTTTTATTGCATCTATTTGATTCTTCTCTCTTTTCTTCTTTATTAGTCTTGCTAGCGGTCTACCAATTTTGTTGATCTTTTCAAAAAACCAGCTCCTGGATTCATTGATCTTTTGGAGGGTTTTGTGTCTCTATCTCCTTCACTTCTGCTCTGATCTTAGTTATGTCTTGCCTTCTGCTAGCCTTTGAATGTGTTTGCTCTTGCTTCTCTAGTTCTTTTAATTGTGATGTTAGGATGTCTATTGTAGATCTTTCCTGCTTTCTCTTGTGGGCATTTAGTGCTATAAATTTCCCTCTACACACTGCTTTAAATGTGTCCCAAGATTCTGGTATGTTGTATCTTTCTTCTCAATGGTTTCAAATAACATCTTTATTTCTGCCTTCATTTCGTTATGTACCCAGTAGTCATTCAGGAGCAGGTTGTTCAGTTTCCATGTAGTTGAGTGGTTTTGATTGAGTTTCTTAGTCCTGAGTTCTAGTTTGATTGCACTGTGGTCTAAGAGACAGTTTGTTATAATTTCTGTTCTTTTATATTTGCTGAGGAGTGCTTTACTTCCAACTATGTAGTCAATTTTGGAATAAGTGTGACATGGTGCTGAGAAGAATGTATATTCTGTTGATTTGGGGTGGAGAGTTCTGTAGATGTCTATTAGGTCCACTTGGTGCAGAGTTGAGTTCAATTCCTGGATATCCTTGTTAACTTCCTGTCTCGTTGATCTGTCTAATGTTGACAGTGGGGTGTTAAAGTCTCCCATTATTATTGTATGGGAGTCTAAGTCTCTTTGTAAGTCTCTAAGGACTTGCTTTATGAATCTGGGTGCTCCTGTATTGGGTGCACATATATTTAGGATAGTTAGCTCTTCCTGATGAATTGATCCCTTCACCATTATGTAATGGCCTGTCTCTTTTGATTTTTGATGGTTTAAAGTCTGTTTTATCAGAGACTAGGATTGCACCCCCTGCTTTTTTTTTGTTTTCCATTTGCTTGGTAGATCTTCCTCCATCCCTTTATTTTGAGCCTATGTGTGTCTCTGCATGTGAGATGGGTCTCCTGAATATAGCGAACTGATGGATCTTGACTCTTTAACCAATTTGCCAGTCTGTGTCTTTTAATTGGACCATTTAATCCACTTACATTTAAGGTTAATATTGTTATATGTGAACTTGATCCTGTCATCATGATATTAGCTGGTTATTTTGCTCGTTAGTTGATGCAGTTTCTTCCTAGCATTGATGGACTTTACATTTTGAAATGTTTTTGCAATGGCTGGTACATGTTGTTCCTTTCCATGTTTAGTGCTTCCTTCAGGATCTCTTGTAGGGCAGGCCTGGTTGTGACAAAGTCTCTCAGCATTTGCTTGTCTGTAAAGGATTTTATTTCTCCTTCACTTATGAAACTTAGTTTGGCTGGATATGAAATTCTGGGTTTAAAATTCTTTTCTTTAAGAATGTTGAATATGGGTCCCCACTCTCTTCTGGCTTGGAGAGTTTCTGCCAAGAGATCTGCTGTTAGTCTGATGGGCTTCCCTTTGTGGGTAACCCGACCTTTCTCTCTGGCTGCCCTTAAGATTTTTTCCTTCATTTCAACTTTGGTGACTCTGACAATTATGTGTCTTGGAGTTGCTCTTCTCGAGGAGTATCTTTGTGGCGTTCTCTGTATTTCCTGGATTTGAATGTTGGCCTGCCCTACTAGGTTGGGGAAGTTCTCCTGGATGATATCCTGAAGAGTGTTTTCCAAGTTGGTTCCATTTTCCCCATCACTTTCAGTCATACCAATCAGACGTAGATTTGGTCTTTTCACATAATCCCACATATCTTGGAGGCTTTGTTCATTTCTTTTTACTCTTTTTTCTCTGCATTTCTCTTCTCACTTTATTTCATTCATTTGATCTTCAATCACTGATAATCTTCCTTCCAGTTGATCAAGTAGGTTACTGAAGCTTGTGCATTTGTCACGTAGTTCTCGTGTCATGGTTTTCATCTTCATCAGTTCTTTTAAGGTCTTCTCTGCATTGATTATTCTAGTTATCCATTCATCCATTCTTTTTTCAAGGTTTTTAGTTTCTTTGCGCTGGTTACGTAGTTCCTCCTTTAGCTCTGAGAAGTTTGATCGATTGAAGCCTTCTTCTCTCAACTCGTCAAAGTCATTCTCTGTCCAGCTTTGTTCTGTTGCTGGCGATGAGCTGCATTTGGACGGGGAGATGCGCTCTGATTTTTTGAATTTCCAGCTTTTCTGCACTACTTTTTCCCCTTCTTTGTGGTTTTATCTGCCTTTGGTGTTTGATGATGGTGATGTACTGATGGGGTTTTGGTGTGGGTGTCCTTTCTGTTTGTTAGTTTTCCTTCTAACATTCAGGACCCTCAGCTGCAGGTCTGTTGGAGTTTGCTTGAGGTCCACTCCAGACCGTTTTTGCCTGGGTATCAGCAGCAGAGGCTGCAGAAGACAGAATATTGCTGAACAGCGAGTGTTGCTGTCTCATTCTTGCTCTGGAAGCTTCGTCTCAGGGTGTACCCAGCCGTGTGAGGTGTGATGTGTCACTCTGCACCTAGTAGGGGGATGTCTCCCAGTTAGGACCCATTTGAGCAGGCAGTCTGTCAGTTGTTCTCAGATGTCAACCTCTGTGCTGGGAGATCCACTGCTCTCTTCAAAGCTGTCAGACAGGGACTTTTACATCTGCAGAGGTTTCTGCTGCTTTTTGTTTAGCTATGCCCTGTCCCCAGAGGAGGAGGCTACAGAGGCAAGCAGGCCTCCTTGAGCTGTGGTGTGCTCCACCCAATTCGAGCTTCCTGGCAGCTTTTTTTATCTACTTAAGCCTCGGCAATCGCAGGCGCCCCTCCCCCAGCCTCAATGCTGCCTTGCAGTTAGATCTCTGACTGCTCTGCTAGCAATGAGGGAGGCTCTGTGGGCGTGGGAACCTCTGGGCCAGGTGTGGGATATAATGTCCTGGTGTGCCGTTTGCTAAGACCCTTGGTAAAGCACAGTATCAGGGTGGGAGTTACTGGATTTTCCAGGTATTGTGTGTCTCAATTTCCCTTGGCTAGGAAAAGGAATTCCCTTCCCCCTTGCACTTCCCAGGTGAGGAGATGTCTCACCCTGCTTCAGCTCTCACTGGTCAGGCTGCACCTGTGGATCAGCATCAACTGTCCGAAACACCCCAGTAAAATGAACCCGGTACCTCAGTTGAAAATGCAGAAATCACCCGTTTTCTATGTCACTCACACTAGGAGCTGGAGGCTGGAGCTGTTCCTATTCTGCCTAATGATTTTCAAAAACCATATAATCATGGTCTTTATGTCTGTATGCCTTTATATGGGCAAACTAGCTATTGTACCTCCTTGTATGAGTTTGTCAAGATATTATCTATCCTTTTCTGTACAGTACCTTTATGAAGTAACTTAGTAATGTATCTTCATTCTTAAGAATAATGACTAATTTGTTTCTAATATACTGAACTCTTAATTCCTTTAATAATTTCTGCTCCTCTGAAATTCTCCAACTTTTCACAGTTCTCATGACAAACAAGGACCACTACCAAAGAAAAACATAAAATGAAGGCATGTCCAAGGATGGCATTATAAACCATTCTGAAAGATATATTAGTGTGATTTTTCTTTTTAATTATTAATGCTCAACTTCATAGCATTTTAAGAGTATAGGTCTTCTGTTATTTGTAGTTATACTATTTTACCAGTTTGTACAAAACAATCATATTTGTGTCTCCAAAATCAATAATGTTCAATCCTTTGATATGACCAATGCCATTCTTTAAGACTTTTTTTCAGAATAATCAATATATGATATAATAAAGTAAAACTGCTCTGATTTTGAGATATCATGCTCTTTGCACTTTTCTCCTTTAGTGCCCCTTGGGTCCTTTATAAAATATTCCTCACAAAGTGTGATCAGCTTTCCCAAACAAGTGACAGTGTTTGATTGAATGACTTAGTAACCTGTTTCAGACACTTTCAAACCAATTTTGTTTCATGAGGGACTGCCAAGTTAGAAACTGCCCTCCTACAAATAACTAAAGCCATTAGGCAAAATATAGAGGTAACTTTTTTTAGGTGTAACAGATAGAATAGGATTGTTACCCTTGAGAGATGACAAAAAAGTGAGATGAGCTCAGGATTTCTAGCTGGAGGCAATTTCCAGCCTGGAATTATAATTCAGTTAAAAAGACAGAAATCTGAGTTGGGGGAAGCTGAAGCAGTTAGATTTTTAAGGGCAGAATTATAGAGAAAACGGAGCTATGAAGACAAGAGCATCCAGATATCTGCATAGGGAGCCTTTTGATTCTTTGTCTAAATAACAATCTGTGTATGCAAAAGGTAAGCCCCAGGAGGTTAAGAGAGAACCACTTTCTACAATGGAAAAATTACTTGATATAAATAAGATAAAAATTCCTAGAGTTCACACAGGACCAGTAATTACATGAGTTCTTTTCAGCCTCATTGAAATAATGAGACCTCATTGAATACATGCTGAAATTAGAAGAGGCCACAAAAGGGCCACATCTTGGGGCGGAGCAAGATGGCCGAATAGGAACAGCTCCAGTCTCCAACTCCCAGCGCGAGCGACACAGAAGACCGGTGATTTCTGCATTTTCAACTGAGGCAAACAGGGTCTGGAGTGGACCTCAAGCAATCTCCAACAGACCTACAGCTGAGGGTCCTGACTGTTAGAAGGAAAACTATCAAACAGGAAGGACACCTACACCAAAACCCCATCAGTACATCACCATCATCAAAGACCAGAGGCAGATAAAACCAAAAAGATGGGGAAAAAGCAGGGCAGAAAAGCTGGAAATTCAAAAAATAAGAGCGCATCTCCCCTGGCAAAGGAGCGCAGCTCATCGCCAGCAACGGATCAAAGCTGGACGGAGAATGACTTTGACGAGATGAGAGAAGAAGGCTTCAGTCCATCAAACTTCTCAGAGCTAAAGGAGGAATTACGTACCCAGTGCAAAGAAACTAAAAATCTTGAAAAAAAAGTGGAAGAATTGATGGCTAGAGTAATTAATGCAGAGAAGGTCATAAACGAAATGAAAGAGATGAAAACCATGACACGAGAAATACGTGACAAATGCACAAGCTTCAGTAACCGACTCAATCAACTGGAAGAAAGAGTATCAGCGATTGAGGATCAAATGAATGAAATGAAGCGAGAAGAGAAACCAAAAGAAAAAAGAAGAAAAAGAAATGAACAAAGCCTGCAAGAAGTATGGGATTATGTAAAAAGACCAAATCTACATCTGATTGGGGTGCCTGAAAGTGAGGGGGAAGATGGAACCAAGTTGGAAAACACTCTTCAGGATATCATCCAGGAGAACTTCCCCAACCTAGTAGGGCAGGCCAACGTTCAAATCCAGGAAATACAGAGAACGCCACAAAGATACTCCTCGAGAAGAGCAACTCCAAGACACATAATTGCCAGATTCACCAAAGTTGAAATGAAGGAAAAAATCTTAAGGGCAGCCAGAGAGAAAGGTCGGGTTACCCACAAAGGGAAGCCCATCAGACTAACAGCAGATCTCTCGGCAGAAACTCTCCAAGCCAGAAGAGAGTGGGGGCCAATATTCAACATTCTTAAAGAAAAGAATTTTAAACCCAGAATTTCATATCCAGCCAAACTAAGTTTCATAAGTGAAGGAGAAATAAAATCCTTTACAGATAAGCAAATGCTTCGAGATTTTGTCACCACTAGGCCTGCCTTACAAGAGACCCTGAAGGAAGCACTAAACATGGAGAGGAACAACCGGTACCAGCCATTGCAAAAACATGCCAAAATGTAAAGACCATCGAGGCTAGGAAGAAACTGCATCAACTAACGAGCAAAATAACCAGTTAATATCATAATGGCAGGATCAAGTTCACACATAACAATATTAACCTTAAATGTAAATGGACTAAATGCTCCAATTAAAAGACATACACTGGCAAACTGGATAAAGAGTCAAGACCCATCAGTCTGCTGTATTCAGGAGACCCATCTCACATGCAGAGACACACATAGGCTCAAAATAAAGGGATGGAGGAAGATTTACCAAGCAAATGGAGAACAAAAAAAAGCAGGGGTTGCAATACTAGTCTCTGATAAAACAGACTTTAAACCATCAAAGATCAAAAGAGACAAAGAAGACCATTACATAATGGTAAAGGGATCAATTCAACAGGAAGAGCTAACTATCCTAAATATATATGCACCCAATACAGGAGCACCCAGATTCATAAAGCAAGTCCTTAGAGACTTACAAAGAGAATTAGACTCCCATACAATAATAATGGGAGACTTCAACACTCCACTGTCAACATTAGACAGATCAACGAGACAGAAAGTTAACAAGGATATCCAGGAATTGAACTCATCTCTGCAGCAAGCAGACCTAATAGACATCTACAGAACTCTCCACCCCAAATCAACAGAATATACATTCTTCTCAGCACCACATCGTACTTACTCCAAAATTGACCACGTAATTGGAAGTAAAGCACTCCTCAGCAAATGTACAAGAACAGAAATTATAACAAACTGTCTCTCAGACCACAGTTCAATCAAACTAGAACTCAGGACTAAGAAACTCAATCAAAACCGCTCAACTACATGGAAACTGAACAACCTGCTCCTGATTGACTACTGGGTACATAACGAAATGAAGGCAGAAATAAAGATGTTCTTTGAAACCAATGAGAACAAAGATACAACATACCAGAATCTCTGGGACACATTTAAAGCAGTGTGTAGAGGGAAATTTATAGCACTAAATGCCCACAAGAGAAAGCAAGAAAGATTTAAAATTGACACTCTAACATCGCAATTAAAAGAAATAGAGAAGCAAGAGCAAACACATTCGAAAGCTAGCAGAAGGCAAGAAATAACTAAGATCAGAGCAGAACTGAAGGAGATAGAGACACAAAAAACCCTCCAAAAAATCAATGAATCCAGGAGTTGGTTTTTTGAAAAGATCAACAAAATTGACAGACCACTAGCAAGACTAATAAAGAAGAAAAGAGAGAAGAATCAAATCGACGCAATTAAAAATGATAAAGGGGATATCACCACCGACCCCACAGAAATACAAACTACCATCAGAGAATACTATAAACACCTCTACACAAATAAACTGGAAAATCTAGAAGAAATGGATAATTTCCTGGACACTTACATTCTTCCAAGGCTAAACCAGGAAGAAGTTGAATCCCTGAATAGACCAATAGCAGGCTCTGAAATTGAGGCAATAATTAATAGCCTACCAACCAAAAAAAGTCCAGGACCAGATGGATTCACAGCTGAATTCTACCAGAGGTACAAGGAGGAGCTGGTACCATTCCTTCTGAAACTATTCCAATCAATAGAAAAAGAGGGAATCCTCCCTAACTCATTTTATGAGGCCAACATCATCCTGATACCAAAGCCTGGCAGAGGCACAACAAAAAAAGAGAATTTTAGACCAATATCCCTGATGAACATTGATTTTTATTGATGTTCATCAATAAAATACTGGCAAACCGGATTCAGCAACACATCAAAAAGCTTATCCACCATGATCAAGTGGGCTTCATCCCTGGGATGCAAGGCTGGTTCAATACTCGCAAATCAATAAACATAATCCAGCATATAAACAGAACCAAAGACAAGAACCACATGATTATCTCAATAGATGCAGAAAAGGCTTTTGACAAAATTCAACAGCCCTTCATGCTAAAAACGCTCAATAAATTCGGTATTGATGGAACGTACCTCAAAATAATAAGAGCTATTTATGACAAACCCACAGCCAATATCATACTGAATGGGCAAAAACTGGAAACATTCCCTTTGAAAACTGGCACAAGACAGGGATGCCCTCTCTCACCACTCCTATTCAACATAGTGTTGGAAGTTCTGGCTAGGGCAATTAGGCAAGAGAAAGAAATCAAGGGTATTCAGTTAGGAAAAGAAGAAGTCAAATTGTCCCTCTTTGCAGATGACATGATTGTATATTTAGAAAACCCCATTGTCTCAGCCCAAAATCTCCTTAAGCTGATAAGCAACTTCAGCAAAGTCTCAGGATACAAAATTAATGTGCAAAAATCACAAGCATTCTTATACACCAGTAACAGACAAACAGAGAGCCAAATCATGAATGAACTTCCATTCACAATTGCTTCAAAGAGAATAAAATACATAGGAATCCAACTTACAAGGGATGTAAAGGACCTCTTCAAGGAGAACTACAAACCACTGCTCAGTGAAATAAAAGAGGACACAAACAAATGGAAGAACATACCATGCTCATGGATAGGAAGAATCAATATCGTGAAAATGGCCATACTGCCCAAGGTAATTTATAGATTCAATGCCATCCCCATCAAGCTACCAATGAGTTTCTTCACAGAATTGGAAAAAACTGCTTTAAAGTTCATATGGAACCAAAAAAGAGCCCTCATCTCCAAGACAATCCTAAGTCAAAAGAACAAAGCTGGAGGCATCATGCTACCTGACTTCAAACTATACTACAAGGCTACAGTAACCAAAACAGCATGGTACTGGTACCAAAACAGAGATATAGACCAATGGAACAGAACAGAGTCCTCAGAAATAATACCACACATCTACAGCCATCTGATCTTTGACAAACCTGAGAGAAACAAGAAATGGGGAAAGGATTCCCTATTTAATAAATGGTGCTGGGAAAATTGGCTAGCCATAAGTAGAAAGCTGAAACTGGATTCTTTCCTTACTCCTTATACGAAAATTAATTCAAGATGGATTAGAGACTTAAATGTTAGACCTAATACCATAAAAACCCTAGAGGAAAACCGAGGTAGTACCATTCAGGACATAGGCATGGGCAAAGACTTCATGTCTAAAACACCAAAAGCAACGGCAGCAAAAGCCAAAATTGACAAATGGGATCTAATTAAACTAAAGAGCTTCTGCACAGCAAAAGAAACTACCATCAGAGTGAACAGGCAACCTACAGAAAGGGAGAAAACTTTTGCAATCTACTCATCTGACAAAGGGCTAATATCCAGAACCTACAAAGAACTCAAACAAATTTACAAGAAAAAAACAAACAACCCCATCAAAAAGTGGGCAAAGGATATGAACAGACATTTCTCAAAAGAAGACATTCATACAGCCAACAGACACATGAAAAAATGCTCATCATCACTGGCCATCAGAGAAATGCAAATCAAAACCACAATGAGATACCATCTCACACCAGTTAGAATGGCAATCATTAAAAAGTCAGGAAACAACAGGTGCTGGAGAGGATGTGGAGAAATAGGAACACTTTTACACTGTTGGTGGGATTGTAAACTAGTTCAACCATTATGGAAAACAGTATGGCAATTCCTCAAGGATCTAGAACTAGATGTACCATATGACCCAGCCATCCCATTACTGGGTATATACCCAAAGGATTATAAATTATGCCGCTATAAAGACACATGCACATGTATGTTTATTGCGGCACTATTCACAATAGCAAAGACTTGGAATCAACCCAAATGTCCATCAGTGACAGATTGGATTAAGAAAATGTGGCACATATACACCATGGAATACTATGCAGCCATAAAAAAGGATGAGTTTGTGTCCTTTGTAGGGACATGGATGCAGCTGGAAACCATCATTCTTAGCAAACTATCACAAGAACAGAAAACCAAACACCGCATGTTCTCACTCATAGGTGGGAACTGAACAATGAGATCACTTGGACTCGGGAAGGGGAACATCACACACCGGGGCCTATCATGGGGAGGGGGGAGGGGGGAGGGATTGCATTGGGAGTTATAGCTGATGTAAATGACGAGTTGATGGGTGCTGACGAGTTGATGGGTGCAGCACACCAACATGGCACAATTATACATATGTAACAAACCTGCACGTTATGCACATGTACCCTAGTACTTAAAGTATAATAATAATAAATAAATTTAAAAAAAAAAAGGGCCACATCTTATAAGTAGAACTAAGTTAACCATGGAATAAAAGTATTTTTAAAACTCATTCTATAATAACTTTCTAAAGCCTCAAAGGATCAACCAAATCTATAAGTAACCCACTCTCTGTCATACAAGTTCAATGATTTTTAAATGAATACAACAAAATCCAATACTCAACAATAACTAATATCTAGCCTAGAATCCAAAATCACTAGACATATTAAAAAGCAAAAAAAAAAAAAAAAAAAAAAAAAAAAAAATCATGACCTATATCTAGTCAATTGAAACAAATCCTGAAATGACAGAAATGATAGAACTAGCAACTAATAACATTACTTATGAGGGGAATCCAAATGAAAATCACAATGAAATTAAAATACATTAGAATGGCTAAATTTTAGAAATTGAAAATGCACAAGGAACCATACAGCAATGTTCATAGGAGCTTTATCCAAAGTAAATAAGCACTAGAAACAATTCCAATATCCAACAACAGGGAAATGGATAAACAAAGTGTGGTATATCCATAAAGTCAAATGCACTAAGTAAAATGGAATAAACTAATGATACACACAATAACTTGGGTAAATTTCAAAAACATTATACTCAATTTAAAAATCTAGACCAAAAATTTCCATTTATATGAAATTTTTAAAAGACTAAATCAATCAACTGAAGGAAAACAAATCAGTGGTCAACAGGCTGAATGACAGGGAGCAGAAGTGAGTGAAAAGGGGCATAAGGGAAGTTTCAAGGGTGGTGGAAATGTTCTGTATCATAATTGTAGTGGAATACATAAGCACATACATTTGTCAAAATGCACACTTAATATGAATGCATTTTAGTTCATGCAGCCAAATAATACTTGTAGAAAGTATTTTGTGAGTATATTAGCATGTATTGAAATCTGATTTATATCAACAAGAATACAAAGATAAATGTCATAAGTATGCTTTCTTTGTGTTCATAATGAAGTGAAAGACACACAAACACATACATATGTATATATTGTATTCACTCACTCATTCTTTTCATTATTCAAAAGCATAGTAATTGAACATTACTTTAGGGTAAATTATTACAAGCATTTAAAGCAAAACCTTTGTCCTCCCTGCCCTCAGGAGCTCACAATCTGGCACTAAAATAGAGATCAGAGAAATAAGAGAGTATAATGAAAGAAAAGATAGATTCAAGTAGGTACAAGAATTTAAGAGGCAGCTATGATGGAGGACTCTACCTTTTGCCATCTTTGTAAATGCTCTCCTTCACCAGCTATAAATAAAGAATACATTTTTAGGTCTTGATTTTTGTCAAATATGAGCAAAAATTGTCTTCTTATAATCTTCAAAGAGTTGAATACATTATAAATAATTATTTTTCATGGTTGAAAGCCCAAGGTGATGGCATCAGATGAAAAAATTCATAAAATATGCTTCACTTGCTATTTCCATCCTAAAAGCTAAGTATTATTTTTATCATTCTTTATATTATAATTTCTGAAGTGGGAAAATGGTGACTTCCAGGTTTATGGCTTTACATAAATGAATTCCAAACAATTTCATTTTTCTGTGGCAATTAACCCATATCAATGCTTTTCAAACTTTTTTTAAAAAACAGGACACTTTTGTCAAATCAAATAGTACACGGAAAGAAATGTAAAACAGGTAAAAGCCAAACTGTTCCAAGATCTACCCCAAACAAACTCTGCAGAGCTCTGTTTAAAATCACTTAGCTGCATAATCAAACAATAACATTAAAACTGAAAAAAAAAAAATCACATTCATTTATTTGACAACACATTAATTTCCTCAGTATTCTATCAGGTAGGCAACAATAAGCTGTGAATGCTCCATGTGAGTTTCATTAGCATTGCTTCATTCCATAACTGCATATAAATCAATGATTATCTGTAAAGTCTACTATGGTCAATGCAGCTAGCCCCGTAAGTTTATGTGCCCTTTAAAATAACTCTTATATACTAATCTTCTAAAACAAAAATAAATGTAATTTTCTCAAAAAAAGTTATTAAGACTGATAGATCTTCAAATACAAAATGAATAGTTTTCCATTTGGATGCTAGTCCTTTCTACATCTGTTTAGGCTAGACATTTCTAAAAGAAAAATTATCTTATGAAATTCAGAATTTCAACTTCCAGGCCCCATCTAAAAGAGGAAGTACAGGGAAAATCCAAAATGAGAAAACACTAAGAGACTTCTTAAAATAATTTTGAAGCTGGAAAAATATTCAGAACAAGTTTGGATGTGAGTACAAATGGGATTTTATTTTATAAAAACTGGCTATTTCTTCTGAGCTTACTTTTGAAACGTCACCTGAAAATGAACTTTATTCTGTTTAATATTGCAGACTGGATTCATAAATGACTTTGTCTAAATTCATATGTTCAGCATTATGTCTTATTCTATATTTCTAATAAAAATGATGGACACTGTGATAGGGGCAAGAGGGAGAGAAATTCTAGGCAGAACAGGGCAGTTCCCCAGCAAAAGTCCCACCCTCAAGCCAAAAAGCCTGAAACTGCAGGCCAAAGTGAGAACTTATATCCCTGTTTTCCCACTGGAATGTTGTCCTTTCCTAAACCATGCATGGCTCCAGCCCACCCCATCCTGTGCCTATAAAGACCCCAGACTCAGCTGGCAGAGAGGAGATGAAGCTGGACACTGGGGACTATGCCTAGACATCAGAGAGTAAAAGCTTGACTTCAGGGGGACAGTTTGACAGCATAACTTTGGAGAAGAATTTGATCAGAGATGGCCAGACTTCAGGGGAAGATTGCTTTCCCATCCCATCCTCTTTTCAGCTCCCCTTCCCACTGAGAGCCACTTTCATCAGCAACAAAATCCCCCACATTTACCATCCTTCATTTTGTTCATGCAACCTCATTTTTCCTGGATGCCGAACAAGAGCTCTGGAGCCACAAGTGCAGATACAAAAGGCTGTCACACTGGTCCTTTGCCCTCGCTGGTAGAGGGCAGCCACCTCATGCAAAATGGCAAAGGGCCCGCTGAACTGTTAACATTTAAGCCATCTGTCAACAGCACAGCTAAACGAGCAAGAATTCAAGAGGCAGCTATGATGGAGGACTCTACCTTTTGCCATCTTTGTAAATGCTCTCCCTCACCAGCTATAAATAAAGAATACATTTTTAGGCCTTGATTTTGTCAAATATGAGCAAAAATTTTCTTCTTATAATATTTGAAGAGTTGAATACATTATAAATAATTATTTCTCATGGTTGAAAGCCCAAGGTGATGGCATCAGATGAAAAAATTCATAAAATATGCTTCACTTCACAGGTCTTCTGGGACTTTGGGAGTCACAGACATCCCTGGCTGGATGCTGCCGCAAAGATTTTGCTCCTGCTGGTGCCCAAAAGCCCTGACTCCGGCTCCTGCACATGCTCACCTGTGCACTCCCTCCCTCAAGGGGTGGATGTCATTATATTTGGACACAAGGTCACCCTTCACATGATAAAGCTGTCAGAAAGACAACTCCTTTCTTCTTCCATTTACATGGGGGTTATTACAACTAACACATAGCAGTAGAACTGAGATTTTACTCCAGATTCTTCTGGTCCAAATCCCAACTTCATTCCCCTATTTCACTCCTTCAAACATTCATTCAACAAATATTATGTATCTAGAAATCTACTATATGCCTGGCACTCTGGTAGGCAGCAGAAATATTAAAAATTAAACACAGAAGCAGGTCTTTCTCTTGTGGAGTTTACAGCCTAGAACAGCAAATGCACTGTTATTATTATACAACATGATAATATGAAGAGAGAAGGACAAAGGTCAGGCAACTTTCTCAAATTTAGTTGGTGGTTGGTTATTGCAACAGGTGCTGGAAAGTTTTCCAGGAGTAAGGAAGAGCCCATTTAAAGTCTCATAGGAAAAAGCATGATATATCAGTGAAAGTTAAACAAACAAACAAAAAACAAACAAAAAACATTATAACTGGACCTACCATGATTCACATCTACATTAAATTTGGCCATCCCCTAGTATGGAATTACCTGCAATTATCAATCTCCTTTTTGTACTTTTGCTTTATGTTCTATCCTTTTTTTCCATCAACCTAAGTTTTTATGGATTCTTCTAGACCAAAGTGCTTCTTTGTGACTTCCAAAATGTCCATTCCATTGTTGGACTCCTTGTGCCAAATCTTTACTGAAAACTCAAGATACCTTCTAACACCAAGGAAAATATATCCCTCATCCAGGCTAGTCTTATCTCCAACAACTCTATTTGATGAAAGTTATTCATTATCCTGCACCCCATATATCTTAGAGATTGAACCTAGGGCAGCCTTTTCATTCCTCACTCCTGCCTGCTCCACAATGGATACAGCTCTGCTCCTTTGAGACTTGTACCATCTCACTTTATTGCTGCCTCACCACTGTTTCCTCATTTATTGAAGACTCTGTTTCCTGGCTCACTGTCTCTCCATAGCAAGTCTTATTGTCACTACAGTGATTTCCACATTCAGATAGATGGCCTATCCAACTCGTTGACCTGTCAATGACCTCCTCAACTCTTCTAACCCTCCTCACTGCTCCATTTTGCCCACACATTCCCAAGGCAACCAATGAACTTGCCATCAACTGGGGTTGCTCCAGACATCTTACTTTCTCACAACAATCTGCAAATCCTCCAGCCTCTTTACTCAGATGCTTCCTCTACAACACTTTTGCACTATAAGAACCTGCCCTATATCTACTTTTGCTCAATATTGAATCCTTAAAGTCTAACACATAGTAAGTAGGCCTCAACAATTTTATGGAATGAATACATAAATAAATGAGTGAATTACTGACTTAATATTAAAAATATAAATAAATGAGATAATGGTAATGAGACAGTCAAAAGATCACACGGGTCAGGCAAGGTGATTCACACCTCTAATCCCAGCACTTTGGGAGGCCAAAGTGGAAGAATTGCTTGAACCCAAGAGTTTGAAACCAGCCGAGGCAACATAGGAAGATTCTCTCTCTATAAAAAATTTAACAATTAGCTGGGCATGGTGGTGCACACCTGTAATCCTAACTACTCAGGAGGTTGAGGTGGGATAATTGCTTGGGCCTGGGAGGTCGAGGCTGCAGTGAGCAGTGATCACACCACTCCACTCTAGCCTGGGCAACAGAGTAAGACCTGTCTCAAACAAAACAAAAGGCCATATGGTCAGAGACTAAGCAAGATACTAGGAAAGGAAAGGATTGGTTGACTGGGACAGCAATTATGAATATAGAATGGAAAGCATTTTACCAACTAACTAAATGTGGACAGCAAATGAAAAGAGGATGACTCAGGACACTTGAGCCTGGATAACAGCAAGACTTGTGGTAATATCAAGAGCAAAGAGGAATACTAAAAAAGAACATGTCCAATGAGGAGCTTCTATCTTACAGGTATTGGGAGAATAGTCAGATTAAGATGACCAAAGGGCAGTCTGAATACAGGATGATAGCTGAAGAAGCAATCAGGGCTGAAGACTTGGACATCATCTGCACAGAGTAAAAAGGAAAGCAGTAAGATCCATTCATTCAAAACATTTAGTTAGTAACTATTAATTAAATACATGCCAAATATCAAACACTGTTTTAGGCAAAGACAAAGGATATGTAATATAATATTAGATAGAAGTATTGTAAAAATGAAGTAGATAATGGTGTTGAATACAGACCCCAAAATCATCTACAAAATATTAGCAAATCAAATCTAACAGCACACCAAAAAGATAATATATCACAATCATGTGGGTCTTATTCCAGGGATGCAAAGATGGTTCAACATCCACAAATCTCTAAATACATAAACAAACAGAATTAAAGACAATAACCATATGGTCATCTCACAGATGCAGAAAAAGCATTTGACAAAATCCAAAATCCCTCCATGATAAAAGCCCTCAACAAACTAGGCATCCAAGGAACATACCTCAAATCAATAAAAACCATATGCAACAAACCCACAGGTAACATCATACTGAATGGGGGAAAGTTGGAAGCATTCCCGCTAAGAACTGGAACAAAATAAGGATGCTCACTCAGCACTCCTATTTAACATAGTGCTGAAAGTCCCAGCCAGAACAATCAATGAAGATTAAACAATGAAAAGCATCCAAATTAGAAAAGAAGTTAAATTACCTCTGTTTGCTGATCACATAATCTTATGCCTAGAAAACTCTAAAAGACTCCTAGACTTGATAAGCAACTTCAGTGAAGTTTCAAGATTTCAGAATATGAGATCAATGTACAAAAATCAGTAGCATTTCTATTCATCAGTAACATTTAAGATGAGAACCAAATGAAGAATTCTATCTCAATTACAATAGCCATTCAACAGAAAAACAAATACTGCATGTTCTGACTTATAAGTGGGAGCTAAATAATGAGAACCAATGGGGACAAAGAGGTGAACAACAGACACTAGGGCCTACTTGAGGGAGGAGGGAGTGAGCAGAGAGAGGATTAGGAAAAATAACTATCAGATACTATGCTTAGTACCTAGGTGACAAAATAATCTGTATACCAAAACCCTGTGACACAAATTTGCTTATACAAACCTGCATATGTACCTCTGAACCTAAAATAAAAGTCAAGAAAAGGAAAAAATAGCCATACAAAAAGTAAAATACCTAAGAATATATTTAACCAAGGAGGTGAAAGATTTCTACAAGAAGAATTACAAAATACTGATGAAAGAAATTATAGATGACATAAACAAATCAAAAATCATCCTGTGCTCATAGATTAGAATAATCAATATTGTTAAAATGCCTGTAATGCCCAAAGCAATATGCAGATTCAATGTAATTTCTATCCAACTACCAATGTTATTTTTCAGAGAATTAGAAAAAAAATACTGAAATTAATATTGAACCAAAACAGAGCCTTATGACCAAAGTAATCCTAAACAAAAAGAACAAAACCAGAGGCATCACATTACCTGACTTCAAATCATACAAAAAGGCGAGCGTGGTACTGGTTAAAAAAAAAAAAAAAATCTATAGATCAATGAAATAGAATAGAGAATCCAGAAATTAAGCCACATGCCAACTGATCTTCAACAAAGTCAACAAAAATATACAATGGAGAGAGGACACTCTATTTAATATAGTCCTGGGAAAACTGGATAGCCATATGCAGAAGAATGAAATTAGAACCTTTGTATCTTTTACAATATGCAAAAATTAACTCAAGATGGGTTAAATACTTAAATGTAAGAGCTGAAACTATAGAAATTCTAGAAGAAAACTTAGGAAAAGCTCTTCTAGACCTTGATCTAGGCAAAGAATTTCTGACTGAAGACCTCAAAAGCAAACGTAAAAACCCACAAATAGATAAATGGGACTTAAACAAAATACCTCCTGCAGAGCAAAAGAAATAACCAGTGGAGTAAACAGAAAACCAAGAGAAAGGGAGAATATTTGCAAATGATATATCTGACAAAGGACTAACATCCAGAATCTAGAAATAAACAACTCAACAAGAAAAACAAAAAACAAAAGTGGGCACATTAAAATGTGGGCAAAGGATATGAACAGATAGTTCTCCAAAGATATACAAGTGGCCAACAAACATGTGAAAAAAATGTTCATCATTACTAATCATCAGAGAAATGTGAACTAAAACCAAAACAAGATCCCATTTTTGACCAGTCAGAAAGGCTATTACTAAAAAGTCAAAAAAGAGCAGATGTTGGCAAAGATGCAGAGAAAAGAGAATGCTTACACGCTATTTGTGGGAATGTAAATTAGTGCAACCTCTACAGAAAACAATATGGAAATATTGCAGAGAACTAAAAACAGTACTACCATTTGACCCAGCAAACCCGCTACTGCATATCTACTGAAAGGAAAAAAAATTGTTATACCAAAAAGACACCTGCACTCCTGTGTTTATCATAGCACTATTGAAAAAAGTCATGGAATAAACCACAGTGTTCATCAATGGATGACTGAATAAAGAAAATGTGGTGTATATACCCCGTAGAATACTATTCTGCCATAAAAAAAGAGTGAAATCATGTCATCTACAGCAACGTGGAGGGAATTGGAGGCCATTATCTTAAGTTAAATAACTCAAGAACAGAAAATAAAATACTGTATGTTCTCACTTGTGAGCAGGAACTAAACAATAGGTGCACATGAACATACTGAGGGGAATAATAGATACTTGGGACTACAAATGTGGGGAGGGTGGTGGCAAGGGTTGAAAAATTACCTACTGGGTATATGTTCACTACTTGGGTGTTAGGTACTCTAGAAACCCAAACCTCACCATTATGCAATATCTCCAGGTAACAAACCTGTACATGTGCCCCCATCAAAGTAATTAAAAAAAGTAGGATAATGTGAATAGGACAGAAAATGAGGGGTGTTCTTTTAAATAATGCTATCAGGAGAAAGAGGCATTTAAGTAG
Organism: Macaca mulatta; assembly: GCF_049350105.2. Lineage (NCBI taxonomy): Eukaryota > Metazoa > Chordata > Mammalia > Primates > Cercopithecidae > Macaca > Macaca mulatta. The sequence goes on along the minus strand of NC_133406.1, from coordinate 43,314,403 downwards.
ATAACTAGATGACTTAAGGAAAGGAGTTATGACCAGAAACAAAGGAATAATTGAATCGTAATATCAAGAGATAGAGTAAGAACAGAGGTTAGCCAAAACTGGGAAATACATCTGGGATAAGAGGAGTAAGAAGTATCAGTAAAGGAGGCAGAGAAGGAATAGAGATCTGTCAGGAGAGAACATCATATCACAGATACTCAGGGCAAGAGGTTTCAAAAAAGCAAAATGATCAATAGTGTCAAATTTTACACAAGGAAATGAGGACTGAGGCAACAGTTATTGTAATACATGAAGAGAACAGTTCTAATTGAGTGAAGAAGGGAAGGTCTGTACTTAAGGAAGAAGCAAAACAGAAAGTAGAATTTGGTTCATGATTTTGCTTCTGGACAGGGGAGACTTGATCCCTCTCCTCAGAGATTCCAAAATCTGGCATCTTGAGACATCATATCTATGTCTGATTTGTTCTTACATCATCACAGCTCATAGCATACAGTCTTGCTTATAAACCTGTAACAAGAGTATATGAGGTGTGTTTGAAATTTTTTTTGTTAGTAGAAATGTCTTTACTATTTTTCTTTATTTAAAAAATAATACCTACGCAGTAAACAATAAGATAAGACATAAAAGAAAAAATACTAAAATTATCCATAATCATACTATCCAGTGATTGCCATTATCAACATTTTTAGGTATGACTTTTTCATTTGTCTAGAAATATGCATACATAAATGTAAATGAATATATTTTTAAACTGCAATCTTACCAGACATATACTTTTAAGAAACATTGTTCAAATTAATAATTTTACTTGTTTTTATTAATGTATTATTTAAATTTATTGTATTTTATATTATTGCATTAATTTGTTAATTTAATAAATATTATTTGAATAAATAATGGCCAAATTTTCACAAATGCATTCACTAGTTCCTGAAGACTTTCTTCTTTTCTGCAGATGGCACCGAGACTCAAATTTTAAATGGTTTAACTATATCATGTGTCTTTTTCCTAAGTTCATAATAAAAAGAAGTTAATGAAATAACCCAACAATCATATTTTAAAGTACATAAGTTTCTTGTGTCTATTTAAAATTATGACTAGAATTCTGAATTTTTTTTTCCTTTCTCTTCATTCAATCACTCATACCAAAGCTGTTTAAATTTTATGGTATATTACTTTAAAGTACATTTTTCTTCTGGGGTCTGCAACAAGAAAGAGAAAACCATTTGTAATTTTTGTCACAAAGCCAAATCATGACCAAAATATTACAATGGAGCTCTCAAAAGTAGCTCATACCATCTCTCAAAAGATTTTGCTTTTATAACCCTATTACAGTCAATTCACTCTTGGAATGCATAAGGAAACCTGGAAAATATACGAAGCATGGACTCTGTTTCCATTTATTTATCCTGGGTCATAAGGAAATTTCTCAAATAAAACTTCCCTTACTTTGACTCTTAACTCTTTCATCTCCCCTTTGCTATTGCAGAATCAGAAGCCAAAACCAGATGGTCCTTGATAAATATTTTTAGGTTGAACCAAATGCAAGCAATGACAAATCACGATATATGCTTGGTATTTAAATGGCATTTGCAACTTAATATTTTCATGGAACTGCTTACTGCTTCATTAGATAAGCTCACTGTTTTCAAAGCCATCCATTGGTTCATAATATACAGAAATATTTAAAATAAGACCTTCAGTTTTCTTCATACTTTGTATACTAAATGGTTTAAATTGCTTTAAAAAAAATTCATGTTTTTTCCAAAGGTTTAAATTATCTTTAATTGATACAATTATTTCTGCTAGAGATAATAGCCAAGAGTTTCCTACTTTAAAACAGTATGTACCTGCTGTGTTTGGTACAAAAGTTACAATTTTTTCTTTCAGATGAATAGTAATTATGTAATGGAGTTCCTGGGTAGGTAATTATGAAAAGTAAGTTACATAAGTTATATAATTATATAAGATCTTCTATGTCTAGAGATTAACAAGAGGCAATTTGGCCCAAATTATTCAATTATCATTATTAAAGAAATAATACTATTGTGTTTTCCCCTCAATTACATAAATGTAAGGACAGCAGGCAATTCTTGTTCAGCAGAAAAGATGTAATAACAAACCGTTTGCATTTTTCTACTTTCTGAAAATTAGTTGCTTATTATTCAATCATAGGTGCTTTTTAACAAAAAAAACTTGAAAAGGAATATCTTAAAATTAAATATATAAAATACGAAAGGAAATATCCAAATTGTTGCGGCTGTTGAAAACTGCTCAATAGAATTTTATTTGTCTCATCATTGATGCAATTTTTTTATGTTCCCTTGTGTTCCTTTGCAGTTCCCAATGGGTAAACTCCTCAAGAGATCACAGTCAGCAATTTCAAAGGCTAACAAGTTGTTTCAGTTTTAAATATCAAGCATTTGGGACTATTTTTCTCAATTCAAATCTTTAGTTGCCACCACAACTCCAGTAAAAACAAAGACCAAATGGGGAGAAAAGGTACTCTCTTTCGAGACAGTGTGGATTTTTCTTGAGATTTTTCAAAGACTTTGAGGTTGACACAGTAACTTTTTGGTAGTTAAGATTTTTACAAACCCAGAATTAGCTATGCAGGTAATTGACTGATTCAGTTATCTCTAACATCTCATAGTCAAACTTGATATTTTATTTAGCTTCTAATCAAAATAGAGTCAGCTAAACAAATAGGTTTATTTCTTTTTCTATCTGATTTGGTCCTGTTGAAAAGCATCCAACTTATTGGCTAGTGTTTATCCTTAAGTAACATTTCCTTCTTTTCTAAGAAATATTCCTTGAAGCATTTATATAAGCTTCTTTCTCCTCAAAGATAGGTCTTCTGTGCTTTTTTGGTATTTTAGGAAGAAGCTTTAATGAGTGATGTCCATTCTGTTTTCTGATTTTTATATTATGGATCAGATACCATGGTTGTCTTATGGGATAATACTTTCATACTGAAACTTACATTTCACAGGCAATGAGTTCTGTTGTATAGAGATGATCCCACTGCACATTGCAGAATGTATTGCTGCAGTTTATAACTAGTGCTTCAAAACAGTTCCCAGAGCCCATATACAAAATCATGAAATGAAAGATAGGCACTATCATTTTGCAGGGTTTATCCTTTTAAATCATGTATTCCCCACTCCCCATCCCATATCTGGTCCCATCCCCTGCTGTTTCAGACTGCAGGAGAGCTCTGCTTGACTTCTGGTATATTTTTTCTAAATGATATTCTGTTGAGAGCAGTCATCTCCATCCATCCTTCCCCCCAACATTTGTGAGAAATATTTGTACTCTTTAAATGTCATTACAAAAACTGTTCACATGCTCAGAAACCTACAGGCAAAGATAATTTTTAAGCAATTTAGGACTTCATGTTTTATTTTATCTAAACAAATGGAAACATGGAGTACATATGGCTTCATTTAAGTATATTCGTGACCTATAAGCACTCCCAGGTGCCTGGGAGTGAAAAGGTAACTATGTGACTGGAACATTAGCATTCCTAGCACATACTCATACAGATAACATGTCAATCTTAGCACAAAAAAAGAGAAAGAAAGCATTCCACTGAAACTGAAGTTCAGGGATGCATTCCTTTTCTGTTGTGTTTGTGGATGTGGAGACATACATTTATTTTAAAGAATCGGCTCTGAACATCTCCATTCTATTTTCCACAGGTGAATTCAAAGAAGGGATAAGTGGAAACATTTACACATTGTTTCCACACATTTCCTGTAGCTCTCTAGAACATTATAGTTGTCCCTGATACATTTTCAAATTTCAGAGGAAACACCTGTTTCTACTTATTTTCAAGGTCAGCAGTAAGGTTTTGCTTTTAGAATAATTTCTGGAGTGAAACTCGGGAATGGGGAAAAAACAAAATGGCAGATACCTCATTTTAGAGCACTAATTGTCCAAAACCCCAAGTTTCAGAGTCTCATCATTGAGCCATATGCAGAAAGCTAAAGTCTAGTCCTAAATGGTCTAAAGTCTAGTCCTAAATGGCCATTAGCCAAAATAGCAGGAAGAGGCTATGCCAAATTCATACTCCAGCAAAGTTTACCGTTTTTTCTAATATAAGTATTGAACTCAGGGAAAAAACTAACAAGAGAAATAAGTCCAGTACTCTCTAATCTATGAGGCTTTTTGTTGCCAGGATTTGAATTTTTCATGGATGTGTTGCAAATTGTCACTTTATTTTCCTGGGTTCAGTTTATTTCCTTTGAAATACCTAGTAAGCTCAACTCTCCTCTTCCTATTAGAAAACCAAAAAAGATCACTAGAACATTTTGACTAGCATGTATCACTAAATAAAAATAATAGCAGTTAATATTTATCGATATGTTCTAAACCCAACAACACTATGAAGTAGGAACTATCATTCTCTCCATTTACAGATATGGAAACTGCCACACAGAAAATATCTAAGGTCATATGACTAGGATATGTGCCATGGTCCCAGAGCATTAGTCTTCACTACCACACAATACTGCTTGTGCTGAATGTTTTCTGCTTGCCCCTCCAGCTTCATTCTCTAATAATCATTTCCATCTGACTTTGCACCCTGGGATGCCGATTTTTTTTTTTTTTTTTTTTTTTTTTGAGACAGAGTCTTGCTCTGTCACCCACACTGGAGTGCAGTGGCGCGATCTCAGCTCACTGCAACTTCTGCCTCCTGGGGGCTCAAGCGATTCTCCTGCCTCAGCCTCCCCAGTAGCTGGGACTACAGGTGCATGCCACCATGCCTGGCTAATTTTTGTATTTTAGTAGAGATGGGATTTTGCCATATTGGTCAGGATGGTCTCAATCTCTTGACCTCGTAATCCGCCTGCCTCGGCCTCCCAAAGTGCTGGGATTACAGACGTGACCGCAGCCTGGGATGCTGACTTTTATGGAACGCCTCAACAGGGCTCCTTGGTTCCAGTTGGATTTGGGAAAATGAAAGGCACCAGGAAATAGGAAGGGGTTGGGTACATATTCCCCTGGTTCCATTGTTATAGAGCTTCAGTTACTGATACCCTGGCTCTGTAATAGATAATTACAGAACTAATTATTTATTGAAATGCTATTTATTGCTTAATTGTACATTTGAAAACAACTTAAAGAGTGTAATTGGGTTGTTTGTAACTCAAAATACCTGCTTGAGAAGATGGATACCCCATTCTCCATAATGTGCTTATTTCATATTGCATGCCTGTATCAAAACATCTCATGGACCCATAAATATATACACCTACTATGCACCCACAAAACTTTAAAAAATAAAAAAAAGAAATGTTTTTATTGTAATGTTAGCATCTATTGGAATCAGACCAATAAAACAGGCTGGTAAGATTTTTTCAAGGGAAGGGAATGTTACAGGACATGAGTTGGGGGAGGTGGGAAAAAGGATAGGGAAGCTCAGGACAAGCGAATTATCTAAATAACAGCGGGTCTTTTGTGTTAGCTTCTTTGACACAGGGATATAGCATCTGTAAGAAACTTTGAGATTTCCAGCTTGGACTTTTTCTTACACCAAAAGGAAGCATTAATTAAATCAACTGACAACGCACCCAGCATATAAATAAAGGAGTAACACTGCAATAGTTTAGTTCTTTGTCTGTATTCAAAGGTGAATTAAGGACATCCTTGAGATGTATTGTAAATTGCGTTTCCAAAATGTAATACCATACAGTGATTTATAGACCACTGATGCTTGGCCAAATAATTTCTTCACTTTGGTTTCCCTTTTATGTTAAATAAAGATGAAAGAGTCCTAGATTTTCTACTTAATCATTGTTCTTTAAAAAAAAAAGAAAAAACAGAACGCAGTAAAAACTTTACTTTAGCTCAAGAGAGAGTTGATATAAAATATATCCCCCAGGTTAAGAAACTGATTAAATAGGTTAAGAGAGTAAAATATAACACTACACTTTCCTTTAGAAACAGTAGATGAAAAGTCTTGAGTAAAATGAAAGGACTCAGTGCATGTGTGGCTTCCCTGCAGTTCTTGTGTCTATTAAATGTGAAGATTCCAGTATAGCATCTATTTTCCCTAGAGTTCGTAATGTTTACATAATAGAATAATTTGGAACAGTGAGAAAAAAGAAATGACTAAATTACATGCCAAAATTTTGCAAATCCAATTTTAACACTGTCACAATGCTTCCTATTAACAAAATCTTCCATGGTGGTAGCTTTCTTTAAGGAATATATTGACTTATACAGTTCCAATAGGAGCTTCACAATATTTTTTTTTTCACACACATTGAAAACCGTCCAACCTCTTCCTGGATTCTCCTACTCAGATTTATTTCCCAGTAACAATCAGGCATCTAATTTCTAGCAAACATGATGGCACAATTTTCCTCACTTTAAAAGCATAATACCAACACTACCAGTGTTATAATAACACTAGTGAATATTTATTGGGCACTGCTCTGTGCCAGACCTTGTGTGGAACATTTAAGTGCATTATCTCACTTAACCTTAGAGCAAATTTCTGAAAAGGATAATTCTATTGTCTCCATTTTACAAACAGGGAAACTGGGACTCACAGATCCCATGTCACAAAGAAATATACAAGTTTTATCATTTAGGATGCATTTACTTTAAGGTAACTGAATACTCAACTCAAATTGGCTTGAACAAAAAGATAATGTCCTGAACTCTGATGGTTTAGCAGTAGGATGGGTTTGATTGTTGACTTCATCCAAGATACTCCTAGCTAAAACTCCTTTGGTCTCATTAGCCCAAAGTAAATGAAACATCCTTTCCTGCATCAATTAGCGAGGTGGTAAGAATTGCTATGATGGATAGATAAATAAAGGCTCAGCCCTATTGTCAGCATCAAACTCTAGTTTATAAAAATGGACAACTTTAGCAATGCTTCTTTCTAGTGCTATTCTGCTAAAGCTAAATTTAAAGATTACATTATCAGTTGCTGATCCAGGAGAGAAACACTAACAACAAGCCAGTGGGTTAAGTTTCTGTAATATATTCATATTTATAAAATTTTCTGAATTTACACCAAATTTTTATAAATTATTATTCTTACAAAGTATCTGGTAATTGTCAGAATTATTAAAAATTATTAGAACTATAAAAATTATGTATAATATCATGCTGTATTAGTCCTTTCTCACGTAGCTATAAAGAACTGCCCAAGACTGGGTAATTTATAAAGGAAAGAGGTTTAATTGACTCACAGTTCTGCATGGCTGGGGAGGCCTTAGAAAATTTACAATCATGACAGAAGGGGAAGAAAACACATCCTTCTTAGTGGCAGGAGAGAGAAATGCTGAGTGAAGCAGGGAAAGGCCCCTTATACAACCATCAGATCTTATGAGAACTCCACTTGCTATCATGAGAAAAGCATGGGGGAACCACTCCCATAATCTAATCAACTCCAGTGAGGTCCGTCCAATGACATGTGGGGATTATGGGAATTACAATTCAAGATGAGAACTGATTGGGGGGTGGCGGGGGGAAACACAGCCAAACAATATCACATGCCATTTAATAAAGGTTCTAGGGCTTATAGTTTCTCTATAGGGCTTAGTTTCTCCATTTAACGCACTATATTATTTCAATTTTATGTAACTCAATTTTCCTTGGTTATATGGACATAAATGGAGTCACATTCCCAGGACACACTTTTTTTTTTTTTGTCGTCATTGTTGTTTATCTGGCTCTGAAACCCACTACTAATAAAGTCCTATGGTTCTCCTTAAATTTAACCCCATTTGTTTGAGGAATTTTTTTTTTTTTAAGATGGAGTCTCACTCTGTTGCCCAGACTGGAGTGCAGTGGTGTGGTCTCGCCTCACTGCAACCTCCACCTCCCAGATTCAAGCGATTCTCCTGCCTCAGCCTCCCGAGTAGCTGGGACTACAGGTGCGTGCCACCATGCCCAGCTAATTTTTGTATTTTTAGTAGAGACAGGGTTTCACCACGTTGGCCAGGCTGGTCTCGAACTCCTGACCTCATGATCCACCTGCCTCGGCCTCCCAAAGTGCTGGGATTATGTGTGAGCCACTGTGCTCAGCCTGTTTTGGGAATCTCTAGGTGGTGTCTGACTATTCACAAACACACAAACAGGTCCCATAGAGCAACTATTCTTTCAAAAGCTTAGATGCCAGCCATGTGTCTTCTGGCCTCTTTTATAGTACTTCTGCTAAAAATGGCCATGTCCACTAGGCATGGCATACTCAGCATACTGACCCCGACACTATCTCTCTCCACTGCACACCAACACCACCTCCCACCCAGAACCTCACAAAACTCTAAGTAAGTGATGTACAAGCTGATGTAAGAGAAAATGATACTCTTCCTCACTTAAGTCCCATTTAATGCTGCTCACTATACCCTAGAGTCTTACAGAATTCCATGTTGAAGACAATTTCTATCAGCAGCTTTTCCTTCTTTAGGTTCAAGTACAGTATATGGGATAGGACAAGGAACCCAGTGTCTGAGACAGCCCTGCACTGTTCCCCAAACCCTTTCTTCCCAGGTTCCCAAATTCTCATGCAAACATTGATGCAAATTAACTGTTGAGGGCTCGCTGTGTAGTCATTAGACCCTGCCCAGGAATTTCTGAGTTACTAGAGTGGACACAATCTAAAATCAAGCCATAACCCTCTCTAAAGCTGCTTCTTCCAAGAATACATTTTTTAGATTAATTTTTCAGATCTATATATTTCAATATGTTGATTAAAAAATTTTTCACTAGATTGCTTCCTCTAGAAATTTGTAATGTCCTATTAGTTCTACCTTGATATAATAAGAACTCTTAAGCTATAAGAGAACTAGTGAACCATTTCATTTAAGACACAAAGGAGTCTGTCATGAAATTAATAGAACTTGTAGAGATACGGTAACCACAGGAATCAAATGTGAATTACGCCATGGCACACGTTTACCTATGTAACAAAGCTGTATATCTTGCACATGTACCCCAGCACTTAAAAAAAAAATAGGACTAAACAAAAAATAAAATAAATTTTAAAATACCTTTATCTTTGTATTGGTATGTTCCTAGAAACTTAAATGAGAGCCAAATATATAAACCGGTTTAAAATAATGTCATTATCTTGAGTGAGGCCAAGGAAAGACAGCAAAATGGACAAAGAAGAAATTATGGGCCGGGCACGGTGGCTCATGCCTGTAATCAATCCCAGCACTTTGGGAGGCCGAGGCAGGCAGATCACGAGGTCAGGAGATCGAGATCATCCTGGCTAACATGGTGAAACCCCGTCTCTACTAAAAATACAAAAACATTAGCCAGGCATGGTGGTTGGCACCTGTAGTCCCACCTACTCGGGAGGCTGAGGCAGGAGAATGTCATGAACCCGGGAGGCAGAGCTTGCAGTGAGCTGAGATTGTGCCACTGCACTCCAGCCTGGGCGACAGAGTGAGACTCCGTCTCAAAAAAAAAAAAAAAAAAAAAAAAAAAAAAAAAGACAATTAAACCTATCTAAAGGAATTTTCAAGAAAATACTGGCCGGGCACGGTGGCTCAAGCCTCTAATCCCAGCACTTTGGGAGGCCGAGACGGGCGGATCACAAGGTCAGGAGATCAAGACCATCCTGGCTAATACGGTGAAACCCCGTCTCTACTAAAAAAATACAAAAAACTAGCCGGGTGAGGTGGCGGGCGCCTGTAGTCCCAGCTACTCAGGAGGCTGAGGCAGGAGAATGGCGTGAACCCGGGAGGCGGAGCTTGCAGTGAGCTGGGATCGGGCCACTGCATTCTAGCCTGGGTGACAGAGTGAGACTCCGTCTCAAAAAAAAAAAGAAAATACTAAATTTTCTTACATTAGAATTTTGCTCAGTAATTAACTTTTTCACATTCTACTTCAGTAACCAGTTAAGCCTCATTTTAATAGTCATATGAAAGTTATTCATCACAAACACAAATTGAACTTACTGAACAACAAAAATTTTTGATTCCCATAAAATTAAACAGTTAAATTAAATTTAACAGTTTGTTGCTATAAGTAATACAATCTAAAAATTAACATTAAATATATCTACATTACTTCACATTATTCAATGCCTTTATTGAACTGTGGCCTAGGAGTAATACCTTTTGGTTAAAATTGTTTTTGAAATCAAATCTGTCATAATTAGGCTGGCCTAACCGATTTTGATAAGGCAGCTGGTAATAAAGTAGACTCCTTTTATTAAACTGACCTCATTAACTTGTTTTTTGTCCAGATGGAACACTTGACCGGAACTTGTAGAGGCAATTTCTTCATAGACTTTATATCCAATATGGGTCCTGTCATCACAATCCCCAGTCAGTACGAATACCACCTATGATTAAAAAAAAAAAAAAAAAAAAAATCAAACAGTGTTAAGGGTTTCCAGAAATTAAAAAAATGTATCGAGTACCTATTGTGTTAACACATTACTAGGCAAGTAGAATATGTGAGTGTGTGTGTGTATATGTGTGTATATATAATTATTGATTTTATACTCTGTTTAATAGTGAACTCAGATAGGAACATAGTGATTTCTATTTCAGAAGTGTAGGCTAAAAGCTGTAGAAGTAGAAATGAGACCATGACTATGCTAGATCACAGAATGGCCTCAATTCCTCACCCCTCCCTGTATCACTCAGTCAAAGGATTCTGAATTTCTTCTTATAAAAGAGGTAGAGCTTATTTTGTCATCTTTGAATCTAAGCTTGTCCATGTAACTTCCTTTGGCCTATACCATGAGGCAAAAATGACATTCTACAAGGTCTGGGCTGAGACCCAAAAGGGCTTATGTATTTCCATTTGCTCTCAAGTGTTTCTGCCATGGCCATGAGACGGACATGCCTAAACTAACTTACTGGTCTCAAAAAGAGGGTAAGACAACTATGAGGCAAAGCCAGGTCTCCTGACAGTCAAGCTTAGATAAGCAAAACCCATACTATTCCCCAGACACACCAGTGAGCAAGCCTGGCCTAGATCAACTGAGCTCTGTGAACATGTGAGAAAGAAATGCTTATTGTTTTAGACCATTGAGTGTTTGAAAAGTTTGTCATGCAGCAATAGCTGATACAGAGAATAACTCTGACTCAGACATGATTCCACGTCAGAGATAACATTGGAATATAAGCCTTTTTTGGTTAGGCCTATGTTTTGTCAGTTATAAGGAAAAAATGGTAACAAGTACCTTAATTAATCCCCAATCATGTCTTCTCCATACTGAAAAACAAGGCATTCATATGCTATGTATAAATATCACATATATGTTTAATATGTTTAAATTAGATAACATATACATATTGGAGAACATACATGTGGATAGTCATAATTTTTGTTATTGACCACATATGGAATAGTCAAAGAAGATAGGCAATCTCTTACTTACTGCATTTAGACATAATGCAATATGTTGGGATTGATTCTTACTCACTTGTGACTGTTTCTGTTGGATAAGTTGCAGAACCTCATGGGTGAGCCGGTAATCTTTGGACCGAGCATCAGTGAAAACATAGATGAAAGAACCAGGAAGAGAAATTTCCAAGGCAATTTTTATAGCTCCGATACTCATTTCTGGACAATCACCACCACCCTGTTGAGTGGAGAGAAAAATTCAATTACCTCATCAGCAAAAACAATTGAATATTTTGGTTATAACAAGGTACTTTGGGAGTTTTAGAACTGAGCAAGTTTTCACTTTTATTTTCTGGCAGTTTGGCACTTTGTTCAAGAAGGGATGGAAGAGATGTAAAGTGATATGAACTAGAAAAATGCTTACTTAGGGATAAGTTAGAAATTCACCCAAAACACACAAACTAATAGCTATATAAGTTCAAAATTAAATGTCTATTTACTCTCCCCTCTCTTACATGATGATCTCACATACCCCCTCTTCTCTTACTTTTTCTCATTCTTATTTGATGACCTTGCTTATTGTATTGAGAAGATAGGAGCAATTAGAAGAGAATGTTTTTAAGCTCCCACCACAATACCTGTTAACCTACCTGCAGAAGCAGCCAGATGCCTGCCTTAATCGTGAACCACTTGCTTGCACTCATGGCTGTGCACCCATGGCTAAGGCCAACTACTTACCTGGGAACTAATCAAGGTGATCTCTCTACTCCATCACACTCTTTACTAAATCTTTGCAGCATGGCATGTCTCTATACTCCTTCAAACTTCTGCTCACTTCGTACCTGTCAGAGAAGCTTTCCCTGACTATCTGACATAAAATGCATTCTGCTTGTCATTCTTTTCACTCTGACTCTGTTTCATTTTCCTATTAGCCCATGATCTGTGTGTTTTATTTTCTACTTGAATAGGCTCAATATGTATTCCTAAGCAAAAACTGTTCCCATCCTCAGAGGAATTCTTGTCATGTTTATTTCCTTCATAATGATGTGGATTTGTACATGAAATTGTGAGCTTGCTGTATTTACAGTTTTATGCATTATATTTTAGAATTACATCCTGTTTGGTTCCATGTCATCAGCATTGTTTAAAACCACAGGTTTGAATAATGGAATAACATTCTATTATGTCTATATTCTATACTTTAGTCAACCATTTCTCTGCTGTTGAAATATTAGTGCTCCTTCCAATTTTACTTCTCCATCATAAATGGTAGATAGATAGACAAACAGACAGACAGACTGATAGCAATAACTATAGGGCCAAGGGAATGGACTTTTGATCAATATAATTTGAGCGATTAATAATTGCTGAACACCTGGCTAAGATTTGGTCATCCAACAAATAAGCTAAAATATCCTGTCCTGAAGGAGTTCAAGGCCTACAATAAGCAATCACATAAAAAGCAGGGCAGCTTGGGATCATGTGGGCTTTATGGCAGCAGAGTCCAACAAGTAAGAGCTCTTTCTCAGAAAGAAAATAGTTATTCCATGAAAGGAGTAAGGCTTTATCATTAAACTCTGGAAATCCTATTTGATTTTCCTATTGGGTCTTTCGCCAGGCTCCAACAGTCTCATATTCTGATACAGATACCATGAATACCATAGATCTAATCAGGGTCATAAGAACCAAGTATTAGAATAGTTTACAATGTAGCTAGCCTGGATGAAGTAGAGAATCTTTTCTTGTACTGGATCGCAATCAAAACTTACAGTCTTCGAGTATTATTTGTTAAATAGGTTGAAACAGAGCATCAGCTGTTAAAAAAATGACTCTAAAACTGAGAGACTCGTTAAATATTAGGTCACTTTCTTAATTGCATGGGGCTAGCAGATGTAGGAGCCAGATCTTCACTTTGGAAAATATACCAGCAATAGATTCCCCAAAATTTTATTGAGTTAGCAGTCCTTTCTCTTTTTGCAGAACTTATCTCCTACCTTCTATCACTTATATGCATTTTCGAGGCATTTAGTTTAACAAATCACACCGCTCTCAACAACTTATATATTTGTATCTTTTGACCATACTTATCTCTCAAGTTCTAATTTTACATTTTCAATTTCTTGTTAGACCTCTATTCCTGGGTGTTCTATAGGCATCTCCAATTTAGTGCATCTAAAACAGAACTCATATTTTCTGCTTTGTCATCCCTATTTTGTTTACAGTACTATCTGCATATTTAGTTTCAAAACCTGAGTCATTTTTGACTCCTCCTTCTACTTTCATCTAATCAGTGGTCATTCATTCGACTTAAATCTGTCCCTTCCCTTTCTCTTCACCTCCTACTAGTCACTTTTCTTAACACGAATTTTATACATGTACAGACTCCTATCTGATTTTCTGCTTTTCCTTCCACTTTATTTTGCCTGCAGTAAAAAGCTATATACATCACGTTCCTCCTTAAAATATTTCACTACTTGTGTTGGATCAAATAATCTTTCTAACTTTCTATCTCCTGTTGCCCCTTCTCCACAAATTGCTCCCTTTAAGCTGAGGTTACTTTCTCTTCTTTTAATATTTCCCTGGCTTCATGCCTTAATGCCATAACAATTTTCATTCAAGTAGTCTTTCTACTGTTCTATCTCTACCATCAAACACTTCTCAACAAAACATGCATGCCTAAATTCTTCCATTATTGTATAAGCTCATTGATGGCAAGAAACTGTGCTTTGCTGAGTCCTTGAATCTTCAGTTCATAGCACATTTCTGGCTTAAAGTCATCACTGACTAAATATTTTTCAAATTAAACTATTATCTCACAATGGTTGAGATAATATGCCTTCCCCTCCTTAAAGCTTTGTTTCCAGTCAAATGTGCTTCCTCACTCTTCAGATGTATTCTACTCTGCTTTACACTTTAGTGGTACTTAACATATTTCCTTTGCATAACAGTTATTTGGAGGGTTATCATGCAACAATGACCCTAAATGAAAATTAATGTAATTGGAAAGTGGGAAATAGACAGACATGTTAGTAATTTTGGTATATTGGATAGAAATAATCTTTACTTGCAGCCAATTTTGTATAATTTGTAATGGATATTCTGGGATGCTCAAAAAAATTTAAATTCCTATTGTATATTCAGAAGTTTAAAGAAAAACATTTCTCAACTGCACTTGACACTGTGCACCCGAGTGTGAACCACAATATAATTTATCCATTCTACAAGCATTTGTTGAGTGGCCAAGTACACAATACAACTCCATGGTAGTATAATTCTAAGGAGAGATTAATGTCTTTTACTAATTGTCACGTGTATACCAACACACTAGGAGAAGTTTTCTGTCTACAGGCCAAACATGAGGACAGCTAAGAAAGATCTAGAGGCACATATTAGGAATAGAAGGAATGATAAACCTTGTCCCGTTATTGAGGGAGAGACCCTCTCTGAGCCATTTGACTTAGGTATAAATTTGCCCTAAGAGGACCTATAGATGCCTACTTCCCTAGGAATCCTGAAACATTACCCAGGAGTAGACTGTAGAGACCACTAGAATCCTTGAAAGGGACTCCAGATGAATTTGCCTGATTGGAATCTCCCCAGAACTTCAGGCTCCACCTAAAATTGAATGCAGCTCTAAAAAAATCATGTACTGAAATAGGGTCCCTAAGACTATAAACATTTTTCAGCCTATAAATTTGAATAAAGCAGTTTAACCACATATTAATAAAATCAAGATGGTCCACTACCTTTTCTGTAAGTATTAGAACCACCTTATTTTCCTGAAATAAAAAAGCCACTTTGTGAAACACTGGAGCTTTATGTATGTGAGGCTTCATAGTGGTTAATAATCAAAGGAAAGAGCGTGGTGAGCTGACACAACTAAAACCCCACAGAGAATTTCACAAATATCGTTTTATTTATTGGACTTATATAATATCATGTACTCTAAAATGAATTCTTTAACTTTTATGAAAGAACTAACAAAAAGTCTCAAAGCAGCCAGGAAAATTGGAGAATGTCAAGGAAAAAGAGAACATTTTAAGCCAGGCATGGTAGCACATGCCTGTTGTCCCAGTTACTTGGGCGGCTGAGGTGGGAGGATCCCTTGAAACCAGGAATTCCCATCCAGCCTGGGCAACATAGCAAGCTATCTCTTAAAAAATAAAATAAATGTTTAAAAAAGAAACACTTTGACTCACACATGTCAGAAGCCAAGATTGGATGTGCTTATACATCCTTTAGGAGTGCTCTATATAGCTTAATTATGTTTTGCCTGCTATGGAAATCAATGTATTCTTTATAATAAAAATGACCGTTCTGCCCCAAATTTTACATTTGCAATATAATCTGCAAACACAGATTATATTGTAATCATATTGATTATAAGTGTTCTCAGGAATAAAACTCTTCCCAAAGTAATACAGTATATTTAAATTATTACCTTTCTGCTTCTAGCTAACTGAAAATTAAAAGTAAATGTTAACTAGTAATTCATATCTTAATAAAGCTATGTGTCTATCTCATTGTGGATAGAAGGTCCTGAAAAGAAAAGTAAGTTCATTCTTTTTCCAAAAGAAGTTAACATACAGTATTATCTTGTTATAAAAGCTCCCTATCTGATATTTGAGTTTGGTTTCCTAATAATTTTAAATCATAAGTGGCCATTAAAATGATCTATGAGGCCAGGTGCAGTGGCTCATACCTGTAATCCCAGCACTTTGGGAGGCTGAGGTGCGCAGACTGCCTGAGTTTAGGAGTTCGCGACCAGCCTGGGCTACATGGTGAAAACCCGTCTCTACTAAAATACAAAAAAAAAAAAAAAAAAAAAAAATTGCCAGACATGGCGACATGCCCCTAGTCCCAGCTACTCAGGAGGCTGAGGCAGGAGAATTACTTGAACCCAGGAGGTGGAAGTTGCAGTGAGCCGAGATCGTGCCACTGCACTCCAGACTGGGTGACAGAGTGAGACTCCATCTCAAAATAATAATAATAAATAAAATGATCTATGAAAGAAATGCTTTACCTCTGCACTAACACAGTAGCCACTACCTAGCCTCATGTGGTTACTAAGCACTTGAAATGTGGCTAGTAAAAATGAGAAACTGAATTTTTAAATTTTATTTTAATTAAAATTTAAATTAAAAAACTAAAGCAATGCTAATTTTTATATTGATGACATATTGAAATATTTTGGATATATTCAGTTAAATAAATAAATTATTGAAATTAATTTCAACTGCTTTTGAAATTATATACGTAGCTCACATTATTTGTTGGATAGTACTACTTTAGAATGATACATTTGATTGACTTATGTAGACTTCATTTTAGACTGTTAATTGCCAGGCATGGTGACTCATATCTGTAATCTCAGCAGTTTGGAAGGCCAAAGAGGGCAGATCTCTTAAGACTAGGAGCTTAAGACTAGCCTTGTGGCCGGGCGCGGTGGCTCAAGCCTGTAATCCCAGCACTTTGGGAGGCCAAGACGGGTGGATCACGAGGTCAGGAGATCGAGACCATCCTGGCTGACACGGTGAAACCCCGTCTCTACTAAAAAAATACAAAAAAAAACTAGCCGGGCGAGGTGGCGGGCGCCTGTAGTCCCAGCTACTCAGGAGGCTGAGGCAGGAGAATGGCGTGAACCCGGGAGGCAGAGCTTGCAGTGAGCCGAGATCTGGCCACTGCACTCCAGCCTGGGCGGCAGAGCGAGACTCCGTCTCAAAAAAAAAAAAAAAAAAGACTAGCCTTGTAACAGAGAAAATCCCCATCTCTTAAAAAAAAAAAAAAAAATTAGCTGGGTGTGGGGTGTGGTGGCACACAGCTGGTATGTGATCCCAGCTACTCAGAGGGCTGGGTAAGTGGAGGCTGCAGTGAACTGTGATTGTGCCACTGCACTCCAGCCTGGGCTACAGAGTAAGACCTTGTCTCAAAAAAAATAAATTAACTAATTAATTAAGTCCTTTAAAAGTCTGTAGCAGTTTTTGACCTGAATACCAAATAGAAAAAATGTAAAATCATAATCCATAAACATTTATGATGGAAGAATTTACAACTGAAGAATTTAATTCTATAAAAGCTCTTATTGATTTAATCAGCACTTTTCTTGGTAATAAGACACTCTACCTGTGTTAATTCAATAAATGTCTACTCTGAGCCAAGTGCTGAGAGAGTATTGTCACAAACATTATGTTATTTATTTTTTATATCAGTGGATAAGGTAAACATCACTTTTAACATGTTTTATTGACTCATTTTGAAAATCCATTTCAGGGTCACACAACTAGTAAGTGAAAAAGCAGAGATTTGAACTCAATTATTCCTGGCCTGAAAATTCATGCAAACTCCCATGAGGTATTTTATTACCTTCTGGAACTTCTGTGACTATAAGCAAGTAGCTTTATGGGACACTGTATAATCAGAGGAAGAAAATTCCCATTCTTCTAGACACCTACAGAGTATTGTTTATTCTTTTGTGGTATTCAATAAGATGTATTATAATTTATATTTCCTCCTACTAGATCTCTGTTTTTTGGAGTACTTAGTAAGTGTTCCATTGTTGTTTGACGAATGAATGGATAAATGACTAGTGAGTAAGTGGGTGAAAGATTTTCAAAGCAATCTTGACATATTCTAGGCACACTTAACATACTCAGCCTGAGCTTGACTTAAGCCTAGCCCATCCCATTTCAAGTAATATAATTCCAGAACTAAACCTTCTAAAAGTACAAGTGTATAAAGCTAACTCTCCCTATGTTAGATCTCTCCCCCACACCCCTCTCTGTCCTGGCGTACCATCAGGATTAATAATTAACAGGATAAAACCAACATAGCTATGTAAATATATTTCCTAAAACCACAGAAACATGTGCATGCACACACACACACACACACACACACAAATGAAAGTTATAATGGAGAAGAACTGTATAATGCATAGAATTAGCTCCCTAAATGCATTTTAGAAAGGGTCTGACTTTGTTAACCCGTGCTTTTATTTGAACCTTGAAATATAGATAATTAGTATCAGTATGCACAGTCCTGCTCAATATTTTGATTGACATTTTATCTTTATAATTCTACTGATGCCTACAATTTACTAAACTGCCAAAGACGTTTCAGATAGAAAAACGTGTACTAAAAAAACAGAAGCATGTGCGCTTTCACAGTAAATGTTGCTCCTGGAATAAAAAATTTTTTTTTAAAAACTGTAACTTCAGAGTTACAGTGATAATTATGTTCACAAAATGAATTCCTGAAAAGCAAGATTAAATAAGAATGGATAGAAATCTTATCATTCAAGGGAGTATTAAAACACAGATTATCATGCTGTCATTTCTAAATACAAGACAGTGTAGGAGTGGCACTGGAATAAACTGAACCTTTAAACTGTGAGAGGAGTGGGAAAAAAATGAAGTCCCTGTTCAAATCCTAATGGGACAATGTACATCAAATGATGGATCAGAGAGACCCAAGAATATTAATCTCAGAGCAAGCATGTTCCCATGCCTTATCATTTATCTTCTAATCAACCTATTTCAATTCTTCTCATCTTTTCCTTGAACTCTTTTTTATATCAATTGTTTTCCAAGTGCCTAACTCTAAGCAATAAAAAATTGAAACTTTTTATAGGCTCATGACTAAGTCCAAAATAATTCTCATTAGCATTACAATATTTACCCTTATTCTAACATGAGTATAACCTACTAAAGTTTGCACTTAGTTTCAAAGTCAGACTGTATCCTTTTCACATGGAACCCCTATGCGTGAAATGTCTTATTTGTGTA
Source organism: Macaca mulatta (assembly GCF_049350105.2). Lineage (NCBI taxonomy): Eukaryota > Metazoa > Chordata > Mammalia > Primates > Cercopithecidae > Macaca > Macaca mulatta. The sequence continues at coordinate 43,295,288 of NC_133406.1, read as the reverse complement.
ATCTGTCCCTTACCTATAAAATTTAGATATGAAACTCAGTTTCAAGCTGAACAAAAAACATTTTTTTTCTTTGTTTTTTCTTTTTTTTGTTGAGACAGGGTCTAGCTCTGTCACCCAGGCTGGAGTGCAGTGGCATGATCTTGCTCACTGCAACCTCCACCTCTGGTGCTCAAGAGATTCTCCTGCCTCAACCTCGAGAGTAGCTGGGATTACAGGCACCTAACACCACGCCCAGCTAATTTTTGTATTTTTAGTAGAAACAGAGTTTTACCATGTTGGCCAGGCTGGTCGCAAACTCGTGACCTCAGATAATCCGCCCACCTGAGCCTCCCAAAGTGCTGGGATTACAGGCGTGAGCCACTGCACCCAGTCTAAAGCTGAACACAATTTTACAACTCTCAGTTCTCTTTCTTAAAATACAGTTGTGCCATTCTTTTACCAAGAAAATAGGATGTATATGTGAAAACCATTAAATTACATCGAGTCTAATTTACAGTTGCATCAAAGCAAGTATAAAATAAATTAGAATAATTACAGAGTTTGTCAGTGACATGTGCTGGCTTTTATTACTTGTAGAATATATTGCAGGGATGTACTGAGAGACAATCAGAATATTGCAGAGCCCAAACCTCAAATCTCCAAAATCAAAATAAAAGATGTTACATCCCAGGCAGTCAAACTATGCTGCTCTTTGCTACACATTCATTGATCACCAAACAAGCTCAAAGAAGGTGAAATCCAAATCAAAGCATCAAAGAACTGCTGACCACAATTCCAGGCACAGTAAAGGTAACAATCACAACAATGTCCATGCTTTCAGATTATCACCTGTCACTGGTAAGGATTTAACTCATCAGGAACTGATCTTTCCACTCGTTGGACCTTCATTTAAGGGAGGTAGAGCTTTGGTAGGTCTTCAGGGGATATGTTTTGTTGGGTCTTCGGAGGAGGTTCAGTTCCCTTCAAATAAAATATTTATAAAAACTGCACTATGTACCAGGCACTCAATATTTGATGAGTAAATTAGAAAATGTTGTACCTAATACTTTAAAAAATATCAAAAACTTCATAATTCACATGAGTTATAATGCACAGTGAGTAGTCCTTTGAAGAGGAAAATAGGATGGAGTCAATCAAGAAAAAAAAAATAACAAAAATACCTTCTACTTATCAGAAGACATGTAGAAGTAGACAGGGTTAACCGTAGGCAAAAATTGGAAACTAACAAATTATATCTTGGTATTCTCAGTCACCCTTCAGTAATCATCCTCTTCTCAGCTTCTTAGAGAATTCTTTCTTACCCCCATTCAAGGATTGGGTATCTTTTTTTTTTTTTTTTTTTTTTGAGACAGAGTCTTGCTCTGTCTCCCAGGCTGGAGTGCAGTGGCACAATCTCGGCTCACTGCAAGCTCCGCCTCCCAGGTTTAGGCCATTCTCCTGCTTCAGCCTCCCCAATAGCTGGGACTACAGGCGCCCGCCACCACACCCAGCTAATTTTTTTGTATTTTTAGTAGAAAGACGGGGTTTCACTCTTTTAGCCAGGATGGTCTCGATCTCCTGACCTCGTGATCCGCCCGCCTCGGCCTCCCGAGCGTGAGGATTCGGTATCTTTTTAATGTGACCTTCAAAATTAAGACACTGCCATTGCCCTGGTTGGAATGGATTCTTGGTCCCACCTAACAAGTGGCTCTCTTGTTTGCTTAGGGAGCAAAAGCCAGAGCGGGCAGGGACAGGGTCTAAGCAGGTCCTACTAGCAAATCATCATTTGCTTATTGAAGGAGGAAGCATTCACCATACATATACTTGCTCTGAGCAGACCATCTTGCTCCCAGTTCTTCCTCTCCTGTGACCCTTCTCTGTTTTTCCTCTCTGCTAGTCAAGACTCTACCTAGCCAGAGAAATTTCTCTCTTTCTTCTGCTCCAACACTCACATATGGATTCTGCATGCCATCTAGCACATTTGGTATTATCTTTGTTATTACCTAGTTAATGAAGATTGTAATGCCGTGACTCCTTATTTAATGTGGTAAAAATATATTTATACTGCTTGTGTTATTTCCTCTCTTGGCAAAATGGAAAAATGCATTTTTACTAATAAAATCATTATGATTTACAAAGACATCATATTATGAGAAAGTTTGAGATACGCAAATTTTACATTTTTTTAGTAGTCATTTAAAAAATGATGAAATAAGATCTTAAAGGAGATGACTACATATATGATAGAGCAAATAAATCAGGATTTTTAAAAAATCACCATGAATATAAAAGGACAGAGACCTAGTTTAAACATTTATATAAGGAAACCTGGGGGACTTAGCTGATGATGGAACCAATATTCAATAATGTAATATGCCTGCCAAAGAAAGCTGAAATCAGCCTCCAGCATTAAAAGACGCTCCCCAGACATTGCTCCAGAGGAGGCCCCCAGGTTTCATCTGGCGACAAAGTCCAGTGCTATCAAATCTTTAACTAGTGTTACTCAGGTCTGGGGTATTGACAGGTTGCTGGAAGGCATTCTAACATCTGATGGGGTAACCGGACAAATGATATTCAAAATCAATTCCAATACTAAGACTCCTCAGTTCTCCTGAAATTTTTTTTAAAGGTCTAGGAATAAAAAAGATGCTTCCTGAGAACTAACTGCTCCTACCCAGTTTGGATAGAGAAAAAACTCCAATTTTCCTTTATGTCCATTTCACTGAAAATGAGTTTGTATTTTTACTGCAGCTGCTAGCAACTCTGAAAAAAATGAGATTTATAGTTTTCTCTAGGAATCCTGGCTGTAGGTCAAGGAACATTCTCCCAAGAAAACTGTTTTGATCTCCATCCTTACCATCACCTAAAAACTAACAAAATCAGATTTAGTACTTATTGTGGGGAACAGAACAATCTGTTGCTTGCCTAAGTAGCACATGTGGATTGAATCCAGGCATCATAGGTTAATGTATTCTTTCTCTTAAACGTAATTTGGCCACAGGAATCTGCCATATTTACCACGCAATGACTCATATATTTACCCTTAAGGATATTCCCATAGATGCACACTTTGAAGAGAAATTCAAGAAATTTCCCATTATAATCCATATCCACCCCACTCTAACCACCTGTATATTCCATTTTGAAAAAGCAATCCAACAGTCAAAATAGGCTTCAATATTCTTTGTCCTTTGGAGTTTACACAAAAGATCACAAAATCAACCACGTATTTGCTTCTGGATAGGGTACCAAAATGGATACCTAAAAAAGGGCCAAACATTCCCATTCCTGTCCTCCACCGTCTTGTCGCAGTCTCTATTCCTTGTTCTCTGGGGATATAGGACTGTTTGTCCCTCAGAGAATTCTTCACTCTAGCAGAAACTCTAATAGAAAACTCGAACTGCAAAGTAAAGTTTTAATAGATGCTTCATTCGGGCCCAAAGAAGTTTCAACATAAAAATAAAAACAATCAAAACACTACCTATGAATGTACCTACAGTACACACGGTACCTTTCAATATCTTAAAAATATTTTGTTCTTGTTTCTCTCCAAAGTGTGCATGAGCTTAAATAAGCTTAGCATACTTAGTACCAAGAAAATTTGCTGAGGAAAACCAGTGATTTTATTATTAACTTTGTCATTTGCTACTTGGTAATTTTTGGTGGGCCAATTACTCAAAGCGATTGGAGATAGGAATGAAGTAAAAATATTTAAGAAATAAATTCATTTTGTGGAGGATGAGATCAGCCCTAGACATACATCTGTCTTTAATTCTTTCCTACTTTGTAACATACAAAGAGAAATTATATAAATAAATATGTTAACTTGATTAGATCAATAAGGTTGTTTAAACAGATATTTAGAAGGAAAGTAGCAGAGCAATAAAGGAAACTGGGTTTGGCATTAAATACCTCCAGTTTTGAGATCAGCTTTGCTACTTGCTATTTTTGTGACCTGTGTAAGACATGTTACCTAATATCAAAAAGCTTATGATTCCTCATTTGTAAAAAGAAATAGTAATATTTATGTGGGTATAAATTGAGAAAATGATTTTAAAACACTTACAAAACCTTTTGCAAGGCACATATTCCAAAACTGTTGCTCATTTATGACATAAATATTTGGGAATTACTTCCCTTTAAAGAACTTTGGAGTACTAGAGCTAGTAGTAGCAATAGATAACATTTATTGAGCTTGTACTTTGGGCCACTGTTCTGCTTAAAAGTTTGTACATACTATGAGTTAGGTGCCTTATCATACTTTCTTCCCTAAATTAAATACAAGCCAGTCCTCCTTTAAAGTGTGTGTGTGTGTATGTGTGTGTGTGTGTGTGTGTGTGTGTGGTATTTGTAAGAAACTGCATATCATGAAGACTTCAATGGAAATTAAAACTGCTTTTCTAAGTTGAATCATGTCTAACCATGTCCAAAAATGAAAATCAAACCTCTGATAGCTCTACATTATATCTATGTCCATGCTGACATATAATGCCTTTTCTTTCCTTTTTTGGTTCATTTTTAAAATTTATTTGCTTTCTTCATTTTTCTAGCCATATATGTTGGATTTTTAAAAATTCATATGGAAGACTTCTCTATCTAGAAATTAAAGTTACAGTTTTACACGATAGCATTTTTTAAATACTAGAAATTAAAGTATATATACCAAATTGGCATAGTAAATTATACTTCTAAAATCAGCATTATTTTGTTCTCCTCTTTTTAGCAGTCTTTGCCTTTCTGGCCAGGGTATTTCATATTCTCCTTAGGCAGTTAATTCTATCAACTGTTCTTTTATAGCAAAACATTCTTTTCCGCCTAACCTTAACCTTCCAAAGTTTAAACCTATTTATTCTTCTGGACCTCACCCTATCTTCTTCATAACTCTATCATGTTGCTATGTGACAATACTTTTCCAGATATTTTTAATCATATTCCTACTTTTTTAAAAAGTCTATTTTATTAAAAGACTTTACTAAGGAAACTTAAATTATGTGTGAAGCTTTCGATTTGGGTATCAACAATGTATACAAAAGTTGGCATTGTAATCTCATTATTGTAGAAATATATTGGTGTTTTGAGGGGTTGTGTGTATGTGTGTGTGTGTTTACACTTTGAATGTTTGACTAATGTACTTTTTGTTCTTTAAAACATTTGGATAAAAGGCTTGAAAGCATATCACTGCCAATACCATTTTCTAAAACTCAACAAGCTTTATAGTTTCTTATAAAGAATGTGTCCCGAAGCAAGTCTTTGCACTGCATATTTACAAGGATATTAATTTCCAAAGCTCTGTGTGATTTGAATACCATTTGTTGTCATTTGTCTTTCCTTCTTTTCCCCAGAGAGAAAGCACAGTTGTTTTCAAGTTACTTCTTTGTGTTCCAGATGAAATAGGATAAAGGAAAATGAAATTAATGGTATAAATTTAATAAATTAAGTGTAATAATTTTTTGCTGATTTTTTCCTGGAAAATTTTAGATTGCTTTTTCTCAAGTTAATTCCATATCTCTGGAAGAAAAATAGTCGAGCCTGCTGTAATGTGAATGGATGATTAATGCACTTCAAACTGAATTCACTTCTCTTGTTTTCAAAACCAATTTAAATATGAAAGGAATATTTTTAAAAGTCTTTTTTTAAAGTTCACATTAGTTTAATAGGATAACAATACTTGTTGCTCTTGATATCAGTGATTTTGGGGGAGTTACTAAAAATGGTAGAAAGGGAATTAACTGAAGAAGGGTTTGAAAATCATACATAAAACAGAATTTTGTATCTCATACTAAAATTTTATGAAATTTGTGAGGTTTCTCAAACTGATTAATGAAATAATATTCTATAAGTAAACACTGAACAAAATATATGCTTTAGGGTAGTATTAAGTGATGACATATTTAACCTTTAAATTTTTTGTCACTGATTTAAGACCGAATAATTCACTAAAATCTTTGAAAGCAAAAACACTTCCATGGTATTCCCAATGCCTATAACAATGCCTAATGTTGAATGAAGGGAAAAAGTAAATATTTGATTTTTTCCCCTTGCTGGTTGTTCTAATTAAGCATGCTTTTGGATCCCATGAAAGTGCAAAAAAGGGGAAAAAAAGAAAAAAGAAAATCTCATAAGATACAACCTGTCCAGGGGAAACCTACAGAGAAATAGACCCCAGCTTTTATTGCATGGGAGAAAGAAAGAAAAAATATTTTTCTGAACAGAGGTAAAATTACATAATCTTACAGAGTGTCTGTATCATATTCAATTCCAGAGGGTGGAGGGAGACCTCTGGAGAGGCAGTCATGCAGTATGAGTCAGGAATCAGGATCCTTCACCCTGGAGTCAAACAGAGCAAGGAGGATCAGGGCACTCCCTATAGATCCTTCAGAACAAAAGAAGGGGAGAGGCAGATAATCAGGAAGCCTGTGCCAGGTCTCATTGACAATGTAGGTATTTTCATTCTGGCCAGATTTTCAAGAATATAGTCTAGTTGTATTCTCACAGAGGAAAAAAAATGAATACAGTAAATGCCTTTCTGACATTCTATCTGCTAGAAATCCCCATTACTTGGCCCTTCTGATTATCTATAATGTAATAAAAACTGATAGTTAGGTTTTTGGGGTATTTTCTGTACCATCAAGTGAAGTTTAAATAATATTTGATACAGTTTTACTGTTAAATGTACATTTTTAAAAGAAGCCACCTCAAATGGCACTCATTTATTCAACAGCTATTGAAAGTTTACTGCAGACACTGGTTTATCTTCCAGATGAAGCACAGGCTAATACGAGCTACAGGGCTTTTGTCATCAGGAACTCAGCGCAATAAGGGTACATGAAAGCATTTAAACAACCAGAACAATGCATTTTCTAATTTCCAAGATCCATGAATATAATATAAATTTCTATGGAAATTTTTTTCAGAGAATTTGGACATCCAAAGTGGCAAAGAATTTTCTACATTGAGGGAGAGAAAAGTAAATAGTAAATAAGTAGCAAAATAATGACTGAAAAAATGCCATGGTATAAGAGAAAGGAAATGGAAGACTGTTGGTGAAAAAAAGGTCAAAAAAAAATTCAGTAAAAGAGAAAAATAGTCAAGAGATAATTATATAAATCTACTTACATATTCATCAAATATAATTCAATTTAGTATATAATTTACAAATGGAGACATGCACAAAATAGAATCACCCTTGAATACATATTTGGAATGCCAAACTTCCAGTTTTATACCCTATGCCTCAATTATGCTTATTACTATGTGCAAATCTGAATCAAGTCATTTATCCAACAGTGAATCCATGAAAGTATTATACTTCAAACTCTGATTTGGACTCTGTTAATCTGTATATTCTGGTATATTCATTCATTCATTCATTTATTAAAAAGTGAACAGGTTCTATATGCCAGTCCTATTACTGGGGTATTTAATAAGCTAAATTATACACAGTCCTTCAATGTGAACTCCCAACTGCTTTATGACAGAGAAAGGTAGTGAGAAATGACACAGCTGAGAAAATAGGGCAGGATTCTCTGAGGAAGTGGTATTATTCAAGACGAGACTTTGAATACAGGATTTTAAACTAGGTTAAGGGAGTGTGGAAATGAGGGCAGACTGAAGGACAGGAACTTTCTGTGCAAGAACAGCATGTGCAAAAATGCCCTGAGGAGATGGGTGGGGATACAGATATGGGGAGGCTCTATTCAAGGCCCCTGCAGCAGAGTACAGAGCCTGGGAGAAAGAGTGGCACCAGATGGGAACGAAAGGTAGGAAGGTCTCAGGTCACTCAGAACCCAGAAACATAGGAAGAATTTGATGAGGTGGGGGTAAAGAGTCAAGTAGACATGGTACAAGGCAGAAACTTTCAGAGCTGTATTCTGAGATCCCTTTGTCTGCAGAGTAGAGAAGCTAGGCCTGGAAAATAGAAGCAAGAATAAATGCAAGAAAATCCCTTAGAAGCTTTTTGCATTCATTTAGACTTAAGATATGGTAATTGGGACTCAGATGGTGTCAAAAGAAATGGAGAGGAGCCAATTGATTTAAAAGGTATTTAGAAAGTTACAAACAACACTTAATAACAGTTGGACCGACTATAAGGGGTAAAAGCGCAGGGTGTATTAACGAACTATCCAGATATTTGGCTGGGTAACCAGAATACTATAACATCACTCACAAAGGTAACAAAGAGGAGACAAAAGCCAAGGATTAAGCACTAAATTTAGGGTACTGGAAAAATAACATTCATGAATTTCATTTTAGAAGGCCATTGTGACATCCAAGAGACTGAAAAGAGGGTCTGTTCCTCAGGAAAGAGGTCAAGGCTAAAGCATATTTACATGGTATGGATGACTTTACCTAAGGAGAGGATAGAAAATGAGGAAACAGAAAGGAGCCAGTTTCAAAACCTTGAGGAACACCAATATTCAATGGCCAAGTGGAAGGAAATGAAGTTTCCTAAGAAGTTGAGTAGGAAAAATGAGATTAAAAAATGAAACATGGATGAGGGAATGAAGTGTGTCAAGCAGAAGGGAGAGTCCAATGTTGTCAAACACTACAGAGATGTCTATCCATTATGATGAGGACTGGAACATTTCCATTGCATTTAGCAAAATGGATATCACTGGTCACTAACTAATGATACTTTGATACAGTGGGAGGAATGGGAACTAGTTTGAAATAGATTGAAGAGTGACTGGCAGAGATGGGAGTAAGGAAATGATAGCAGTGAACATAGACAATGTGGTTGGCATTCAGGGAATTGAGAGAATAGAAATTATTGATAAGAGGACTTGAGAAAAATACAGAAACTTTTTGTTTTTTATTTCGTTTTGCTTTTTATGGTTTTGTTTGTTGGGATTTGTGTGTATGTTTTTTGAGACTTGAACATATATATTTAAAAGTCAATGAAAACTCCTTTTTGGCTTTCTTTTGGAGACAGGGTCTCACTCTGTCACCCACACTGTCGTGCAACGGTATGATAATAGCTCATTGTAGCCTCAAACTTTGGGGCTCAAGTGATCCTTCACCCTCACCTTTTCAAGTAGCTGGGACTACAGGCATGCACCACCATGCCTGGCTGATTTTTTTGTTTGTTTGTTTTTTAGAGACAGGGTCTCACTATGTGCCCAGGCTGGTCTCAAACTCCTGGCCTCAAATGATCCTCCTACCTTTGCCTCCCAAACCAGCACTGGGATTACAGGCATGAGCTACTGTGCCCAGCCTCAATGGGAACTCTTTAACAGTTGAAAGAAACAGTTTGATAGCGTTAAATCCCAAGAAAGTCAAGGAATTTAGATCAAGTGAATAAGGATAGGATAGGTGCTGGATGGAAATGGGTTATATGTTACATACGAGGAAGCAGAGGGCTTCCTTTGTTTGTGACTATGTGTGAAAACGAGGTCATTCTCTCAGAGTAGATCATCTGCTGAAATAACCAGTAGTAAAAGGGTGGTGAGATAAAGGTTAAAGGAGAGTGAATAAGATTTGCAATTGTCATTGAGAAGAAAGGCAGATTTTATTGATCAAAGAAACATAGTAACATCATGGGAGTATTAAGAGTCCATTTGAGTTAGGTGGCTATGAATTCACCAGAGAATCAAAGCGTCATGTTGTGAAACTTCAACATTTCGCCATTCGTGGACAAGCATGAACAATGCAGACAGTTGAGGTCATTCAGGAATGAGATTATGCCTTTTGAATAGAAAGGCAATGGACAAAGGAGAAAAAGCAGTGTTTTAAATGATTTAAAAAACTCTGAGCTAGATTAGAAGAAGTGAAAAAATAAGAAATCTGATGGCCTGGGAGACAGTGCAGGGGTCAGTGGACTACAGTGCTTGCTGAGGATAAGGGAATTGTTGTAGTGTAAAAAGTTGCACCAACCCGCTCAGTGCACAGGTAATTGTTGATAAAGATGTCTGAATTATCTGAGAGAGGAAACATGATAACAAGATCTAGGGGATGTTTGGATGTTTGTGGAAATAGACGACTATGACAGAGTAAGGAAAAGGTCATCGAAGATAACTAGTAGCTCAAGGAACTGAAAAGGGACTATTCTGACTAGGTCATTCTCATAAATGTTGAAGTCACTCACAATAATGGCACCCCTGGAGAGAAAAGGCAGCCAATGAGGCAGGTACCAATATCAGAAATGAATGATGGAGAGTGGCCAAAAAGTCTGAGGATAACAGGGGCAGAGACCACAGAAGGTAGTATAGTGAAATAGCCTCAGAGAAGCACATTTTTTAAATGAATAAATTCAGCACCAAAAGGTGCATAGCAACTTTACCTCTAAGTTCTGTTTTCAGAATAACATTTAAACCAATGTGATCCATCTTCTCTAATAACCAAGTTATGTGTACAATCAAACATTTCATATGGCTGACTTACAGCAGCACAGAATATCAAAATTACCTTAGTTATGCCATTAATTTTGTGGGAAAATAATTATTAACTCTTCCTTATATTTCTAAGCAAAAAGACTTATCTAGAGCAGGGGTCAGCAAACTTTTTCCTTAAAGGGACCAGTCTGCCACAATTACTCAACTCTGCCGTGATAGTATAAACCAGCCATAGGGAGTAACTAACTGGTGATATTTCAAATCCCATCTGTCCTATTTCTGTATCTATTGTTCAATTCATTCTGGACTCAGGTGGAGGGCTGGGGGGTATGGCAATTATGGGGTCCCTTAAAAAGCCAACAATTATTTCTTTTAGATTTAAAAAATAAAGATAATCAGCTAAAGGCTGGTGATTTTCCATTCCACCAAGAGAACACTGAAAGCAAGCACTCACCTGAACATATAGTTCTCTGAGTTCATATTGAAATTTCTTGGGATCTGTGGTAATTGTCACTGGGCCAATTTCTGTGAAGATAAAAATGACATAGGTCAATAAATAGTAATCAATGGCATTAAAGACTTCATTGTGTTTATGGATGGCTTTTCACTGTGCACTACATGGTTACTTATTAATAAGAAATAGTAAAATACCAAATACTCCTTCTCAATGTGTAGCTACCAAGGAATAACTTATAATTTACTGTAAAGTATGCATATCTAAAAGGGTAAATTTTTAACCATAGGAAATGCAAGGAGGAGTAAAGTAGTCACAGGACAAAGAATCAGGAGAGCACAGTTCCAGTTCTTTCTTACTCTCACCAGTCAGTAAATATTTATTAAGCACCACTTTGTTGTTAGAATTTAGATGAATCACTTATTCATCCATAATTCAGTTTCCCCAACTTTAAAGTGAAAATTTGTTTGCAACCTTTCTGTAAGTCTTAACTCATTCAAAATAAAAAGTTTGGTGCTAAACAAAAAAAGAAAAAAGTGAACATTCACTGCCTATCCCATAGGTTTTTAAGAATTTGGAGAAAAGATGCGGTGGCTCACACCTGTAATCTCAGCACTTTGGGAGTTCAAGGCGGGCAGATCATCTGACGTCAGGAGTTCAAGACCAGCCTGACCAACATGGTGAAACCCCATCTCTACTAAAAAATACAAAAAAACTAGCCGGGCATGGTAGCACATGTCTATAGTCCCAGCTATTCGGGAGTGGAGGTTGCAGTGAGCCGAGTTCATGCCACTGCACTCCAGCCTGGGAGACAGTGAGACTCCGTCTCAAAAAAAAAAAAAAAAAAAAAAAAAAAAAAAAGAAAGAAAGGAAAAGAATTTGGAGACATGTAGTTGCAAGGACATTAACAGTGCAGGAAATAGTCCCTATAACTTTTTTTCTCAAGGCTGGGGTGGCTGAACCTGGCTATCGCCATTCTCCTGAGCTGGCTTTGACCATAACTACCTTCAGGGTTGTGGCCATCCTCACAACTGCCCAGATGTACTACACAAAACTACTTCTTCCAACAGGAAAATGTGGGGCCACTGCCTTCCCTGGAGAGCCAAGACTTAGATCATAAGTCAGGTGAATAGAAGGATCCCAGATATCATAGGTTAACTTGGAAATCTGTATATACATCTATATTCGTATTTTTGGTTGGACCCAGCATGTCTAAAGTAAACAGTTCAATCCCGAGCTTATTCTCTTTAAAAAATAAATCAATTCTTAACATAGATAAACTAAAAGTGGCCATTTATGGGTATCAATTACTTTCCCCAGAGAGAATCCATGTATTTAAGTAATGGTATTAAAATTCATCTGGGTACTATGAGCTTATATATATCATCTTAAATTCTCAGGGTGGATGAAAAGCTTCCTATCTTATATAATGAAGGTATAGACTCATTCGAAACTATAATGTGCAACTACAATGCAAAATTATAAAGATACTTAACATTTAGCTTTTACAAAATGTTTTCTAGCTTTAAAGGCATACTGCTCAAAAAAGAGCTTATAACTCCAAAGAACAATACTTAATTAGCCAAACCTTCCATAACAAGCTACATATGGTACAAAAACAGACTGTAGTATTTTAAAAGTAAATGAGACAAATTGGAAGGGAGGTACAATTTGTCTGCCATAACCCATGTAATTTTTCTTAGAAATAACAGGAAAAAATGCCTCAATCCTTCACTATAGATTAGACACTTTGCATTTTGCAAAAGGAGTGGAGAAGCAATTGGAGAAACTGTGAAAACGCAAACATCTGCATTCCATACAAAGCAAAATCATCATTAACCACGTCCCAAGTATATGGAAAATGGGAGAAGCCTACTCCCTCAAGACTAAACAAAGGCATACTTTGCAAAGGAATGCAAAACAGCAAAGAATATGCCAGGCAGTTACACCCTGACATATAAATTGTCAGTAGCATTGTCAAGCCAAGCTTCTATATTCCCACATTGCATAATACTGAAATAATCTAAGAATTTAAAATTCAAGAAGTAGAAAGAAATACAAAGAATACTAGAAAAAAACAATTATATAATAATAAAGAGTGTAAACATGCAAGGACATTCCCTATACTAATAAAAAATATCTGTGAATATATGCCTGCTCTTCAAGAGTGGGGATCAAGGGATGCTATTAAAATAAGAGGACCAATTAGCCTTCATTTTAGTTAACCAGAGACTCTCAAATATCCACCTGTTTTCAACAAAGATAGGAAACCTTTCTTAAAGCTCATTATATTTTTGCAAACCATACTGGACAGCTGAGATAAATCTTTATCAGTTATGAAACATACTCAGGAGAGGTAACAGCTTGCTGAGCTGTCCTATCCCTCCAGCTGTAAGCATCCTTTCCAATTCATTTTAATTGAATGATATGACTATTTGGCAAAATCAGCCCTCCTCCCTTTCAGAACTTGCTTCCATTCTTTTCACATAACAGAGCCCTGTGCCAGCTGTGTCATTAGCAATTTCCTCTTTTCTTCCTTTTCACTCATGCTGGTTTCATCCCCTGCCAAGCCTTTGATGACATTCAGCAGGTACAACTTTGTCCTCTCTTCCTGCCTGAACATGGTCCTTCAGCGCTTATAGAATTAAATGGGAACTCTCAAAGGTAATCCAGGCCCTCACTACAAACTTCAAACTTTGAAGCTATTGCACTTGCTTACCATTTCCATCACTGTCCCCTTTGTCTTTCTCCTGCCCATGTACCTGTCAAGTCTATAAGGCCTGACTTAAACCTTATCTTTTTTAATATTTTGCCTTTTCTCTAATTTGCTTTACGGTCGTCCTGATAACATTGTTATAACAGGAAGTGGAAACAATAAAGTTGTATATTTAACAAAATGCAGAGATCATTTCTACGTTACTCCTTTTATTTTATCTAGTTGTTTACAAAGAAAACTCATGCATAAAAAAGAAAATAACCATCAATCTCAAATATAAATATAGATCTAGAAAGGGCATTAAAGATTGTTTGGTTCAATCCCCTTACCCCACAGACAAGAAAACTTGAGGTCCAGAGACAATAAAATTGAAAAACTTTGGTAGTGAAGAAAGAGGTGAAGATATCTGATAACATATTTTATGTTGAGTGACCTATGCAGCTTGCTAACTTTCCCTGTTTTCCAACATCTCCATTCTGTGAATTATATCAAGACTAACATCCTTCTCCTTTCCTCTGGACTATGGGCAGGATGAGCTTCTTTGGAGTCCAGAATTTTAATATGATACACACAGTACCCAGCATTCTTTGTTGTCACATGCCTATATTTTTTTTAAGTTATTTGTTGTTGTTGTTGTTGTTGTTGTTGTTTTAAGACAGGGTCTTGCTCTGTCACCCAGGCTGGAGTGCAGTGGCACTGTCATAGCTTACTGCAGCCTTGCCCTCCCAAGGATCAAGTGATCCTCCTGCTTCAGCCTCCCAAGTAGCTGGGACCACAGGTATGAGCTACCATGCCCAGCCAATTTTTTTATTTTTTGTTGAGACAGGGTCTCATTATGTTGCCCAGGCTGGAGTGCAATGGCATGATCACAGCTCACTGCAGCCTTGACCTCCCAAAGCTCAAGCAATCCTCCTGCCTCAGCCTCCCAAGTAGCTGCGACCACAGGTATGAGTCACCATGCCTGGCTCATTTTTTCATATTTTTTGGAGACAAGGTCTCACTATATTGCCCAGGCTGGCTGGGTGAATACTTTTTAATAGACTGAATATCCCTCTTGCCTTGTAAATACTATAATCAACCACGCTAAGCAACTTCGCTAGAAAATTGCCTCTCAAATCTATTTAACAAAAAGACGTTGAACACCTACTGTTTGCAGTTGCCACTGGTGACAAAGATGAATGAACATGAACCCTGTCCTCAAAGTCTCACCAGTCTAGTGAGATTAAAATGTAGATATGTAATTATAGTATGATGTAGTAAGGGCAGAAATAAAAGTGTGGAAAAGGTAGTGTAAAAGCACTAATTGATAGAGACTTTTTTTTCCAGAAAGAACCAACGGAGATTTAAAAAAGGATGTGAAAGTTCTGGATTTCAAATTAGTTAAAACAAAAGTTATTTATTCACACTGATTTCTTTTTAAGTTCTATATATCAAGTTCACAAGGTATTCACATCTTGTATCAAATAAGTTATTACATATCACTATCTATATTTGCAATAACTTGTATAATTCACAATACTCTATAACACATGCTGACCCACTTTAAGTCTTATAACAACCTCATAGAGTAGGTAGGATATAAGTATATAGACAATAGAAGCTTAAGTGATTAGCCAAAGTGGCCCAGCCTCTTTAAGGGCTACCACTATACCAAGTGCCAGCGACATGATAGCCAGCATCTACCATATGATACTATTGATTGCCTGATTGCTTTATTCATACCTCACTTGACTGTCAGCACCTTGAGGGGATTAACTGCCTCAGTATACATTCAGATTTCCAGTAAGTGCTTGAATATAGGAGGAAGGAGGAGAATGACAATAAAAAGAATAAAGATTAAACCTAGGCCTTCAGATTCTTTATTTCTTGCTTTATCACTACATCATGGAGCCTCAATGCTATAGCTAAAGACCATGCTAAAGATCAGTGAGGACACTGATTAATCAACTGAAAAAATTTCAATTTCCTATGTAACCAGAATGGTTTATTCTTTAGTTTAATCAAGTAAAGATGATACAGAAAACTGATACAATTTTTCATATATAACTTATTTTTTAAAAAACAGTAAGGCAACATGTATTATACAAAAATAAACAATTTTTTTGTGCTTCAGAGACCATTTTTTATTTTAAAAAAAATAATGTCTGAAACTCTAAGGAAGTCTTTTCTCTTTTCAGTAATTTTATTATTTCCCATTTCCTAGGGATTTATCAGATGGGTTGGATTTATTTCCAGCATCTCAGCTATTGTTCTCTTAATCTGAGTTGCTGGGTTGTACTTAAGAAAATAATGGAAAGAAATTCACAATGTAATATTTTCTTTCACTGCTTCATTTGGCAAGATCAATATCCAGCCTCTCACTTCCTTTTTCCTTTCCACTAACAGACTTCTGCTACTTGTAGTTTTTCTTTACTCAAAGCGGTTCCTTGATAATGAGAGGAATATTTACTGCTGCCTTCTGGGGTCTAAACACTGCCTAGATATAATTTAATAGCCATTTTCCCAATTTTTTTGTTTTTTTAAAAAAATATATTGTTCTTAACTTTATATTGATATACATGAATAAATATATGAAAAGCTAAAACAAGAACCCCCTGAGCTGCATTATGAACTAATCAATATTTTCAAGGCATTATAGAAGAAGCTAAGAAATATATAAATCAGATTATCTGCCACAATTGAAATACAGTTGAAAACTTTAAAAACAGCAAGCTAAGTTAAAAGAAAGCTAAACCAGCATCTGAGAAGAGCCAAGTAGTACAGATACAAGAAGACAGTAAATTTTCTGTGTCCAAAGAGGATAGTGAAATCCATGAGTTGTAGAAAAATACACCATGAAGGCATCCAGGAAGAGACAGGGTATGAGTTGGAATATGAAGCGAACACCAAATTAATAGAGGGTGACAAAAGAACAAAGAAATCCTAGGCATGGGGAAGTGGCCTCCTTAAAATGCCATTCATGAGCTGAAAGTCAACATGTCCCTCCCAATTTCTAAAAATTCTACTCTTAGTCACTTAATGTAAGACAAATCGATTATAATGTCCTTTATGTGCAAAGATGTTAGTATAAATATACATATTCAAAGCATTGGGGATGTTTTCTGAATTAAAAAAATAATAAATTATGTTTTCTGCTTTAGGATACTGCAAAAAATCAGATTATTATATCTACTCTTACTGTTTTCAATTTATCTACAATACATGCGTTCCATATTTCTCCATCCTTACTCAATTATAATGTTGCTGTCCAGCACCATTTTTAAATGATCTTCATCTAATCGACAAACACAGACAATAAAATGACGTATTTTGTGTATTTTATAAAATCAGTGAATTCATGCACAGCATATTATCTAATATGGCTTAAATAGCATTCTGTTCCACTTCCAAAGGGATTATCCACTTAACAATAAGAGGCATGATAGCCTTAAATATATGCATTGAACAAAATTGCACATAGTATATGTATAATGCATGGATCATTTCGCTTTACGGACTGCTGAATGAGATGTAGAAAAAATTGTTAACATAAATTCAGCAATGTTACCAGATGTTTAGAACAAGAAGCAAAGAAGAACTCCTTAATAATGAACACAGGGCTTTGAGGTATATAGAGTAGGATGTTATTGCTTAGATGACTTTGGCCAGAGCAGCAGAAAGCCCTCTTGCAAAAAAACAGTCATGGGATTTTTATGGCCAACAAAGTTCAGACTCTCAGTTTTACATGTAATCCTAAATGTAAGATGACATTTTTAACATTAAAATACACCTATGCACTGATAAGGCATAATCAGAGATACAAGAGAACATATATTTTAAGTCATGCTATTTAACAAGATTTCATTAACAAGCTTTCCAATGTTATCAAGCTTTCCAACATTTCCAATGTTTTATACGCTGAAAGCAAACAAAAAGAAAATAAATACCATCTTCAAGAATATTTTTGAATTGAAATAATTCTTATTGGGATATGTGCTTTAAATTTTAAGATAAGAATACTGTAATTCATTTCAAAGTTTTAATTGCTCTTAGACAATTCCTTAACATTAATATTCTTCCAAATAAATCTAGTCATTAGTTAGGGATAAAGAAAATAAAAAATTATGAAGGGAGAGGTAAAATGTTGATGAAGAAGAAAAAAGTCTGTTTGCAAGTCCTTAGAAAGGAATCATTAATATTGTTGAAATTTCCAAATGTTGGGAGAATAGACCTAACTTCAGCTTTGGTTGTTTCCACAACCACCAAACAAATGTATGCAGCACTTTGACTGTGTTTTCAGAGAAAACAAAACCATATTTATGAAGCAAACATTTTATTCACAAAAATAGGGGAATCAGAGACATTGCTAAAAGTATGATAGATGTCTGGGTGTATATAATATGTGTATTCCCTAAATACTTGCTTCAATTCATTCAACAAACAGGCAGTATACACACTTAGCAGAGTTCAAATTGTCAGAAGAAAGTATAAGCAAACAAATACTCTTAAAGAAAGGAGTCTCGATTATAAAAGTCAGAAATATCTGGGTGTGTCTTACAAATTTAAGAACCAGCTGCATGGATTTATGACAAGGTCCTGCTTTCAACGGGGCTTCACCTTGGGGTCTAATGCTTTGCAGTCACTGTAGGGAATTTTTTTTTCTTTTGGATTTGTGTTTTGTAAGTGAAGTTCAATGGGATGATTGACCTTGGCTCACAGATGGTCCCACCTCCCACCACCACAAGATTCTCTGCTACCTGCTCTCCCACTTCTAGATGCCCAGGCCTTACTCAGTAGTCCCATCTCTGTTCCTACAGGCTGTCACCTTTTTTTTTTTTTTTTTTTTTTTTTGAGACGGAGTCTCGCTCTGCCGCCCAGGCTGGAGTGCAGTGGCCGGATCTCAGCTCACTGCAAGCTCCGCCTCCCGGGTTCACGCCATTCTCCTGCCTCAGCCTCCCGAGTAGCTGGGACTACAGGCGTCCGCCACATCACCCGGCTAGTTTTTCGTATTTTTTTAGTAGAGACGGGGTTTCACCGCGTTAGCCAGGATGGTCTCGATCTCCTGACCTCGTGATCCACCCGTCTCGGCCTCCCAAAGTGCTGGGATTACAGGCTTGAGCCACCGCGCCCGGCCCAGGCTGTCACCTTCTGCCCCAATAGGAACCTGTATATGGGAACAGAAAAGACTGGGGAGTATAATGCCCAGCACCATCTTTGAGTGGGGCATGGAGGTGGCAAACCCCTCTCCAGGCTGGCAGCACCATAACACACTAGTAGAAGCCAGAGGCCAAGTCTCAGTGGGGCAAGCTTTTCATTCACTTCCAATCCAGCTACCAAGCACACCTCAGCCCTGAGGCTTAAAGATCCCTGGGGGTCGCCTGTCTGTCAAGAGTTGGGGTGGCTGGCCCATGGAAAGAGGGGATGTCTGCTTCAAATGGATCTGTAAAGAGCACAGAGCCTAGGGCTTGTGCTGGTGGGAAGGGGAAACTGGCAACCCAGGCTGCCTAGAGGTGAAGCACAGCCTATATCGTGAGGAAGAACCTTCTGGTGCCCACATGGGTCTGCATTTGCCTAAGAAGTGTCCAGATGCCCAGGGACCTCCCTCTCAGGCTCCAAGCCTAGAGGATCTTCTCTTCTAGGTGCCAGCTCTCTGAAGTCTGGCTTAACTTACTAGCAAGAGTTTTACTATCCTTCATTGTGTGCAATGCTAGTTTTAAAATGCAAATAACAGAGCATACATTGGTATGTAGATTCACTCAAATTATATAATTCCTGTTTCCTGGCTGATCCCAGATGGTGCCTACAGCTGGCCAGGAAAGACAAATACAAACCAGATTAAGAATACTGAAAGAGGAACCATTTACCGTATTATCCTAACAATAGTATGTTGTTCCAATTTATCATGACATTGGGTTAAATAGTACTCTCTACTGAAAAATCTGTTTTTTTTTTTTTAACGAAGAGAGAAAAACCATGTTTATATAAAAGAATATATATCAGATCTATATAAAAATAACATTCTACCTTTCAAAGCAATATAAGAGATCACAAAGGAAAATACTGACAGATATAAATATAGCAAAAAAAATTAAAATCTGAAATATATAAAACCAGATTCAGCAGCATTTTTATGAACAATTAAAATAGATTAAAACCTATGATATCTGAAGAGATTATTCAACTTCATAAGAAAAAAATAAAATACCAAACACTACATGAAAGGAAAATTCTTAAAAAAGCAAAAAAACAACAGGAGCAAGGTCACATTTAGTCATAGTGAAAGAGATGCAAACTTCAGCAAATTTAAAGAAAGAAAACTTTTTTGAAAGATTATTAATCAAACTAGTGTCATGATAAACCTGGAATATTTGTAGTGTTGGTAAGATTGTGAATGGTTACAACATCTGTGAAATTTACTACAGTTACATCTATTACAAGCCTTCAAAGTATTTTGTGATACACATATGTTCATTACAGCACTATTCACAATTGCCGAGACATGAAATCAACCTAAATGCCCATCAACAGTAGACTGAATAAAGAAAATGTGATAGATACACACACACACACACATACACACACACACACCATGGAACATACACCATAGAATACCATGCAGTCATTAAAAAAGGACAAGATCGTGTCTTTTATAGCAACATGGATGGAGCTAGAGGCCATTATCCTAAGCAAACTAACAAAGAAACAGAAACCAAGTACTAAATGCTCTCACTTACAAGTGGGAGCTAAACACTGAATACATATGGACACCAAGAAGGTAAGAATAGACACCAGGTCTACTTGAAGGCGGAGGGTGGGATGAGGGTGAGGACTGAAAAACTACCTATTGGGTACTATGCTTATCACCTGGGTGGTGAAATAATCTGTACACCCACTACATGCCATTTACCTAAAAACAAACCTTCACATGTACCCCTGAACCTAAAATAAAGGTCTAAATAAAAGTATCTTATGATAAAGTCATTTCGCTCTTTGTTATAATTCACTGGAAATAAAATGACACGGACATTTTCAGAATATCAATAAAGTCAAAATGGAGAAATGATTAAAAACATATAATTCTCTAAATAATATTAGGCATCAATTAAATTATTGTTCAATGGAGAAAAATAAGCCAATGTTTATTATATAATAAATAAAAAGACAAAACACAAAATTGTATATATACTTTAATTGCAATTATTTGCAAAGACACATGTACATAAGGACAAGTGCTGAAAGGTAACACCAGAGTAAAAATTAATGTTTGAAACTAATAGAATGAGTATTTTTTATTTTTCTAAATTTTCAACTTATTGTACTGTTACATAATCTAAGAAAAAAAAGGAATTTCACCTGATCACATACAAGCTTGATGTGTTCATGAATTTTGGCTGTGTGGTTATTAATTTGTTTAAAATGGTCACTGGAAAAAAAGTACAGAAGTATTTCTGAGCATTAGGCAAGATAACAAGGAAAGCATTAATTTAAGACATTATTTGTTAATATTGTGAGATGAAATATTTTAAGTATTTCGAGTCTAATCAAAACAGTCATTGTCTGGATATGGTATTCTTTTTCAATCCTCTCACTTCAAGCTTTCATCTCTTTCAAGTACACAAGTCTTGGCAATGTCATCTTCCTACTGTTAGTCTTTATTGAATATACAAGAATTCCTTTTCATTGAATGAAATGAAACACTGTTCAGACTTCTAACACTGAACTCCACCACAGCCAAATTTTGGTTCTTTTTTTCTGTGTATTATTTATATTTTCTCTATATACTGTTGCAATTATACATACAAATATCTGTC
Organism: Macaca mulatta; assembly: GCF_049350105.2. Taxonomy (NCBI): domain Eukaryota; kingdom Metazoa; phylum Chordata; class Mammalia; order Primates; family Cercopithecidae; genus Macaca; species Macaca mulatta. The sequence continues at coordinate 43,274,018 of NC_133406.1, read as the reverse complement.
TTGCTTTTTTCTCTTCATAGAATAAATATTTAAAATATGAAATATCCAATATAATTGTAAATACTGAAAATAATACTGCATCATCAGTGTAAATGCCCATTTTACATTTAAATACTTCTAATATGAACAAGTTCAGAGTCTCCACTTTAGTTGGTAACTAAAAGCATCTTAGATTTAGAAATTATCCTAGTCTCTTTAAGGTCAATGAACTTAATTATTCTGTTCCAGTTTGAATCTTCTCCAAAGGCATTTCAGCCTAAGACAGAACACATACATTATGCTTACACATAATAATAGGAAAGCATCCACATTTGAGCCATCCCATTCCCTCCCCTTACAAGTCACCAATGCACTGAGGCAGTTGCAGAGAGAGGCAAGTGTCTCCACACAAATACCAATGAGCTGTGGCACATATCCAAAACTTTCTAAAAACTATAGAAGAGAAACAAGAGCATTCTGTGGCATTATCTGGTATCACTGTGATCAGTGCACCCATACCAACCGATATCACACACAGGGTTTCAATACCTCTGGCTCCCAATTCCCATGCTTCTCCTCTTCACTCTGAAGCACATTCTTGTTAACTGATTATATCAATTCTTCTCTTTAAAACCTGAACTCTAAAAGGCAGAGATTGTTTCTTTGTTGTATGATCTGTACTCAAACCAAAATGCAATAATTGACCTGTGTTTTACAGACATCCATTCATAACAACTAGCAGACACTGAAAAGGAGATGAAAATACTACTGTCAAGTTATGTTATCTGTCATTGTTCCCAAAGTAATCTAGAAAAATGCCCATCTCTACATTTTTGTTTATATTTTTTTCTATATAAGAGGCTGTTTTCCCCATTTACTTATCACATCTTACTTCAAGATTCAACTTGGGTCTCAATTTGTTTTGGAAAGCCTCCTGAATGTCTCACTCTTCTGAATTAGAGCTAACTCAACTAATTTCTCTTAAGGATATGTCTTAGCTGCCTGTTCAGTATTTATCAAATGTGGTAAGCATCCTCTAAAATGGCCTCCAATTATCCCCATGTCCTGGTATGCATACCCTTGTGTAATCCCCTCCCCTTGGCTATAGGCTGGACCTAGTGCCCTGCTTCTAAAAAAAGGATAGGGCAAAGATGATGAGATGTCACTATCAAGATTAAATTATAAAGAGAACTTAGTTTCTGTCTTGCATGCCCTCTCTTGCTCTCTGATGAAAATCAGTCATGTGAACCAGCCATGTGAGCTACCCTGTTACCCTACGGAGACCCATATAACAAGAAACAGAGGGCAGCCGATATGTACCTGAGGCCCTCAGTCCAACAGCTCAAGAGGAACTCAATCCTGCCAACAACCATATGAGTAACTTGGAAGTGGATCCTTTTTCGGTCAAGTTTTGCAAGGATCACAAGGTCTAATCAGTATCTTAATTATAGACTTGTAAGAGACTCTGAGCCAGAGGACCCAGCTCAGTAGTGCTAGGGCTCCTGGCCCATAAAAACTGGCAAATAATAAATGTTTATTGCATTAAATAGCCTTAAGTTTTGGAATATTTTTTATGCAACAGTAGATAGCTATATTCACTTATGCATTCTCCCAAACTAGATTATAAACTGCTCCGATGATAGCAACTGTGACATTTTGAATCTCCAGCACTTAGACAGTGACCCTCACTGTTTAATGACAGTAAAGCTATAGAAAGAGACAATTTTGAACAATATACACAAATCACTACTTTAAAATAGTCACTATAGCAATTTATAGATGAGATAAAGTGCAGTCTCTGTGTTAAAAAATCTGTAGTTTAATTTGCAAAACAGAAAATATAAATACGTTTATGTATATGTGTGTATAATAAGAAATACACAGATAAATAAATATTCAAATTTAGAAGAGGCTAACATTGAAGCAATAATTAAGAAAATGAAAAATGTGATGTATGAAGAAATTGGAAAACAGTATGGCTGTCAGGAAAAAAATTAAGAAAAAGAAAATACTAAGTACTATAAAATCCCTTAAAATATATATAATTATGGTACTTAATCCTAAAAAGTATGAGAGAAATAACAGACATTAATAGAACATTTGAAGTCATTCATATATTATTTCAAATGCTGCCTATGAATCTCATCATGGTATTTAGTCATAAAAATGAAAGAGAGATGAAAGAATGAAGAAAATTCAAAGCAATTGAAATTGAGTTCAAAACTCTGAAGAAGTTATTAATGAAGACTCTGCCAAAAAATCAACTAAAAAAATTTAAGATCTTTACTGGCAAACACACTACTTCTGATACGTTTTAATTCAACAAATAATTTTTAAGTCCCTGCTAACTAATCATGAACTGTACTTGAAGTTGACTACTTAAAGCCTAATTAGACAGTTCACATTGTATACAGCCCAGTTACTTGGTGAATTTATATGATGTCTTCTTAATTATGTAAATGTCTGCCCATCTACACAGTTTAGTATAAAAAAGCTGAATATGTTTGATAAAAGTGATAAGGAACACTATTTAGAAGGTATTTTTCTGGTGGTGGAAGAGAACAACCTGGAATAGAATCAAACATTACCAGATGCTTCATATTTGATAGCACTGTGCTTGGCACAACTGCGGAAGAAAAAGATATAATCCTTTTCTCCAATAAATTCACAATCTTGGAGAGAAAACGAAGAATAAAACAAGGAAAGAGACAAAATAACAAGTTGAAATAAATGCTACTATAGAAATAAGCAGGCTACTGAGACAGAAATAATGAGAAGAGGGGGTGCTTACTATAACAATGGAAGATATCTATTGTATTTCTCTCATATAAAATGAATGTCTACAGTCTGTGTCCACTTGTACTGGGTTGTTGGGTATTTTGTGCCAATTTGTAGATGCTCTTTATATATCAAGTAAATTGGGTTTTGTCTGTGATAAAGTTGCAAAAAATTTCCTCCAGTTTGATGTTTCTTATAGCAATTTTGGCCATGTGGAAATAGCTTTCTTTTAGGTAGTAAGTAAAATTTATTAACCTATTTCTTGTGGTTTCCTGATTCTTATCACAGTTGAGAAAGCTTTCTTCCCTCTAAAGTTGCACAGAATTCTCTCATGATGTCTTCAAGTATATTTATGGTTTATGATGTACATTTACATTTATGATGCATTTGGAATTTATCCTAGTTTAAGGTATAAGGTATGGAACCTCTTTTTTTCCAGACGGCTACCCAGTTGGCTCCTCATTACTTATGGAAAAACTCATTTCTTCCATTGACATTACAAACCACTATGATTCACATATGTATTCTATATACTAATCCACTACTCTTTCCCTTCATACTTAGAACCAAATTGTCTTAATAACTGAGGCTTAGTAATATGTTTTAATATCTAGTAAAACTAGTCCCACATCATTACTCCCCTTTTGCTAAATTTTTCTGGCCATTCATGCTTATTATTTTTCCATATCAACTTTATCTTTTTGTTGTTGTTGTTGTTGTTTTGAGACGGAGTCTCACTCTGTCGCCCAGGCTGAAGTGCAGTAGTGTGATCTCGGCTGACTGCAGCCTCTGCCTCGTGGGTTCAAGCAATTCTCCCACATCAGCTCCCCAAGTAACTGGGATTACAAGCATGTGCCACCACGCCCAGCTAATTTTTGTATTTTAGTAGAGACCAAAATTTTTAGTAGAGACAAAATTCACCGTGTTGGCCAGGCTGGTCTTGAACTCCTGACCTCAAGAGATCCACCTGCCTCCACCTCCCAAAGCGCTGGGATTACAGGCGTGAGCCACCACGCCCAGCCCATATCAACTTTAGATCAGCCTGTCTATATCCAAAAATATCCTGTCTGTACTTTTGCAGATGTCACATTAAATTTATACAATCAATTAGGAGAAACTGACAAGATGTTGAGGCTTTCTATAGTGTATTATTCCAATTATTGTAATATTTTGGGAGGAATCTTAGAAGGGTTTTTATTTAAGATTTTATTTTTATTTATTTATTTATTATTATTTTTTTTTTGAGATGGAGTCTCGCTCTGTTGCCCAGGCTGGAATGCAGTGGCCGGATCTCAGCTCACTGCAAGCTCCGCCTCCCGGGTTCACGCCATTCTCCTGCCTCAGCCTCCCGAGTAGCTGGGACTACAGGCGTGTGTTTGCACATTTCTTGGTAAATTTATGGCTAGTTACTGTATCTTTCTTGTAGATGTTTTGAATTGGGGTATTTCTTCCATTATATGTTCTGAATGGTTGTATTTTTGTATATATAAAAGCTATTGACTTTTTAATATTTTTTTCATTCACCACTGTACAGAGTTTTTTACTGTTTCTAAGACTTCTCAGCTTTTCAGGTACACAATCATAGACGTTCTAAATGTTTTTCTACTTTTATATCTCTAATTTCTTTCTTTTATCTAATTGCATTGGCTAGTACTCCTGAACAATGTTTAATGTAGTGAGAATGGAGTTACTGTTTTGTTCCTAAAATTATCAGGTGCTTCTAGTGTTTCCCCACTAAGGATAATACTGGATTTGAGATTGAAACAGATACATTTTATCAGGTTATGAAAATATATATCTATTCCCTGTTGAGTTAATAGGTTTGGGGTTTTTCTTTAAATTAAATCAGGCCTTAACACTAATCTTGTTAAATGCCTTATATATACATTAATATAATCATGTGCTCTTCCCTTAGATATAATGTTAATAATTTCCTTTGACTGACCTATCATCATGCCCCTGAAATAACACCTTTAATCAGAATGTTTATTCTTTTAACATGTGCTATATTCTGTTTGGCAACATTTTACTTAGAATTTTTGCAATTATTTGCATGAACATGAAAATGAAAGATCTAAAGTTTTCTTTGAAGTGAAATTTTTATTAAATTTTAATGTCAATATCATGCTCACATCATTTACCACTTCCCTGAAAGAGTTTAAATATTATTAACATTATCAAGTTTTTGAAGTTTTGGTACAATTCCCTAATAAAACCATCAGGGCTTTGTGCTTTTGATGATAGTGGGGGCATAGATTTATGTTTTGTTTTTTTCAGTCAATATAGCCACTATTTTTTTTTCTTTTGAGTTGGAGTCTTGCTCTGTCATCCATTCATGCTTATTATTTTTCCATCCAGCTCTGTCACCCAGGCTGGAGTGTAGTGGCATGATCTCAGTTCACTGCAACCTCCACCTCCTTAGCTCAACAGATCCTCCCACCTCAGCCTCCCCAGTAGCTCAGACTACAGGCATGCACCACCACGCCTGGCCAATTTTTGTATTTTTTTGTAGAGACAGGGTATGCCATGTGGCCCAGTGTAGTGTCGAACTCCTGGGCTCAAGCGATCTGCCCAGGCTCCCAAAGTGCTGGGGTTACACAAAACAGCATGGTAGTGGTACCAAAACAGACATATAGACCAATGGAGCAGAACAGAGATAACACCACACACATCTACAACCATCTGCTCTTTGGCAAGTCTGACAAAAATAAGCAATGTGGAAAGGATCTCCTATCCAGTAAATGGTGCTGGGAAAACCAGCTAGCCATATGCAGAAAACTGAAATTGAACTCCTTCCTTACACCTTATACAAAAATTAACTCAAGATGGATTAAAGACTTCAAGGTAAAACCCAAAACCATAAAAAACCCTAGAAGAAAACCTAGGTAAAACCATTCAGGACATAGGCACAGGCAAAGGCTTCATGACAAAAATGACAAAAGCAATTGCAACTAAAGCCAAAATTGACAAATGGAATCTAATTAAACTAAAGGGCTTCTGCAAAGCAAAAGAAACTATCATCAGAGTGAGCAGGTAATCTACAGAATGAGAGAAAATTTTTGCAATCTACCCATCTGACAAAGGTCTAATATCCAGGATTTACAAGGAACTTAAACATATTTACAAGAAAAAAAAAACTCTATAAAAAAGTGGGCTAAGGATATGAATAGACACTTCTCAAAAGACATTTATGCAGCCAAAAAATACATGAAAAAAAGCTCAACATGACTAATTATCAGCTAAATGCAAATCAAAACCGCAACGAGATACCATCTCACACCAGTCAGAATGGTGATTACTAAAAAGTCAGGAAACAATAGATTCTGGCAAGGCTGTGGAGAAATAGGAACGCTTTTACACTGTTGGTGGGAGTGTTCAACAATTGTGGAAGACAGTATGGTGATTCCTCAAGGATCTAGAACCAGAAATACCATTTGCCCCAGCAATCCCATTACTGAGTAGATACCCAAAGGATTATAAATCATTCTACTATACATATGCACATATATGTTTATTGCAGCACTATTTACAATAGCAAATACATGGAATTAACCCAAATGCCCATCAATGACAGACTGGATAAAGAAAATGTGGCACATATACACCATGGAATACTATGCAGCCATAAAAAGGAATGAGATCATATCCTTTGCAGGCACATGGATGAAGGTGCAAGCCATCGTCCTTAGCAAACTAACACAGGAACAGAAAACCAAACACCACATATTCTCATTCATAAGTGGGAGCTGAATATTGAGAACGAATGGACACAGCGGGGGGAACAACACACACCACGGTCTGTTGGGGGGTGGGGGGTGAGGGGAGGGAACTTAGAGGACAGACAGGTCAATAGGTGCAGTAAACCACCATGGCACACGTATACCATGGAACAAGCCTGTACATTCTGTACATGTATCCCTTTTTTTTTTTTTTTAGAAAAAAAAAAAAAAACACGCAACAAAGTACTGGGGTTACAGGCATGAGCCACCATGCCCAGCCTTCAATTGTATTTTCTGTATGCTTTGGAAATTTTAGAAAATTTTCTCTCCAAAGAAATTTAACCATTTTATTCAATTTTTTCAAATTGTTCACCTTTAGTAAACAAAATCTTTTATGACTAAATTTCCAGCATTTCAAGATAGTCTCCCTATCATCCTTTTTTACATGATGTATTTGTGCCCTGTACATTTTATTTTATTAACTAATAGTTTAGTTTCCCAAAGTAGAAGTACTTCTTTTATCTCTAAACTAATTCATTTATTTCTGCTTTATTATTTCATTTTGCTTTGCATAGGTTGATTCTATTGTTTTCTTCTAACTTCCTAATACACTACTCAGAGTACTAAGTGTATACTTTTCTTCTGAGAGTTTTATCTACACCCCATAGATTCTGATATGTTGTGTTTATATTACCTTTGTTTTCTAAATTTTACAAATTTTAGGTTGGGTTTCCTGTTTGACATGAGTTTTAGAGAGATTTTTAAATTTGATGAAGTTTTAAAAAAATTCACCTCCCTTGTTATTAATTTCTAGTTTTATTTCATTGTGATGAGTGCACTTTTCCTTGTGGTACTATATGTGATTGGCTCTTGTTAACACTCCATGGCTACTTGAAAAGAAGTATTGTGTTTTCAGGAAACAATGTTTTATATACCAGTTAGATGTGTATTTATTACATTAACCAGGTCTTCTATAGATGTAGATATTTTTGTCTTCTTGATCTGTCATCAACTACGGAAGAAAATTCAAGTCTCTTACTCTAATCTGTTTCTATATCTTCTGTTATTGTTTTGTTCTATGAATGTTGATGTTATGCTGTTAGTATACAGATACATTTCACTGCTGTATTTTCACTGTGAATGTCTCAATCTTTATAAAATGCTATTTTTGTTTTGTTTAACATCAAGACCATGACCCTCACTTACTTTTAATTTGCATTTAAAATACATGTATCTATGATACTTCCACTTTCTTTCCCTGTTTTCTCCATTTTTAGAAGGCTTATTACTTTTATTGTCAGTATGATTTGCATTACAGTCTGTTCTGTTACCCTAATCCCCATATTTATGTTACTCTCAGTCAAACAATTGCATAAATCCAATGCTCATGGTTAGTATTTTTGTTGTAGATTTTTTAGACACCTCTTGTTTGATTTTTCTTCTAAAAATTTCCTGATATCTCATGCAAACAATATTCCCTAAGTTGTGCATGTTCAAAATTGTTTGCTATTGCCTCTGTATTTGAACAACATTTTTGCTGGTTATAAAATTCTTGAGTCACATTCAACACGTAGATTTTGTTCCATTATCTTGTAGCATTCAATGTGTTCTAGAGTAGTTCAAGATCACATTAATCTATTTCTTCTACAAGAGACATCCTTCTTGGCCACCCAAGGGAGTCTTTCATTATCTCTGAATTTTACTTGGATATGTTTTTAGGTTTATGGCTCTGGGGCAATTTCCATTGGATTTAGTATGGTTTTTCAACATGTAAATTTAAGTCTTCCTTAACTTATGGAAATTATCTTAATTTATATCTTTAAATATTTATTTTGTGACATAATTTTCATTTTTATTTGTGACTCCAAAAATGTGCATGCTTGATTTCCTTTGCCTGTCTTCTATAGCTACCTATCATTTTCTTTCTAATCTTTTAAAACTCTTATTAAATTTCTCTTTCATTTTGCTCACTTTCCTCATATCCATCCTCTTTCAAGGTCTTTGCTATATTTCAGCAGTGGTATTCTTTCTTGTGCTCCTGTCAACTTTTCCTTGATTTCTGTGGTGGTTTTATTTTTCCTGTCCATTTCTTTGAGACCACTCTTCACCTACCATCTCTTCTCTGAGTTCTTTTATTTTTTATTTGCATTCATCCTTCATAAACACACTTACTTCTTTAAAGTTTTGTTTTCCTTTATTTTAAAATTCATAGCACAATGTTCAGTAACAATTTTTGTCTTTCATGGGCACACTATTTTGCTTTGTTTTGCTATTATTTTCTCCTGAGCTTTTGGTTTCCTTCTTCATTTCCTCATATTTTTCTTGCAATTTTTCCTTTTCTTTTCTTTTTTTTTTTTTTTGAGACAGAGTCTTGCTCTGTCGCCCAGGCTGGAGTGCAGTGGCGAGATCTCAGTTCACCGCAGGCTCCGCCTCCCGGGTTCAAGCCATTCTCCTGCCTCAGCCTCCCCAGTAGCTGAGACTACAGGCACCCGCCACCAGGCCTGGCTAATTTTTTGTATTTTTAGTAGAGACAGGGATTCACCATGTTAGCCAGGATGGTCTCGATTTCCTGACCTCATGATCCGCCCACCTTGGCCTACCAAGCAATTTTTTTAAAAAAGATCTTAGGCTAATCCTTTTTTGTATCATATAGTATTGAAACTGGTGCGTTTTTTCTATATCAGCTATTTGTTGGAAGTTCATGTGGGTGGGGAAGGGTACAGAGACATATTCCAGGCTAAGAGCAATTTTTCTTATGATATAGGATTTTGATTGTGTATTTATTTCCTTTTTACACTTCCTCAAACAATGGACATGGCAGCTGAGATGGTTTTCTTAATGCAAGCTATCTTTTCTCTACTACAATGAAGACTGGCTGTTTGCTCAACCAATGAAGACTGGTCTATGTTTTCATGTGGTTGGCCCATGTTTTTCACTGCTCAGAACCAACTAGGTCTGAGAAAGTTGGTGCACTTAGTTTGTCCTGTTATAATAATAAAGCTCAGAAATTGCATCTCAGTGTGTATCCCTCATCTTCATAAATGGCTCTCTCGTAGCTGCACAGCTGTTGGACTGGCTCCACTGTTTTCCATCTCCCCATCCTAATCTACAATGTCTACTGCCTTGGGAAGACATTCCTCCTTTTGGAGGATCTGGAGTTTAGCAGTCTTTTAGCTTCACCAAATATGGTTGTTTAAATTTCTGTTTTTCATTCACCTTGTTGCTTTGGATAATTTCTGGAAAGATGAGGTGATAATGTGACTTTAAACTACCACATTCAAATCAGATATTCTATCCTAAATTCTTTAATTTTTAGTCTTAACAATCAAATATTCTCAAAATCCATATGTTTTATACATTTAGGAATTGAGTCGGAAATACAAGGAAACAATAATAGCCATCTACTTTGTATCTGGCACTGTAAACACACATAAAACTATTTTATTGTATATGCCTCAAAATAGCCCTGCAAGTTGGGTATTATCTTCGTTTTACAAATGAATAGCACAGCCCAGATTTGTCTTTACTCTGAACCCCACTGAAATAAATTCTCATTCTCCCAAGATAACTTTTAAATATTTAACTTTTAGAGAAACAAAATAATTCCTAATTAGACTGTATTATTTCTTTGTTTTGGATTCTAAATTTCTTTCGTCTCCTCCAAATACTTTTTTAAACCACTAGCAATATGTAAGAGAAAAACCTTTTAGAACAGAAATGGTTGCATGCTATTAAACAAGAACTGGACTTCCTAAGCTGTAAAACCACAAAGCCCAACATAACACAATCAATATGCTGTTTGGTTTTGTCCCCTAAGCAACTGACCAAACACTACTATAAATTTGCCTGCCAATGAATTTGACAAAGATTAAGAATGTTGATACACCCCCTACCTAAAATACAAACTTTGAGTAAATGTAACATAAATATACTAACAAACAGACAAGAATTCAAGTGACAAACAATTTGAGAGTAAGATTACAAATTCTTTGTTTTGGGCAGAATTGATTATCATTATTTCATGTACTTTTTGAGCTTGCTACATTTATAAAAACTCCAGACTCACAATATTTCAGACACTTTTACAAATAGAAGTTAGCACTTGCTACCATACTTTCTTGGCATCTGAAACAAAGAAAGCACTGCACAAATCATTCCTTCTTTCAAAATGAGGTTTTATTAAATTTTTTTAAAGTTATCCCCTAAAGATAGCACTAAAACCAGACATAATATAAAAAACACTGTATTTAAAGTGAAGAACTTGGTTATTATACTAGTTCTACATTATTAGTGGTGTGAATTTGGACAAGTTACTTAACTCTCTGAGCTTTGGTGTTTGCCTTTGTGTAAAATACACTTGGAAGTACCCCTCCTTAGTGTTTCTGTCTGGCTAATATATGTGTAAACAACTAGCATAGCTCCTAACACATAGATGTTCAGTAAGTATTTATTGAGTCTTAATAACATTCTGAACAATTTCTTGTTTTTACTTTCTATTACATTAAAATCTAATATAATGATGGCAATAAAACTCTTTCCTTGAGGAGTACATCAGCCATTATAGTAATCATGAAATATCAAAGCTCCACTTACTCATTTCTCTATCTTTGGCCACAATAATAGAGTTAACCTTAGCGTTAACTCTTGCTCAGAAAGATTTCTACACTATTTTAGTGTTTTAACAAAATAAATATATTGCTCTGATGGAATAAAAAAGTTTGAAAAAAACACAGGCTATTGAATAAAACAAACATGAATACCAGTACTGGTTTTGGTAGTTACTATGGCAAGTTATTTAATCTCTCTGAAGCTCAGTTTATTTATCTGTAAGATTCTGACAGATTGCTAAGAACTTAATGGGACAAAGTATGTAAAGTAATACATATAGTAGATATGCAATAAAAGTGAGCCTCTTCCCCATGAAAACTCCAAAAGTCTTTATAGTTTCAATTGTGGTTATGCTTACAACCAACATAGTATCCATTCATCCCAATAGTCTAACCAGAGTTTAGACCATAGTAGGATGTTAATACTTGAGTGTTTATTAGTATCTTATCAGAAGGCATTGTGTAGCTTGCAGAGAGGGTGTACTTTATTGGGTTATACAATTTGAGAATTCTCTGATCCCAAAAAGCCTACAATTTAGTCAGAGGGTAAATATAACAAAATTAATGACAGACTGTGTGAGATACATGTGGTGCAAACTCTCTTTGCACTCTTTGCTCTCTTAAGCCACAAGAGTTTAAAGAAAGAGGAGATTGCTTTTGTCTGGGGCAATAAGTTTAGTGGTTATACACATGGCCTTTGAAGGAGACAGCTTGAGCTCCAATCTTAATCAACCACTTGCTAGCATCTTAAACCATTTGGGCAACTTACTTAAACTCTTTTAGCCTCAGATTCCGCATCTTTAGACTAGACCTTCTCAGGGTTATTCAGAGTATTAAACAAGCTGAAGCATAAAGCCAAGTACTCAGGACATGTGAGTTAATAAAAATATCCTATTATCTAAGTCTCACAGTAAGCACAGAATATTTTTAAACAGACTCCCATTTCTATCAGAGATATGCCATGTCAGTTCCCCACAGAATGGTGATGATGGTGATAAAATAAACAAACAAAAATCTACTTGCTGATAGTTCTAAAGTGCTCAGATATGTTTGAAAGAAATAAAAAATAGAAGTAGTCGCACATTAGAAAAGCAACACAAATATAACACACTTGACTGCACTATGAAACTAGGTAATTTAATTATTCATTTCTAGAAGTCTGTATTGTTTCAGTTCTGAATTCAAAATGCTGCTGCTTCTTTAAATTTAGGTCTTAAGTTAGAAATAAAAAGAAATAAGGAAAGACACACAGGTCCTTTGGGTGGTTTATTTTTCCAGAACAGGATATTGTATTTCATGTCTATCTTCTGGCATTCAGTCATGTGAACAGCTCAATGAGCTGACTTGGATTTCACTAAAACCACAAAGCCAAGTGATGGCCACTTGGGAAGCTCATGACCGACTGGTCATGAAAATAAGCATCTTTGCCAGAAGTCTATAGTAAACTGAGGCAACATCAAACTTGCAATCAATTGAGACATCCAAATCAAAAATAACAGAAAAACGATCAATATTTATTACCATGAAATTAACATTATTTACACTTTACCTTAAAAACCACTTTACCTTAAACACCACAATGTTGCCTACACTTTCACAGTTGTTTTACATGTTTGCCTTGGATATTTCAGAGAGCTCATGAAAATATCAGCATACAGATATTTAAAATTTTGCTGTTGATTATGAAAAAGAACTATCTTTTTCCAGAAAATGATCTCTCTCAAGAATGCATTGCTCTGGAGAAATTATCATATCTATTCAAAATTTCCAGTTTAAAGGGATTAAGTTATTTAATAGTCAGTAGGAGTTAATGAAATAAATTTGGGTCCATATGTGACATTTTACCAATAATGTTATTGGTATTCATTCCTTGGGGAAATACTCATGATATAATGGCTGAAAAAAGTAAAATATAAAATATCCCATATAACTTTCATTTGAAACAAAATGAGTGAGATAAGTGAAAGGAAGGGAGAGTGAAAGAAGAGACAAGTGAAATATTATCAAATTTTAACAGTGAGATTGTTCAAATTTTGCTAATTTTGTTTGGTTATTCATATTTTATATAGTTTCTAAGTTTTCTACAAGGAGTATAAACAAACAAAAAATCCCGAATCTGAAGTATTCTCTGTCAAATAAGATACTTCCTGCCCATAACAGGGATGTTTTCCTGAGAAAAACACTACCAAGTTTTGAAATATAAAGTCATAAATGAGAAAGCCTATATTCTCAGCAAAACTACTTACTTTGGATGCATTAACTCCTTCCAGACAACTACTGTGCCCTTGAATCTCACTAAAATTGAGATTCAACAAAATAATAATAGAAAAAATTTTAAATTTAACCTTTTATTTCAAAACATTTACTGGCAGCCAGAATGTGCTCTTAGAAGTCATAGACTTAATCAAATACTTTAATGTAGCTGTGTGAGGAAGGAGTTGATTTAATTTACATGAACATGAACATTATCAACCCCTTCAAGTTAGTGTCAGAGTGTTGATCAGGCAGGCAGGAGCTTGAACACTCAGTTTGGATGTTTTGGGGACCTCCTAGTTTCCTGGAAAGATGGAGAACATAAAGCTTATTTTATGTTTTAAGACTATTTTTCAAAGAAGTTTTAGGTTCAGAACAAAATTGGGATGAAGGAACAGAGATTCCCAGGTACCTCCTGCTCATCCCACCCTACAGCTTCCCCCATTGTCAATATCCCCCACCAGAGTGGTACATTTGTTACAACTGATGAACCTACATTGACACATCATTATCAACTAAAGTCTATCGTTTTCCTTAGGGCTCCCTCTCTTGGTGTTGTACATTGTATGGGTTTGGACAAAGGTATAGTGACATGTACCTACCATTATAGTACCACATGGAGTAATTTCACTGCCCCAAGAATCCTCTGTGTTCCACCTGTTCATTCCTCTCAAACCCTGGCAACCACTGATCTTTTTACTGTCTCCACAGTTTTCCCTTTTCCCAAAAATTATGTAGTTGGAATCATACAGTACATAGCCTTTTCAGATTGGCTTCTTTCACTTAGCAATATTAATTTAAGCTTCTTCTATTGTTATAAAGCTTTTTTTTTTTTTTTTAAGAGCAAAGCAATTAACAGGTATTAGCTTTACTTTCCAGGGTAAGGCACAGTATCTCTCATGCCTACAGAGTCACCACTGCTTGCCAAGGCACTTCCCCAGTGCCAGCCTTCTTGGCTTTACTGAGCCTTTTTCCAAGTTGACCAAGCAGAAGAGAACCCATGGACAGGCCTTGCTCTAAAGTCTTCCTTGGCTCAAAAAGTAAGATACAACATTGGCCCTATACCTCTCAGCAAGGCTAAAAAGTAGAGCCAGACCAGAGCTGAAACGTAGTGTACACATACACAAGTATAATTGTCATCAGACTTTCATATATGTGATATATGAATTACATTGTAAGAGTTACATGATTTAATTCCAAGAGTTACATGCTAGTGATAAGAAATTGGCCATCACCGTTGGCAACTCAGTAGAGATTATAATACGCTACCCTTAAGCTGTCATCTATTATTATATGACAGAATATGAGTATGAGTTTCCTAAACCTTTCTACCCATAAGATAATTCATTTCCTTTGCATTAAACATATGTCAACACCTAATGACATATAGTTGTTTTCTTTAAACAAGAGAAATCAAAACTTAGAGCTAGCTTCTTCAGAATTGTTCTCAATGTATGTACCTTTGGTTAAGTTATACTAGAGAATGCAATCCTTTATACTGGTGGTCTTTACAGAGGGGTGTACATGTCCCAAAAAGGTACACAAAAATATCTGTATGAAGACATTTGTGCTCTTACTGACTCTCAACCATCTCTAAGTTTTTGCTTTAAAGTTGACAAAATATATTACAGCAACAGCACATCCTGTGATTTATAAGCATATACATGTGTGTGTGTATATATATATATTACATGTACATATATATATATTACAGGTAATGTTTTCAGCAGTAAAGGTGTCTGATTTCTAAATGTTTAAAATTAGATGATTAGAACTCATGAAGAAAATGTCTGTATTCAAAATCCACATATTAAAATGAGTGTTCTAATATCTACCTAAGCAAATATTTTTATTCCTCTGAAGGCAGTAGAGGTAGATGGTCCATTTCACTTGTAGTTTATGGCAAGTGCTTTGCAGACATAAAATATTGCTATACACCACTAAAATATTACATATTCTATTGACATTGTTTCCCATAAAGTACTCTCTGATGACAGATGCTTTTAGCTAATGGCCTTCAGCTTGATTTTAATCATACCAATCCTTTAAATCCCAAAGCTTCCAAGACTAATATGCACCACAAGTTTAAATATATTTTTAGACTGTCTTAAAATTTACTATGTATAACCTTATTGAGTACCAGAAAACAATTTTATGTTCAGAGGAAAATTAATTTGAGATTGAAATCACTAGGAACCATGTCTTTCACTTCTATTATAAATAGTTTGATCTAGATTCATTGATGAACTATTCTACCAACTAAAAACATCTATTATTTGGGGCTGTCTCAGCTTGTTAATTTGAAGACCCAGTTTTAAAAAAACATGACTGAGGAATGCCTTAGGTAATAAAATGGATACAGCAAAATCCAATCCCAAATACCTTACGACCTGATAGCTTTAATGCCCTTGTATAACAAATATGGAGTTGGTATCCTTCAGTGAAGTGGTCCAGAAGAAATGAAAAAGGCTAATCTATTTAGGATCCATGTTTCTTGCAGTATAAAGACAAAGTAACCTCAGAGATTACTTTGTGTAGTTATGTGTAGTTACTGGGCATACATCATTTTAATTCTTATGAAAAACATATTTAGACACTTTCTCCTGCTGACAGTTCCCAATCAAAAGCAAATAGCATGCACATATTTGTCAGGGTCATTGGCAGTGGTTCTCCAAACCTTTTGCCCCCTTATCATACTTCATTGTGCTTTTTTCCTTCCTGCTACTCACTTTATCTACTTCCTGCACCTTCTCTAGGCTTTCTTTTTCTTCTCCTGTGACTTGCCATGCCTTTAAGAGGTCATGTTAAACATGCTATATGGCATGATACATTATTAATAAATGGGAAATAAAACTACATTTCAGAATGTTGGTTGGGGTTCATAATATTGAATTGTTTTATTGCCTTTTCCACCATGGAAATACCCAGTGGTTCTATAAAATTCCCTTATTTGTTTTGGACTCCTCATGTTTTCAAATATTTGGGGAAATTTCTTATAAGACTGTTTCTTTCTCTAATTATTTCCAAACAACAAATATGAATTTTTTAAGTAAAATATTTAAGAAGAAAGGCTTTAAAGAGTTATAGGAAAACTACTGTAATCAAAGAAGCAGGTGCAAAATCATTTGAAAAGACCACAAGAATACCTGGACAATTTGAATGAGATATTTTTCTCCAATTTCTGACTATACCTAGGTTTTAGTTCCTGAAAAAACATAGAGAAGGACACAGATTTATGTAATATCGGAGAACTCATGGACAACAAGAAAATGTAACAAAAAGTGATAAATAGGAAAAAATATGTTTCTCAAAAGAGGGAAAAGAGTAGCAAATATTGGAAAGCATAGTTTGGTTGGTAAACTTAATTTTAAAATCAAGAAAATGCCTACAATTGTCCTGAATGTTTAGAAAAAGACATAAAGACATAGTTACTTGTGAATGAAAACAAAATATATCAAGCTAACAGCAGGTCCTTTTTTTTTTTTTTTTTTTTTTTTTTTTTTTGAGACGGAGTTTTGCTCTTGTTGCCCAGGCTGGAGTGCAGTGGCGCAATCTCGACTCACCACAACCTCTGCCTTCTCATTTCAAGTGATTCTCCTACCTCAGCCTCCTGATTAGCTGGGATTACAGGTGCCCACCACCATACCCAACTAATTTTTGTACTTTTAGTCGAGACGGGGTTTCATCATGTTGGCCAGGCTGGTCTCGAACTCCTGACTTTGTGATGCACCCGCCTCAGCCTCCCAAAGTGCTGGGATTACAGGCGTGGCTTCCAGGTAACAGATCAAGGAACCACATAAGTTAGTTTGATTTCAGGAAAAAAAAAAAAGAAAGAAAAGGTAAATAAGTTTCCAAATGTAAAAAATTGGATTTAGTTAGGATAAGTTTTACATTCCATACTTAAGTTTTTGACGGTACAGAATGGTGGTAAGCTGGTGCCATTCATTTATTCATCTAACTGTAGTTATTGGGCACATATCATTTTAATTCTTATGAAAAACATATTTAGACTAGCCAATTGCAAGCATTACATCAGTCAATAATGTGAGATCACTACCAAAAAAGCCCAAAATCTCAGGGTTAATAAAAATATATATTGTATCAAAGAAGATAAGAATTAACTATATTCAGTTCTATTCAATTCACATCTGAAAAATTATATAAAATTACACATTTTAAAAGAAAAAAGTGACCAAATGGAGTTTATCCATAGAAAGGCTACCAAGTTTTGAGGTGTCTTAATCTGGAAACCAATATTCATACAAATAGTGATAAGAAGCTAATAATCTCTGAACACTTACATCCATGCCATTTAGGAAAAAAAAAATAACTTAAATTGATAGGTGAAGGAAACAAACAGATTTCAACTCAACACAATGAAGAATTTTCTAACAATTAAAAGTGTTATGTGATAAGCCCACACTGTCATGTGAAGTATTTAGGGGCAACTTAGGTGATCAATTTCAAGGATGCTATAGTGAGGCTTGGAATGATTGATTTATCCATTCTTAAAAGCAAAGAAAATTATGTTGCAGTAAAAAAATATATAAAGAAAATATATCTAGGTGCAGATAGAGGTGTGCCCTGCCTCATAAAGGTGGGGAAGTCTAAGGAAGGCTTCTGGACAAGTCCAGAACAAATAATAAACAATATAAGTTTTGAAGAAGGAGTTGGGCTTAGCCAAATGCAGGAGATAGACAGTTGGTAGAGGAATGGAGGAATGAAAGAGGAAAACAGTATGGGTAAAAGCACCAATATGAGAGAAAACATAGTAGCTGTAAAGGACTAAAAGTATTTAAGCCTGACTACATTGCCTTCTATCTGCTGAGATCCTATGAGCCAAAACAGCTTTTTGTGCTCTACACAGACTGGCGATTTTTAGGCTTTTCTCAGTCTTTTTATACTGTTTCAAAATTTGACTGTACACACACTAATGAAAGTCAGGGCCATTCTCACACCTCTTTTAATAAATATATTGGAGATATTTCATAGGCTTTGGTAAATGCTAAAAACAATCAAATCAACAATTCTTGAAACTATGTAATAAGCTAAAAAGTATAAACTGTGGCCAGTGACTTTCAGAATTTAGAATTAAGCATTGTTCATGATCCTTAAGCATGCACAAATTTCTAATTCTATATAAATTCTTCACTGCTTTATCATGTCATTGCTGCCCCTCCGTAAACTGGCCCCAGCCTTTCTCTTCAGCCTTCTTTCCGACTTGTCCCCTCACATACCCCACCCTGGGCCCAATCTCTCTGCTTATTGCTATGCACTCAGGTCCCAAAGTTTCTACCCCTGTCTTTGCTCCAACTCTCCCATCAACCTGGAGGCACCCCTTTCCACTGCTGTCTATTGCTGCCCACATATCCTTAAAGGCCAAGTTGACTGTCCCTTACCTCAAGGAGGTCTGTAGTTCCACTTCCTTCCCCATTAGAATGACTTTATTTATCATGTGGACCTACGGCCATTGGGGATATGCTACTTGTCTTTTGTATACACAGCATGTCATCCCTGCTGGACTCTGGGTGAGCTGAAGAATGAAGAGTTTCTGGTTCATCTCTGTTTCTACCATCATACCTACTAAAGCACCTTGCACAGAATAATCTGTAAGCAAACTCATTAGTATTTACTTGCAAATATTTACTGAGCTTCCACTATGTGCCGGGCCCTGTTCAAGACACTGAAGATACAGTGGAAGGGAAACAAAAAACAACAGAGCAATCCCTGCCCTCATGGAGTTTCCAATGGGATATGGAGAGAGGCCTAAGCAATAGACCAAAAAGAAGTCCAGGCCACAGCATCAAGAATGTGCTATGGTCAGCCATCAAACCATGCAGTAATCACAGTTGAAGTCCTTGCCACTTTCTACTTCTTTCTGTCCCCCAGCTTCCCCTCAGATAGACCCAAGGAAGTATCCAATTCCAGGTGCTTCTCCTAAGGGAGCTTCCAAATCCATAAAATCCTAAAACAAGATGTATTTAAATGCCTTACCCCCACATTGGGGCATTAGTTCTGAGTCATTTTCTTTGCTAGGATGTTACCCAATACAGACCACTGTTTTTTCCATGTTATGTTCCAAGCTGCCTTAATTGCTAATCAGATACAGCTGACATTAGCATAAAAACATTATATATCATTATTTAAAATTTATTCTGTCATGGGCACAGTGTATATAAACAAATTGTTCTAATCTCCTTTCCTATATCCAATACATTGATATACATTGGGAAATCACAATGGGATGAGCATACAAGAGATTTGAAAGCTGTGATCAAGCTATGGTTATGGAATTCTGGAAACCTCCTTTCCATTTAAATATTACAAACATCTCCAAAAGTACAAAGACTAGTCGCCTGAGTACTTCAACACACAGTGACTGCTTTTCAAACAATAGTGTGGTAAAAGGAGGTATCACTGGCCATTTTACAAAGTCAGCTCAGCACATGGATTGGTGGATCTGTGTTAGTAACTGCCTATAATTTGTTCTTCCTTTGAGTCCCTCAGTCTTCCATTCTGACCAGATAGTAAGTGAAAGTTCCATGATTATGCTACATGTTCTGTCTTAAACAGGAAACAAAATGGAATTTTTCTGGCTGAGGCAAAATAATTCCGTAGTCTACTGGTCCCAAGTTTTGCCTATATCAAACTTAGTCCATGAATTCTTGCCTGGATTCTGACCATGGGCCTATTCATTACACAAATAATGGGTATGACATTACTAAGTGGGTAGCAATGTTACTCATGGTGTATAATATTGCTAAAGAAAAACAGCATCACCAAGGTATGGAGTACACAGTATTTTAAATTATAGTAACAAACAAATCAAATTGATGTTCAGCAATATAGTAAATATTTTAACAAGTAATTCTAGCAGCCTAATGGCACTACTGTCAGTTATATTTACTTTCATAAATTAGTGTACATGTATTTTCAAAATTAGAGGAAACTTACTCACATATCATTGTCACTAATGTGTTGCTGAATATACTAAGATCAGTCCTTTTTTTTCTAGGTTGCATAGCCAGCCAAAACTGCTAGTGTTGATATTAAGACCTAGAACTCTTGGTCTGATGCTTTTAACACTAAATATCAAAATTATCTCCACAGCACATAATATACATAATAGAAGTGGAGAATTGAAAATTCCTATTCAATATAAATGCATTCTTTCATTCAGCAAATCTTCCTGGAGTACCTTCTATGTTTAAGTACTTTATAGGCAGCATGGATGAGATAATATGGTAGCCACTTATAAGAATCCTAAGTGATTCTAGGCACTTACAATGCTATTAATGAAAAGAAAATAAGAGTAACTTATTCGACTTGTAAACAACTGACATAGAACTTTCTATATAAAAAACTGAACTTTAGGATGACAAATTTCTCATCACATTTCAAACATTAAAGTGGTCCATGCTTCATCCCCTCACAGTCTGTGTCAAACAATATGTTTTACAAGTTGATTACATCGTTCCCAGGATATGGTTCTTCAAAATTATGTAATTAGTATATTTGAGTGATCCACCATTATACATGTAAAAGCATTGAAGTATAAGCTCTATTTGCCATTGACTTCAAACATATTTTTCTTTTCTAAGCAGACATTGTTCACTTTCTCTTTTTCACCAAAGAACACTGATTTTTCTTACCCTCCATAACCCCTAAATTATTCTACTTACATAAAAAGTTCGGCTAGGCACAAGTAGCGCATGCCTGTAATCCCAGCACTTTGGGAGGCCAAGGCAGGTGGATCACTTCAGGTCAGGAGTTTAAGACCAGCTTGGCTAACATAGTGAAACCCCATCTCTACTAAAAATACAAAAATTAGCCGGGCATGGTGGTGTGTGCCTGTAGTCCCAGCTACTTCGGAGGCTGAGGCAGGAGAATCGCTTGAACCCAGGAGGTTGAGGTTGCAGTGAGCTGAGATCGTGCCACTGTACTCCAGCCTGGGCTACAGAGTGATACTCCATCTCAAACAAAATAAAAATAAAAATAAAATAAATATCAAGTGCAATAAAATAATCAAAAGATAACCTCCTGAGAAACATCAAATAGGAAAGAAATATAAAGTGGATGGCTTCATTACTAAGTAACTCCCCAGTGACCAACTGACTAAATATCACCAGACATGAAATTTATCTTCTACTGACTAAGTTAAGTTATTGTTTTAGTAAGAAAAGGAGCATGAAAGCAGATATTCATCTTTCATTATACCTTAGTAGCACTATGAGTAATTTCTCAGAAGACTTCAACTTTGTCTGTTATTAAATTTTAATGGCTCGTGAAAACCAGTATACATTGGGAAGTATCCCACCAACTATGTTTCTAGCACAATTTTTAATTTTATAGTACACAGATGTTCCAGAAAAAAAAATGTAATCTATTTGAAAGGCAAGGGAATAAAAATTTAAGTCAGGGACTATCATCCATCAGCAAATGCTTCAAAAGAGTAGCGCATACAAGTATTGTTTCAAGGGAAGAAAGAAGACTTGATTGTGAAGGCCTCTTCTATTTTCAAGTTGTTAGGTTCTGTATCTCTCTTCAAATAAGAGGTTAAACTTGACTATTCATATCTAAAACTTTGTTTTACTTTTTCGAATTCCAATCGCTCAGACAAAATATGCAATACTAAGTGTAGCAGGGATATGTAAGCCAAACATGCTTACATGAACTAATGCATTAAAAACCCACTATAATTTATCTGTTGCCTTTAAGTGAACTCCATATCCTATTCATTCACTCATCATTTTTTCACTCTTTCCCCAAGATGAGTCTAAACTTGACTTTTCAGTTACCTCTGTTCCAGTCTCTGGTGCGTGTATTTTGTTAGCATACATTTAAGGTAAGTAAAATGTATTACAGCAAAATTATTTCTGTGACAGCAAACACAAGTAAAAATAAGTGAAAACAAGTCAGAAATGTTCTATTAAACTATAAATTATGGTTCTATTACATGCAGAATTTAAGATGTGTGCTTAATACCATGATATGTAAAATTCCTTATAAAAGTTTCTACCAGGATTTTGATTCTACCACAAGTCAACCCTTTAGAAAGAGGCCATGTTATTCAGCATTGGAATACAGCTCCACCTGCTGGAATTGCCAGATCCATATGTTATATAAACCTTTTAGAGGCTAGTGTTACTAAATTTATGCTTATTCAAAGCTGACCTAAAGCCTCCTACAGCAGTATATTTTACAAGAGTAATCAGAATTTGATTTCACTTAAAATTTTCCCAGAAGTATAATTATATAGGAATTACACTGACATTATACTGTTCCTCTTCAAGAAAATACAGTTCACAACCTATTCCATTTGCTTTTGATGACCAAACAAATTTAAGGAATGGCAATATAATTGGTTTCTATTATTATATTTTAACTAGGTAGTCAAACAAAACCTCAGTGATTACATTAATTTACCCTGTTTCCATGCAGCTATTTTCTTATTTTAAGAAACCAAAGTTAGGCCGGGCGCGGTGGCTCAAGCCTGTAATCCCAGCACTTTGGGAGGCTGAGACGGGCGGATCACTAGGTCAGGAGATCGAGACCATCCTGGCGAACACGGTGAAACCCCATCTCTACTAAAAAATACAAAAAACTAGCCGGGCGAGGCAGCGGGCGCCTGTAGTCCCAGCTACTCGGGAGGCTGAGGCAGGAGAATAGTGTAAACCCGGGAGGCAGAGCTTGCAGTGAGCTGAGATCCGGCCACTGCACTCCAGCCCGGGCGACAGAGCCAGACTCCGTCTCAAAAAAAAAAAAAAAAAAAAAAGAAGCCAAAGTTACCTAAGTATACTTATTCATTCATTGATGTACAATATTAATTGAACAACTATTATGGGGCCAAGTTCCATGTTAGGCTCTGAAAAGCAGAACTGAGTAAGCCAGACATGGAGTTTACAGTGCAGCCAAGGAACAAAAGTTGAACAAGTATCTATTTAGGTAGTCACTATCACTTCAATCAGATACAATCAGGAAGTACTCTTGTGAGAAAACATGTGAAAACTGTACTCATGTACATGTGTAGAGAAAACTTATAATAGTTATCTTTGTAAAACAACAGTATTATAAATTTGGAAGCTTTATGCTATATATTTTCTCCTTTACATAAAAAAGTTAGGTCTCATTTCCATCTTATTGAGAATGATGCATATCAATGAGGGGAATGTGGGGGAGTGGTTTGCAAACATATGTATATATATTCCAAGCAAGTGTAAATATTGAGATAATTTAAGAACCAGAAAGCAACCTGCTGGATAACTAAATTGCTAGAATCATTTTTAATACTTTCTCTCAATTATTCAGTATTCAATTATTCTCACTTAATATACAAACATATAAACTGTTTCAAAAGTCTAATATCTGTGCTAAATATTTACCTTTAAAAACTCATAAGAGGTGGGCTTTGTACATGTGAAGCAGATCATACTTACAATTTTCACTTCTCAGATCCCAAATATTATGTGTTATATAACCAATAGATAACCAGAGAATGTGAAAAAGCTAAAAGGCATTTCAAATAAGAAATCCATTTAATTTTTCTTAGAGTTGCATATGACACTTTGTTAAAGAAACAGGTCCAGTAAGTCAAAATCATATTCATTTTTTTCAAATCAAGTAGCTTTTAAGATGATGCAGTCTCTTGTGTAAGTATTTTCCGTTGATTTGAATGTGTTACATTTCTCAATCAAACATGTCAAAATTACACTAAAATCAATGTTTCAGTAAAAGATATTTATCAATAGGAAATCAGTCAAATAACCTAGACAGGCCACAGAAGCAATCTGCTTCCTTTTTATCATCACTTATATCTTGCCCTAAAAACAAATCAACAACATACTATTAAGCAGATACAAACTTTTAATGTTGGCCATCTGCAAAAACTATATGCTACCTAGAGATTAGCTGACTGGGTAAGTTAAAGCTGAGTACTCTAAAACTCTAATTGAGAGGATCTGCCTTAAGTTGAAAGGAAATTATCTTCATAAACATTGCTAATGTCTGTCTCCAGTTTTCTACAACATCACAATTCTTAACAAAATGCCCTAGAAAGTAGTTCACCTCATTAATGGAGACAATCTCAAAATATCTAAAGTGTACTAAAAAGAAAAATGTGCAAAAATAATGTCAAGAAAGAAGGTCCATAGTTAGGTTAGTTCAATATGTTCAGGATTTCATTTAATCTTTTTGCTAAAACAATCCTATGAAGGCACATGCATATGTATATACATACGTGTATTTTTTCTTTTAGAGAAAGGGAAAGAGAAAGAAGATTGCCTTTTCTTTCTTTCCAGTCTCCTAGCTTAAAAACCAGATCCAGAGAAAAATGGGTTATACCAACAAATCCACACACCCTTTTTTTTTTTTTTTTTCTTTTTCAAGAGACAGGGTCTTACTCTGTCACCCAGGCTGGAGCACAGTGGTGTGATCATAGCTCAACCTCCTGTGCCTAAGCAATCCTTCCCACCTCAGCCTCCCAAGCAGCTGGGACTTACAGGCAAATGCCACTGTATCTGGCTAACTTTCAAATTCTTTTTAATAGAGATGAGGTCTCACTGTGTTGCCCAGGCTGGTCCTCGCACTTTTATGAGAATCACCTGTTTCAAGTAGACTGTGATGTGGAGAACAGTACATATCACAGCCCTAAATCAATGTATTAAGTTCAGTTAATGGAGCACCAGTGGAGGGCGGGGCACACATTTCTTTGTGGAGGCTGTGTAAGAGAATCTGCCCTCTCCCTCTAATAGCCTTTGTTTTTCAAAATGAGAGCATACTTTTTTAAAGTGTGACTTTTTTAAAGTGTTTTTCTCAAAATTCTGTAAGACCACTCCTATCTTAAATCCTATATGTAAAGACATGTAGAAATGAAATAAAGAGACTAAAACTCTCAGATACACAAAAAATTTCAGATTGAATATCAGGACAAATGAAAAACATTTCGTGCAAACTTAACTTGTTTGAGACATTGGGGGTGTGGGATGGGTTTGTTTTTTAATAAGCAAATGCAGATGTTGAAGGAAAAATGTTTAGATTTTTGACACTGTTCTTTGCTAACAGAATTGCCAAATGTTTTCCATAAGCAATGTTGAAATGTCTGAATTTTTTTGTAAAACCATCACCCAGCCGAACTTTGAAAAATGAAATTTACTGATTTACTGTAAATAAGCTTATATCTCTAATATTTCAGATTAACATTTTTATACAACTTTTATTTTCCAGGCACTTTATACATTTTAATCATTATGGGAAGAATTTGTGGTCTTCCCATGCTGTGCACATGTGAGATACACACACACACACATACACACACACACACAGTGTTGATATTTATTTAGTTGTCCCTCTTTAGGAACATATTTAATGTTGTACATAAACTGATTGTGGGATTAAATCGAGTCCATTTTACTACATGCAGCAGTTTGGATTCATCTTAATGTCATGTGCAAAACTACCTATGTTCAAGTATTCACTGTCATATCAGAAAAAATACTCAAAAAGTAAAACATTCATGCAGCTTTTCTTATAACTGAGTTTCACTTTCAGTCATTAATGTGATATCTGTGCATCTTTTTATTGGGTGGAATAATCTTTTTCCTTTTAAACTTAAAATATTTATTGATTATATTTGACAAGTTTCACTTCAATCTCTTCCCAGGGTCTGTATGCAAAATGCAAAATTGTCCCAATCATTAAGGGAAACTAAACTTAGCTATAACACATTTTCCCTATTAAAGCTAAGAACTCACTGATCAATGGAAAAAATGACAGAGGCAAGAGACTAGATTGGATCATTTAATCGCAGAATATGTCTCCCCCTCATTCTGTTTAATAGTGTGATGAAGGCTCAAATAAGTTTGACTCTCTCCTGTTTTGTAGACATATAACCAAAGTATTAAAAGATTATTTTGCAGTTACCAATAATTCCTAAGAAGGGTGGCAATGATCGGTTTGTTTATTAGTTTATTTCCTCACCTTTAATCATTTCACTAAAAAAGACTAATAAGTGGGGCCAAAGAGATCCCAAAATACAGAATAATATTGATACCCAAAAGAAAAACAGTACTAAAAGGATGACCTAAACCCTACAACAAACATTTTGGAGTTTTCACTAGGTAGTGATGAGAATTTGAATTGTTTCAAAAAGTGTCTTAAACCTTTCAGAGTGGCAGTAGTGACAAAATAAATCACTAAATCTGGTAAGTGTAGACCAGACCTAAATACTTTTGAAGTGCCTCCTCCCTGGCTGATCCCATATTATCAAAAAGCATGTTATATCATACTATATCATATCTATATATTAAAAAGTATGTGAGGATACTACTTACTATTATTTCCAGGAGTGCCACTGTACAAGGTCTAGGATCACCTTTTTTCAACACTGTTTTCCTGTCTTCATCACTTTACTGACTACAAGATGCATAGTAGGAATTTCGGAAATATTAATTATATATATACAATGCCTAGAAATTTCTAGTGATATATATATGTAATCACATGTATATACATATGCACATATTATGTTATGGTACATATAATGCCCAGGAATTCTAGTGACGTATATATAATCACATGTATGTGTGTGCGTATACAAATTCATTGTTAATGGAATGGAGACAAAGAAAACATATTTTATTAATTACAATATCTCAAAGATTCTAATAAAGTATATTAAGAGAGAGTTATTTCAAAGTTGAAATTCTTGGAGAAAACTGCCAAAATCTGTTTTCCAGAAAACGACCTTAGTCTCCAGCCCTGTCTGTAAAATGGGGTTTTTACTATGGTGAAGGAAAATACTTGGCCTC
Source organism: Macaca mulatta (assembly GCF_049350105.2). Classification (NCBI taxonomy): domain Eukaryota; kingdom Metazoa; phylum Chordata; class Mammalia; order Primates; family Cercopithecidae; genus Macaca; species Macaca mulatta. The sequence continues at coordinate 43,246,877 of NC_133406.1, read as the reverse complement.
TTTCTCATTCTTAGACATATGTTAGGAATGAAAGAGACGCTAATAAAGTGCTTATATGTCCTTTGGGAGAAAAGTATTACACCGAATACTATCATTAGGTAAGTCGAAATATAATTTGACAAAAGGTAATTACCCATTTGGATCCTCTGGCTCCGGATCACAAAGGAGGGTGGGTAAAGCAACCTTGAACAAGTGGTCTGTTATAAATTAATAGTTCTCCATTCCAAACAGCTAATCCATTACATACTGCCTATTGCTATTTCCCTTCTGAATACTTTTTTGACTCTTCTTGTAAGAGTTGCCCAAAGATCCATGTTGGATGCCATCATATTATTAATAGTCAAAGAAATAAATATTGAGCCACGAAGAAAACAGAACAGTTAACCTCTTATTCAGATGTCTTAAGAGAAAAGGAAGTAGAATTCACTTTGAAGGATTCCCTTATCCATGTAGTTTATCAAATTGCAAACATCAAAATATAATATAAAATACAGCTGTAGGTTTATTGCCACAAAAAGAAAATCCTATACTAAGTACTAAAATCCATTCATAATTTTAATAAATAGTCTGTAATAAAACAATAACAAAAAACAAATCAAAGATAAATTGTTGGGTTTAAGTAACTTTGCTGGATCAAAGTCTCGCTCTGTTGCCCAGGCTGCAGTGCAGTAGCGTGATCACACCTCATTGCAGCCTCAACTTTCTGGGCTCAAGTGATACTCCCACCTCAGCCTCTGGAATAGTTAGGATGACAGGCATGCACCACCATGCCCAGCTATTTTATTTATTTTTTTTTTTTGAGACAGAATTTTACTCTGTCACCTAGGCTGGAGTGCAGTGGCACGATCTCAGCTATCTGCAACCTCTGCTTTCGGGGTTCAAGGGATTCTCGTGCCTCAGCCTCCTGAGTAGCCGGGATTATAGGCACACACCACCACACCTGGCTAATTTTTTGTATTTTTAGTAAAGACAGGGCTTCACCATATTGGCCAGGCTGGTCTTAAACTCCTGGCCTCAAGTGATACACCCATCTTAGCCTCCCAAAATGCTGGGATTACAGGTTTTTGTTTGTTTGTTTGTTTGTTTTTTACTTTTTGTAGAGACAGGGGTCTCACTATATTGCCCAGGCTGGTGTGACTTTTAAGTTAATTTTTTTTTAATTATTTAGAAATTTCAATATGAAGCAGAACTGTATCTCTACCTTCAGAAATTAGAACAGAAAGTTCCACACCTTAAATATTTCAAAAAGAGAATATTCCTGTCACTTGTTTTCGGAACATAATAGTTTTCAAGCTATTTACTTTTTAGAAAATTAGTAAAGTTATACCACTTAATTTGTTATCTCTTATCTTTCAGACTGCAAGGAAAAAAAGTATTATCATAAAAGAATTTTGCAGAAAGAATCCACTCTAAAGATATAAAATTCATAAACATGAAATAAGTGATACTAAAGATAGGAATGCAAGGCTTATTCTCACAAATTATAAATAACATTGGAAGGCTTAAAGGAGTTTTTGAATCATAACACCAAAACAAAGTAATACAAAAGAAGCCTTTTGGCTAGAACTAGCCTTACTTTCAAATAAGTATGCATGAACCCATGAGCATATGTGTGTATGCTAATATGTGCATGTTTATGTATATTCGTGTGTATATTACTGCATATGACCATATGTGTATATGTATGAATGTGTTCTTGAGTATTTGTGTGAGTACATGTGTGAATATGCTAGTTTGCTTTCCTCAATCAGATTTATTCTGCATGTTAAGAGAAGCCCATCTATTGAACTATGTAGGCTGGGTAACAGCTAAGTTGCTCCAAAATATTACATGTAATTAATTATTGGGAAATTAAGTGGCAGCATAGAAAAAGTCCGAATATTGACTCTTCAGTGCCAAAATGTAACTCTATTTTTAAGGACTAAGTAACCTTCAACAGGAAATCATCACACTGAAATGTTAAAAGTCTTCATATTCAGGGTTTTGAATGTTCTTAGTTTAAATAGGAAATTTATTTAACAGAAAACTGCTTTTTTAGTATAATATTCAACACACAGGGAGCTAAAACTTTAAACATTATCCCTTTTACTAATTACTACTATAATCCCAAATTCTTGAGAGTTAAAGTTACATCAAAGTCAAAGGTGTAATTTTACAGATTTTCAATCATTGAGAACAACTTCAACTGTGTCATTAAACGAAATGTTAAGAAAAAATGTATAAGACAGGAAATGAGGATGGAAAGCCTTTCATAACAAGACTAATTTAACCTTCTCCACATAATGCCTACATTAAGCCACATTAAATAAATTAAATATAGTAAAAACAGAGTGGGCATTTTATAAATTCTTTCATAATAATACATCAGTACAAAACTTTGTAGCGGGTTACATTTAATTTTGAAACTCAAAAAGGCTCTTTCTAAAATGCAAACCAGTTTGTAAAGGTAAAAGAAGCAAGATGCAATGCCATCGTACATGAGAGATGCTTGGTTCGAAAATGGATCAAATCAAAGATAACAAAGAAAAAAATCAAAGATAACTTGCTGAGTTTTAAGTGATGTCTTATGTCTTTTTTCTTTTTTTTTTTTTGAGACAGGGTCTTACTCTGTTGCCCAGGCTACAGTGAAATGGCATGATCACACAACTTACGACAGCCTTGACCTCCTGGGCTCAAGCAATCCTCCTACCTCAGCCTCCTGAGTAGCTTAAGACTATAAGTGTGTGCCACCAAATCCAGCATTTGTTGCTGGATAAAACTTTCCTGTTAGGCCTCATAAACATACAAAGTAAATCTGAGAAAAGCACTCCCTACATACTAGAGGAAGTAGAGACTACTGCTTAAGAATGTGGGCTCTAGAGTCAGAGTGTGCTTGAATCCCATTTCTGTCTCTTAGTTGTTCAGGCATTTAATCCTTAGTGACAGTTTCCTCATCTATGAAATGGGGGTAAAAATAGAACTACTTTGTAGAGTTATTGTACATTTAAATGAGTTAACAAATTAAAGAACTTAGAACTATAATATGTAACAAGCTCTCAATAAAAGTTACCTATTGTTATTATTATTATGTGAAGTTTGTACATGCTTGGATTTACTCTACAATAAGCTCTTAATTTCTTAAGCTAGAATGACTCTTCCACAATGAGAAATATTTTCCCTAGGAATGAAAATGATAGGATCTTTTTTAGCTCCATGTAAAAAAAAAAAAAAAAAAAAAAAAGGAAAATGAACCATGCCCTAACCATGAATGTGGCACCAAATGGTAATGATTAGAGTGCATATTTTGTCTGCACCAGAATCAGCTCAAGTATTTACTCTACCAGTATAGGAGCAGGACACAAGGCTGACATGCTGTGCTGCTCACACAACTGTCAGAAGTATCTTTTGTGCAGCATGGGCCAGGGTTAGACATATGCGGTAGAGAGAGGCAGTGACAGAGAGAGGGAGGGAGAGATATAGCACATATGCTACAGCAAAATCCTGCTTTCCAGAATAAATTTGCAAAAAGATCATATGGTTAAAATGTTTCACAAAAGTAACTTTGCCTAAATATTTTTGAGGGATATAGAATACATGTATTCCTGTTTTGTCCTTTATTAATAATGAGATATGACAAAAACTCAACTATAATTCCCATAAAGCTTAGAAATACCAATCAAATTATATATGATAGTCACTTTCATTTCACACACACACCACATTGTCATTTCTACCTAAATGTTATTATGTAACGACAAAATTTTTACAATTTCCAGAGGGAAGATATTTGAACTTTTTGGCCTCTGCACTTGATAATTAGAGGATGGGGATACAAAACTGTCACTTGTCCATTTCATAAGCATGTCTGGGGGCTGCCGTATCAATAAAAAATATTTTGGGAAATGAAATTTAAAATGTTACAAATTATACTGTACTTATAACTGTGGAAAGTATTTTAATGTCTTTAGAATTTTTTTAAAATGTGATTGTATTTCACAAGCTTTTCTCATGGTCCCAGTCTAATGTTAGGTAACTGAAACTTAAATAAAAGACTGCCATCAATGTAAGGAAAATGTGCCATCAGAATAATTTTTCCCCACTAAAAACTTAATTAAAATGGTTCAAGATACATTTTCCAATAGAATCTGTCAGGTGTACAATTCCTTCCAAATGCTAATCTCATCCATTTTTAAACCAAACTACTACAACAAGTCAATAGAGAAATAGTATAGTTTTTTTTTTTTTTTAACTAGGTCAACAAACATTACTTCAACACAAAGCACATTACTTTCTAACAGCAGGAATCTGTAGTCTCGTCATAACATTCTAAGCCCCCTCTGAAGTTTAAAGAGCAAGGATTTAGGAAGACTATAAAGAAGGAACTACTATAGCCATGACAGGAAACAATTAAGACATAAATAAGAATTTCTGCAGAATCAGGTCAAAGTAAGGACACATTTAAGAAATGTCCTAAAAGTGTGAAAAACAGACACAAAATGAAGTAATGGTTGGAAGGAGAGGTAGAAGATCTGGTTGGTGCTAAAAGAACTCATTTTAAAAAAAAACCTAAAAGCTTTGAGTTGAAAGTCCTAAACCTGTTTTTAAAAATTCACACTACTAAAAAAATTCATAGAGACTTTGAGTTGTGGGATTCCATGATCACTCCTGAGATCTTGCAGGAAATGAAGTTGTAGTATTAATTTAAAGTAAATGAGGCTTCCTTTTCCTTTAGTCGGTGAAGCACTCTGAAGGTATTCAGAAGAAAAAGATCTAGTTATTTGAGTTTAGGTAATAAACATTCCAGACGACTGTCAAACAGACCACAACTCAACAAACACTAGAATCACGATGACTGCAGTTATAATGTGCAAAGCAGTCAATGTTTCAGTAAGCAGACATACAAATTAAGGATTTGTTAATACCATTTTTGTAATACTCTATGGGTAATTGTGTGATTAACTTTGCAATTTGTTAGTGTTACTAGCTTGGAAAACTAAAATTATACTTTGAAAACATAGAGTATATAAAACACCCTCTTTAGGCATTTCAATTTTTAAATGAAAAATTTTTAAAAACCTGACTAGTAAACTCTTTGTAATGGTTGATTTAGAAGGTATGAAAAGAGATGAATAAAAAAATATGTCTCTTTTCTGTACCAATTCATGCATCTGGGGCTGTAAGAGGAATATTTCAAAAATAAAGACAAATAATTTATTTTTGTTGACAGATAACTAAAGGATCCAAGAAGATGCGTTCTGAGGATAGCAATTGAGTGATAGCCAAAAAGCAATGACTAAAGTTTGCAGAATCCTGGAATATTTGATCAGCAAGGCAACTTGGATATAATCTCTTCCAATGCCTTTGTCTTACAGATGACAAAACTGAAGGGTTGGCTTACCTAAATTTACACAAGTTGTCAGGAGAGGATAAGAAGGTTTTAACAGAAATTGAAAAGAAATTTTTAGCATGAAAAGTAGTATCTGAAGTATAAGGAAATTTAAGAACAACTAGAATTCTACCTAATCCCACTTCCTTATTCCTAAACAGGTACTAAGTATTCAAAAGTGTGCTTTTCCCTCATCCTTTTTCTGTCTCATGTTTTAAATGTTGAAAGAACATCTTTTGTTAGAGATTTACTTTTCAACTCCCTTTTTTCCCTCACCACAAATCCTTTTGGAAAGTAAAACTGACTGGGAGAAAAAATGCTATTGAAGAAAAAATAATGGTTCTTTCAGTTTAAATGACCAGATGTTACTTGAATTCCACAGATAAATATTCATCTTTGCTTCTATAGACTTAAGTTATTATGATGAGAGTTTGTAATGAAACTGTAGTCATAAAAATGTCAAAGCTATATATTTAAGGTGTTTATGAAGGTTAAAGTAAGTTTAAAGGACCTTATCTTTCCTTTTTTTTTTTTTTTTCAATCTCACCATATTTACTCCCCAAAGTAATTTCCTCCTTTTTTTTTTCTTTTTTTGGTTCTGCTAATTTTAGTGGAGGCATTTAATAAAAAAGATATTTTTCTTGTGTGAAGGTTATTTTGAGGGAGACTCAAGAAGTTCACAGAGAATTCTGACAATCCTCTATGCATAGATTTGTGCAAATAAGCATTCAGATTCTAGGAGCCAAAGAGAAAAAATATGCAGTAGGAGCTTTATTTTTCTGGAATGTTCTATCTCCCTATTGCATATATCTAAATGCTCCCTCTTTTCCATAGCTTTTAAACCTTTCAAGTTTCTACAATTTATAAAACACAAAAACAAAACAATGAAACACTTCCCTGTTCCGAACCCTTATTCTCTTTCACTATCATTCCATCTTTCTCCTCCCCCTTATAAACAACTTGCCCAAATATTTATCTGTGATCACTATTTCTTCATTTCCACCAAATCTCAATTTTAGTTAAATCTGGCTTCTCTCCCAACACATCACCAAAACAACCCTGAGTCAAGTCAATTACCTTTATGACACTAAGTCAAATAAGCACTTTTCAGTCTCCATCTCACATGATCTCTCAACAGCATTTGGCACCACTCCCTCATTCTTAAAACACTCTCTTTCCTTGGTGGCCTTGATATAACATTGTCTTGGTTTTCTCTCATCCTTCATTCTGGGTCTTTCAGTTGTATGCTCTTTCTTCTTTACTTGGCAAATAAGGATTCTACACCTCCTAAGGGCCTATTCTTAGACCATTGTACTATACTTTACCTAGGTCATTTCAACCATGCCAGTGGGCCTCTGTTAAAACCTATGCAATGGTGATTCTAGTCTAAGGCAAATTTCGCAGAATCTCTTATATCAAGATGTCTCGTCTACATTTGTACCGAAATGTCCCTAAATCATCTGTAGTTTAAGGTGTCAAAACAAAAATTTATCATTTCACCTCTACCCTCCAATCTGTTTATTTTCTACTGGCTCCCATATCTATGAAAAGTACCTATGTTCATCCAATTGCACAATCCAAAAACTTAGATGTTGACATTATTCACCCCATGCCTAGCCTCACTCCTCCCATACCTAAACCATCACTAAATCTTATCGATTTCACCCATTAAATAGCTCTTGAACTTCGCTACTTTTTCTCATCTCCTCAACCACAACCTTAGTCCTTTTTATCTCTTAGAGAACCTAGGGTATGTAAAGAGCCCCTAACATTTCTTCCATCATTCACTATTAATTCCTCTCTAATCCATTCCCTACAGGGAACCAAAGTATGTTTTCTGGGACATAAACATGATTATATAATCTACCAATTAAATCCTTCCAATGACTTTCTATTGCTCATAGGATGAAGCTGAAACTCCTAAGCATGGACAACAATGCCTTGCATGGTCTGGTTTCCACCTATGCCTCCAGCCATCCTTAACTCCCTCCACACCTTTTAGTTTCTCTTACTTGCCTTGCACACTTTTATTTCATAGGACCTTTCCCCTCTTCCATCCCCTAGATTGTTCTTCCCTCTACTTTTCCTCTGATTAATTGTTATTCCTACTTGTCATTTAATTCAGCCTTCACTCCCCTTAGGAAATTCTTGCCTGAATCATTCAACTAGTTCATACTCTCTAAGTTGCAATTACATTTTCAACTGTTTAATTTGACTGTTTAATCAATTTTTGTCTCTCCACAAGACTGTTAGCCAAAGACAGAAGGGACTTCATATGGTTTTGCTTTTCAATCATTTCAGGGCCAAGTGAGTGCCTAGCATGTTGCAGAAGCTCAGTGTTTGCTGAATAAAGGAGCAAATGCCGGGCGCAGTGGCTCAAGCCTGTAATCCCAGCACTTTGGGAGGCCGAGACGGGCGGATCACGAGGTCGGGAGATCGAGACCATCCCGGCTAACACGGTGAAACCCCGTCTCTACTAAAAAATACAAAAAACTAGCCGGGCGAGGTGGCGGGCGCCTGTAGTCCCAGCTACTCGGGAGGCTGAGGCAGGAGAATGGCGTGAACCCGGGAGGCGGAGCTTGCAGTGAGCTGAGATCCGGCCACCGCACTCCCGCCTGGGCGGCAGAGCGAGACTCCGTCTCAAAAAAAAAAAAAAAAAAAAAAGGAGCAAATGACCAAACTAGAAACCTAGAGCCCTGAACAGTTAGAACAACTTGTGGTTGTTGGATATCTCATGAAATAAATGGAAGAAGGATGGATCTAATCATTTGGGCTGTGATTTTTTTCCCAGAGCACTTATTTTTCTTAGCACACAAGTGATAATATCTTAGCCCACTAACTTCTTTCTGTTTCGGCACTCATCACTAACACGAATAAATCTGAATTATTGACCAAATCTTAACTATGCAAGTCTTTCATAGCAGCATTATTTAATTTTTTTCTTTCATTTGTTTTTCTACTCAATTTAACTGAAAACAAATGAAGCATCTCTTGTGTACAGGCATTATATCAGGTATTGTGGCACCGTGCTTGTTCATTGTTGTAGTTTTGTTTTGTTTTCAGATATATCCAAAACACCTCATCTTTTGCTTTGTACAACTTTTTAAAAGCTGCCAAGATCAGAGTAGTGACCCAAGAAGAGTACAAACACTTCTTTAAGAAAATTATTAAAAACAGTGCTTTACTTTCTTAGCTGACACATATATATATATATATATATATATATATATATATATATATATTTTTTTTTTTTTTTTTTTTTTTTTTTTTTTTGAGACGGAGTCTTGCTCTGTAGCCCGGGCTGGAGTGCAGTGGCCGGATCTCACCTCACTGCAAGCTCCGCCTCCCGGGTTCCCGCCATTCTCCTGCCTCAGCCTCCGGAGTAGCTGGGACTACAGGCGCCCGCCACCTCGCCCGGCTAGTTTTTTGTATTTTTAGTAGAGACGGGGTTTCACGGTGTTAGCCAGGATGGTCTCGATCTCCCGACCACGTGATCCGCCCGTCTCGGCCTCCCAAAGTGCTGGGATTACAGGCTTGAGCCACCGCGCCCGGCCGACACATATTTTTAAATACTTTTATTTTCCACAAATATAAGACAGAGGAAATGCTATCAGATATTCATGTTTCATAGATGGCCAAATATTTTTTCTATAGTAGGTGCACTTATTTTCTCTTTAGCATAACAGTTCATAAATACTAAGACAATTCATAAACTGGGTATGGTTAATTCAAATAATAGACATATTTTTAGTGAAAGATCTAATTCACTTGCAAAACAAGTTAAACATGAAATTGAAGTTGAAGTTGTTCCATTTATAATTATTTATAATATTTCCTACCATTTAATAAGTGTTTCCTATGTATTAGGTGCTTATCACTAATCTTCAAAACAACCTGTAAAATAAAATATTATATAAAATATAATTAGTCATATTTACAGAGGGGGAAATTATAGCTTGGAAATGCTACAGACTAAACAGATGACTGGATGATTTCCAACATGTAGTTAAAATAAGATGATCATGATGAAGGGGTTCAAGATGACTGACTAGATGCAGCTAGCACACACCTCTCCCACAGAGAGGAACCAAAATAGTGAGTAGATATTCACACACACTTCAACTAGATCATCTCAGGGAGAACACTGGAATCCAACAGAGAAGTAAAGGGAAGCACTGAAAGCAAAGAGGGAGACAATGCAGCCTGCTTGCCTGAGATTGCTGGAGCTAGGATAAACTTCTGGACAACAGCAAATGATAGGTGAGAGACGCCACGATCAAGTGCATGGGAGCTAAGTGGGTCCCACTATCACCTTGTAAGCTGTGGAGCCTGGGCCGCCCCTCTTTCTCCATGTGGGCTCTTTGGCATGGTAGAGGCACCTTTGCTGCTCCCCTAGAACATTGCCCCAGCAGCCTGAGAACAGCCTTTTGACCCCATCTGGGCTGGTACTTGTACCCGTCACTGGGGAATCTGCATATGGTGTGCCCAACCCAACCTTATCCAGCTTTGCCCCTGATACCCACCTCAGTGGTAGAACATGGGACAGGGACTCCCGGGAGTTCCATAGCCCCACCCATCACCTGAGACATTATTTCTGGTTAATAAAGGTCAAGCATAAACCCCATTGCACTACTACAGCTGCCTCTCTTGTAAGAGCTGCCTACTGGCCAGGAGGTCACCTGCACAGCCCATTATAACATCTGCTGGCACAATTGCATGGTGCTTGGGTGGGAGAAAAGTTTTGTGAAACCTCAGCTACCAGCATGCCCCTAAACACCCCAGCTACTCAGCAGGCCCTGAGCTCACTGACCTACCTGCCACTACACCAGGCATTTAAGAAAGCTACCACACCAAGGGTATTCATAACTTAAGAAATCATAGAGTCTACACCATTCCTGCACTTTTGCCCCCACTCCCGCCACGATCAGGGCTGGTTCTTGTGTCTGCCATTGGGAGATCTGAAAGTAAGCCTTCCTAGTCCAGCTCCAACTAACTTCACCCCCACTCTGGGGCTGAGAGTGGAGTCCAAGCCATTGGGCATCCCACAGACCAGCCCACTGCCTAAGGTCAGAGAGTTTCCTCCTCTACTGGCCTGGAGGTTAACCTGCACAATTCCATATAAAATCTGCTGACACAAATGCATAGCACTTGGGGACAAGATAAGCTCCTTAAGACTTCCACCAACCCAGCTCTGCAGGAGACGATGAGCCTGCACACATGCTGAGTATATTCCAACTACAACCAGCATTTGAAGAAAGTGACCACACTGAAGCTATCTATAACCAAGGAATTTATACAGATACTTTGCCACCAAAAGCACCCTTAGAACCAAAGCCAACAGACCCTGAACAACATATATTATAGTCACATCCTAAAAAGGGAGAAAAAAGTTTTATCTAAATGAAATTAAATTCCAAAATAAGAAACAGTATAAGCAGATGATAAGGAACCAAAGAAACAATTCTGAAAGTATGAAAAAGTGTTACAACACCCCAAAGGTTCACACTAACTCTCTGGTAGTAGATCCTAATCAAAATGAAATTCTTGTAATATCAGATAAAGAATTCAAACTGTTGATTTTCAAAAAGCTCAATGAGATCCAAGAGAAAGTTGAAAACCAACACAAAGAAATCAAAATAACAATTTAGAACATGAAGGAAAAATATACCAATGAGATAGATATATTTAAAACCCCAGAACTTCTAGAAACAAAAAATTCATTGAAGGAAATACAAAATACAGTTGAAAGTGTTAACAATAGACTAGAACAAGCAGAAGAAAGAATCTCAGAGCCTGAAGGCAGGTCTTTTGAATTAACCCAAACAAATATAAAGAAAAAAAGAATTTGTTAAAATGAACAAAGACTTCAAGTAGCATGGGATTATGTAAAATGTTCAAATCTAGGAGTCAGAGGTATTCCTGAGGGAGAAGAAAAAGTAAAGAGTTTGTAAAACATATCTGAGAAAAGAGTTGAAGAAAACTTCCCAAGTCTTGCTAGAGATTTAGACACCCAGATCTAAGAGGTTAAAGAACTTCAGGAAAACACATTGAAAGAAGTACTTGAGCAAGACATATAGTCATCAGCCTAAAGTCAGCAAGAGAAAAGCATCTAATTGCCTATAAAGGAAACCCTATCAGACTAACCTAGACTTCTAAGCAGACACTTTATGAGGTAGAAGAGATTAGGGTCTTATTCCCAAAATTCTTAAATAAAAAAACTGTCAGCCATGAATGTTGTATCCTGCTAAACTAGGCTTCACAAATGAAGGGGAAATAAAGCCTTTCCCAGACAAGTAAATGCTAAAGAAACTCATCACCACCAGACTGGTCCTAGAAGAAATGCACAAAAAAGGTCTAAACATTGAAATTAAAGGTCAATACCCACCATTATTTAAAAAAAAAAAAAACATAAAAGTATAAAACAAGTCTTATAAAGCAATTACGTAAATGCGACTATAAAGCAACTAGGTAACAATTAACATTATGACAGGAACAAAACCTTACATATCAATATTAACTTTGAATCTCAGCACTTTGGGAGGCCAAGGTAGGAGGACTGCTTGAGGCCAGGAGTTCAAGACCAGCCTGGGCAATATAGTGAGACTGCATCTCTACAAAAAAAAATTTTTTTTTTAATTAGCCAGATGTGGTAGCACACACCTGTCCCAGCTAATCAGAAAGCTGAAGTAGAAAGACTGCTTAAGCCCAGAAGTTTGAGGTTACAATGATCTGAGATTTGTGCCACTGCACTGTATCCTGGGCAACAGAGCAAGACCCAGTCTCAAAACAAACCGAAAAACAAAAAAAGGCAACTTTTAGAATGGAAGAAAATATTTGCAAAGTATGCATCTGACAAAGGACTAATATCCAGAACATACAAGGAATTCAAACAACTCAACAAGAAAAAAACAACCCCATTAACAAAAATGGGCAAAGGACATAAACAGATATTTTGCAAATGAAGACATACAAATGGCCAACAAACATGAAAAGAAGCTTAACATCACCAATCATCAGAGAAACACAAATTAGAACCACAATGAGATACCATCTTACACCAGTCAGAATGATTATTATTAAAAAGTCAATAAATAACAGATGTTATCGAGAATGCAGAGAAAAGGAAACATGTATACACTACTGGTGGAAATGTAAAGTCGTACAACGTCTATGGAAAAGAGTACGGAGATTTTTCAAAGAACTAATAATAGATCTACCATTTGATCCTGCAATCCCACTTCTGGGTACCTTCCCAAAGGAAAAGGGATCATTATATCAAAAGGGTATCTGCACTCATGTTTATTGCAACACTATTCCCAATAGGAAAGATATGGAATCAACTTAATTGTACATCAATAGTTGACTAGATAAAGAAAACGCAGTGTGTGTACATATGTATGTGTAAAGGGTATATATGTGAGTGTATATATATACACACACATACACGACTCAGCCATAAAAGAATTAAATTATGTCTTTTGTGGCAACATAGATGGAACTGGAGGCCCTTATCGTAAGTGAAATTACTCAGAAACAGAAAGTCAGATTCTCATTTATAAGTGGAAGCTAAATAATATGTTCACATGGACATAGAGAGTAGAATAATAGACAGTGGACACTGAGAAAGGTGGGAAGGTGGAACAGGGGTAAGGGATGAGAAAATACCTAATGGGCACAATGTACACCGGGGGTCCTCAACCCCCAGACCGTGGACCCATACCAGTCCGTGGCCTCTTAGGAACTGGGCCACACAGCAGGAGGTAAGCAGCATTACCTCCTGTCACATCAATGAGGGAATTAGATTCTCCTAGGAGCACAAACCCTATTGTGAACTGTGCATGGAGGGGAGCTAGGTTGTTCACTCCTTATGGGAATCTAACTAATACCCAGTGTTCTGAGGTAGAACAGTTTCATCCTCAAACTGCATTCTTCCACTGTCCATGGAAAAACTGTCTTCCACAAAATCGGTCCCTGGTGCCAAAAAGTTGGAGGACCACTGATATACACTATTAAGATGATGGTTACACTAATAGCCCAGGCTTTATCACTACATTATACATCCATGTTAGCAAAACTTCACTTTACCCCCTAAATCTGTAAAGTAAAATTTAAAAAATAATAAGGTAGCATAGCTATAGCAGGCACCACAAGGTTATTCATTTCATTGATCAACAAACTTTTAGCATGTATCTGCTATGTAGTATGTGTTAGACCTTGTGATGTAACAGTGAACAAGAGAGACAAGATCCTTGGCCTTCATCATTGAAATTACTTAGTATATTTTATTAAAATCCATTAAGAGGAAGAAATCAGTGTTGCAATTTAAAAGGGAAATCCCAAGACCTTGATTCTTTAAGCTGCTGCTTTCTAGCATTCTGGAGGTGAGAAAAGTCTTTTTTATATCCTAGACGTGCTCCTCTTCATGACCTACCAGTGTAAACAGAGGCCATGTCTTTTTCTGAGAACTTGAAACAATCAGAAAACATCCCCACACTCAGGACATTCCTATGAGAAGTAGTAAAGTAGAATTTGGCACCCAAACACTCATCACGATTTCTTGAGTTGCGTCCTTGGCATGAGGGCACCAAATTTTGTGTGCCATTTCAACAGTCAGAAATTGATGATTTGTAATACAACCAACTCAACATGCAGCTCTTGGGAAAAAAAGGTTTCTCTTGGGAAGATAATTTAAAATGACTCTTTATTTTTTTAGGACTCAATGATTATATGAAGTAAAAAGATAAAAATGTACATTTCTTGGACAGTTAGGAAACTGAAATATTTGGGTTGGCAACAGAAAGTTACAAGTAAATCAAAGGCACTATAGCTTCTGTCAGCTAGTGGCCAATTACTATGGGAAAGAAATTTCACAAGCTCAACTATGACCACTCTACCTTTAAAACTCTACTATTAGACACTCAGTTGTAGAATAATTTTTGTGAAAGCCAGTGTGTAGTTCACTTATTTAGGTACTTTTACTTCTTCCTAATGCAACATAACGTGCATAGTTCCTTCAATGGAAAACCAAGACTTCTAACTGCTCCCAGAAATAGACAGTGGACCTTAACGGGGAAAGTAAATGATTCCAGAGCTGATATAAATATTCCAAAAGCTGAGGTTCTAATCTAAAAATTTCTACTCCAAATATACAGAGAATGTACAAATACAGTGGCACTACTTTCATTTTCTTCATAAAAGTCATATTTTGGCAATATTATCACAACAGTTTTTTAAAATCAATGTTGTGATGGTTAATACTGAATGTCAACTTGATTGGATTGAAGGATGCAAAGTATTGATCCTGGGTGAGTCTGCGAGGGTGTTACCAAAGGATATTAAGGTCTGAGTCAGTGGGCTGGGAAAGGCAGACCAGGCAGACCCATACTTAATCTGGGTGGGTACCACCTAATCAGCTGCCAGCCCAGCTAGAATATAAAGCAGGCAAATTATATTATATATTTATACATAAATTATATATAAATTTATATATTTGTATATATTTATATATAACACACACACACACACACATATATATATATAAAATCTATCCTCTTAGTTCTGTCCCTCTAGAGAACCCTGACAAATACAAATATAGTATACACATTCAATAAAACTTAGCTAAATTCATAATTGGGGCTTGAGAATGTAGCTGTGTTACAGACTTGTTAGGATGTTCTTGCTATTTTCAACAAGGTATTTTAAAAGTTTGTTTTTTTCCTTTTAGAAGATGAAAACCAAAATGGCAAAAGAGTCTATCAAATAGAGATAAAACACCGGATAATTGAAACAAATCTTAACATTTCCCAGAGTTGTCTACTTATCAAGAAGTTTTCCAGAAATCAAGTAACAGCACTGGCAGTGAAAAATTAATGCCATTAAAGTCAGAAATTATTAGCATTTGGAATACATGGGTATAATGTATCTAAATCCAGTTAATCCCTCAACTTTCTGATAGTTCTTAGTAAAAATTCAACTCAATGGTTCTGAACTGTGAGTTGTTTTTTAGGTCTTTATATAGTTCATCTGCATATGGCATTCCAGTATTCTCAACTGAGCAGTGCAACTTTTACCTCTAAAGGAAGTATATCAGAATCCCCCTGGAAGCATATATTATTTGAAAAATGCCCCCTGAAAACCCTGGATGACTCTTTAAATGCCTCCCCATCTCCTGTTTTAAAAATCACAAATTTAAATATTTGACATTAATTGTCTTTTGACTTTAATCAGCATTTAAAATGTTAGTTAAAACAACTCAATGACTTAGGCACTTCTATATTAAGGTAATTATGATAGGCAGAATAATGGCCTCCCAAAGATGTCCACATCCTAACCCCCAGAACCTATGAATATGTAACTTTATATGGCAAAAGGGACTTTGCCAATATGATTAAATTAAGGATCTTGAGGAGATTATCCTGGATTATTTAAGTGGGACCAAAGTCATCACAAGAGACCTTACAAGAGGGAGGCAAGAAGGTCGAGTCAGAGAAGATTTAACAATAGCAGCAGAAGCCAGCATGAAGCAAGGAAGGAACCATGAACCAAGGGATGCAAGTGACATCTGAAAGCTGGAAAAGGCAAGGACATGGATTCACCCCTCCAGCCTCCAGAAGGTAAGCATCCCTGTTGGCACCTTGATATTTGACCTTCTGTGCTTTAGAACTGTAAGATAATAAGTTAGTATTATTTAAAGCCTCTAAATTCATGGTAATTTATTACAGCAATAGTAGAAAACTAATATAGTACCACTGTATCAAGAACTGTAAGATCTATCAGAGCCATGCTAGAATTAACTTCAACTGTAGCAACCTAAATGTATCTACACAAAACCAAAACAAAAGGTGTTGAAACTGTAACTGTCTATAAGTTGTTTTTCCAATGAAATGATGGTTCCTCTTATACACTAGACAGTTTATTCTTGAGTCTAGAGACTGAAAGCATTGCTGTAGAACTGCATTACTAATCACAATTTAAAAATTGTTATAAAACAATATATTAATAATCACCCATTTTTAGAATTCCTTAACTTAAATAATTTTGGTACAGTTTGCTGTAATGTGGGGTGGGGGTGGTAATTGTAGACCTACTAGTAATTGGTAGGTGACATCACAGCAGCCTCAACCATGAAATACAAATGTGGGGTACAGTCACAAGGAGGCCAAGAAGTGATTGTGAGCTAACTGGAAACTCCTCAGTAGGAACCGTTCTGTCGTTTCTATATCTTAGTAGGTAATAATCACTTTCAGAGCTTTAACTATGAAAAATCATATATGATAAATGTTATTACTTAATCCATATAATGAATTTTAAATTTTTATTTTTATTTTTTTTTTTTAAATGCACAAAGAAGATTCTGGGGCTGAATAGGTCAAATTTATTTTTTGACATTGTGTCTTTTTGGAGCTAAGACATTTAAATACCAAACATATGATTAATTCAAATAGTTCCTGTCCTGGACATTCTGGGAAAACTATTTTCTACTAAAAAGATAATAGGACTAAGCCACCAATAAAAACTAGCAGGATGCTTTGAACAGTTTTCTTTATAGCTGTGAATGATTTATGTTAGTCCATTAAAACTTTATATTTCACTT
Organism: Macaca mulatta; assembly: GCF_049350105.2. Lineage (NCBI taxonomy): Eukaryota > Metazoa > Chordata > Mammalia > Primates > Cercopithecidae > Macaca > Macaca mulatta. The sequence goes on along the minus strand of NC_133406.1, from coordinate 43,229,919 downwards.
ACCATAAGTCTGTGATTGGGAATACAGTTTGTGGCTAGAAAATTGAAGAATGCTATGTGGTCCATTCAAGTAAAAATAATTGTTGTTACTAGCATGGTGACGGCCCCTTACAAGGTAAGATAACCAATCTTATCACCATACTACCTTCAGAGTTATCCTTCTAAAATGACCTCTATATTCTTTTGAATATTTATTATAGTTATTATTCATGTCTTTTTCCTTTTCCAGATGGTGAGTTTCTTGAGGGCAAGATTTATTGTCTCATTTATCTCTCTACCTTCATTGCCTGGAAGATAGTAGGCATTTGATGAATGTTAATTAAATTAATCCATCTACCCACCAGTACTTTCAATTTCCTGGTGGCCTACACCTGGTGAAGCATATCCTGGAGCAAATGACACCTATTGCAAGCTCAGAATTTATATGGGTTTGCTTAAGCTATTTAAGATTATCCTACACATTTATAAGGTATTAAAAATTATATCACTCAATTTGAATATATGAAGAAATAATGACTAATTTAATCTTCCTGAGTACTCCTGTTTGTTTATTTTTGAAATGGAGTAGCTCTGTTGCCCAGGCTGGAATGCAGTGGCACAATCTCGGCTCACTGCAACCTCTGCCTCCTGGGTTCAAGTGATTCTCCTGCCTCAGCCTCCTGAGTAGCTGGGACCACAGAAGCCTGCCACCACACCCAGCTGATTTTTCTGTATTTTTAGTAGAGACGGGGTTTCACCATGTTGGTCAGGCTGGTCTCAAACTCCTGGCCTCAAGTGATCTGCCCGCCTCATCCTCCCAAAGTGCTGGGATTACAAGTGTGAGCTGCCATGCCCAGTCAAATTTTTTATGTAAGTAGAATAATTTAGTTTTCAGTGTAACCCACATCAGTCTACAATGTTCATGGTCAGTTAACACAAACTTTTCTACTTCCTTTCAACCTAAAAATATTTCTGAATCTTACCATACTTTCCTTCCAGTTTATTTTATTCACGTAACAGCAAATATTTATTCAGGGCCTACTATGCACCAGACACTGTAATAGGCATGAACAAACTAGTTATCTCTGTTCTCAAGTGTACTGAGAAAGATAAACATGAAAATGAGCTGTGCATTTCAATGTGAAATGTAGGTAGTAAGGGAGCCCACGGTAGGAAGCTCTGATACCTAGGTGTCTATAAATTTAACTCTAAGCTGAATCCAAAGTATGACTGGGAACTTTTTAGGTACAACAGTTCCACATCAATAAAGTTAGAGGCTTGGAAGTGAAGAAAAAAAAAGTTTGGAAAAGTTTACATAGGGTAATACAGGAGGTGCACATTTTGTAACATGGGTAATGGAAGTAAAGTATGCTGAACCTTATATACACCACTAGTCTCTCACAAATAAACAAATAAATAAATAAGTTAAGGCTTATACGTCATGCTAAGGACTCTTGGAAGAAAAAGTTAATCATAACCTACAGTTGCCTCTCAACCCAGGGCAGTATCACTCTGGAGAGAACATTGGAGAATGTGTGGGGTATTTTTGGTTGGCATAATGGGGGATGTAATCAGCAATTAGTGCCTGGAGGCCAGGGATGCCAAACATCCTGCAATGCTTAGTAGAGTCCCTCATAAGGAAAACTTGTTCCACCCAAAATGCCAACAAGGCCCCATTGACAAACAGTGCTCTAGGCCATGTGACATCAAACGTCTCTCCTCTCCACTTTTCCTTTGGTGCCTCATGATCTGGAGGCACAGCAGTTAAATAAGGTGCCCATATGCGGATAGTAAGAGTCACAACTGTGTCTGTCTGACCTCAAAGCCCTGTTCCTTCTATTAGTCAGGATAAAGCAGTGATATGAAAACCAAGCGTAAAAGACAATGTTTTAAGAACAGAGCAGTGGTAGCATCACAGTCTATGGAAAAGAGAAGAAAAATGAGACTGACAAAATCACTGTTTGCTTTGGCAACAAGCATGTTGTTGGCAACAGTTGGAGAATAGTAGCTTTATTACAAGGAATACAGGAAGGGTTGATTAGGAAGTGGAAATTTCGAATAGGTTAAATGTGTGCTTTCAATAAATTTGACAATGAAAGCATGCATATTTTAAAGTAGTTTGAAGGGCTTGTTAGTTGTAGCAACAAGTTTTTGTTCTCACTATTTTTGGTTTGGTCAGGACACTATTTCTTTGCGGTAAGTAGGGTGTGTGTCTGTGTGTTTCACAAATGACAGGACAGACTGTTTGCAAGTGACAACCAAGACTAACTGAAGGAGAGTGTCTCAGAGGAATGGAACAGGAACAGATCTTCTGGGAAGGTGGGATCTGACAAACACCAAGTACTGAAGCTCTTTTAAACAGAAAGATTTAGGTGGCATCTATAGTTCTTAGCAGTTTCAGCCCAGAGATGGGGGGAGAAAGTACAATAACTGACTGCACCAGTAAGTGGTAAACTTTGAGATTATCTCTGACACTAGCAAAGAGGCTGTTTGCCTGAGCCTATAGTATCTAAGAGATAATCAAACTGCCTCTGAAAACACCTAGGGCAGAGGCACTAGAATTACTGAAAGATCATCACAAGGTACATCTAATGTAATCACAGCAACAAAAATCACAGAAATGGCCTTCACTGAGAAACGCGGTAGAGAAAGTATTATTCTTCATTCATATGTCATATGTCATTCATCAGATTGTTACCACAATCTGCGGCATCTGTGGCATAATTTAGATAAAATTTATGATAGTATTTTTGTTGCATAAAATTTACAATGATATTTCTGACATAAAAAATCACAAAGTGATAAATGTGCGTGACATGCTTTCTAATTAACATAATCAAACATTCTTCATTATATCATAGTGAGAATATGGTAATTAGAAGGCACATTGGTGTTACTTGAGCTATAGTGAGGTGTGAATACCATGTCATGTTAAACCTCCCAGAACCTACTTGTGCCAGGGTCTCTGTGATTCCTAGTGAGTGCTCACAAACCACCTGCAACTTGACAAGCTGCATACAGCTCACTACTTCCTCACACCACTTCCCTTCCACCCTTATTCCTTCTCTTAACTAACAGAAAATCCATTCACCCAACTGCCAAAGCTAGGAACATAAAATAGATGTCTTTCAAGTCACATTAATACTCAATAAGGTGCCATTGTTTATGACTGCTTTTTTATTGCTTTATAGATTTCAGTGGTGGGAAAGTAGTGACAAATACTACATGCGAATTTTAATTTTATAAAAATAATGTACAAGTCTTTGGAAATTTTAATAAAAACAAGTGTAGTTAAAATGTTTTTATTTCTTTATCTCAAAATGCCTATAAAGCTTTACCTTATTTTGTAATTTCTCAGAAAACTTTGGGTTAGTCAAATATTTTAAATTTATTACTTTATTACATAGGTACTAGAAGGCAAATAATAATCAAATTCTCATGATTTCTTCAAACTCAGTATGGGACATTTTTACTGAATAAATTAAACTCTTTTTTCTGAATATAATCTTGAGAAAAAATCCATTAAAAAGAAAAATTGCACTTGGGGACAACCTCATGTCCTCACAAAATGAAACAAAAGCTCTGTTCTTCTAAGAACAGACTTGGACATACCAAGGTACAGCTCAAGCAAGCTCAGGAAATGTTTCAGTGATATTCTATTATCCCTTGAGACACTTAACTTCAGCTCATGAAAATGCCAGGGTCTAAGGGATGAAAATTACAATGGCTTCCTGTAAAAGCCCCCTCTAGGCTATGGAGCTAATTTAAACGACATGGCAAAACTGCAACCAAACCTCATGCATAGGTTAAAATGTCTATGATTTAAAAGCTAATCTCTGCATTTATCTGTCAACAGTACATCTTTTCTATTTCAAGTTCCACATGTTTTACATGTTCCACAAAATAAAAAGAAACTATAAGGTATTCTAATGTAATATTAATTTTTACTATCTCAGTTTTCTTGTTGTCTTTGTAAGAAGGAGGAGACGGTTGGGCATAACACCATACATATGTACTACAGATGTGTTGAATTGACAATTTTATAATGCCACTTAAATAAATGCATAAATGAAGCTATGTCCTCTTTGTGTCTGCTGCATTGGCATAAGAGAAATGCCAAAACTTTCAAATAATCCTTGAAGTATTTCAAAACCAAAAATCAAAATAGAAGATAACAGCATACATTTCAAACTCACCAAATTGTTAGCCTAAAATAAATATAATTTGATTTGCTGGGTCATGAGCTGCAGGAGAGAGTAAGCTAAAGTGATTTTTAATTTAGACAGACCTGCTACTGTCTGGGTATCAGTATTTGGGGGTGGATGGGTAGAAGATAAAGATTTAGTATATTTTAACCCAAGCATACATTCGGAATCTAAGCAACTGGGCCTCAATTATAGCTACTGCCTACCTGATTTTTGACCTTTACTAAGTTATCTGACCTCTCTGAGCTTTACCTTAGTATCTGTAATATGGTAAAAATAAATATAGAAATATAGAAAAAAGTATCATAAAAATGGGAAAATAAATAAAACTGCCTCACAGAGTTACACAACGGATGTTAGTTTCCTTCCTTCTCTCATTTCCAGCATTTGCTCCTTATACCCTGAGATACATAGGTAAAATAGATTTCAGCATTTTGTTAACCTCAAGCTTTCAGTCATAAAGAGCATAAGGACTTGCTGGAAGATGGGGAGCTGGAAAATGACAATGAAAGTGCTAAGGATTTTTATGATTTTCTCTCTTGCTTGTTCCCACACTGGTGACTTCCTTCCCAACATACTTCCCGATGAGCTCTCAGACAATAGGCAGTGTGGATTTTGCAATCTTAGCATGCCACGAGCTTCAGTCAACTGGCGTCTCTGGGCACTGGGTGTGCTTCTGCCAATCTCTCCAGACTCTGATTGAGTATGGCATGCGCCTGCTGATTCCCACTCTCCCAGCCCAGAGTAAAAGACCAAGCCAAGCTGGAGTTTAAAGCAGCTTATGAAGGGCATTCTCTGCCACCGTCAACCCCAGCCTTAATCTAATTCTTCTCATTCCTGATACAGAGGGTATCCCAGAAGATATATATTTTCTGTCTGCCTTTCAGGCTCATTGTTCATTAAAACACACACACACACACACACACACACACACACAATCATACCACTTCAAACAATTTTCTCTTTCTCACTCTGACATACACAAATGCACACAGATAAACACATTCACCTCATAGGTTCAAATTTAAAGGAACATATTTTAGCTTACTAAATTACATTAAAATGGAGAAAAATAAAGAGAAAATGGTGAAAAACAAAGTTATCTCATGTTAACAGAAGTAAGTCAAAAAAGTATGTCCCGTCATTGCACATGTAATTTTTAACAAGTATGGGAGGTAAAAAGTCTCCCTATGAAATGTTGGCAGATGTAGCATTGGGGTGACACATAGTATAGGATATGATAACACTAACCACAGATGGGAAATTAGGCTGCTAGCATGTCCAAAACCTAGAGACTGGGAAAAATGCAACAGTTTTAATTTAGTTCTGCCATATTTGATTTATGTAATAGTTTCGTGTTGGCTTTATATCTGGAAATGTGTTCTTCTTCAAATAGTTTTAACATTAATAATTTGCGGACTGAAATCTGTGGTTAAATACATTTTTAAGAGGGTATTTGCAACTAGCAAAGGTCTGCACAATGATCCATTGCAACTGCTGGACCCAGTCTAAACCATAGGACAGATTTCCAAGGAAGTCAAAGAAAGTCAAGATGCTAGAGAACTCCAGAGGAGGCAACAAAGCCAAGATGCCAATTTTAATCCAAAGCCCAGCCTCCCTTTGCCTATATATATTTTCATCCTAAAACAAAATCAGGTTTCTTATTGGCCAAATAACGAGCTCCCTGCAAAGACATAAATGACAGAAGAAAAGCGTAATCAACATTAATGGGAAAACAGGAAGGTTAAATACAAAGTAATGGGCATGCAGAGAGAACATGGAAGAATATGTACTGTGTAAATGTAAGTTCCAAACACTGTTTTCTGCATTTCCATGGAAAACCTCATGTTAGGGAAAAGGATTTCTGGGCCTTCAATTTGGAAACTAAAAGAGGCCTCCTTGGAGCCTGATAAATAACAACATCGTCACGATGTTATAAAATCACAATGCATTCTTCTTCTAAAATATCTCACAATGTCTTACAAACATTGTTTTGTTAATCTCTATTCCCTGAGATATACATGCAGTATTTTACTGATTATGGATCTCAGTATGATTTGCCAGTGATAGCTGGTAAATGGAGACAAGACTAGGTACCAGGCCACTCAATTTATATAACAGACCTCTATCCAGTAGGCAATGTCGTTTCTAAGTGGAGTAAGCAAAATCACTCAAAGTCCCCTAAGCGAGCAGCATGATCCATGCGTTTTTAAAATATCCCACTAAAGAAAATGACTATTTCCCAGAATTGTCCCGGGATTTGTTCATGTCAATGACATGTTTGATTTTTAAAGACAGAGAGTCTGCTATCAGCCACAAACAGGATCACATTACATTTGTCACACTGAAGAAAAATGTTTCCTATTTGGCCTTCAAAACAGAATTGTTGGAGTTCTGGGACAAGATGGCAGAATGAAGCCAAATTTGATTTTAAAACATATGGCTGCTTTGAGAAATATATATAAAACATGGATGGAGAAAAGGAAGCTGAATTATTCAAACAATTTTCAATATTTTGTCTGTTATAAATTGGACTTCCAGGGAAAATTAGCAGTTTGAAACTGAGCAGAGACTCTTCCTTCCCACAAGCCTAACAAAAGAACAAAATAGATTAAAACTGACCAAGAAAAATACAGCAATCAAATTAAGGAGGAGGCACAATCTTAATGTCACTATCTTTTTAAGAAATGGTCACCAGAAAAGAGAAAGTGAAGATTCTAGAAGGTGTACAGTTATCTCAAACACATCCTACTCCTACATACACCACAGAAGTAAGGAAGAGAGGTGAATGGACAAAATCCCAAATTTTCCACTAATGTCATCAATTTATTTTAAAGAAGCAGCCTGAGCAACACCTGTCTACCTATTTCCAAGCAACTGTATTCTCAGATATTTATCCAAGAGAAATGAAAACATGTCCCCAAAAAGACTTGTACGAGAATGTCCATAATCCCAAAGCCAGAAGCAATCAAAATGTTCATTAACAGGAAGATAGATAAACAAACTATGGTATATTTATACAATGGAATATTACATAATAATTAAAAAGAAATTGTTACATGCAAAACATTGAAGTAAGTGAAAAAAGTCAGGAACAAATGAGTACATTCTCTATGATTTCACTTATATGCCAAACATATCCATGACAGATATCAGAACAATGGCTGCCTACATGTTGGTAGGATTGGCAGAGAAGGGGCATAAAGGGAACATTCTGGGCTTACATGGTATATACATTTGTCAAATTCATCAAAACATACACTTAAGATCTGTACATGGTACATGGTACAATATGTAATTGATACCATGATTAATTATTTAAGACACAAAATAAATAAAGACAAGAAGTAGACTGAGAGGATAAGCAGACAAAGCAAGGGAAAGATGTAGAAATCCCCAACAGACAAATAGGCCTCCCTACCATGACAGTATGTCACAGGTTCAGAAATTTCCACCAAGTCTGTCCAGCTCATGTTTTCCTGTCTAGGAAGAAAGCTAAGATGAAAAAGCAGAACTATCAAAGCCAACCCACTCCATTTCCAGCAATAAAGAGGCAAAAAAAAAAGAGAGAAAAAAATGAAAGAGAAAATAAGACACAATTTTCCAAGGAAATGGGAAACCTTCAGAGAGAAACACACAGAGGTTCTCTATGGAAGTCCCCATACCTCTGTGAACTATACACCGTGTCCAAAATCCACAGTTTGTTCCTCACTGACTAAAAGGAGTCAGGAGTCCCTCACCGACTAAGAGCTGCTGGGATTAATCAGGGCAAGTGAACACTTAGGGCCAATTATCTTTGAAAGCAGTGAAGGTTCTGGGAGTTCATCTTGACTCTGGAAGAAGACCTGAAACCCAAAGGAGTAAGAAAGTTCCCCAATTAGGGGAGGAAACCCTAGCTCATTTTGTTTTCAATGGCCTTTAGGCAAACAGATTAGTCCATCCACTGCCATAGACAGCCACAACCCCAAGTTCTGCTCTCCCCTGTAATCATAATGTCAGGACAAGAAAAGCATATTGAATACCCAAATATACCCAGTCCTGGAAAGGCAGTTAAGAACATGGCAAATATGCCTCAAAAAGGGTGGAAGCAAGAATTCACTTAGACCATATCACAACCAATTGGAGGATAAGAGAACTGCCTACGTCTAACTTAAATAAAATGTAAAGAAAGCACAGTGGACCAGGCACAGTGGCTCATGCCTGTAATCCCAGCAGGAGGCTGAGGCCAGCGGATCATAAGGTCAAGAGATCAAGACCATTCTTGCCAACATGGTGAAACCCTGTCTCTACTAAAAATACAAAAATTAGCTGGGTGTGGTGGCGCACACCTGTAGTCCCAGCTACTCAGGAGACTGAGGCAGGAGAATCGCTTGAAGCCAGGAGGTAGAGGTGGCAGTGAGCCGAGATTGCACCACTGCACTCTGGCCTGGCAACAGAGCAAGACTCCATCTCAGAAAAAAAAGAAAGAGAGAGAGAGAGAAAAAGAGAGAGAGAGAAAAAAAAAAAGAAAGAAAGAAAAGTGCACCACAGTTGTGCATACTGAGATCCCAATAATCCTACTTTAACATTGTGTCAAACATTTGAAATTGCAGATTGCTTTGTAGCAAGACTCTAAGATTCTGGAGAGTGAGCTATTGAATGTATTGAATGATAGCTTATAGAAGTATAAGAGGATAAAATATTCTGCATTGATGCCTTTGAACGGGGGAAATGAACAGGGGAAGATGGAGAGGAGATAGCAAGAAATTTTTATCTACACTCTTCATTATTATCTCTCCGTGTCCTTATCCCATAACTAGCCAATGGAGAAAAGCAGAAATTAAGGATTGGAAAAGGCGCTGGAACTTGTAGCAGCTTCCGGGTATTGAAAATTATGCAAAATAAGACTATAATAATAAGTATTGTCCTGTATGGATCTAGCGAACTCACTTTTACACTTGAACAGTAAGTCATAAGAGTAAGACCTGCTGCATGACTGCACTGTCTCTTGCATTTATGGTTTAATTGGCTATGAGCAAACCATACTTTCAAAGGCAATTATATTCTTAACAATAAATAATATAACAAAATGTAATTCATGAAATGAAAGCAGCAATTACTGAAAGAAAATCTGTAAAATCTTATAAAAAGTGAATATTCCATCAGGAAGGAGATCATAGAAACACAAACATCTGAAACAGGCAACCACTTATAGGGCAACATAAATCCCATTCATATTATGCATTTTTATGTAATCATGCTTTCTGTTATCCCATAATAAATGAAGCATCTGTGATGCTAAAAGCACATATATTTTTCCCACTCTCACAATGACCCCATTTATTTTACCAAGCTTTCAAAACAATTTATCCCCAGCAGAAACCCAATGAAGCCAGCGTCATCCTTAGGAATATTTTTTTTATTACAGAGAAAGTAACAAGAATGTAATTACTAAAAAAGAGATTTGTATTTACTCCATATTACAACATGGCTATTTTCATTGAGTAAAGACTGAATACACACACACACACACACACACACACACACATCCTATACAATTATTGTTAATACTTAAAGTTAATCACCACCTGAAGGGCATGTTCCTCACTTACCCAGGGGTGGGAAAATTTAATGACAGAAACAAACATTCCATGCAAGGAGTGAAGATAGCATACGGACGCTAAAAATAAGCTATCTAATCAAAATGCAGAAAGACATCTGTGCTCTCCAATTATTAATTTCACAAGAGAGACAATTTAAAGATTCATAAAAATATCTAAGAAAACTGGAGTTTACAAAAAATTTAAATATGAAAATAATAAACTAGATCTAATAAAAATAAATAGGAAATACATAAAATAGGAAATACTAATAAATGAATAGGAAATGCCAATGGCTTATCACCTAGTAAACCACACCCTCTGAGCCATGATTTGGGTCACATATAAAAAAAAACTCAGACTTCATAGCTTTACATTTCAACATATAGAACAGTCAATGTAACCGTAAAGGGAGATAGCACTTCTCTCTGCAGCCTGCTCCTATTAGAGCATTGCCTGCTCCTATTAGAGCAATTACCATAGGGTACAGCAGAGGTTGAGTAACAGGGCTGACCTCTTTCAACAATGTTAAAGCTTTCCCTACCCCAGCCCAATAAACACATGTTCCCAATAACTCCCCCAATGAATAAGCCCCTTTCAAAAGAGAAACAGGACTCACAGAAACACTAACCTCTTGATTAAAAAGCACATATTTAGTCAGCGGACTGTGAAGGTCTTCCCCAATTCACATGCTTCAGGCTGCATTCACAATCAATTAGTTACATCAAATCCCTTTTTGTTTCCCTCCAGTGACTTTTTATCACCCTGTTATTTGACTCCTAAACAACTGCCCTACCTGGCTTTCATCCAGATTCCCTGCAAAGTATGTTCCTCCCAAACCATAGGAGCCAGACTGTTTATATGTGACCAACCTCCTAGAACTTCCATAATATGATAGAAAAATATTTTCAAAATAGTTCCCAGTTCAGTGAGGCATTTATACTTGTTTAATTGAAGAGACTCACTCATTCCTTTTTTTTTTTTTCTTTTTTTTTTAAGAGACAGGACTCACTATGTTGCCCAAACTGGAGTGCAGTGGCTATTCACAGGCATGATTATAGCACGCTATAGTCTCCAACTTCTGGGCTCAAGTGATCCTCCTGCTTCAGTCTCCCAAGTAGCTGGAACTAGAGGTGTGTGCTATGATGATGGGCTGGCTTATTTCTCTTCTTATTTATTCTTGAAGTTTTTATGAAGTCTCTGTCTTTCACATACTCTAGAACTGCTCAAAAAAGAGCACATTCAGCTAAGAACAAAAATATACAAGTGATAATCTCAGTTTAGTCACTAAAAAGCTACCTGACCTTGAGAATTCACTCTGCCCTTAGCATCTCCGAACCTCAGATTGTTCATCTGCAAAGTGGGTGAATTTTGGTAATTTCATTTCTATTTCAAAATGGGATGATTTAGTGACACAAGAGACATCCAAGAAGTGACCTTTTGATGTCAATCATACTTTATCCCACATCACTCTCATTTTAATTAAGTGTTCACCTACCTCTAAGCTTTATCCCTGAAAGACATATGGATGTCTAATGATTTATTCTAACCACTCTCAATTTCCAATATTTTCTTCAATACCCTAAGTTTCCAAAGTCATATGAATGCATTCCTACGGACAATGTGATGCTCAACAATTTCATCAACATTCTGACCAGCATTTTTTTTAGTTACTACTTTACCAATTAATGTATTCCACTCTTCCTTCCAAACTCCAAGCTTGCATTAACAAAACTATTTCAAGGGTTGCTGTGCATTCCACGGGGGATTACACATATATGCTAATTTTGATCCATCACAAATTTATGAGATTCAACTCCAACAGCTCAGCAATTCATTTGTTTATCTCTCCTCTGCTGCTCTTCTCCATTGCCTAAAAGCAGTTAGTCAGCCATTTTCAGACGAAGCACCAGAGTCCCTCATTTTCAACAGACACTGCCAGGGGGGAAAAAAAAGTTAGACATGAACTCCTTTAACTGCCCTCTTCTTTGTTTATATCATATGCGTTCTTTCCTCCTGTAGTAGATAAACTGGTGTTAGAGTTGCTTTTCCTTTCCAAAGTTATATCCTTCTTAAGTAAATTTAAATGCAGCCCTTCACGTCTATTCCAAAGCCATCCCATCAATGACATCTTCTATTTCTTTCATCAATGTTCTTCTACAAAGTCTTGTTTCTCCTTCCGCTTAGGATATATGTTCAACTCCCCCAAGCTTTAAAAAAACAAATTATTTTTCATTAGACTTTCTTGAGGATAGGGGATCTGGAAAGGTAGTTTCTGGCTGAGGATCTACGTCCTGGTAATTATTCTATAGTACAGAACAAAAAGCACAACTTTTCAGTAGACAGCAAGTTGTCTCTATCACATCATATCACTCACTGAGCTCCAAGCATAGCTTTTCTGAATCCTCGCAATAAGGCTTTCATTACATTTTCTTATTTGCACACTCATAATTTAAGAGCTATATTGTAAAATTCTACTTCTACTGAATTTTCTTCTTGCTCTCCAATCTGATTGGACTAGATCACCAGTTCCATAACACACCTGTCACCTCTCTATGAAATCTTTTACAGCTCTAACTCAAATTGTAACCTTTTTGCTAAGCTCTAATGTTACATGTTCTATACTTTACTTAACACCACCATTTTGAATCATCCACAAGCAATTCAACATGGCAGTATCAGTTAGGATGCTTTAGGTTACCATTAATAGGAAAACTCTACTCATTCTATCTTAGACCATAAGTAGATTTATAGCCCCATGTAACAAGACATAGAACAGGCTGCAGGCACAGTTAAAATGTACATCAAAGCTCTGAATCCTGTTGTCTGCATTTTCCTTGGTTCTGCCCTCCTCTACATTCTGGCTTCATCCTCAAGCTGATGAAAAGATAGATGCAACAGTTCTACATGTCATGTGCAGATATAACATCATTCATAAAAATAAGTGTATCACTTACTTTAAGAGAAAAACTTTACAAAAGTTCTATGAAATTAGGCCCATGCTCATTCCTAAATCAATGATTGGCAAATGAAATGAGATTACCATAGTTAGCTTAGATCAAGGTTTTTCAGTCTTTGAAGTACTGACATTTGGAACTAGATAATTCTTTGTTGTGGAGGGTTATTCTATGCATTGCAGTATTTTTAGTAGTATGCCTGGCATCTACATCCTACATGCCAGTAGCACTCCCCACTTGTGATAACCAAAAATGTCTCCAGCCAATGCCAAATGTCTCCTGGAGGGTGAAATCACTCCCAACGGAGAATCACTGGCATACGCTAACCATGATCTATCCTTAGAATATAAATCAGGGTCATTGCTATGGTCTGAATGTGTCCCCCAAAATTCATGTGTTGGAAACAATTTCCAGTGCAACAGTGTTGGGAGGTGGGGCTTTTGGGGAGGTATTTATGTCATGAAAGCAGAGCCCTCGTGAATGAATTAATGCCACTATAAAAAGAGCTTATGAGAACGAGCTCACTCTTTTGCTCTTCTGCCATGTAAGGAAACATTCATCTCTGTGGGCCCTTCTACCTTCTGCCATGTGAGAAAACAGAAGGAAGACTCTTACCAACCAGATGCCAGCACCTTGACCTTGGACTTCCTAGCCTCGAGAACTGTCATAAAATAAAATTGTTGTTCCTTATAAACAACCCAGTCTGTGGCATTCTGTTATAGCAGCACAAATGGACTACAACAGTCATCTTCCCTTAATAGAGAAGATAAGAAATAAATGTTGGGTAAGCAATCAGTAGTTACCACTATGATGTCCAAAACCAAAATTCTTTTCTACTCCACACCTCCAGAAATATATTTCTTCTTCTGAATACCCAATACGAACATATAACTGTCTAGATATTCAATGGCCCAAACTAAACTAAGAACCCTGGCCTCGTCTTGATACTTCAATCAAGTTGAAGTTCATGAAGTTCAAGATGAAGTTCATTACCCATGTTCAATTATCAGCAACTCCTAGCACTACCACTATGAAGCACTCCATGAATTTGTTCTCTTCTCTCCATTTCCACTGTCACCTACATATCTCAGGGGTTACTTCCTCACTGTTGCTTCCTTGGCTTTCCTCCAGTTTTGACAGTTATCTTTTAAAGGACAAATCTGATCTAATCACTCCCCAACTTAAAACTATTTTATGGTTCTTCATCACTCACAGAACTAAACTGAAAATCTTCAGCCTGTTATATAAAGCCCTTAATGACTTATCACTTGCCCACTACTATGGCTCCAACTCCAGCCACCTTGCTTATTGTATTCTTTAGCCATTCTAGATTACTTGTTGTTCCTCAAACAAGATGTGTCAAAACATCGGTAACTTGTTTGTGTTAAGTCCACTGCCTTGAGTGGCCTCACACTCTTAAATCTTCATCCTTCTTTGGGTCCTCCAAACTTCTCATGCATTATTTCATTTTTGGTTACTTCTATTCTCCCCATGAGAAAATTAATTACTGTAACAGCTGTAGCACTATATCATTTATAAAACTACAATTCTAATTGAAGCACATAATGTATCAAATTATAGCTTTATTTGTGAGTCTGCATAGCAAGATCATGAGCTACTAAAGGTGATGAATTACCTCTATCTGTATCAACAGATTCTGCCACCATGCTTGGAACCTAATAGGACAGCTCTAAGTATGGGTCTTGAAACGGATTGACTTGAACTCATTTGAATATCTGTACCGAATTTTAATAATGTGGTACAAATCCAATCAGTGACTAAATCCAATCAGTCAATTAAATATATTTATCTCTAATAACTATCCAAAGTATCTGAAAAATGCATTTCTCTTATGAAATGTTAATAAATGTTTACTTAACAGTCAAATAGCTTAAGTCCAAAAGGTGAAGAGCAGTGTAACAAAAAGTCAGCTACAACACCTACCAAATCATCAAAACATTAAGAGGGATGATAATTTCCAACTCTCTGCATGATTTAGAGGGCCTGTTACATATGTGCATTCCTAGAGCCTAACCAAATCCCTCCTCATACTTCACACCAAATAATGAACAGGTTATATTTCATGCTCATGTTGAAAGCCCCAGTGTCTAACAGCTTACTTTGATCAGGGTGAACAGCACCTGTGGTTATCTGCCAAACCTTACTGACCCCTCCTGTCCTTTGTAGAGAACCTTAATTGCATTAGCCTGTTGGCCACGATGCAAGGGTACGGTACAGTATTCTGGAATGCTCTACTTTCAAGGACTTCCTAATTTTTAGCACACATAAAACCGATCTCTCAAACATTAAAAAGACATAATTAGTGCCCTGATAACACATTGCTAAATCCTATATCTAAAAATGGGATTTGAATAACAACGCTACAACATGGTCCTGTCCTCTCTGTCCCTTAGGCTCTTTTTTAGCTTCATATTCCAGGAATATCCCAGGACCCAGCTTTTACCTGTAATGACAAAACTGCAATAGGCCCCAAGAAAGAGAAAAAAGCTAGTGCGAGCACTGGGTGTGGCATGACAGTCCTACCTTTCACTAATAATCTGGTGACCACAAACACTGCCTTAATAAGGCACTGCACTTAAACATCAATTTTATTTTTGTTTCCTGCCCAGCCAGCTGGAATCAAATGATAGTTCCAGCTAAATGACTGCTCCATAGAGGAAGCAAGCGAATATTAGTGATGGGTACATAAAAAGCATAAATGTTGAAACAGATTAAGGCGTATTCTCACACTGCCATATCTTAGATACAGTTTATTGGGCTGAAGAGACATTACTTCTCCGCTGACCCTCACCCTATTTACAAGTGCAAAAAAAAAAAAAAAAAGAAAGAAAAAAAAATCAGGTTTCTCAGAAACTCCTGTTTGCATTTAGGTAGTCTAAGATGGAGCTACTGCATTATAAAACAAAAGCTCCATTTTTCTTCAGGACAAGAAAATCATAGCTAGCCATATGTCATCTTTATATTTTTCAACAGAATCTGGATCTTTTTCTTTATGTGTTCCCTTTCTCTTTTTTAAAAAACATTGATACAGCGCACTTTATATTTTCTATATTGCAATTACCAAATTGTGGTTTTCAACACTTTATCTAATTTAAAGTTAAAAGCTAAATTATTTACTTTTTGCTGAGAATAGCTTTAATAGATACTCTCTCCGAAAAAGTCTAAATCCTCGTTTGTTCCTCTCTTCAGTATTCATCACAAACACAGTTCCTTTCAAGCTTCACATTACCCTTTCAGTCCTTTCTCTATAGAGACAGTGGTGATGTTTTTGAGATTTGGTGGAATCTGTCTCTTGTAGTTCACTCTCCACATTATAAAATCTACTAGAACTCACTTCCCTACTGTAGAAGATTGCAAAAATAGCTTGAACTGTCTAAATGCATACCCTTTGAAATGTAACTTTGCCTCTCATTAAGAGGCAAAGTCTATCTCCCCTCCCTTTGACTCTGGACTGGTCTTTTTACTTGTTTTGACCAACAGAATATGATGAAAGGGATGGTATGCCAGTTCCAAGAATAGACCTTAAGAGGATTTGCACACTTCCCCTTGCTCTCTTAGAATCGTGCTAGCCACTATGTAAAAAAGCCTAAGTTAGCATCTGTGATGATGGGAGCCCACAAGAAATGGAGTAAGAAACCCCAGCTGAGGTCATCCTAGAGCCAGGGCTTACCTGACTCAGCAGCTTATCACACAGGCATCATCAGTAAGACCAGACAAGATCAGAAGAACTGCCCAGCTGAAAATTTTGACCAACAGAACCAGGAGCCATATGAAATGGTGGTTGTCTTAAACAACCACCATTTAAGTTTTGAAATAATTTGTTACACAACAAAAGCTAACTAATATAGCTGCCCATATACATTTTTAACAATCCAAACTCTTCTCTCCCTGCCATTTTTCTTTTTATATGATAGGCAAAATGTTTCTCATCAATTAGGCTATCCGTTTATCCAAACATATATTATAATGTCTTTTTTTTTCCTTTTTTGAGACAGGGTTTCACTCTGTCACCCAGGCTGGTATGCAGTGGCACAGTCACGGCCCACTGTGCCTTGACTTCCTGGGCTCAAGCAGTCTTCCCATCTCAACTTTCTGAGTAGCTGGGACAACAGGTGCATGCCATCATGCTCAGCTAATTTTTTCATTTTTTGTAAAGATGGAGTCCTGACATGTTGCTCAGGCTGGTCTTAAACTCCTGGGCTCAAGTGATCCTCCCACCTCAGCCTTCCAAAGTGCAGGGATTACAGGTGTGAGCCACTGTACCTGGCCTATTATAAAGTCTTAAAATGCAACACAAAAAGTCTCCCTATTCCCAAAGTATTTAGAAAGGGCATTCTTGGTCAAAATGATATTAAAGGAGGTATTGTATAAAATGTCCCTCAAATCAAATATTTAAAATTCTAATTCATACAACTGTCATATAATGTAGAAACAAATATTTTCATATTTCCTTTTAGGATTTTAACCTGCTATGTACCAGATATTTTGTAAATTATATCTCTTTTCATCTTTTCTATCAGAAGATAATCTTAATGATTATTTTGTTAATAAATAATAATAAATAATCTTAATAAATATTTTGTTCTAGGTCAAAAAGTGAGTAACAGATAGGATACTTAACTTCATATCTTCTGATTCCAGGCCCATTTTTATATTATTATTATTAATACAATTTTAAATAAATAGAGATGGGGTCTCACTATGTTGTCCAGGCTAGTCTTGAACTCCTGTGCTCAAGTGATCCTCCCACCTCAGCCTCCCAAAGTGCTAGGATCACAGGTGTGAGCCACCGCACCCAGCCAAACCATACTGGCCATCTTGACTTTAAGAGTATGTGATTAACTTGCCCTAAATTCCTTATGCCTTAGATATACTAAGTTTTGCATCAACTTGTAGAACACATTCCTTAAGTGTCTTTGTTTACTCATTCATTCAGGTGGCAGATGCAGCATATGGATATGCACTCTCTTGATCCTTGAATCTTGGGGTTTGCCTACCTTTTGTTTCTGCTTTGTCTCTTCTCAGAGGACATGACAATGGGGATTAAGCCACCTTCTCCCACCTGTTTCTACATGCTTTCCTGCCAAACAAATCAGCCATCTCCTCTAAAAATTATTACTTTTTTCCAGCCCATCTTCTAATCTATGACTGAAATACATAGAGGAGGAAAAAGATAAAATGCAAATCAAAACACGAAAATATTCATTAAATCTAAGAAGCCAACTTACTGTCACCTATGAGAATCACCCTGGCCCTTGGTTATACCAATTATAAGCCTTCTGGACAAAGTGGGCTTCTTTCTCAATATTTTGACATGATAGGTGTTTAGTAAATGTATGTTGAGGATTAATAATAATGCAAAAAGTAGAAACTATATTTTCCCTCTCTGGCTTCATGTTGCATTCAAAGGAATTATCCTTTATGGCAGTTAACTTGAACTTCATGTTTTTTCCTTGCTAAGGGCTATTAACATTAATATTGCACCACAGAGGGGATTTTTGTTTTTCTTCTGATAGCCATCTTTCAACAAGTCTGGCTGCAAGTAAATGAGATCAGCATTTCAAGAGCCAACTATTGTGTGGCTTATTGCCTATACTTGCTAAACTTGTCATTCCCCATAGTTTGCCTCTGTTTCTATCACTGACTTTATCTTGTAATGAAAATTAATGCCCTGGTTTAAATGAGTGATATGAAATATGATCTATTATGCCTGCTGGCAAACAGTATGTTTCACCTCATTACCACATTCTTAAAGAATAATTAGCATCTCTAGGGATGAATTGGATAGCACATATCCAACATTTGCAGATACCTTTATTCACATTGTTAAAACACAGTGGTTCTTTCCTTTCCACACACTAAGCCTCAGTTATAAATTTTACGAATCCTGAACATTAAAATTATTCTCTGGGGAACCAAGATTGTGTTACTTTTAAATCAGTTATACGCTAGTGGAACCGAGAAACTTTCTACTTGCATACTTGTAAAATTGTCACTATTGTCTTATCTTTGCATTGCTTCCAAAGTTACTTATTCCCTCTAAACACTTTAATTGAAGTTGAAAACTAAAATGGAAAACTGACACCATTTAGCTGAAATATTTACTCTCAAAACTCATAAGTGTTCATGACATATTCAGATAATTGAGATCAATATTATGCCTTTGCTCAATTATTGGAGAGCTCACAAATCACTATCTAAATCAATCTCTCAGTTGGATGCAGACATTGAAATATAAACTTAATGTAAGTTTAATGTACTTTAAATTACCTTTATATATTGACAATCTAGAATGCAAATATTAACTGAAGTATGTTATTCACTAATTTCAAATAAATTTGAATCTAAAATTAACTGCACAAAATACATTTCACAAAATCTACTCTTATCAAAAAATAAACAAGGTTATTCAGAGTATGAAACACATTGAGCCTTTGTTATCAGTCCCTTGGTTTAATTCTTTTTTTTTTTTTTTTAACGATTTCTCTGAATTCTATTTTTTCTCAAATGTGCTAGGACTTTAGTTTCTTATTCCCTTAAAACATTTTGAAGCTTGTCTTATTTCTTTAAAGCGAGGGTTTTGTTGTATAATCTGTCTGACAATTATAAAACCTTAAGTTGTGTGGTTCTATTTCAGTGGTTGGTTGTTTCTGCTGGTTCTTATCCTGGGTTCCTAGATTCCTTGTATGCTTGCTTAAATTTGACTGTGATCTGCCCAAGTTATTCATGGAACTATTTTGGAATTCTTGGAGGCTTAGGACTGGCATTTCCTTCTGCTACACACACACAAAAGTACCACCTGTTCAGAACAACCTTAAACTAAATCCACACCTAGCTCTGTGTTAACTGCCTAGGGAAGGTGTATTTAAGCAATGAGTCCTTGAAAACACCAGTGATTGGCTAAAACTTCTTTGCTCAAAGATGTGTTTATTTCATTTGGTTTGATTTTGGGGCCATCTTCTGCTAAGCACTAAAATGAATCAAGCAGTTTCCTGAGAGGGCCAGGAGAGTTTACTCATTATCCTGAGGTATAGCCCTTGGAATCTCAGCTTCATGCAGGGAGTATGTCCCCTCTTAAAACCCCTACCATGGGTAGGCCTTGGACTCAGGTTGGCCAGGTTATGCAACTGGCTAATGTCCTCAGACAGAAGCAGCTTCAGTGTTCCCCCAACCTCTGAGTTCTCATTTTCTTCTGAGATTTTGACCAGGCAATTCCTTGTTATTTTTCATCGTTCTCATGCTTTTAAGATTATACAAGTATTCATCAAAAATTTTTTTAGTGGTTTTCAGTAGCAAGGTTGTTCTGACTATCCTAGTTTACCATGTTTCCAGAAATAGAACTTTGCTTTGGTTTAATAAGCTCTATTAAAGCGAACATATTCCAGTTGTCTAAAGTGTTTGTTTTAATTATATATTTTAATTGCAAATCACAAACATAACTCAAGCTACCTTAAATACCTGGAGGTAGTTATAAGGATATGGGTACACAGAACCCCAGGAGTAGCTGAACAATCCAGATCACAGGAAGAGGAGGAGCTTTTTACATTGGACCACATAGAGATAAGAAGATCCAGAACAGCAGAAGACTGGTCTTTGCCCTACCTTAAGAGTTCTCCAACTTAAGAGAAAATAAGGATCATATAGATTGAAATACAGATTGCTGGGCCCCATCCAGTTTCTTAAGTAAAGCCTGGTAACTAGCATTTATACTAAGTTCCCAGTTAATGCTGATGCTGCTGGTCCAGGGACCACCTTTTGAGAACCATTGCCCTACTGCATTATTGTTCAAGAATGAAGTCTCAAGTTAAATTACTCAGATTCTGGTCCTAATTACCCAACTACTGGATATATGAACTCAGACATGTTATCATGCCTCCTTATGCCTTGGTTTCCTCATCTTGGTGACTTAGCTACCTAATCTGTGAAACAGGGATACTGGTAGTATTTACCTCAAGAGTTTTGCTGAGAAGATTAAATGAAATAAAAGATGTGAAATGCTTCAAATAGTACCTAGTACTGAGCAAGCACTTGGCAATATCAGCTATGATTATTACTATCATAGTATTATGATTATTACTATCACTCACCCATCTTAAATAAATCATATTTCAGTATTTACACTTCCTTGTATATGTCTAATTTTGCTTCCCACTACTAAATTCCTTTTTAACTCTCTCTTTCTTCTTTCTCTCTCTCCTTCTCCCTCTTTCATGCTTTTAAGATATTCTAGCATCACCTCCTTATAACTTTAGTTTACCATAACCTCATAGAATAGACTCAGTATGCCTCTCCTGACTGTCTTTACTCTGTGGTTTATTCCTTTCCAATCTTAAGAGTTGATTAATCACCCATTATATACTTAATTATGTCCATCTTTCCCAATTTAAATTCTAAAAATGGAATCTGACTAGTCCAGATTGTCATTTGGTACCACGCCAAGTCACAGATTACTGAGTCCATTAATTCCCTGCCCTTGCAGTAGGTCACTCTCCCCATGCAATCAGTTGCGGTGCAGCAGGATGCGGGAGGGTGAGTTAGAAGAAAGTAAGGCTGCATAGGGACGCTCTTCAGGCATTGCCTATGAATGGCAAGGAGTCACTTAGAAAGGTCTGAGCATGTGACAGATTGACACCTCTAAGAAGTATCATTATAAGTTTAAAAAATATTACATGTTGTTGCTCTATCTGTTCTCATTAAAATTAAACACTGTAATTAAATTTATTTATATGAAATTACTTACTATTTCATATAGACTTTATTCAAATATACCCTTGAGCTCTCATTTCATGTGGTTCATTCATGTTAAGATCACTGGAGGTTGTCAGTACTAAGTATAGCCACACCTCAGTAAGTGAATAAGAGACCAGGAAGAAACTTAACCACCCAAGGATAAAGTTCCAGTAACTATATATTTATATTACCTGTTTTTAAGTTAATATTAGATCCATAAGTCAGAAAGCATGATAAAAGGGATAATTTATGGATACTGCCTGACAGAGTGATACTCAAAAGAAAATCCATGCTACAATCTTGAGGAGCACAGTAAATATCAATATGGGTCAAAACAATAATCCAACTCTTCCTAAAAAAATAGCATCAGATAAGAATTCTATATAAAGTGTAGTAGTTGCTTTAAAAACACCACTTGAAATATTAACCACTATAACCCTAACTTCTTACAGAAATACTGGTTATGGATCCTTCAGCTACGAATTTTTCAAACTCTTTACTTATTTGTCTTGTTGAAACATACCCTCAACATGCACAACTTTTTTCTCCTTCACCCTCCATTTCACCATGCAAACTAGTAGTAAATAATATAGGCTTCTCTTCTCAAAATGTCCATTAACAAGTAATTCTCTCTCCTGAATTTATTTTATATAATCCCATGAGTTAATTCAATTTGGTTAAGAGAGTTGTAAACTATTCTTAATTGTACACATTTGTTTTTCATTCAGGAACTGGCTCCCTTCCCATGAAGAATGAGGACCTATATCTTTACAGACTCTATCACAGAGTTAACAGTTCCTGGGTCCTAGAACATATTTTCTCTTTTTGACCTGAACAAACAACTTGCACAATCAATTATATACACATGTTCCTCCTATTAGGTGAGACTGTCTCATATAATTTAAACTTTTATTTAGTAAGAATGTTAGAAATGTTATAGCACATAAAACTTAGAACATGAGTAATTGGATAACAGAGAGCTATGTGTAAGTGACTTTAGGTGATTTACAGCATTTCTCAGAGCCTTACCTTTCTAATCTGTAAAACAGACATAAAAGTACCTACCCCATGCCAAAATTGTGAGTGTTAAATGAGATAATATACAAGAGCATCAGGCAGAATATTTATTTTTAAGAAATAAAAATTTCTTTCCTTCTACAATATATTATAACAGAGCCAGCATTAAAATGTAAAGTAGCTCTTTATTTTTAACCAGGCATTTAGGAAAAGATACTGTGAAGCTCCTGGAAAAACTACCATGAACTTATTCCAAAAGCTAATTAATATGAGGAGCCATCTTGCAGCAAAGAGTAGAAACACTGGTAAAAGATATCATTTTAGATAAAATCATTTTTGTCTCAAACTTCAGCTTAGATCCTCCCTCAAGTGGATCCTTCCAGCAACTAAATCCTCATTTTTGAAATCTGCCTTTGTTTCCCTGTAATTTCTGCCAGCCCTTGACCCCAAACTTCACCCTTGGAATTTTCCCTTAGGCCTAAGTTCACCTTGTGGTTGTCAGCCTGTCTCTGGCGGCCCCAGAGCTGGTTCTCCGGTGTCTGCTTCAATGTCGCCATTTGCCTCTGTGCGTTTGCACCCAGATCTGGTATCAGCTCTCCCTCACATTTTGCTGCAGAAAACAGAATCTCTCCAGGCATGATCAATTTACCAGTGTCCTGGGTTTTGGGGCCTAGGTACTCCTGGAATCAATGCTGCCCTTTTCCAGACAATCTCACTCAGAGGACAGATCTCTGTTCTTCTCACGCCCCTAACCCTGTTCCTTAACCTTTGGGTTATGATAGCTGTGAGTATAAAGAAAGAAACAAATAAGTTAGCCAAGGGAAAAACTTCTGTGATTTGAGGGAGGCAAGAAGGACATGGACACTAACATTGGACAGAAGAACAAAGATCCTTTAAAAGTCTGAGAGTTTTGCATAAACATCATCAGTGTTAAAATACCTGGGACCTGTGCTCTTAACCAACATCTAAATCTCTTCCACACTAAAAGCTTTCAATTTAGGACCCCAGGGTATTTTATTCCTTTAGGATATTGTTGACACTTTTATTATCAGGGACAGTGTCAAAACTGATTCACTTAACTACATATCTTTGGGTTATGGTCAACACTGCTGAAATTCATCTATCCTATCTTGTTAGCCTCTCTGCCTGACTTCATCACTAAGATGGGTAAAATTTCTTTCTCCTCTGATGAGTCTATTCCTAAACTGATGGCATGATTACTTCTGGCTTCCCCACTTTTCTTATTTATTGGGAACCATGACTATCAGAGCTAAAGTTTCAAGATCAAGCTAAAATAACACAAGCACAACTTTTGTTCAGTTTATTTTATTACAGCAGTGTCCAAGTCATATTTTGAGCACCTTAATACAAGTTACAAGTACCCGGAGGATATGCACTCAAATAAACACTAATGAAAGTGTAAATGAAAGTTCTATATGACATCAGCAAAGCTTGCCTTGCTGAAAATACAACTTAATTAAAACAAATGATTGCCATTCATTTAAAAAATATATGGAGATCTTAAAACTTATCAAGGCAGCCCCCTTTGAAAAGTAATGACAATGTCAGTTATTCCTTTCCAGGCAAAATTGAAATATAAACTAGAGTGTAAGTCTTCTCATAGAAACAGAGAAAACCATTGTTCTAAAATACTCTTCACCTCTTTTTTCCCTCAAGTGCAAATCGCACAAAGTATCCTACACAGAAATTCTTTTTGTTCCCTAACTAGTAAAGCTGGAATGCCTGCTGCAAGCTTGTTTCAACAGGGTGACGATCCAGAAACTTATCCTATGTACATGGTCAGTTTTAAAGATGGATACCAGTTTAAAATATGATTCCATATTTAGCGTTATGCTTTCTCTTATACTTAAACTTAGCACCTGGGGGGATTAATTAGATTACTATTAATAAAATCTTAAAAATTAACCTAAAAATTATGGTCAGAAACCACGGATAAATTATCCCAAAATTCTGTTTTGTGCCAAAGTATTTATGTCGTATACCATCAAAATGATTTACCTGTGTAGACAAACCAGAGTTGTGTTTAGTCATGTTTCATACACTTTCATATAGTAATCTTGATTTTTATATAGTATCTACTTCCTAAACCATAAAATGGTTTCCTAGTCTAGATAAAAGACAGTTGTCATTTTAGCAATGTTTCATTTACTTTACTTGTCTGACTCTTTGATGGTGAAATTAATAAACAGTGAAAGTACCAGTAAACAGGCAGCAGTAAAAATGAAAAGTGAAAGAGTTGAGATACCACTGTAATACCACTTGAAGTTAACAGGCCCATGGAGAAAGGGTTTTGACTGCAGACACATACAAACTAAAGAATGTGACAAGGAAAATGGGATGGGCAGGTAGGGTCTCAGGAGACAGATATTTGGCTATTAATAAGATCACAAGTCTAACCATCTTTAGCACATCTACATTGGGCCTCAGAAGAAGCTCAGACCTCAACCAAAAACAAACAACAACAACAAAAAAGCTCTACCACCTCCCAACTTGAGTGTCTGACTGCTCTCCCACTTCACCATCTCCTTTTTGCCTTTGAGTCTTGAACATGTTACCTCTGTCTCCATTCTCAATTCCTGCTACCACTACTTCCATTCTCCCCAACTACACCTGTGCCCCTTCCCCCAGGTCTTACTACAATACCTCTGCTTGGGGAAACTTCCCAGCTCCTTGTCCTAGCCTCATACTCACTTTCCACTGGAAGTGGAGAAATTAATAAACAATAGGAAAATAAGAGAATATAATGATGACAGCTTCAGATTTTGGAGATGAACTGGTTTCAAATCTTGGATCTACCATGTACTAGTCACGAGAACCTGACAGTAAAACTTCACCTTCCTGAGACTCCATTTCCTCATACACGAAATGTAAATAATAATAATAATACTTTGTAAAGTCGTCATGAGGATTAAATTTGTTAACACATATAAAGCACTAAGAATGGTGCCTGATGCATAGTAACTGTTCAAACAGCATTACTTATTAGTATTACTTCCATGAAACCCGGATTTTCCACATTCTATAATATGATGTATCATATTAATACTATACTATAATTCCAATTTTCTTGACGTTACCTTCCATACACTGTACGCTCCATAAGGGAAAGGACCTTGTCTGTCTCATTAATTGTTGCATTCTGTGCACAGAATACAGTATGAGACATAGAGCAGGCACTCAATAAATATTCAATGAATAAATACATGTTAAAAAAAAAAGTGAATTATTATCAAACAATGGCTCTGCCTCCACACCATGGGTCTATTCTTCCATGTTGAGGAACTGTTGCTGTAACCCTGCAAGCCCACTCCCCATTGTCAGACATGTTCTCCACTTACAACTACCTGGACTCGACAACTCTAGAATTACTCCCTGGATTCTCCTTCACTGACTTCCACTGTGCATTACCTTTGAGACTTTTTGACTTGGGTCGGCTGTTGGAATACTCTCTATCCAACTTGATGACTGGCTCCTAGACAAAACCACTCAATTCTTACACCTTCTAGGTGTTTGAACTTGGTTTCTTTTCTGGACTATTTATACAACTTTGCACCATAACTCCACAAAAGAAATGCCTGTTCCAGCTTACCACCTGGGCAAGTATTTCCTCACATCTAGTCCATATCCTATTCCCACCAGTAAATGAAGAAATTGGCAATATCATACCCCAAAACATGACTTTGCTCACCAATGTGAAGCTCTAAAAAAAAGAAGAAAAGAATTACTTCTGAATATCAACTAGAATTCCATCATTTGTTATTTTCTCATCATTATAGTACAGTAACAATTGGTATAATTAATAATGGCCTGATTCAGTGCATTCAGTATCATTTTACTCTTCTGTGCTTTATTACTTATAATGTTTAAGAGTTGTCCATATTCACGATCCCATTACATTGTCCATGACATGTAGTGAAAAGCATTTCACACTAACAAAATCATGGGATGACATTAGCAGGTTAGAGACAAAAGTCCATACCAAAGATACTAAAACAATGTTATTTCATCAGTCAATTTTTAAAAATGTATTGAATTCCTACTATTGCCATGTAGTAAGATAAAGGATAGAGATAGAAAGATGAATAAATTATATTTCCTGACTTTCAAACTTCACAAGTTAGTGAATTTAAATTTAGGTTAAAATATTACTTAAGCATTTGCAATAAAAGCATAGTTTTCCAATTTTGTTCTTCAAACACTTAAAAAAACTGGTGCCATCCTGACCTTGAAGGATAGCTGCTCAAAATCATCTCTTTTGAAGTCTATTATTTCTATTAAATCTCCCTAAATCTATACAGAACATATGCAAAAGGATTCCCTTTACTTATGACCCTTCATGCTTTGGTCAGGATAGAATCTAATAGAATCACCAATTCATGATAATGTCCCTGTCTTAACATTCCAGGAAACATCACAGGAAAGGCAGCGAGGGAAGCAAAGTTCAACAGCCATATGACTGACCTTTCCACAATTCTCCCCATCTGTGCAGTGTACTCACATTACTGATACAGTTAAAACAGTGAAAATGTGTTCATATGGCAAGAAGGAAATAGGGGAAGGACAACATTCTCAAGTGTTTATAATCACAGACAGTACAAAAAACAGGTTCCAGCCAAGTTATGTTTATATGTCTACATTTTTCTTCTAGTACAGCTATAGCTTTTCAGGAACAGATGTAATTTGTGCTTCTAAATCTTCAACCATCACCTGCAGAAGTATTTCTGTTCTATCTATTAATATAGTTCCAAGGAACACTAGAGAGTTAGCCTGACATTAGCAGGAATACCCAGGTTTGAATCCACCACCTGAGAAGGTCTTGGATGAGCTATTTAACCTCTCTGATCTTCCTCTACAAAATGAAAGAAATAACAACTAAGTCACAGATTTGTTACAGGAACTAATTTTTTAAAAAACTGCATGAAGATGCCTAATACATTTTGACTCTCTATTGAGTCAAAAATTAATTTTTAAAAAAGGAAAAAGAAGAATGGAAAGAGGAAGAAAAATATGAGGAAAAGAAAGAGGAAGAAAAAAAGGAGGAATAGCAGGAAGACAATAAAAGAGTTTCTGTTTGTTTCCGGTTTTTTGTGTTTGTTTGTTTGTTTATTTGTTTGTGACAGGGTCTCTCTCTGTTGCCCAGGCTAGAATGCAGTGGTGTGATCAAGGCTCACTGCAGGCTCCACCTCCCAGGCTCAAGCAATTATCTCACCTCAGCCTTCCGAGTGGCTGGGACTACAGGTGTGTGCAACCATGCCCAGCTAATTTTTGTATTTTTTGTAGAGACAGGGTTTTGCCATGTCGCCCAAGCTGGTCTCGAACTCCTGATCTCAAGTGAGCCACCCAGCTCAGTCTCCAAATTGCTGGGATTACAGGTATGAGCCACCACACCTGGCCTGGAAGAGGTTTTAAATCATGAATGTCATCAAGAATGGAAATTGTAATCCCCTGGCTTCAAAAGGACAACTGCTATAAAGTTAAATAATTCTTTTAAAAGTCATTTGCTGGCAGTTTTCTTGAGTGCATAAGTGAATAAAGAGTGAATTCATTTTACAAACCTAAAGGGGCTGAGAAAATGGCATGGGCATGTTGAAGACGATCCTGAAAAATGTACATATCCTCCAACAAGCCTAGTTACCGTCCAAACGACATGACTGCCAAGACGTGTTGAGAAGTGCTGGTGAGTCAGGCAGCAGACACTTTCAGCACTGCCTCTTCTATCTGTATTTTAAATAAGGTTGATTTTTTTTTTTTATCATTTTTACTTGATTCGTCAATTCAACCAATTATCGAACACTTTACCTTCAATTCTGTACTCCAGCACCCTGTAGTGGAGTAGAGGATGTATAAGAATATCTATGAATAACCAAAATCCAAGGAACATGACAATACAGTAAGAAATGGAAATTAAACACACTGGGGACTCCAAGGAGGGAGGAATTACCTATAATGGGAGTACTCTGAAAGGTTTCATGAAGAAAACACCATTCATGCATTGTGCCAATATATTTTGGCATTTTCCCATGTATCAGATATCATTTAAAGAGTTAGAAACATATCAGTTGATTAAGATAGATGAAACTTACACTTTAGGGGAAGAAAACAATAAATAAGCATATACATGAAAATATTATAATAATAATTGGTCTTTGAGTAATAATGACAATTGTTTTTGAATAAATTAAAATAGGGTAATCTGATGGAGAACAATTAGGGGCAGCAGGAGGCAACTTCAGATAAAGCGGCCAAGAAAGATCTCTTTGAAGTTCAAGCATTTTAGCTGAGACCTGAAAACATTCTCAGCAGAGAGAATAAAGCCAAGGTCTTGAAAGGAGAATGAGCTGCATATAATAGGCATTCATAGGAAGATGAAATGTATTGAAGAGGGGAAGGATAGAAGGAGAGGGCACAGAGAAGCAATCGGGCCAGATCTCACAGGCTCTTACAGGCCATAGGAAGAAATTTATATTTTATTTAAAATCTGGCTGGGCGCAGTGGCTCACGCCTGTAATCCCGGCACTTTGGGAGGCTGAGGGAGGTGGATCACTTGAGGTCAGAAGTTCAAGACCAGCCTGGTCAACAAGATGAAACTCTGTCTCTACTAAATATACAAAAATTAGCCAGGCATGGTGGCAGGCACCTGTAATACCAGCTACTCGGGAGGCTGAGGCTGGAGAATCGCTTGAACCCAGGAGGCGGAGGTTGCAGTGAGCTGAGATCATGCCACTGCTCTCCAGCCTGGGCAACATGAGTGAAACTTTGTCTCAAAAATAAAATAAAATAAAATAAATCTATGGGAAGCTGCTGGAAGGTTTCTAATTTACAGATGATGAGATTTATATTCATTTTTAAAAGACTGCCATGATTATTATGTGGATGGAAAAAGAGCAGCAGAGACCAAGTGGAAAGTTATCACAGAAGTAAAAGAAATGATAGTGTCTGGGCAATAGCAGAAACTAAGAGAAATGGACAGCTTCCAAGTGCATTTTGAAGTTAGAAGGAGCAAAACGTCTGATTATATGTGTGTATGTTGAAAACAGTTTGACTTGACCATTTAGAAGACTGGTAGGGAAAGAGTGCAAATATCCTACCATTTAGACTATGGGTAGATGAATATTGGTAGAATATTGGTAGAAAATATTTCCTAAGGAGAGAAAAGGGAAAACGAATTAATATTTATTGGTCATTTGCTATGTCTGTAAACTTCTTCATTTAATCTTCACTACAACTTATAGAGAAAGATATTATTATCATACCTTCTTTTTTCTTTTTTCTTTTTGTTTTTTTTTTTTTGTTTTTTTTTACGCTGAGGTCAAATTAGGAGAAAATGTGTTAAATTGCCCAAGATCAAATGACTAGGAAAGAACAGTTCCAGACCCGGGTTCACCTAACTCAAAGCATGTGTCCTTTTTTGATCTCCTGTCTTTCCCTGGGACAATGAGAAAGGTGAATGCAAAGACACAATGGCAGAAAAGGTATGAACAGGAAACAGACATCACTCAGTTTGACTAGAAAATACATGTATAAAGGGGAATAGTAAGAAACTGAACTGGCTACAGCCTTTAACAACTATCTCTTCTCCCAAAATTTCACCATGGTTATCCTATTTAAAAAATTGGTTTAAATAATCTCTCCAGATTCTAAATCCATTCACACAGTCTTATTGACTTCCACTGTCAATTTGTGAGTGCTTTTCGCCCATCCTGTAGATCTAATATTCCGTAAGAGCCCAAAAAGCCAGGTACAGTTGGCATGCACCTATAGTGCCAGCTACTCAGGAGGCTGAGGCAGGAGACCTGCTTTAGCTTAGGAACTTGAGGCTTCAGTGCACCATGATTACAACTGTAAACAGCCACTGCACTCCAGCCTGGGCAACATAGGGAGACCTCAAGCTGAAAGATTTCAAAAAGAGCCCACGCTTTCTAAGGCTGTAACACTGGGAATAGAACTTTGGTTCTCCTTTGCTCCACTCATAGGTGGCCCCTTTACTCCCATTCCCAGCTTTCTGGAATTCCCTTCCCCATCCCATCCCAAAGAATAATGGAAATTCCTAATCCCTTCTCACCCTCATCAGGTATGGCTGCCCTGGTCTGTCACAGTCCTCAGCCCACACCTGAACTCCAGATGTGGTTTTTAGAGCAGTTGTGTTCTCCTCAGTTAGCTGATGGAGTAATACTTGAGACTTTTTCTCCAGGTTTCCCAGCTTCATACAGAAATGCCCAAGCAGCTCACAAGGGTCTCACAGTGGCTGAGGAGGAGTTCTGGAGCCTACCCCAGCACTACACCATGAGGCCTAGCCGCACTCTCAGGTGGAAAACCAGTGAATGGCAGCCTTCCAGATAAGATCTGACCGATGGTGATGCTGCTTGGTCTAGATATCCCTGAGCCATTCTGGACAATCCCCTGAATCAGCCTTCGGCCAATCTGCCTGCCCCACAACGTGTGGCTTTTTCTAATCTCCACAAAGGCACTTGGATTAAGAAAGATGTTACCATGCAATAACAAAATTGTATAAATATACCAAGTAGATGTAATAATTTTAAATGTACACATCTAGATTTACAACATAGAGAATGAAAGATGGACCAAAGTATAAGGAGAAAAACAGATTATAGTGAGTGATTTCAATATATCTCTATCACAAACTGATAGCACAAGAAAATAAAAATAATTAGAAATATGGATTTGAATAATAGCAATATAGACTAATATTCCAGGAGCTATTCTAAGCATTTGATATATTAATTAATTTAACCAAAAAAAAAACTCTATGAGAAGGTACTAACATTATCTACATTTTACACACAAAGAAACTGACAATAGAGAAGTAATGCTCATATTAACAGAACTAGTAAGCAGCAGAACAAGGATTAAAACACAGATAGTCTACTCCATAACCTATGTTCTTAACTATTGTTTTTTCTTTTATTATTTTTTGAGACAGGGTCTCATTCTGTTGCCCACTGGAGTGCAATGCCACAATTATGACTCACTGCAACCTCTGTCTCCTAAGCTCAAGCAATTCTCCTGTCTCAGCCTCCCAAGAGGCTGGGACTACAGGCGTCCACCACCATGCCTGGTTAATTTGTATTTTCTAAAGAGATGGAGTTTAGCCATGTTGCTCAGGCTGGTCTCAAATTTCTTAACTATTGTTATATCACCTCTCTTTACAATATAATTAACAACTTGGTCTAAAATATATATAAAGAATTATACATCCAACAAGTGGAGGATACCTATGCTTTTCAAACACACTCAAAATATTTAAAAAACAATAATTGATCAAACTGGTTGACCAAAGAAGTCTCAACAATTAAAAAAAAATACGTGTATGTTTGGAAAGCAAAGATCACTTTTTTAAACCAAAGATTTATTAAAATGGAAACTTTTAAGGCAAATAATTTAACTTAGAATGGTCTGATTGATTAAGCATTGAAGACTTTTTTTTTTCAAATACTTACTTATTCCTCTTAATGGAAGCATTGTACCCTTTCACCAATATCTTCCCATTCCTCCCACTCCCGAGTCTCTGGTGACCACCGTTCTACTCTCTGCTCCTACGAATTTGATTGCTTTCGACTCTACATATAAGTGAAAACATGTCATATTTATCTTTCTGTGCCTTATTTCACTTAGCATAATGTCTTCCAGGTTCATCCATGTTGTCACGAATGTCAAAATTTCCTTTCTTTTCAAGATCGAATAGTATTTCATAGTGCACATATACCACATCTCTTTATCCATTCATCCATCCATGGATACAGATTGATTCTATATGTTGGCTATTGTGAATAACACTGCAATGACCATGAGAGTGCAGATATCTCTTCTACATACTGATTTCAAGTCCTTAGGATGTATACCCAGAAGTGTGATTGCTGGATCATATGGTAATTCTATTTTTAGTTTTTTGAGGAATCTCCACAGTTTTGAGGAATCTCCACAGTACTAATTTACATTCCCACCAACAATGTACAAGGGTTCCCTATCCACCACATCCTTATCAAGATTTATCTTTCATCTTTTTAATAGTAGCCATCCTTATAGGTGTAAGCTGATATCTCATTCTCGTTAAAAAAACACAGTCTTAAACAAGAAATGGTTAAAGTAGACATTACAAAGTATTTAGAATCAGATGAAGACAAAAGTACAAGAGATCAAAACTTTAAGATGGACTAAAGTGGCTCATGAAAACAAATGTACGACAAAATTAAAAGGTTTCAAATATCTGCATTAGAAAGTAAAAAGAAACATATAAATTTTAAAGTTAGAAAAGAACAAGAGAAGACAACTAAGCAAAGGAGAATCTTAAAAATAATAAAAATAGGGCCACAAATTAATAAAACAGAAAACAAAAAATTGGAGATGATCAATAAAACCAAAGCAGTTTCCTCCCAATAGAAACACTGATCTAGACTAATCATAAGAAAAACAGAAGTCACAAGTAATATTGGAAATGAAAACTGAGCCATTGGTATAGATACACCAGAGTTAAACTTCCTTTATGCTATTTTTTTATCTTCATTGCAATTCCAAAGGGAAAAAGTTTAGTTTAACCATCAAATATGATGACTATTTTTGAGTTTTTTGAGGAATTATTTTTAGATTAGAGAAGTTATTGTATATTCCTAGTTGGGTAAGAGTTGCTTATTTGTTTGCTAATAAATGAATATATAATTATATAAAATACTATTTATGTAACTATTTAGATGATCATATGATTTTTCTTTTTTTATCTACTAGTATAATTATTTGTTTTCTAGTGTTAAACTAATCTTTTTATTCTTGGGATAAAAACAACCTGGTCATTACATCTGCTCCTTTTTATATATTGCTGAATTGGTTTGCTAATATTGAATTGGGAATTTTTGCCTCTAGGTTTCTAAAGGAAGTTGACCTATAATTTTTATTTCTTGTAACATTCATATCAGATATTTGGTACCCAGGTTATGCTAGCCTAATGGGAAGTATTACTTTTTTTCTATTGCCAGGAAGTAGTTCAGTACAGTTATAATTATTTTTCCTTGAATACTTGGTAAAGATCTTCTGAGAAATCACCTGGGCCTACAGTTTTCTGTGTAAGCAAATATTTTACTATGAGAAAGACCTGTGTTTGAAAGGGAGAAATCTGGACATAAGGAAAGAATATAGAGGCAAGGAAATGTGTGATGATATGAGAAGTGACCTTTCAGTAACATGACAGATTAAGCTGACATGGAAGACAGTCTTCCTCCAAAACAGAAACACTGAGCAAAATACAGAATTTCCTTTTTAATAAATAGTTATGATGGAGTGGTAAGAATAAGGGGAAATATCTCAATGCCCAAAATAAAAAAGAAGCTCAAAACAGAAATAAACTTCAATTGTCACCACAGCAGCACAAAAATCCTGACATAGGATTTGATTATTTTAAAGTGTTAATGTCCATGTGGGCATGATTTTTATGGTATCAGCATTTTTGGGTTAGAGAGCTACAATAGAGTACTCTTTTATAAAGCTGAGCCCTATCAGTAAAACAAGGAAGAATTCCTCTCACTAACTCAAAAAAAACTGTCAAGAAAGCTTGCCATCTGTCAAAAAAATCTCCTGACAGAAATTGAAACCCTAAGCCAGAAACATGTAACAGATAATAGAGGTTATACTAGCTGTATAGTACTGGAATCCAAAGCCCAAAAATTAGTCCACAGGCTAATTTTGGAATCCCAACAAAAGCAAATGCAAACCCCTCTGTAGAAAGATTAGTAGTGCACAAGCCAAGGTGCAGCAGACTCCCTGTTCAAGATGCACTGACAGGAGGCAATTAGCAACCACACAAGGAAATAAACCACAATGACAGAGAATTAGTAGACCAAATAGATGGGAGAATTTGTACCACCGTAAGAAGTAGAAATAATAGAACAATATGAGACTCTAGTAATATAGAGCATATTATAAAAAAATAAAATAAGCAGATTTGAAAAGGAACCAAATGAATCTTCTGAAAAAAAAAAAAAAAACTATGATCATTGAAATTGAAAACTCAATGGATGGCTTAAAGAGTAAATTGGACAGAACTGAAGAGAAACGTATGAAAGATTTGAGGAAATCACCGCAAATTCAGCAAAGAGAAAAAAACAGAAAATATGAAAGGTAAAAAGGCTTAGAGAATGAGAAGATCTAAAATACACTCAACAAGGTTTTATGAAGGGGAGATTACAGACAGTGTGGAGAGGAAATAACTGAAAGACAAGAATTGTCCAGAATTTAATAAAAATCTGAGTGAGTTGGGGAGGCAAACCAGGTTCCAGTCAGGAAAGACAAAATCAGAACTATGCTTAGACACTGAAAAAGGCACTGCAGAAATAGGAAGACAGAGATAATTTTAAAATAACCACAGAGAAAACACAGCTTACCTGAACAGGGACAAAAATTAGACTGAGAGAAGACAACAACAAAAGAAGTCAGAAAACAATAAAATGCTATCGTCCATGGGCTAAGTTAGATATAGAATTTTACACCTAACTAAACTACTAATCAAGAAAGAAGTACATATAGATTCTCAAATAAAGACCAAAAGGATATCCTACTTGTATGTCATCCCTGAAAAAACTACTAGAGAATGTAAAGAATGCATAGGGTTGGTGGGGCAATAAGAATCCAAAATGAAGGAGTAGGGAGCTAGAAGCAACAATGAGTAAAGAAATCAAGAGACAAGTTAAATCTAAGGAAACACTGACTATGTAAACAAAATGACTAATTTGAGTGTGTTTAAAAACAAAGTGAAATAACCATACTACAGAGAGTAGGAGGAAGGTGATCAGAATAAAGCCCCCTAAGGTCCTTATGCTACACAGAAGCATAAAAACAGTGATTAACTTCAAGACAACCAAATCAAGGATAAGCATTTTTAAAAGAGAAAGATGCAATGTGTAATTTCTAAGCCAACAGCAGGAGGAAAAACAGAATTTTAAAAAAACTCAACAGTAGGAAAAGAGGGGGAAAGATCAACAAAAATCACAGTAAACAGAAAACATAAAATAAGATCATAGAAATAAGTCTATATTAAAAATCACAATAAAAGTAACAGGATTAAATTTGACTATAAAAATGGTTTGAAAATAAAGGAAGGGAAAATGTATCTGATTGATAAATGCCAATCAGATATGGAACAGTATTATTAATATCAAGCAAAGTGCATTTAAAGGCAAACAGTACTATTAGAGATTAAAATGGCCATATATTTAAAGATAAAATGAACAATTCACTAGAAAGATACAAAAATCCTTAGCCAGTACGTACCTACCAACATGGCCTTTATGCCCAAAATTGACTGGAATTATAAAGAGAAATTAACAAAACCATAATCGCAATGGGAACATTTAATATAACTTTTTAAAAAACCTGATAGATCAATTATGCAATAACTGATAAAGAGAATATTTGAGCAACATAAAAAGTTTGATCTTTTGGACATAGGTAGAACTCTACAGAAAATGATTAGAACTTTTTTTTTAGTACAAAAAGAATACAAAAAAATTCATTCTTTCTTTAAATAAAAGAAGGCACTCACTTTATTGAGTGCCTTCTGTATGCCAGGAAACTTACATGAGGCTCTACCAAATACAGTCATGAAAATTAAGTTCCTGCCCTCATGGAGTTTATATATAGTCAGGAAGATAGAACTTAAATGAACCAATTCACATCATCTTTAAAGACAACCAGTGCTAAATTCTATAAAGAAAAATAAAGCAAGTTAACAAGACAGACTCATGTGCAGAACTATGTTAGATGGGTAGTCAGGGAAAGCTTCCCTTAGGAGGTGACTTTTAGCCAAGAGCCATATGAAGTGATGTGCCAGTCATGCAAATCAAGGGTCTGAGGAAAGAGGGAACAGCAAGGGCAATGGCTCTGGAGAGGAACAGTGCCTGACATGTAAGAAACAATAATGAGGCCAATATGCTAAAAGTAATGTGAATAAGGACATCAGAAAAGGAAGCTGGGAATAATTACATCTTTCTTTCATTTTAAAAGGATCCTTCTGACAACTCTGGGGAAAACAGCAGCGAGACCAGTTAAAGTGGCTCAGGCTAGAGGAGTACCCGTAGAGGGAGATGAGAACTGGTCAAATTTAAAATGATCTTGAAGGTAGAGCGAAAATAATTTGTGGAGGGATCAGATGCGGGGTGTGAAAGAAAGAGAGGAGAACAGGAGGTCTCAAAGGGCCTTCTCCTAAATAAGTAAGAAAATCTGGCGCCTGTACTGAGATGGGGAACACTGGAGAAGACACATGTAGGGTGGGGAGGGTTGATGATAAATGTGAGGTAACTATTAGATGCCCCATGAAGATTTAAGCAGGCAGTAGGTTTCTCCTTGTCCCGCTTCTGTATTGGTGTTGCCTGCCTAGCCTCACTGGGCATTTAATGTTGAAACTTCCCAAAACCATCATGCAAAAGAAAACACTCAATCTGCTTTCTCCATCACAGAACTAATTCTACTCTCACTAACTCTACCCTTGTAATAGACTTTTCCAAGCACAATTAAACTAACATTTTGTGAATGACAATTACACTAAGTCCTTTCATAAATAGTACACAGACTCACTGAAACATAAATATCCTTCTTTGTGGAGGGAATTTTAGGTGGTGAATGAGAGATGATTGTGCACACCTTTTCCCAACTCTACATCCAGGCTTCATGTTGGTGTTTGAAATTGGCCATGGAGGAGTAACAACATCATACAAACTGGCAAATGCTACAAATAAAACCCTCTCCCTACCCCAAACTCCAGAGCCAGAGATTTAACATTTATCAGTACACAAAACTGGTTTTATCCTTATTTTCTGCAGAAAGAAACTGAGGTTCTAAGAGTCTAGTTATCTGCCCAGATACAGAGCCAGTACTCAAGTGTTTTGACTCTTGAGGTCGAGTGTTATTTCCCTTATAGGACACTCTTGGGTTTGTGTCAGGTTTTGCACCAAAACCTTTACATGGATTTTTTCTTCTAAGCCTTATAACAATTCTGCAAAGGAAGTATGACTGTTATTCTCACTTTACTGATACTCACTTTAATGATAAGGAAACTAAGGCTTTAAGAAGTTAGTAACTTACTAATAATCAAATGCTGATCTATTTGATATTAGAATCCATTCACTCAAAACCTATGCTATTCTAACTCTACTAAATTTTACTTTGTCAAAATAAATCAAATCCCTTGTTAATTTTCATTATGATGTAGAAGGATTAAGAAGGGATAATATTATCAAAGGCACAAATTAAGTCCATGAAATACAATAAATATAGAAAGGGATCTCAATATTAAAAAGAATGACACTTTTCTAATATTCCAGGAAAGTTCCTTGGGAGATGTGAAATTTTGGAAACTCTTTTGATTATGAGTGAGACATTGTCCTACACATAGGGGACATTCCAACATAGGGTGTGGCTGGAGAGAAAACTTCAAGGCAAAAGTGTGACGACCTGATCAAGGAGGTGGTGAGCATGTTCACCTAAGAAGAGCAGGGAAGACCCTCTGGGGAATATGAAAACAATAGAAATGAGGTTTTCTGTGTGCTCTAGTAAAAGGCTTTGAAGTGAAAATAAGGAGCTAAACAAAAAGCATAACAGATTTTGCTTTGAATTTTAAAAACTGAAATTCCAGATAGCACAATATCTTTTTAAAATTTTGTTCTCTATTACTTAGTGAAATAATGTATTTTCTTGACCTTCTATTTGTAAAAAAAAAAAAAAAAAAAAAAAGAAAAAAATTTTAAGTACCCTTTCTTGTATTTATCTCCTCCCCATCACCCATGCTTCTCACTTCACTCTCTCCCTGTCAGAACTTGGCAAGAGCATAAAGGTTACCCTGAAGCACTTTTGGTGGTAATCAGCATGCCTTACAGCCTGAGAACATCAAGGAATTCCTTCCACCTGCTATAAAACAGTGCTTAAAGCGAAGTTCTCAGAGACATGGTGCTAATGGAAAAATTGCTCCATTTAGTGTTTAACGTTTTGAAGAAAAGAAAGCTGGGAGTATACAATGTCAAAATATTTTAGAACCCATACATAATTCCCAGAATTCCTAGCTCCATGTAATTTTCCCCATCTCAAAATTAAATATCTCAACATCACCAACAAAAGATTAAATACAACTTTATTAAATGCATGCTTAAAAGTAACAGGGCCAGGTGCGTTGGCTCTTGCCTATAATCCCAGCACTTTGGCAGGCCAAGGCAGGTGGATCACTTGAGGTCAGGAGTTCGAGACCAATCTGGCCAACATGGTGAAACCCCGTCTGTATCAAAACCACAAAAAATTAGCCAGGTATGGTAGCATGCACCTGTAGGTCCAGCAACTTGGGAGGCTAAGTCATGAGAATTGCTTGAACCAAGGAGGTGGAGGTTGCAGTGAGCCAAGATCATGCCACTGCACTCCAGCCTGGGTGATGAAGTAAAACTCTGTCTCCAAAAAAAAAAAAGTAACAGGTTTTTAACAATACAAATTATTTTGAGGACTTAAATAGCACCTCAAACATTAATGCCTGTCTCCATAACTGCCACTGAGAACTCTGTCCCTATCAAATAAAAGAGATCAGAGTTTAGAGTCTATGATAATCCCTAATGCAAGCATTCTGATCCGAAATTTTAGAACAGAGTTTTCCTAGTAAAAGAATTACACTTTTGGTTTTTTAATGTTAATTGCTAAGTGATCTGCTGTGAGTTGAATTATGTCCTCCAAAAATTCATATGTTAAAGTCCCATCCTCCAGCACCTCAGAATGTGACCTTCTTTGTAAATAGTCTTTGCAGATGTAATTAAGAGGCGACCACATTGGAGTATCGTGGGCTGCTAATCCAATATGACTGGTGTCCTCACAAAAAAGGAAAATTTGGCCAGTTGCGGTGGCTCACGCCTGTAATCCCAACACTTTGGGAAGCCCAGGCGGGCGGATCGCCTGAGGTCAGGAGTTTGAGACAAGCCTGGCCAACATGGCGAAACCCCACCTCTACCAAAAATACAAAAACTTAGCTGGACATGGTGGCGGGCATCTGTAATCCCAGCTACTTGGGAGGCTGAGGCAGGGAGAATCGCTAGAACCTGGGAGGCAGAAGTTGCGGTGAGCTGAGATCACGCCATTGCATTGTAGCCTGGGCAACAGAGCGAGACTCTCTCTCACAAAAAAAAAAAAAAAAAGGAAAAGGGAAAGGAAAATCTGACACAGCACACAAAGAGAACACCATGTGAAGACAAAGGCAGAGATTAGGGTGATGTATCTACAAGCCAAGGAACGCTAAAGATTGCCAGCAAACCACCAGAAGTTAGGGAAGAGGCATGAAACAGATTTGTCCTCACAGCCTTCATTACCCTACCAACATCTTGATTTTGGACTTCCAGCCTTTAGAACTGTGAGACAATAAATTTCTACTGTTTAAGTCACACATTTTGTGATAGTTTGCTATGGCAGCCCTAGGAGTATGCCCTGTCTTCTTGGGCTTACTGAAATAGAAGCACAAAGAACTTAAGATCACACAGCAAGTAATTGGTGGAGTCAGACTTCCAAACCAAACCTCAGATTCCAGGGCCTATGCTTTTCTTTCATGAAAGAAACATACTGTACTCACCAACTCCATTTTCTTAAATCATCATTTTAGTCTTCTATGGAAGCTCCACAACTCCAGTAAAACTGTCCTAATTAGCTCCATATTGTTTACCCTTTATTTTCAGTAACTCTATAAATGCACGGAGTTGACAACTTCTCCTGCTTAGAACTAACAACTTTTTAGATTTCCAAACACTACTCATTCCTGTTTTTCTCCCTGTCTTCCTGGACTCCCTTTTCCAGAGTCCATAATGAACTTCTCTTTTTCTGTCTTCTTTTAAATGACTGTGTTCTCTAAGTTCTATCCTGTCTCCTTCCTTTTCTCAGTCTGCACTCTCTCCTTGGATGATCTCATTTATTCCGATGGCTTCAGTTGTCATCTATGTAAGTTTCAAGTGGACAGAACAGCTACTTGGCACTAGTCATACTAACACTGACAGTTGGAAATGCTGAGGAGTGATACCTGGAGACAGACAGGCCACCCAAACAGATCCACACAGAGAGACTTTGATAAATTCACCATCATTGATCAAGGACTGGCTCTTGGACTTGCAAATTCAGAAACTTGAACTTGACACTGTCAGAATATTTTAAACAAAAGAGACTGATGGATATGACTAGTGTGCCAAAATATGAGTTAACAATGAGAAATATAACTGCCTGGTGAACCTGATGTATGTGCCAGTCTGACTACAGCCTTCTCTCCCCATAAGGAAAGTGCATGAGGTTACATTTGCAGGAGGCTATTTGGTGAGCATTCAACCAGAAAAAGGAGAGTTAATATTATGATCCAAATATGTAATGACATCATTACATATTTATAAGGATAAACAGTCTATCACCACAGTTAGAAAGACTGCTGATGCGTGGGCTGGTTATTCAAGTATAGAATGAACTAACATCCTGAACCCTAGTTAGAACTTGGCTGTACACTGCTTAAGTCTGTTTCTGTGACTCTCTTTTTCATTGCCGATTCCCTAAACTTTAGGTTGACATTTTATCTTGGATAAGTTAATGTATAAGGAGCTTGCTATCAGCACTTACTGGCCTGGGAGTAACATTGTGTCTTAAAGCTAACTTTGCATATCTTTTTCTTCCATCATATGCTAATTTCAAATTTTAACCTCCAAAAGCAATTATATTTCTCTCTCTTTTTTTTTTTTTACATTCTTAGGACCATGTCCAGTCCATTGGACATTCTTAATAGCTCAGAAATCTATCCCCTTATCTCTACACCCAAGTCCCCTCAATGTTTCCCCCTGAACTGTGATGGCCTCACATTTCATCTCCCAGCTCTCAGGATTCCCTTGTTCCAATCCATCCAGGAGATAGAGATCTAAAATAAAAACCCAATCATGTCACTCCTTACTTATAATCCTTCCAGGCTCCTGATAGCTTTCGGGATGAAATCCAAACTCCTCAATGCTTGATTAAACTGCTTTTATTCATGCACTTTCTTCAGATTTCAGTCCAGGCCACAACTCTTCCAGAAAACCTTGCTACCACCACCATCTTAATTCAGGATCAGGTGCACTGCTCCAGGTCTGCACAGCACCCTATGCTTCCTACTGCTATAAAAGGTAGCATAGTATTGTATATTGTAATTTATCTTGCCCTAATTCTCATAGAGTTGAATCAAGAGCATCTAGCATAGTCCCTGACAAATGGTAAGAAGTCTGTAATTGACAGACTAAATAACTGAATGAATGAATGGATCTAATGGCATATCTTTGACATTTTAGATTCTCTTGCTAGTTTTCCAATTATGAGGCTCCAATTGAGCCTAGGGCTCAAAGGGATAATATAGCAAAGCATACATGCTTCTCAAAGCACTGAATATATGGAAATATATTAGAATAGTTATATAACTGAACTAGTTTGAATCATCCTTTGCCTATAGGTTAACAGTCATCGAGTAGAATCTTTTTCTATTTATTTTATTAGTCTGACTATATAAGTGTTGTACTATTTTCCTTGATAATTGCCTTCCTTCCAGTACCTATTCAATATTTATAGACAAATAAGTTACAGCAACACCATTTGTTCTATGGTACTTTTAAATGACTTTCACACATAATGTTTTACTTAACCACAGTAGCATCACTAAGGTAGGAAACACTGATAGCATGACATCTTATAGTTGACATAAGTCCATTTTTAAATTTTTCCTATTCTCCACAGTGATGAAGACTCCTCATGGGATTATCAGAAACCACAAAAACCAAGGTTGAGAATCCCTGTAGATTTGTGAGAAGACCTACAACACGGGTCCTCTGGTTGCACAGTGCTCCTTGGAAATCAGTTTAATTGTTCTAACACTCCTTCAGTCAGTCCAGTTAAAATTGGAAGGTAGGCAGACTGCCTTATAGCATACAGCTGAAACATTCCAGACTGCATTTAAATCCCCAACAAAATCACCTGCTTTAGAAACATTCAATCACTACCCAAGACTCAGTCAGGCATTATCTGGGTCATAATTATCCTTCCATTTCATATTCAAGCTTGGATGGGAAATATATTATCACCAAAAAGGCCTAATTAGCAAATTATTATGTTGTAAAATGTATTCTTCTACTTATGAGTTAAAAAGTAAAATCATAGATATGAAAGGCAGGATAAAAATACCCAGAGAAATTATCAGTTTTTGTCTGCAGCATTCATTCATTCATTCATGAAACATTTCTTGAGTGTCTATTGTGTGGCTGTAAGGTGAATCAAGTAGTCTTTTGGAGCTTAATGTCTAGTCAGGGAGAAAGATGAGTAAGCAAAATTATAAAGATCATCAAGAATGGTTATTGTCTGTGTGATCAGAAACAAATCATAAGCAATGTCAAATTCTGATTTATCAACAATAAAGTAGAAGGCTATTCCTTAACTAATCAACAAGCGGGGCGGGGAATACTTCATTTCTTGGAGTCACAGAGGATTCTGTTAAATGGGAAACATCCCTAACACATTTAAAATATCTGATTTACCAAACTTTGGTCCCTATACTTTAAGAGAAAGTATTTGTTATGCATAGCAAAAC
The DNA here is from genome assembly GCF_049350105.2 of Macaca mulatta. Taxonomy (NCBI): domain Eukaryota; kingdom Metazoa; phylum Chordata; class Mammalia; order Primates; family Cercopithecidae; genus Macaca; species Macaca mulatta. The sequence goes on along the minus strand of NC_133406.1, from coordinate 43,186,812 downwards.
ACCTCTACATATCCTCAGGAGACATCCAGTGACATAAGACTCACTCACCAAAGTTGAAATATTTATTATCCTAAGAAAGAAGAGTTGCCCTTGTCCAAAGTCTCTAACTCTTAAAGTTTAGTGCATTCCGTTCAGTTGAATTTCTCTTGGACATAACAGACCAATCATTTTGCTCATGAAAATCCTCCTTCCTGTAGGATGTGCGAGAGGCACAGAGACTAACTTTTTGGTTCTTTTTCCTATATATATTGAAACTGACAACATTTCAATTTGAAGTTCAGTTCATATAGATGTGCATAGGTTGTCAAGGTCCAAATGTGTAATATCTTCCATGTCAAAATCTTTCTATTCATTATGGTTTCAAATGATCTTGCTATCACTCAGAAAAATATTCTAAGAGAATCATTTTACCAAAAAAAAAATCCTGGAGGATTTTCTTAACACTGTGTAGGTACAGCCAAACTATACCAAGTTATTGAAGGCTGATGAACTGTATTAAAATGAAAATTTTTATATACAAAGATATATAATGCCAATATTTCTCCCAATGAATCAAGTCCTTGCTACTTTGAACCTCGTTATAGTCGCTTACTTTTCTCTATATTATAATGATGTAAATCATGAACTTTGATAATAACCTACCAATGCACTAATTTTTTAGGTGGAGAAACAGAGACTCGAGCAAGGTTAAATGATTTGCTGAAGTGAAAAGAATAAGGAAAAGAACACAAGTCTTCTGTTCCAAACTGGATGTTCTTTTTATTTTTATTTGTATTTCATAAAATACTGGTTGAATCGTTTATCAAAACTAAGTTCAATTTTAGCCTCTGAACAAAGCAACTGTTCCAGTAGTTGGACGCAGCAATATAATTACAAAGATTTCCAAATCCTCTTTTCCCATTCTCTTTGAATTCTCTCCAAACAAGCTTTCACTCCCATCTCCTCCGTGAAACTGTTCTTGTTGAGTCACCAATGACTTCCACATTGCTAAACTGATTAGCCAATTCTTGATCCTCCTTTTAAGTGACCAATTAGTTCTTCTTTGAAACAGTTCCTTGACTTCTAGTATAACATACTCTTCTCCTCCTACCCTGAGTTCAATCTCTTGGGCTGCTTTGCTGATTCATCCTCATCTATCTGACTGCTAAACCTTGGAGACCCAGGGCTAGGTTCTCAGACCTCTTCTCTTCTTCATTTATAGTCAGTCCCCCTTAATGATCTCATCTAGTCTAATTGTCCTAAATATCATCTACATGTATGTCTTTGGATCCCAAGACATCTCCCCTGGAACTTAAATCTCACATATCCAACTATCTTCTTATCTCTACTTGAGTATCAAAAGGCATCTCAGACTTTAACACCTAAAAATCAAAACTTCATCCTACCACCCTTTATCAAACCTGCTTCTTGCTCATTCTTCTCCATCTCAGTGAAAGGCCAAGCTACACTTCTATTCACTTGTCTTAGTCCATTCACTGTAGTTATAACAGAATGCTTTAGGCTAGGTAATTTTTAAAGAAAAATGGTGTATTGGGCTCATGATTCTGGTGACTGGAAAGTTCAAAATTGGGCAGCTGCAACTGGTGAGGGCCTCATGCTGCTTCCACTCATAGTGGATGATGGAAGGGAGGTGGGGCATTGCAAAGAGATCACATGGCAAGAGAAGCAGCAAGAGAGAAAAACCAAGGAAGCCAGACTCTTTTTAAACAACTTGCTCTTTTTTTTTTTTTTTTTTTTTTTGAGATGGAGTCTGCTCTATTGCCCAGGCTTAAGTGCAATGGTCCAATCTCAGCTCACTGTAACCTCTGCCTCCAGGGTTCAAGCGATTTTCCTGCCTCAGCTTCCCAAGGAGCTGAGACTACGGGCACGTGCCACCATACCCAGCTAATTTTGTATTTTTAGTGGAGACAGGGTTTCACCATGTTGGCCAGGCTGGTCTTGAACTGTTGACCTCAAGTAATCTGTCTGCCTCAGTCTCTCAAAGTGCTGGGATTACAGGTGTGAAACACTGAGCTCCTCCCCACCCCACCCCCACTCAATCAACTTACTCTTAAAAGGAACTAATTTATTCACGTAAGAGCAAGAACTTGCCCTCAAGGGAAGACATTAACCTGTCCATGAGGGATCTACCTAAACACTTCCTACTAGGTCCTACCTCCCAACACTGACACATTGGGTATCAAATTTCCACATAAAATTTTTGGCATGGAAAAACCACATCCAAACCATAGCATCATTCAAGCCAAATCCTCAGAACCTGTCTTGTCTTCTTTATTTTTCTAAGACCTCACATCCAGTTCTTCATTAAATCCTTTTGGATTCATCTTCAAAATATACAGAAAATCCAATTATTTCTCACACCTCCCACAGCCACCAACTTCATGCAAGATATGCCATCTTGTTTTGTCTGAATTATACAATAGTGTCCTGTCTATTCTCCCTGTTTCTGTCCTTGCTCTGTTCCAACTATTCTCAAACAACAGAATGATTATGTAGATGCATAAGTCAGATCATGTCACTTCTATGTTCAGAACCCTAAAATGGCAACCCATCTCACTCAGAGTAAAAGCCAAAGTCACAATGGACTACGAGCCCTTTCCTGAAATGACTTTAACATATTTCTGACTTCACCCTCTAACTTCTTCCTATCACTCATTGTGTTCCAGACCCTGGTCTTTTCACTGTTCCCTGAACATGTCAGGATGCTCTTATCAGGAGAGTTTTTCATTTATTGTTTCTCCACCTGTAACATTCTTTCCATAGATATCCTCATTTCTCCCTCTCTCACCTCCTTCAAGTCTTTGATCAAATGTAACTTTTCAACTGAGGATTTCCCTAATGACCATATTTAAAATCCCAACACCTTCAATCCACCTCAAACTCCCCATCCCTTTTCCTGCTTTTTATTTTCTCCATACCAATTATCATCATCAAAAATACCATATATATTTTAATTGTTTTCTTTATTGCCTGTGTCACTCCCCACCCCTGCAATAGAATGTAAGCTCATGAATGTAGGAGCTTTTATCTGTTTTACTCCCTTTCATGTGAAGCAAGGTCTGAAACACAGGTGAGTGAATGAATGAATGCATGCATGAAGACTCACATAAGATATCCTGGGAAGAAAGTGGAGACACAATTGTGAAAGAGAAGAAAAAAAGAGTTTTCTTTCTATGAAGTAACTCATTAAAACACTGTCCTGTTCTCTCTCCTCCTGTCTCTGGTACCTGCCTTAAAGAGAGGAGGGGATATAAGAGAGTGAGTGATAAAAGAAGCTATAGTGAAAGAGAGATGATCAGCCCTCCTCAACGTTGTATTTCAAGGAAGAGAGGAATACATTCTGAGTGTTATGTAAAAAGCACAGTAAAAATTAATACATAAGAATCAAAAATTTCAATAACAGCATGTTGCACTAGCAAAGACATGGAATCAACCTAGATGCCCATTAATGATGGACTAGACAAAGAAAATATGGTACAGATACCCCATGGAATACTACACAGTCATAAGAAAGAGTGAAATCATGTCCTTTTCGGTAACATGGATACAGCTGGAGGCCATTATCCTAAGCATATTAATGCAGGAACAGAAAACCAAATGCCATATGTTTTCATTTATAACATAAATGAAACTAAACACTGAGTACACATGTACACAAAGAGGTAGACAGACACTGGAACTTACTTGAGATGAGAGGATATGAGGAGGCTGAGAATTGAAAAGCTATCAGGTACTACGCTCACTACCTGGATGATGAAATCATTTGTACACCAAACCCCAGTGACACACAATTTACCCATGTAACAAGGCTGCACATGTGGCCCCTGAACCTAAAATGAAAGTTGGAAGAAAAAAAGAAGTTGTATGCTACATAAAGAGAATAATCTCCGGAATGAGTTTACTTTCTATTTTTTTAAATTATTTTAACTATAAGTAATAAGAGCCTTATAAATCTATGTGATATAACAAAGAACCTGTGCATTTTTCAAATAATGATAATAATCGTAATATATTGAGGAGGATGTGAAGAAATCGGAACTGCTCACACACTGCTAGTGGGAATATAAAATGGTACAGCTGCTTTGGAAAACAGCTTGGCAGTTTCTCAAACAATTAAACATAGAGTTCCTATGACCCAGCAATTCCACTTCCAGGTATATACCCAAAAGAAATGAAAACAACTGTCTACACAGAAACTTGTACATGAATATGTATGGGAGCATTGTTCACAATAATGTTTCAAAAGGTGGAAACAACTCAAATATCCATCATGGACTAACAGATAAACAAAATGTGGTGTATCATTCAATGGAATATTATTTGGCTATAAAAAGGGGAATGAAGTGCTAATACATGCTACAACATGGATGAATGTTGAAAATGTTATGCTAAAGTGAAAGAAGCCAGTCATAAAAGACCTCATAGAATATGATTCTACTTGTATAAAAGTCCAGAACAGAAAAATCTATAGAAGCAAAAAAATAGATTAGTGGCTGGCCGGGACTGAGGGGAAGATGATTGGGGTATAGGGGACTGATAGCTGAAGGGTATGGGATTTGGTTTTGTGGTAATAAAGATGTCTACAATGGACTGTCGCAATGTTTGCACCTATCTGTAAATATATTAAAAACATCAAATTGTACATTTTAAGTGGATGAATTGTATGGTAAGGGGATTACATCTCAACAAAACCATTAAAAATCAATACATTAACTGTGATTGTGATTGTGAAAGTGGAAAATCCATCTTAACCATAGTTAAGTTACATCAAAATCAAAAGGTTGGCCTGCCTTTCCATGACCCCTGGTCATCTCTGGTACCTCCTCCTACTCTAGACACATGTGCTGCTAGTTCAACACAGTGCTTCTTACATGCACGTATTCTGAATGGTCTTATTTCATTTTCAACTTGTTAGACATCCTGCCTCCTCTACACCTATGTGTTCCATGTGTTTTAAATTTACTCCATCTGCAAACACACACCTTGCTCTAAACTGTAATGCAGGGCTCCAAAGCAAACATCTGCAAAGATCTAAAGGTTTATATCAAAAGACATAGAATATATCCCAGAATGTATCCATTATTTCATCTAGCTAAATGTGATAGATGTCAAAGGGCTTATAAGCATTCAAGATTATTATATAATCATATTAAATCCCATACGTTATTTCTTTCCATGTTGGTTGTGTCACTCAACCATAGGAATATGTGTTAGGGACTATGAAAACAACCATATGTAAAACAGAGTCATTAACTGTCACAATTAGAAGAGACCTTAGAGATATTCACATAGAATTCTGTCAATTTATATAGTTGATGATATTAACACTCAAACAGTAAATGTACTTTTCTAATGTCACTCACTAAGACAGCCAATTCCCATTTAAGGTCCTTCCTGTCATTCCAAGATGCCCATGCCTATAATCCCAGCACTTTAGGAGGCCAAGGCAGGAGAATCACTTGAGACCAGGAGTTCAAGACCAACCTGGGCAACATAGTGGAACCCCTGTCTCTGCGAATAAAATAGTCAAGTGTGGTGGCATGTGCCTGTAGCCCCACCTACTTGGGAGGCTGAGGTGAGAGGACTGCTTGAGCCTAGGAGGTTGAGGCTGCAGTGAGCCGTGATAGTGCCACCTTACTCCAGCCTGGGTGACAGAGTGAGACCCTGTCTTAAAAAAAAAAAAAAACAAAACACAAAGAGGCCAAAAACTCTTAAGAATTATACACACATACACACACGGAGGAAAGATATCACACAAATAAAGTACCACAATCTAGTAAAGTAAATACTAATGTTAACAGTATGTTTTAACTTCAATTTCTCTCTTTATCTTGAAAAATATTATATTTTAAACAGCCTTACATAACATAAACATTTGGCCACTTCTCTCTACTTTGAATCACAATGTAAACAGAATTAATAATTCTTTTTAATTATATACACAATTAAGTTTTTGAAACCAATTTAAATTAACCATTTTCTCATATTAGAAAAGCTCTAATTTATTCATTCATCTGTTATTAGCATGTCAAGTTTCCCCCCACTTTAAATCATGATTGCTAAACTACAGGAAAGTCAACTACAACAATACACAAACTTTACCATTTGGTAACAACTGAAAAGCAGGGCACCACAATACAATTCATTCCAATAATTTTTCATATCACTTCAAAATATCAGGATAGTCCAGTAGCCATTTATAACTTGGGGCAATTTTTGTATTCTGTTTACGGCAATATAATTTCATAAGAGTTCTTTGGTGAAAAGCAAATCGTAGTGTTAGAGAAAAAACAAAATTTTACTTCATTTTTTAGCTAACTTCAGATTCATCCATATAGAAGAAACATATTCAAGGTATCCCGAAATAACAAAAACCTCAAACTGCATCACAGTTGGCATCTTGACATTTAATACATTGAAAATCACAACATATGACGTGTCTTACTAAGACAGTAAACACAGTAAATAATCATTCTTTATTTAAATATAAATATTTCATGTTTAACTAATGTAGAAATTACAAATATGTGTAATTACATATATGTGATGTATGTATGTGTATGTGTGTATACATATATTACATATCCCAGAAGAGGACAGATTGCTTTCATCATTTGAAGAGCATGAAAATCCGAGAGTTCTATTTCTCTTTAAATTTCTCCCAGTGCCATTGTTTAATAGTTAAAACCTGCCACATTTAATACCTACCAATAATATGAACTTATATACCTTTGCTAAATGCACAGGAAAGAATTCGAGATTGCCGATATCACACTCTCATTGTGAAGAGGTTGTGTCAAGTTCTTCTCGTGAAGGGAGAATTTCAAAAGCAGGAAAAGTGTGGGAGAACAGTGGGGGAGGGCTGTTAAGAAACCACTGCTTTATTTCTTTAACTGGGCAGCAACTTGTGCTAATGAAACTCAGGTGGACATTAGACTGCCAGCCCCAGGGCTCCCCTTGCAAGGCTACCCTCAGCTATGGCAATGAGGGCTCCTATAAGCCTCACAGAGAGGTGCTACTTTAAAGAGAAACTGAAAAAAGTAAATAGGATCATATTACAGTGGAGCCGCTGAAACCCATGGCTTTAGGGCAAAAATGAAGTTATTTCGCTTCAACTACCTTTAAAAAGCACAGACATTCCGAATTACATGCAGTTCTACTGCAGGAGACACGGATGTAATGTTTATACCCATCCGTGAACCTATCTAATGATGCCCGGGTGCAAAGATGAATAGATTCAGTTAAGAAATGATTGGTTTCTCTCTTTTCTTTTCATGTCTTCAGTTCCACCAGTAGTTACTACTTACAGGCTTCCTTGTGCCTCATACAACAGGTTTTTTCCCCTCTTAAATGAGAGTTATCCTCAGAGTGTGCTTTCAATCCGGATGTTAGCCCCTAAAGCTTTGCTGCTATAAATTCGTGTCCAAGTCTGCCTTCGTAATTAAACATGCTTTAGTTCTAAAATCTAAGTGAGTTAAGTGATTTTGATGCCGTTGCCCAAGATATTTGGTTTTGTTTTTCATAACTCCACATTTCCAGGTTTGAGGACCACTCTACAAGTTCCCTAAACAAGCCATCTCCACCAGGGCTGAGATTTAAGTAGGTATCAATGAGCAAACCCAGACGCCAGCAAGCAATTCTTTGTTACAACTATATTCAGCTGCACGTTTTTTTAAAAATGGTTTTGAAACTTCCTGACAAACAATTTCATTCACAGCATAAGAAATAATGTAATCATGACACAGAGCAAAGACAAAGTATAAATATTTCCCTTACCTGGATCATGGAAAGGCACCAACGCAAAGTTGAAAAGAGGTCTCTTAGGTCTTTTCAAAGATGTCTCCAAAATTTTGGAAGCCCCTTCAATCACCTGAACTAAATCATCATACATAGAACCAGTCACATCAAACACAAAAGCCAACGTGGAGGCCCCCTCGGGAATTTCCTCAGCTCTGATCTCTGACTGGGGGCTCGCATCTTGAGCTAGGGAAGAATAAAGAAGAGCAAACAGGAATACTGTATGGACAACTTCCCTGGAAATCATTTTTTTTTTTCCACTTCTTTTCCCCCTGAGCGCCTAAGCACTGTGCTTAGTCCTCCTCAACAACAGGCAGGGGGTTTCCTCTCAGAGTAACTCATCAGACTCTTGGAATCTCTGAACTAGCAAAAAGTTTGGCGCTGAGAATCAGACGGGGACAAGCACCAAACTCGAATCCCTCCAGGGGCTGGGCAGGGCAGGGATGCGGCAGCTTTTGTCTGGATGCGGCTTCCTGCTGGACGGCTATCTGCCCGCGGGCCCTGGACAGCCTGTGGCGGAGTGCTGGCGGCGCGCCGGGTCCATGCCCCGGGGGCAACTCTGAGCCTGCGGCGCCGCGGCCGGAGTCCCGCTGCCGTCGCCGCCGCCGCCGCCGCTGCTCTCCGCCTGGGCCGGCGACTGAGGTTCCCAACTTTCCACTGTTTGCAGCTCACGAGCGACGAGGGGAAGCCTGTCTCGGCCTCGCCTCCTGATTGGCCAGTTGCCGTCCTCCCTCCTTTGCTCTGGAGGCCCCCCTGGAGGGTGACTTTTCCCTCAACTGATTGTAGGGTCAATTCAGTGCCAGGGAAGCGCTTGCAGTGTCAGCTCGGTTCCCACCGGCACCGTTCCTAACCTGCAAAACCCTAGTGTAAACAATGGCTTTCAAGAATGTGTGGCAAAGACCCAAACCGAGGGACACCACACTAGCACAAAGGGAATTTTGTTTTTCTATCGTGTACAACGCAGCTTCGGATACTTCTTTCCTAATTCCCCACAGAAGTCAAGACGCCCCAGCCCAGCCTCCTACCTCTCAGCCCACAACTCGGCCCAGCCAGGAGGGGGAGCTGGAAAATTCTCTCAGCTGGGAGGCAGCCACACTATGGCTCTTTGATCTCCTCAGAGACCGTGGACTGCGAGGAAGGGAGGGAGGAGAACGCTGTAGGGGCAAGACGCCCAGGAAGAGGAAAGGGGCTGATGAGGGAAATGAGAGACAAGAACTGGGTAGTCACTAATTGTAGGGGGGAATGTGAATACAGGATGGAAGCCCCGTAGAAAGGACAAGGAGGAGGGGCGGGAGAGGTGTGGGGAAAGAGTGAGACATTGCATTCAAAGAGAAAATTGATTGTTTAATTGTATTATGAAGATTCACATTTGCTGAGCAGTTTGAATCCTACACGCAGCATAGTAAGGCAGAATAATATCCCCGTTTCAGATTTCCTCCCCTAGAACAGTCATGTCTCAGGTCTCAGCCAAAGATCCATTAGAAAGGTGCTCCCCTCTATGGCATTTTCTTGCCAGTCAAGAAGGAAACCTCACCCTGAAGAGAGGCCAACGTTTTTCCGTGTTGTGATTGCTATATACATTACAGTACTAATAACAGAGATAAGAGGATAAGCAAAGAAAGTCTACCATGAACTAACGATTCTTTGTGTCATTTGAATAAAAACACATTTCCTTCCTGGAAAAGGAGTTGTTGTCCAGATCCCAGCATTTAAACAGGGGCAAACAGGCATCCTGATTTCTGTTTGGATGTATATTAGACCGCCCACCCGACGGGGATGCAGCCTGAGAAAGAGTCAGCTCCCACCAACCTTTTGTAGTCTACAACTGTCGTCTCTTTTCAGCCCCAGCGGCTGTGGAACCCGAGTTTATGATACCGATAAGTCATGTCACTTAAAGGAAGCAGACAGGCCATTTGGGCTGAGTGGGAATATGAGAGGAAAGGGGGAAGGTACTTCCTTTCCAAGCAGTATTTAGAGAATGCTATTTGAGTCTCCCATTCTGTTGTTTATTTAAAAAGGATTTCATTCTAAGTCACAGAGACCTGAGCTATTCCAGGTGCTCAAGGGAGGCCACAGAGCCTAGTGATTAAGAGTTCTGGGTCAGATACCCTGGGTTCAAAGCCCAGCTGTGACATTTAACTGTGTGACCTTCAGAAGGTTACCAAACTTTTCCAGACCTGTGTTTACTCAATTGTAAATGGGAATAATGATAGCTTCCACCTATTAAGGATTAAATGATCTGTAAGTGGTCCGTGTGCACTTGAAAAGAATGCTATTGGGTAGAATGTTCTGTAAATGTTAATTAGGTCCAGTTGTTTAATAATGTTCCAATCTTCTATATCCTTAGTGATTTCTGCCTGTTTGTTCTATCAGTTGTTGAAAGCGGCATTGAAATCTCTGATAATTGCGGATTTGTGTATTTCTTCTTGCAGTTCTATGAGTTTTAGCTCATGTATTTGAAACTCTGTGGTTAGTTACATAAGCATTTAGGATTATTATGTCCTCTTGATGAATTGACGCCTTTATCATTATGAAGTTGCCTTCATTGTCCCTGGTAGTATTCTTTGTTCCAAAATATACTTTGTCTGATATTAACACTCCAACTTTCTTTTGATTAGTGTTGCATGGTGTATCATTTTCCATCCTTTCACCTTTAACTTATTTTTTTCTTTATATTTAAAGTATATTTTAGGTAGTCACCCTAAAATTGGGTCTTACTTTTTCATCCAGTCTAATAATCTCTGCCTTTTAATTTGTGTGCTTAGACGTTTTACACTCAATGCGATTATGGATATGGTTGAGTTTAAATCTGCCATCATGATATGTGTTCCTATTTGTCCCATCTATTCTTTGTTCCTTTTTCTTGCCTTCTTTTTGAATATTTTTTATGATTCCATTTTATTTCCATTGCTAGTTTATTAGCTAAGACTGTTTATTTTAGTGGTTGCTTTACACTTTATAGTATACATATTTACCAGCCTTTCTTCATGCAGTGTTATACCACTTCATGTATAAGAACCGTAGACTAGTATACATCCATTTCTCCCTTCCTGACTTTTTTACTACTTTTGTCATCCATTTTTGTTGCATATTACTATATTTTAAATCCCATATTACATTGTTTTTTTTTTGCATAAAGAGTCAGTTATCTTTTAAAGAGATCTAAATAAGAAGAATTTAGCATATTTACCCATGTAGTTATCACTTTTTGTGCTGTCCATTTCTTTGTGTAGATCCAGATTTCCAGCTGGTATCATTTTCCTTCTCCCTGAGAGACTTTCTTTAATAATTCCAGTAATGCAGTTCTACTAGAGACAAATTCTTTCACTTTTGTATGTTTGGAAAAGTTTTTATTTCACTTTGTTTTTCAAAGATTTTTTTCTTTTTTTTTTTTTTTTTTTTTTTTTTTTTTTTGCAGAGTAAAGAATTCTAGGTAGACAAGTTTTTGTTTTTGTTTTAGCACTTCCATTTGTCTTCTTGCTTGTATTGTTTCCAATAAAAATAAAATCTCTATCATCTTTGTACTTACTTGTTCTATATAAACAATGTCTCTTTTCTCTTGATGTTAAGAGTTTTTTTTATTGTTACTGTTTTTGAGCAATTTGATTATGATGTGCATTGATGTGGCTCCCCTCATATTTCTTGTACTTCTTCCATCTGTTTTCATCAAATTTGGACATTTGAGGCCATTATTTTTTCTGTCTTCAACCTCCTTTCCTTTACGGGCCCCAATTACACATATATGAAGCTACTTAAAGTTCTTCCACAGTGCACTGATGCTCTGTTCATTTTTTTAAATATTGTTTTCTTTTATCACTATGCTTCATTTTTTACAGTTTCCATAACTATTTCTTCAAGTTCATTAACCTTTACCTCTCCACTATTCAATCTGCCAATTGCCTCGTCCAATATATTTTTCATCTCAGGCATTGTAGTTTTCAACTCTAGAGGTTTAATTTGGATCTGTTTTATGTATTCCTTTTCTCCCTTTAAGTGTATAAATAGATAGAACACAGTTATAATAACTTTAATGTGTGCATTTGATCATTTTAATATCTGTGTCAGTTCTGGATCAGTTTCAATTGGTCAGTACTCCTACTTGTTATGGATTGTATTTTCTTTTCTTTTTTTTTTTTTTTTTTTTGAGACGGAGTCTTGCTCTGTCACCCAGGCTGGAGTGCAGTGGCCGGATCTCAGCTCACTGCAAGCTCCGCCTCCCGGGTTTACGCCGTTCTCCTGCCTCAGCCTCCTGAGTAGCTGGGACTACAGGCGCCCGCCACCTCGCCCGGCTAGTTTTTTTGTATTTTTTAGTAGAGACGGGGTTTCACCGTGTTAGCCGGGATCGTCTCTCGATCTCCTGGCCTCGTGATCCGCCCGTCTCGGCCTCCCAAAGTGCTGGGATTACAGGCTTGAGCCACCGCGCCCGGCGGGATTGTATTTTCTTGTCTTTTCAGGCCTCATAATCCTTGACTACCTATCAGACATAGTGAATTTAACCTTGTTAGGATAACAAGGATATCTTTGTATTCCCATCAATATGCTTGAGCTTTATTCTGGGACAGAATTAAGTTGCTTAGAAACAGTTTGATCCTTTTAGGGTTTGCTTTTAAAATTTGTTAGGTGAAACCAAAGCAGTATTCAGTCTATGCCTAAGTATTTCCACTACTGAGAAAAGACCCTTCTGTATACTCTGCCAAGTACTCTATGAATCATGGGGTTTTCTAGTCTGACTAGAGATGGTTTGGAGTGTGACCCCAGGGTACAGGCATGAGGGGTAGAGGTAATGAAGTAAGGAAGAAAGGATAGCCAATATAATAGTACATTATCAAGTTGATTGCTTGTAGGTCTTTTGTAGCTTCACTACCATCAAGTGGGTGATAGCACTTATGAATGTATTTAAGATCCACAAGGTGCCATAGTTGGGAAAGAAAAAAGGAACATCTAATACCTAAATGGCATTTTTACGTGCATATGTATATATGTAGAAATAGACTTATATCTTCCATAATCTCAAATCCATCTCTTAAGTCTCATATATTGATGAATGTATGACTTGGGACACAGGAGGGTCTCTTATTCGTTTTCAATAAAGTTTAGTCTTATATTAAAATGTAGCTTTCTGGGACAAAGTAGTCCCTGGATGGAAATCTTACTTACACTTTAGAATAAATGAACCCCTGAAATTAGATTTTGACAAGCAGTCAGCTGAGAATACCAAGAATATAAATCAAGAGAACATGATTCAGTTAGGAAAAGGGCCCAGACCAGGATGAGAGTAGGAGGGGTTGGGATAAAAGAGTAGGAGGGGTTGGGATAAAAAACAATAGTGAAGCTTAAGTGAAAGTATTACTCAGGAATAACAATATATGAAGTGGTGAATAACAAGTATCCAATAAACTGAACTAATACAAGTAATTATTGGATATTATCCAATATTACCCCTTATTTGACAGAGTAATTAAAATCCATAAAAATGGCATAGTTAATAACCTGAACCCTCTATTGTCTCTTAACCCCAAACTGTACTCAGTTGTTTACTTATTCATTCCTCAAGAAATTTCTGTTATTTAGCCTGGGATTATATAAAAATATAATTATTTTTATATAATTATATATAAATACCTGTTATTTAGCCAGGGATTATACTATGTACTAGAGAGAGAAAACTCAGTCCCTGCCCTCAAGGCACTTACAGTTTTGTAGGGCTCAGCAAACAGCTTAAGAATGTCCTGAAAAATGAAACCTAGCAGTCTTAGGAAGCGAATAGGGCAGGCATCTCTCTCAGGAAAGGCAAATCAGGGAAGGTGTTCCAGAAAGTATGGCATCTCAAGTAAGTGTAGAATATGTAGAAACTTACCAGGCCTCAGTTGGGGTTGCGAGTGAAGGGACATGGCCCATTTATAGGACTACAGGTAAGGTTCAAGTGTGGAGAAAGTACAAAAGGGAGCCGAGCATAGATCATTTGCAGCCTTGAAACCAGTTGTAAAGGCTTGGATTATATCCTAAAGACACCAAAGGACTTTAAGCTGAAGAGTAAAAGGAGTTATTCATTACAAAACCACTGGATGTGTGAGAGATGGAATAAGGGAAATAAATTGGAAAAAAAACCAAAACAAAAATAGGAGTAGGTTGCAATAATAATATTGATGACATTCTTCATCTAAGGAAACTGAGACTTGGAGAGTTAAGCAATTTGCCTAAATTCTATGCTAGCAAGCAGTAGAGCCAAGACTTGAACCCAAGCAATCTCACTCCAGAGCCTCTGCTGTTCACTACTTTGCAAAGCAGCCTTCTGGCTATAAGTACAAGGAGGTGAACTAAAATAATAGTAATGGATAATGCAAAAAGTGACATGAATTCAAGATCAACGTGATTTGGTAATTTTCAGTTGCTTTTTATGAAAAGAGCTGCATAGGTAGCTCCAAAGAAGCACAAACCAAAAATACTCTTTAAAGGCTATGGGGACAGAGACAGGGAGAAAAGAGAAAAGTAAAAGACCTTTTCAGTTTATCAGGAACTGATACCTATCCTTGATCTTAGAAGTCCTAAGAGGGAGGAAATGAAAGCAGAGAAGGGAGTTCCCTCTTCTAAAGTTTACATACGCAATGCTGGACTTTGCAGCAACATGTAGCAGATTATGGGACATTTCTAGTTTCATGATACAATCACCGAATTATTCTCAAAAGTCTCCTAACATAGATTCTCATCATTAATGTTACATTGGATGGTAGGGATGGGGGAATGAGGCAAAGGAAAAGGTAACATTGTTTTTTTCTGTAGTCCAGCACATTTCCAATAATGTCATTGCTAAAATCCTCTCTCCAATTCAGTTTTCTCCCTTGAAATTCTTCTACCTGCTCTGGAGAAGATAAGACTGTGCTTACTGTTTAAATATTTTAAGTGATTGTTTAATTGGAAGCATTCATCACACTGGGCCTGATAAAGCCTAGTTCAGAAAAACTTTGAATTAATAAGGGTTGTGAAGATGATTGCTATAAAGCAGTATGCAAAAACACCACTTTGTTGTAAACTGCCTCCTGCAAATCACTAAATGGTTTGATGTTATTCTCAACGATCCTTCCCAAAATGTCTTGTTCTCTACGTAACGAGGCCCACCATTATTTTATGTTTACTTTAGTATATTTCTACAGGGCAAGTAACTTGCTATTGCCATTGACTTTAAAGTACAGTACTTTTGCACCAACCATAATGGTTATACTTGGCAATTCTATGACACTTTAAAAAAAAGAAAGATTATTTGTTCTTCTCTTTTCTCCTTTAAGAAGGCAATAAAAGGACAGAAAGTCATCATGTTATAACTGGAAAACTAATCACATAGAATATTCTCTTATACTAATCAAGTTTAAGTCTGGAATTAGTTTATATAAAACAGATGTTTACATTCTTATTCTCCTTTGGTACTAAAGAGAAAAAAAGCACAGAATAACTCTCATGGCATACTTCGGGGAATGTAATACTCAGCCTCTTACTTTTTTTTTAATGAAGCCAGGAAGCCTTTGGTCAGCTAGGCGAACAAGCAGAAGAGGGAAAAGCACCAAGGGCCTGGTCTTTTACTCCTTATATAGGCAACATTTCCATCATAAAACAGGAAGCATGCTGCCTCAGAAGAGAAAACTGGCTCACAACAAATCCAAGAGGACATAGAAAACATGGGTCTGGTAGCTTATCCAAAAGGAGCCGCTCTTTAGGCTCAGCTGGGGCCCTAGTTTTCTAGGACTTGTGATTCTGATTTGTTTATCAGTTGTGGCCCTCTCTACAAGGACCTCAGCTGTCCATCCCAGCGTACATACCCCCAAATAAAGATTAAGACCTTCAGGCTGTTCTCATACTACTTGAGGAAAAGTCTTGTAAACTCTAACTAAATGCTTAATGAGGAATAGAGACTAGAACCAAAAATATCTCTGCTTCATTTTCTGAAACAAAGATAGAAGAAATTAAAATTTATTCTCAATGACCCTTCTCGAGATGTCCTCTCAAACGTCCCCATTACTCTCACAGGTAGCTGCTATCTCCATAAAGTCAGGGCCCAAGCAACTCTCACACCCAGTCTCTTCTGCTCCTTTACCCCAATTCAAAAGCTGGAAAAAATTTTAAAGATTGTTCTTCTACTCTAGGATCTTATACAGAGAGAAAACTGAGGCCCAGAGGATGACTTGTCTAAGATCTCACAAAAAAAATTTGAGACAGTGCAGAAGTATATTTTGAGCTTGTGATGATCACTCTTGCACCTTACCAGATATATATGATATATATATTTTTTGATACAGAGTCTCACTCTGTTGCCCAGGCTGGAGTGCAGTGGCATTATCTTGGCTCACTGCAACCACCTCCCAGGTTCAAGTGATTCTCGTGCCTCAGCCTCCCAAGTAGCTGGGACTACAGGCGTATGCCACCATGCCCAGCTAATTTTTGTATTTTTAGTAGAGATGGGGTTTCATCATGTTGGCCAGGTCAGTCTCAAATGCCTGACCTCAAGTAATTGGCCCACCTCAGCCTCCCAAAGTGCTGGAATTATAGGCGTGAGCTACCGCACCCAGCCTTAAGTGCTTTATATGTATTAACGCACTATTCCCTTTAATTCTCATTCTAAAACTATAAGATAGCTAATAGAATGATCCCCATTTCATAGAAGAGGAAATTAAAGATGAAATTAACACAAAGAGGTTAAGTCATCTGTTCAAGTTCTCACAGCTCATTCTTCTCCTCTTCACTTTTATTCTCCTTCTTTTGCCTTTAGTCTACATTTTCCCTATGACTTTACAGTAAAATTGAAAATTTTTAAACTTTGAAATATACAATTACTTTATAGTATATTGCAAACTTTCATCATTAATATGATATATACATTATAATTATATTGATCTTTTCAGGAAAAAAAACGACAGAGTTTTGGGTTCTTTTGCTTTGTGAATTATCCATGAAGCATTATTTGTTCTTGAATGAGCTTTTCCTGCTCATGAGTATTTTTCTGAGCTTTCTCTCTTATTTACAAATTCAAAGTAATTTCATATTTTTCCTCCAATGCCATGAACTCCTTGGAAATAAGAACTGTGTTTTATTCATTTTTATAAACACATAGTGTTTTATTCATTTTTATACAGTAGGAACTCAATAATGTTTCTTTGATGAGTTGCTGAATTCATTATGATTAATAATGATAACCATAATAACTGCCATCTGAGTACTTTAAGCATATTTTGTGTGTGTGTGTGTACATACATATACACACACATATATACATACATACATATATGTTTTCAGATGCAGGATCTTGCTGTATTTCCCAGGCTGGTCTCAAACTCCTTGGCTCAAGTAACTCTTCCACCTCAGCCCCAACTCCCCATACCCCCATAGCTAGGCACGTGTCTCCATGCACAACAACTTTAAGCATATTCTTAGCACATGAGTGAACTCACAAACACATTTAATATTCATAACGACCTTGTAAGATAAGTATTCCTACAACCATCTCAAAGATGAGCAAACTAAACTCAGAATGACAAGCAATTTATCCAAGATCACTTCCATGGCATGTAGTACTATCAGGCAGGAGTAAAACTCAGGTCTTGGAGGACTCTTTCTAATACACTCCATTGCCACCATGCAAAATAATTTTATTATTAGCCTAAATATGATATTCCTAGTAAAATAAATGTTCTGTAGAGAAAGGTAATCATTCTAAGTCCAAAATCATTGTTTAAATCATTTTGTTTAGGTGAAACATCATTACTTACTTCCAGATAGGTAATGAAAGAAGTGAGGACAATTTAGCAGAATGTAGTTTTTAAAATATCAAAAAGCTTTTTTTTTTTTTTTTTTTTTTTTCTTTTTTTTTTTTTTGAGACGGAGTCTCGCTTTGCGCCCAGGCTGGAGTGCAGTGGCCAGATCTCAGCTCACTGCAAGCTCCGCCTCCCGGGTTTACACCATTCTCCTGCCTCAGCCTCCCGAGTAGCTGGGACTACAGGCGCCCGCCACCTCGCCCGGCTAGTTTTTTGTATTTTTAGTAGAGATGGGGTTTCACCGTGTTAGCCAGGATGGTCTCGATCTCCTGACCTCATGATCCGTCCGTCTCGGCCTCCCAAAGTGCTGGGATTACAGGCTTGAGCCACCGCGCCCGGCCTCAAAAAGCTTTTTTAAAAAAACATAGTATGAAGTTGTAAATATCTAGGCACTCATCTGCTTATGAAAAGGAAACATCCATTCATGCCTATGACAGATTCCATTAAACATAAGGAGCTTGAAAAAGGGGCAGATCAATATGCTAACATGGATTTACTTGATGTTGAAGAATATGAAAAGATATTAGAGTACAGTTTGGGTAGTAGGTATAATCTATTCTTTTTTTCTCCTTTTTCAGATCTCCTTCTCATATCTTCAAAGTAGGGATTTTCCTAGGCAAAGGCTTTAATTATACATGGGAAAATCCCAGAATTCAGAGAAGAAAAAGAATTTTGAAAATCAGAAAAACACCTACTATTCTAGACAAGTAGGAATCCATCCTAGTTTTAAGGAACAGTCACCAATTTCTCTTCTTATCTTACATTCTAACATTCAGTAACTCTCTATAGCACAATGTTTTCCCTTACATTTCTTCTAACACAATTTTAGCCTCTTTCTTCTTGTTCTGTTTACAGAAAAACTAGAGCTGGTCGCAATCTTTCACATACTTTTTTTCCATACCAATTAATGAAAGAAGAAAAGTTTTGGCTTCAATAATAATAAACTGTGTCCAGGCCTTCTGTCTTTACTTAAAAAATAGCTTAGTCCATTTAAATCATACTAATCAAAAGGCAGTAAATAATTCCAGGTTGCTCTGGAGAAATAGTAGAATACATCATAAACACCAGTCTTCTTTCTTTCTCTCCTTTTTATTTTCAGCCTACACTGAGTTAAAAAATATATTTATATTTTTAAGTAACAAGTCCCCAGAAGGCTAGAGTGATCCTTTGGTGATGGAGTAGAATTGGTCACATCAGCATGAACTCATGTTTGACTTAATGCAGAATAACATGAGTATATATTAATAAATACTCATAGATATATGTATATATATTTAGCATACACATGTATATTCTTGCTCTGTCAGCTGAGATGGACTAAAATTAATGACATCTCAATGGCAATGAGCACAATTAGTGCCCAAATATTGATTTTTCTTTTTACCAGCTTGACTTCAAAATACATCAAATACTGATTTCTAATGCCAATTTCCCATAAAAGAAACCAGGATTCTTTGCATAAATTCCTAGATTCTGAGACTGGGACAAGGAATATATAAGATGAGCATTTTATTGTGGCCGAAAATGAAGGAAATGCAAAACATAAAAATGTAAAGCACAATGCACACAATGGTGGGATATGTTAGATACAGCTGCCAGTTAAAAGAATGCCCAGTGAACAAAGCTGTAACAATTTAAGCAACAAAATAAATAAAATAATATTAAATTAAAACTCAAAATATAAAATAAATATGCTGAGTCCATAAGGATATAAGTTGAGTAAATAAATAAAGAAATATAGACAAATCTCCCAAGCAGAAGAATTCAAAATAGTATATATCATATTCCCACTTCAATGAGATGGAGGATGTGTGGGCTGCACATGATGTCTTGCTCCCAAAGAATACAGTAAAGAAAGGTAGAAAATAACTTTACAGAGGAGAAACCTGTCAAACACTACCTCCACCAGATGATCAAGTTTAACAACAGGGATAAGTCATGTCAATAGCATGTACTCTTGATATCATGTGATGAGAATAGCATCTGTGGCCTTCCTTTCAGGAATCCCCTCAAGATTTCTTGTCATAATCTAGAGAAGCCTAATGTGTAATGTATCCTGGATAGAATATTGGAACAGAAAAGGTATAGCTGAGGAAACATGAATAAAGTATGGAGTTTAGTTGATGATAATGTTTAATACTGGTTCATTAGTTATAACAAATGTACCATACCAATATAAGATGTTAGCCATACTGGAAACTGGGTGTAGCATATATGGTAGCTCTCTGTTCTATCTTCATAACTTTTTTATAAACCTGAAACTATTGTAAAGTTCAAGTTTATATACAATTAAATAAATAAGTTGTAAAAAGTAGCCACCAAATCATTTTTAAAGAGGCATGAATATGATCATATCAAGAAATACAAATTATTTTTATAGTCATTTGTCATCTACACAATGAAGTGAATTAAATAATCCATCAAAATTTATGTCAACCTAAATAACAGACAGAAAGAGGCTCTCTAAAAGAAAATAATATTTATTCAAGAATAGGGCATTGCAATGGGAATAGGCATGTCATAATAAATATGTGTGTATTCAGGGTGTATTCAGGGAGGTAAAGGAAGACAAAAATTTTTAAAGGAAAAATGAAGAGAATTACATAATTTTTGAGGTAATTATTCTTGCTGCAAAGATCAATAAATAACTAGGGTATCACCAGTTCAAGACTGGACAGGCAGTTAATGGGCAGATGTCCTCAATGAAGAATTTTTTGTGTGTGTAAGGCTATTATGGCCTTTTGCAAGGTTGAAATTTTTGCAGTCTTTTGTGATAGTTTTTTTTAATCTGGCATTTGTGCATGAGAACCCTCCCTTCATAAGCTTCCCTGGATCTATTTGTCAGGGCTTTTGACAACACAAGTGACTCCATTTTGATTCTGACAACTTTCACATTCATAAGTGTATTTTACCCTTGGAATAAAGTCTTACACTTAGAAGACAAAACATCTAAAAGAAATTCTGTCAGTCCTATGGGAAATCAAACTAAAGGCACTACATAGCATAAATAAACATTGGAAATGTGCCCTAAAACAATAATGCTGTTGTTGCTTATGGCCATACGGCAAATTATTGCCACTAAGTCAAGGCTTCAAAAGTATAGCATTAAATTACTGAAACACTGGGAGTAGAAGAGATTCATACTTTTTTCAAAAGATTTATCTATTAACATAATAAATTGCAACTGCTTTAATCAGAAGAGTTTGCTAACGAGGCTAAAGTCATTAAAATGTGGATCACTTCGTTTGATTACATTTGATGACAAACTCCAGCTCAATACTAGCTTGTTGCCTTGCAGCTGTTAGTCAACGCGGAACAAGAGTGTGCCTACATCAGCATAAACCCAAACATTCCCACCCAAAATTACCTAAACAGAATGTGTTACTGATGGTAGATCATGTTGTTATTTTCTTATGGAACTTGACCTTATTAACCCAGGCAAAGAATCTTGAGCAGAGCAAAGAAAGTGCTACTCTAAATGACTCTGATGGGAAAACTGTGCCGAGATTTGATGGGCAAATTTCAGAAAAATCCTTCCACTCACACTGCAACTAATCTCACATCTTCCAGTAGAGGATTTGCAGTACTATATTTAAGGCATCTCTGCAAATTTCTTTTACTGCGACTTTTAGTCTGGCCAAAAACCTAAACATCAAGAGTACACAGAAGGTTTCTTCCCACTAGACCTGTAGTTTTTGCCTTAAGGTGGAGTTTCTAAAAACAAATGTATAATGAATTATTGGAAACATAAGACTCATTCAGTCATCCCCAAAGTCCATTCCCTCATGTTAAATATTTATCTATATGGTGAAACAGAGTATAGATTTAGAAATGTATTTAACAGATGTTGAAACAAAAATCTGGCATAATGCCAACTAATTCAAACTGCCAACATAGTTGCTAACATCCTATGTAGGTGAAATAATAATAACTGCATACCAAAATTGAGAAAATAAGATACATAGATACTGAGCAGACACATATTGACTCACTCACAATTTATATTGTATCTCTCCTTTTAATTCAGCCTAAAAATATCAATTTGAGTCTTTCTGACTTTAGTTCTGTCAAGTGGCTTGTTTAATTCAATCAGCACTTGATAAATAATATTTTAATTTTCATAATCTTACTTTTCATAAATCCAGTCTAGCCAAATATCCTTACCAATATTAAGTAAGCCTTGGAACTCTCCTATGGAAAGTTCAGCAATAGCTTTCATCTTTTACTAATCTAAGCTATGGTGATTAAATTCATTGATTTAAGGTTACTCTAAAATTGCTGGAAAGACCAAAAATCACTTTCCAAAGTGCTATCTGAAACATTCAAAGAAGGCATGCACAGAAATGATTGCATTCTAAATGAGAGGAGAGTGTAAGAAGTTTTCATCCTACCCTTGGCCTCCACCCAACCCCATACACACATATCTATTGGATCAGCATTTATTTACTTATAAGTTATTCAATGAATAGTCACTGAAAACTTTCTGTGTGCTGGAGAATAGGGACATACCATAAAGAGATGGTAACCCTCCAGCTGAATTATAACCAGCAAATGTCTAGAGTTTTCATAGCAATGAAAATAAATAAGCTTAATATTTATCAGAGATGTTGGAATTCTAATACTCAACACCATAGTTTATCTTCGCTTCTACTATGTTCCTGCTCGTATCTGCCAGAAACAAAAATACTTTATAGCCTAAGATTTCTACCAAATAGCTATTTTATACTTAACAGTTTAAAATCAGTAGAGGTATTAGGAGTGTGAAAACTAATATCGCCCTCTGCTGGCAGATTCCTCAAGTAGAAAGCATTGTGTTTTGCTATTTGTAGCTTATTCCTCATTCTCTTGTGGTACATTTTAACATTAAGAGATTAGAGTTTGCTTCTTGTAAGTAACATTTGGAATTTCTTCTGAAACAAAGTCCAAAATGTCTGGGAAAGGGAGATAAATATCTCATTAGCACCAACCAAAATAAATACTTTAAAAAATATAGCTCTACCCACGTGATGTAAAGGCATTGTCTCACAGCACAGCAGTTTAAAATTCAGGGATATCTTAATATCATTTAATTGAATCTGAATCTAATTCTCCAAGACTCTCCAGGCTTCTACAAACTAGATAGCTCTGAAATTTTTAAGTAGTCCTTATCAGAGCATATAGTAGACAATTATGCCTCTCTCTCTCTCTTTTTTTTTTTTTTTTTTTTTTTTTAACCATTGTGGTATATGAATTCACTCCAGTTAAAGTCTCAGATGTGGCATGAAATTTGGGGACATGACTATCCCAGGATATTTGATAAACTCTCAGTTTGAGAGGCTTTATGAATAAAGCTCCTTGCTAATTAAAAAGATTTGAATCATGGTTTGGAGTTGCTTCTATCATTATGTAATGAGTTTCTCTTTGCTGGTAAATATGGATGGATAGAAGAAGCTTTGATCTTAAGCTCCTTGAGAGTGAGTGCTCTCTTATTCTTTGTATACCTAATACTTAGCAGTGCCCTGTATATAATACATATTTAAGGAAAGCTTATTGAGTGGATAAATGAAGTGGTCTATTCCATTCACCATGCTTAATTAGATTAAGCCTATTTCCCAATAAAATGCTTAGGGTAGAATGCAGTATGGTATGGTAGGAAGAGCAGATGCTTTTGAGTGGGACAGATAGATTTAAATCCTAGCTTTGATACCCAGCTGTGTGAAAGGAAAGCCACCTAATCTCTCTGAACTGCAGCTTTCTTCTTGTGTTGTTATACAAATTATATAAGATAAAATATGTAAAGTATTTGAGAATGTGCCTGGCACATAATGAGTATTGAAACATTTAATTATCTTCCCTTTCCTTTCAGGTACATTGCTAATTTCTTTCTTTTCAATCAGTACTACAGAACAAAATTGGCTCAGATCCATTTTGAGAAGAAAGAATTTGTGGTAGTTACACTATTTGTTCAAATTTTCAAACCTGTTTTTCCCCCACCAGAATATGTACGTCCAAGCTCCCACATTTTGCCTGCTTCAAAAGAGCTTCTATTGACTTCAGAAAAGGTTACCAACACTAGGAAAAGAAGTAGGGGAATTTACTTTATTTACCATCATTTTCCAATTAAGTAAAAGTGGAAAATTACAACACTTTCCATTAGATTAACGATTCACAGACTTCAAAACACTGATCTATATTCTCTCACTGCAAGCTCACATTAGCCCCCACTTTCCTTAAAGCTAAGGAAACTGAGGGAGGAAAAAAGGGGAGCTGCCAAATGTACAGAATAAAACCAGACATCGTGAGTTCTGACTTGTCCTGGGATCTTTCCCAGCCCCACCCTAGGATGCACTGCATCCCGTGTTCTCCTTGGGAACTGTCATTACATGCTCACTAGTGCTCCCTGCCCTCCACTTTGGACGTTGCATCTTGGAAGCAAGCCCTCTCCTGTTGCCAACGGGATTGTGGTCTACTAGTTAAAGGAGACAACCAAGTCATAAGTAGTGTTCATTTTTTTGCTTTCTCAGTGACTCACAATAAGACATGTGGTGAGTTGTTCAGAATTAACTACTTTTCCAAGGTTTTTACAAAGACTAAATGCCCATGGTGGTATTTTTAACAATTCTGGTGAAGTTCTCAGTTTATTTTCAACATTAAGGATGCTACAGCAAGTGTTACTGGAATGGAAAAATTGAAGCTCTCATCTATAGGGGTACAGACTCACAGTCTCCATTAGAAACAGCTGTGCCCATAAGTTTTTTTCTGTGATGCATTTATTGACATTCTTGTTACATTGCCAGTGCTAGCTGGTGGCCAGCTGTCCCTACCATATTTTAATTAAAGAAGCTCCCACACCATCAAGAAATGATCTGTGCAAAGACATGTAATACCTATCTGCTGTTTTTCCTGTCTAGACCTTAAACACGTGTGTAGACATTAACAATATAATCCATTCTTACCCTTGCCATCCCACATCCCCCACAAAAGTGTTATTAATTTGGGATCCCTGTACCTTTAAGGGAAATTTATCTCCCTGAAACTTATGTAAAATTATAGAGGTATATTCTTATGAAGAAAAGGTTCACACTTTCAACAGATTCTCACATGAATTCACTCAGAAAGGGGGTAAAGAAAATTGACTGTAGACAGGTACCCGTTTAGATCAATTTTCAGTGGAAATAAATGAATAATTGTTTCTTATCTTAAAAATCTCAACAATGGAAGACTTCTAGAGGTAAGCTAAAGACTAAATAAAGTATAAATAAAACATGGGGAAGAGAAGTACAAATAGTAGCAGGCAACAGATGACAAATTGCTTGAAAAGAGAAGGTTATAAAACAGAAAATATACTACCATCATATTAGTGAACATTTCACATACTAACAATAAGTATATGGATGGACTCCTAGAAGAGGCTTTTAGGGAAGCAATGGTCAGGAAGCAATGGTCATCTTTAAGTTTATAAGCTCATGCTGTGTCCAAAAAGAAAGTACAGTAGTGATTTAATTTTAATAAATAATAATTTATAAATGAACTGATTATAATTTGCCTTCTCTACTACTTTTCTTACTTCACCTTCCCATTAGCCAATTAAAGCAGCCAGTTGAGAGCCATTGTCCATCTCCCTTCTCCAGCATAGCACAGATAGAGAGAAAGAGCGTCACAGAAAGTCTGAATTTGCTTTATCATGCCCAACACCAAAATAGCACATTGTATTGACCAAAATCACTAATGCTGTTCCCCAAAATTGTCTTCAATCACAGAATTTAATAAGAAATCTCATTTAAGCTCCTACCCAAGCCTCCCTCTAATTATACAAGGCATCCTACCGCCACCTTTATCCTTTCCCCTTCTTCAGTGCTTCTCCCTCCTCTGCCTCTGTTCCTCGCACTTGCCCAAGCTCTTCTCCCACAAAAACAGAGAAAAATAATAATATTAAGAGTGTACCTTTTCTGGAGGTAAAGAAGTCAGTCCAGGGCTAACTTACATAGTAACTGAAGAAATATTCTTGAATGTGTGGCAATAATGTTTACAACCTCATCATTTCTACCTTCTTGATATGACTTCTGTTTCTTTTTTCTTAAGAATCTCTCTAAGGATTCTCTTCTAAGAAGCCCTAAGGAAAACAACCCTGTCACTCAAGCCATCCCAAATCTAATGAATTTTACCACCTTCAATTTGGCTAATAATAAATTATCTGAGAAGAGAAACAACAGGGCCCGGCACGGTGGCTCACACCTGTAATCCCAGCATTTTGGGATGCCAATGAGGACAGATCGCTTGAGCCCAGGAGTTTGAGACCAGCCTGGACAACATGGTAAAATCCCATCTTAAAAAGTGCAAAAATTAGCTGGGTGTGGTGGCGCACACCTGTGGTCCCAGCTACTCCAGTGGCTGAGGTGGGAGGATTGCTTGAGTCTGGGAGGCAGAGGCTACGGTGAGGTGAGATTGTGCCACTGCACTCCAGCCTGGGTAACAGAGCAAGACCCTGTCTCAAAAGAAAAGAAAAAAGAAACAACGGAAAACTGAAAAATGTGTATTTTTCCCCTTTTTCACCCTGAAAGAAGACAGAAACTGTTAGCAAGGGGTAAGGGGTTGACAAGTAAAGCAGTGGCAGTAAAATGTGCACACACACACACACACACACACACACACACACACAGAGCATTATGGGCAACATTTTGGTTGAAAAGACTAACAATGGTAAAATGAGGTCCCTCTTAATCATCAAATGACAATTTTAGCAACCTAGTTTTGGAAAAAAGTTACACTTGGCTTACTTCTAGTAAAATCCCAATTTCTTATGCCTATAGATTTATTACCACAATAATGGAACACAACTAGGCATTAAAAAGTTACTGCTTTGAAAAAAAAAGGTGAGTTCTACAATAAAATTTGTATACTTTGTCTTTTCAATACCTGAGGCACTGTTTCCAGCTTTTTTACCCTAGCATTGTGTGTACATACAAAATATCAAAATAAAACTTCAAGTGAAAATTTTAGTAAGGTTATTTTTTAAAAAAGAAAACTAGTTTTAGTGTGAGTTGCATGCTAATAGTCCTCTCATGCTAAGATTTATTCTAGCAGCAGTAAAAATGTTCACATTTACTATACAGTTTGGGACAAGCTAATAATTTGTTCTGAATTCTACTACTGTATATGTCAAATCTAACAAACTTCAGTCAAGATTTAAACAAAATTCATCAGGTGTTTTAAGACATCCTGAAATTCTATGTCCTTCACAAAGGCTTTTCTGTGTAAGGTGGTAATTTCTTGCCCTCTCACCCTGTCCTCATTTTTTCAATATGACATTCATAAATCTGACTCTTCTGTCAGCACTTTTATGGAAATAATGGAGCTGTGCCAGAAGGCCAAAGATAGGCAAAGCCCTGATTTTCAAAGGGGTGGAAAACAGCAGAAACACAAGTAGATCTTTCAAGTTAAAGACTACATCTTATTCACTTTATGACTGGCAGCACCTAGTATAGGTTCTGTAACATGAAGGAGGGAAGGAGGGAAGGAGGGAAGGAGGGAAGGAGGGAAGGAGCGAAGGAAGGAAGGAAGGAAGGAAGGAAGGAAGGAAGGAAGGAAGGAAGGAAGGATGGAAGGAAGGAAGGAAGGAAGGAAATCAATTTAAATAGGTTCTTAAAACCCTGGCAAATATAGCATCTACATTCCATCGAAAACAGAAATAAGTTGATAAATTTTGGTCTCTTTAAAAGAGAGCCTGGATTCACTAAAAACAAATCATGTCAGGTTAACCTCACCAGGATTCTGTTCTTTGCCCTGTCCTGATCAACTTAGATCAAAACATAATCAGCATGCTAATCAAATTTGTGAATATTACAAGAGTGGTAAGGACAGTCAATATGCTAGATAACAAAATAGAGATTCTAATTTATGTCAAAGTTCAGAAAAATGAACTGAAAATAATCCATTTGAAGTTTTACAAGGATAAATGTAAATGACTATATTGAGACTCATGAAAACAATCTGAAAACTTAAGATGAGAAAATCTGGACTCAATGGTATAAAAACTATAGTATGATATGGCTTGAAAAATAATGCAGGAGTTTTCAACTGACCATAACTCAGTACAAGCCATGATATGAGTACTAAAAAGTGAGTATAAATTTTAATATTAAAAGCCATATTATATACAGATTATAAAAGCAAATAGTCCACTGATAGAATAGACATAATCCATCTTTGCCCTCTGGTGTGATTCTTTAAGAGAAATGTTGACTAACTGGAGAACTTTGAGAGGAGCCTGACCAAGATGATGAGAGGGTCTAAAGGCCCATCGTATGAAGAACATTTAAGAAAGCTGGGGCACAAAGTAAAGGAGATGAATATTAACCTTCAGGTTTCTATTGGACTTCAAGGACACCAAAATATAATAATCATAATCGTTGGTTTAAGACACATTCTCATCACTGATCCATGAATGTTTTAACTTATTTTTATATGATTATTTGATGTCTATTTTCGATAATGCAATAAGATCCCATGAACCCACCACCCAACAAAAAACCAAAACTTTATCAATAACTTACTTCCACTTCTGGCAGAGACCACAGAGATGACTCCCATCCCACATGCCCTTCTTACAATGTGACAATGACCCCTACCCACTGAATAATGGGGCTTATGTACCCTCCTCTTGAAACTGAAAGGACCATTGTAACTGCCTTGACCAACAGAGTTTGCAAAAGGTAGATCATAAAGATGCCATGCCCTTCTGCCTTTCTCTCCAGGGATACTCACTCTTAAAATCTAACCATCATTCTGTGAGGAAGCTCAAACTAGCCCACCCTGAAAATCTATGTGGAGAGGCCACACATAGGCATTCCAGCCATCAGTCAGCATCAACTGCTAGACATCTCCAGATGGTTCTGTCAGTCTTATGCTTCAAGTCCTCCCCGCTGCGGCAGTGACAACATGGAGCAAACACAAGTTATCCCCATAGTTCCTTGTCTAAATCCCTGACTCAGTGAATCTATGAAAATAATTAAATGGTTATTTTATGGCACTAAGTTTTGGCTGGTTTCTTATACAGCAATAATAACTGAAGACCAACACGCAGTCAGCACCACTGCATTTTCCTGTCTCACTCAACCTAAAGTAACTACCGTCTTGAATCCTATGATTATCTATCCCTTCCTTTCATTGTATATAGTTTGATCTCATCTCCGTATAAGCTTAAAAGTATATTTTTCATTTTAAGTTTTTCTGGCTTTATTTAAAAAGTATCACATTTAATGTATTCTTTTGGAACTTATATTTAACTTAATATTATATTTGTAATATCTATCCTTGTTTTTTAATAGTTTTGACTGCTAAATACTATTTCATTGAATCAATAGACAATAGGTGATCATCTACTCTCCTGTCAACGGGCTATTAGGCTGTCATAGGTTTTTGCTAATGTGAATAGAGCTACTGTGAGCATTCTAACGTAGGTCTCCTGGAGTATTTGTATGAATTTATCTTGGGTGTGTCTGTGAGAATGGGACTACTAGAAGGTAGTCTATATAAGTGCTTGGTCAAATATTTAGAAGAGTGTGGCAAGGAAGAGAACTACAATGCAGGTACAATGTAAAAACCTAGCCCTGGAGTCAGATGACTTTGAGAGGAATTCAAGTTTCATAGCTCAAAGATTGTAAGATCACAGACAATTTGTTGCATGTTAATTTACAAGAAATTTTTGTTGAGATTTAATCAAATAATGTGAAATCTCTTCGCAATCTGAAGCGCAACAAAAATATGACATTATTATTAAGAATAGATGTGTTGTTTTTGTGTTACTACAAGGGAAAAAAAAATAGTTCATACCAAAGAGTGGAAAGTACTGTGACTCAGATTTTGACCAAAGACAAAAGCAAACTTTAAACAATTTAACCTATCCAACAATAGAACAAGCTTCCTAGAATGGCCAAGTCAAGGTGGGTCTGGATTATGGCTGATCTGTGAGGGTCTGAGATCTTCCTACAAAACCAGGTCGGGCAGATAAAAGTCACAAAGAGAGAATGATGGGTTGGGCTTCAAGCCTGAGACGATACGGAAGATTCTTAGCCAAAAAGCCAAAAATAGGGGCATAAGTAATCAAATATATTCAGGCAAATCACTTAGCTCTTCTGGTTATACTGAGTGTTATGGATTGAATTGTGACCTCCAAAAGCAAACGTTGCAGCCCTAACCTGTGGTTCCTGTAACGTGACCTTATTTGGAAATGAAGTCTTTGCAGATGTAAACAAATTAAGAGGAGGTCATTAGGGTGGGCCCTTAATTCAATATGACAGATGGTCTTACGAGAAGAAAAGATGACCACATGAAGAGACAGACACTCAGGAAGAACGCTCTGTTGAGAGGGAGGCAGAGATTGGAGCTATGCTACCATAAACTAGGGAAAACCTGGGGCTATCAGAAGTTTGAAGAAGCAAGGAAAGATCCTCCCCTACAGGTGTTCATGGTAACGTGACCCTACCAAACCTTGATTTCAAACTTCTAGCCTCCAGAACTGTGAGATAATAAATTTCTGTTGTTCTAAGTCACCCAGTTTGTGGGAATTTGTTATGGCAGCTCCAGGAAACAAATATACTGTAAGTCATAAAGAGCCCAAGGAGGGATAGCTAGTTCCCTATGACTGAATGGACAACGGTACATCAGCAATGTTGTGAAACAAATATCTTCTTCAAAAGAGCATTTGGATGTGATGATCTCTAAAGATCTCTCCTGACTCTAAGATTCTCCAAATTCTCATACAGTAAAGTTTCCACACCAGTAGACACATAAGATAGATATGTAGTTTATAGTTAGTGGACTAGAAAGGCTAGACAACATATCTAATACATGCATGCATTTAAACCTCACATGCCTTATATCAGACGTGCTCAGCTTCCCAGAACACCATAGATGTCTACATATCTTAATCCATTAATTCTAGCCTTCCCTCGGACAAAATGTAGGAAGGAGATGGTGATAGAGTAACTCCACAATAGTCATTTGGGGATTACCCACTACAGTAAAAATAGAAAATAAAATAAGAATATTATGACAAATTTGTGGTCTTCTGTCCTACCAAAATATCTCCTGACTAGAGGTTTTTTTAAAAAATAAAAAAAATTGGGGTATATAACTCCACTTCTGAATTTAGGGCCGGGAGTCATAGAGTCCAAATTATTCAACTATTCGCTGCACCATCATAATAAAGCAAGCTCATGATTTCCCAAAAGATAGAAGGTACCATTGATACATTTTTTTTCTATGAAACATTCACAATCTTTTAGGAAAACTTTTAATAGTACATGATTTACATCTCTGTTTAATCTATGTTTCTGTTTCATATTTACATAGTTTTATATATGTCAATATGTTCTCACTTTTACATAGTCTCTCTCGAATTGTAAACTATGAGAGAGAAAGAGACTCTCTTTTATAGATACAACATGACATAAGATACTTGGAGAATTTTTAAATACAGTAAATAGTGCTTTAGTTAAATGTCATTGTGTTTTGTCATAACCTGCAACTAATAGTGCTTTTCGATCCCCCTCATGGGGTTGTTGGCATGATTAAATACGATAGCTAGGGCAAGGCACTAGCACAGTGTCTAGCAATCGGTAAATCTCCATTAAATATCAGCTCCAGGTTTGATACTGAAACAAGTATTAAGGGTCAATATTTATGCTTAAAATTAAATATGCAAATTTGTAAGATTCTTACCCCTGTAGTGATATGGTGAGAAGTGGCAGAGCACAGAAGTTAACACAAGCTTTAGAGTTCAACAGTCAGAGTTTGGGCCATGGGTCTTATACTCAGTAACTGTATGACCTCAGGTAAGTTATCTGACTCCCAGATCTTCAGTTATCATTAAAGAATTATTTCCAGAGTCATTAGAGATAGTGTTTATAAAGCACCTAATGTGACAGCCAACACACAGTAAGCATTCAATAAATAGTAGCAGTAAATCCAAGGGGGCTTCAGTCCATATTGTCTCATCTCAAAGGATTCCTCTAAGTACTTGTCATTCTGTATACAACTCTTATTTTTATCCAATAATTTGATTTCCCCCAGATGGCTATTACATATTTATATAATACCTATATTACTAAAAAAGCACATAATTAATTTTTTAAAGGTCTTCAATGCCCTGATAAGGAAAAGCATCCAAAATTGAAAAAAGGAAGAAACAAAAAAGTAGATTGCAGGTTCTTTCCAATATTTTATGGGTTTAAGATTCACCCGAGGGATTATCCAAGGGATTATCTAGGAAAATATAATTTGATTTACTATGTACTACTGATTAAAAGCCTCAAACTTAGTGACATTACCATGAAACTTGTAGATTTTTGTCCAGTAAAAATGAAAATAAAGTCTGGTTTGTTGAATAGATTATCCCAAAGGTAATGATTTACTGCCCTGTAGGATATTAACCAGAATTTTCTAATGCGGTGCAGCAATCTTATCCCGACATTCTTTTATTAAATTGCTTATAAATGCCTAAGTCCTCAAATGCTTTTGAAACCAGCATAAACATCTTGCTGATTCCTTCTTTAATAAATGAGCTGAATAAAATCTTTGTCATGTTTATCTTATATTTGCATGCAACTCATGGTTTTCATTTTCTTAAAATTATGTTAGCAGCCTTGAGAAAGCTTAGTAGAAAAACTAATTACCACAGTTAATATTTTATGAAGTGAAAAATTATTTAGCAACATGAATGATCACTTTCTAATTAATCTCTTATACCAGCCTTTTATATGTGTTTTCTCATACCTGGGCATTCTTGTGTGGCATGAGCAAGTACGACTGCCACTTGCCGCAGCAAGATAAGTTGGCTGAAGCTCTAAAGTCTCTTATACAGCTGTGTTAGTAATGAATTCAAAAATCACTCTAACAATTGCTATTGGCTTCCCTTTCTTTGCTTCTTCCAATCCTTATTAATGGTCTGAGAGATAAGGCTCCTGTTACCACACGCACACAATGTCTGGCTAGCGTCACACACACGAGATACAGTTTCATTCCAGTCTTCCTGCCACCAGGGGAAATAAACAACAAAGGTGGACTCTGAAGGAATGGGCTTGTAGGTTTAGGCCATCTTGCACCTTGTTAACATGTCATACTCATCCACGTAGTCACCATTTGGCAACACTTGGAGCCAGATTTCTGCTTAATAAGTCATGTGAATTATCAAAGGCTTACATCCTCAAAATTTAGAAGAAACAAAGGTGTGGACAGTTCTAATGTGAATTTATTATTGTGTGAATTATTTGAAGTCAAATGAGGCATATTTTCATGGACAAAAAAGATGAGGTATATGATGAATTCCATAGATTCAAAATAGGAAGAACAGAAAAGGTATAAAAGGGAAAGTTATTCTCTTCACAGAAAGATTCTCCACTGTACAAAATAATTCATAAAAGGCCTTTGAAGGAGCAAAACTCCCTAATTCTCCAAACTTTTCTTTTTCTCAACACAAATGCTTAAAGTAGTGTGGTACATTAAGCAAGACTTTGGCACTATTAGTAACATGCCACCTTAGAGAAACCTATTCATCTCACTCGGATAGGATTTCCTTATCCGAGGAATAAAGCAGCAGGCCTAGTAGGATTCTAAGACTCTAAGTGAAACTTGCTGGTGTTCCATTTAGCAAGTTCCATTTTATGACTTACAGACAGCTTTTTCAGAGGACACATTACATAAAATAATATATTCCTGAAGTAATGTGAGGAAAATAATTGCCAGAGGATGTCCATAGGGTCAGCTCATTTGACTTAAGAAGAAAGGACCATGTCCTGTGATAGATCTACTCATGCTGGTAACTCCTTTTGTCTAACAGACAGAACAGAAAAAGAACACCAAATGAAGCAAGTTTTAAGGGTCTTAATCAGAGCTTTACCAATAACTAGTTGTCTGGTTTGGGGCATGTTACTTTGCCTCTTATAGAATGAAGACTTGAATTAATTCTCTCTTCCAGCACTAATTTTCATTGTCTACTCAAATGAAAGATATTCAGTTAGTTGCAGGGGTAGCTAGATCTAGCCTATATTTTCCATTTACTGGCACTGCTAGTAGGCTTTAGAGGCATGAATCCCAGCTCTGACGCTTACAAGCCCTATAACTTTGGGCAAATCAATTAAACTTGTAGACCCTCAGCTTCCTCATCTGTAAAATGAGAACAAAGATGCTATTTATAGCGCATATTTTAAAGATTAAATGGTTAAGTTATTTAAACTGCCTGATACGGTAACTGGTATGTAGTTTTCACTCAATAAGCAGTAGTTGTTTTCAATGTTACAGTCAAGATACGGTAAGACTTCTGAGCTGAAGAAAAATTTTGCATGATTATGTTTTAAACTCTATCTTCAAAACTGTGTATGCTCTTTTTGATTCAGTGCAACTTGCTTATAAATTCAAGATACTCTGTCTAGAATTGAAATTAAATTTTGCCTGTCACAATAATTCTGTTTCATGAGTGTACAAAGATTTAATAATACATTTATAATATTTTATTAGCTGCAAATGGAAAACACTACATACCTGTCTGAGGCTTTTCATAATATTTTTTTAAGTCACTAAGCTAAATGTTTGCATTGACAATTATATAGGATGACAATAAGAGAGGATTAGGGTTGAACTATTGAAGAAGAATGTTCCCTAAGCAAACTGTAAAGTCTCTTCAGTTGAAATAAATGTTTCAAAATAATGTTTGTATAATGTCAGTATTAACATTAATTCAACGATGTATTATTGTTTATAGACCCTGAAAAATGTGAATGGTGTGGACTTTTAGAAGTTGATTTGAGTTTCAATTTTTAAAATGTAAGCATTAAGCATAAGATCTCAAGAAATGTGAAATTAATGTTAGCTAAGAATTGCCCAATTTTATAAATTGATTCATAAAATTGTTGTCCAAAGTCCAAAATAAATAACTCTAAGCTTAACGTTGGTAACATTTCAGCTTTGGTTACTGTACAGATATTTTCATTTAACAGTGTATCAGTAATTTATCACTCTCCAATGCCTGACTCTATTATGGAACTTACTACTGTTGTGAGGGGAGAAAAAAAATCTCTCTTAAGTGCATTGTGTCCAAAGAAAATTTAGATTTTAAGACTAAAATAAAACTTCAAAATCATAAAAACAGGGGTAAAAATGACAATACTACAATTTGTTGAATATTTACCTCTTATTGAGCACTCACTATGAGTCAGATATTAAGTACATGAGCATTTAAGTTAATATTTCCATACTTGGTTAACAACCATGAAAGATAAAAATTATTTTCTCCATTTATCAGATAAGAAAACAAGACAGGAAGTTTAGTTACTTGCCCACAGCTACAAAGCTTTCAAATGACAAGGCAGAGAGTATTTTTTGACCTAAAGTCTATGCTCTCTTTACACTCCTCTTTAATAGATCACAGCAAAGCTCTGGAACCTCTCATCTGCATTTCCACTCTACCCCCATACCTGTCACAAGCTGTATCTTCTGGCTCATCTCTGGGAGAGGAGGGGAAAATGAGAAGAGAGAGAGCTGGGTTGCTCCGATTTATTTATTTAACTGTGCTAGCATATAGAATGTGGTCTTTCCTGCCATCCCGCAATACTGTCTAAGTCTTAAGTCCAGAACTGAGGGTAGAAGACGCCTCATATGTTCTACATTCCAATTTCCTACCAGTGTTTGGCATAATCCCTGCCACCACCAAACCCCAGAGAGTACTGATCATAATCTTTAAAAATCCATCCCTTCATTCAACTGTCTTGTGTGCCAGACCTTCTTTTGATGGAGTGTCATGGAGGCCCTAAAGGGAGTGGGAGAGGGCTGGGTGTTGGGAGCAGGCCCCCAAAAATCTGGCCATAAACTGGCCCCAAAACTGGCCATAAACAGAATCTCTGCAGCACTGTGACATGGTCATGATGGCCATAACGCCCACACTGGAAGGTTGTGGGTTTACGGGAATGAGGGCAAGGAACACCTAGCCCGCCCAGGGTGGAAACCGCTTAAAGACATTCTTAAACCACAGACAATAGCATGAGCAATCTGTGCCTTAAGAACATGCTCCTGCTGCAGTTAACTAGCCCAACCTATTCCTTTAATTCGGCCCATCCCTTCGTTTCCCATAAGGGATACTTTTAGTTAATTTAATATCTATAGAAACAATGCTAATGATTGGTTTGCTGTTAATAAATATGTGGGTAAATTTCTGTTCAGGGCTCTCAGCTCTGAAGGCTGTGAGACCCCTGATTTCCTACTTCACACCTCTATATTTCTGTGTGTGGGTCTTTAATTCCTCTGGTGCCGCTGGGTTAGGGTCTCCCCGAGCTGGTCTCGGCACTGGGGAAGGGACAAGCATAATCCTAGCAGTAGATTTAAAGTTGGGCTTTATTCTGGATTTGGGTAAGGGGAAGCTATTGAAAGGTTTCAGAGCAGGACATAACTGGCACCAACCTGTGCAAAATCTTGGAGTGAGACTGCAGTTGGAGAGTCAGGCTCTAGGTGATGCAGAACTGATGACTATGGGTTGGTGGTGGTGACAGTAAGGATTTGAATTTTATAAATGTAGGTTCTGAGCCAGGGGAAGTGGTGGCACTTTGTCATTTGGAACTGGATTGGAGGAAGAAGGGCAGAGCTCACATCACTTGTATGGAGAGAAAGGAGGAAAATATCAGTAGGTGAGAGAAGGGGTGATGAGTTATTACTTCATTCTTGGGGCAGAGGACCAAGGAAGCATCTCTGCTCCTTGGACCCAGTTTTAAGTCCAGGCTGAAGCCAGAGAGAAACAAAGAGAAAAAGGAGGAGCAACAAATGAAAGCAAAGGTCATGGGGTGAGGGCAGTGCCAGGTCTTATAAAAAGACTGAGAGAAATCGTCATGTATGGTTTTGAGGAGCAAATGTCTGTGAAAAGAGTGCTATTACCCCACCTTCTACTGGGGAGGTAGTGGGAGATTTTCTTTCCAGAAGGCAAGTGAAAGAAGCTCTGAGAAAATCCTTAAAGGTGGCTGCAGGAATGGGCATTATTTTCTGGCAAGATCCACACTAGACTGTAGAGACCACAAGTTCACATTCATCCTGGCTCAGGAGCCAGGCTTGTTGAGGCCATCCTTGAATAAAGAGCATTCTCAGCAAAAAAGCATGTAGCATGTTTGCCTTTACATTCTGCTTCCCAATCTGGGGAAGAAGGGAGGGTTACTTAACATCTATTCCTAGACTAAGAGATCCCAGAAGTAGGAAACTACATCTGCAAGGATTGATGGGATTGTTTTGTGATGTATCTAGGAAGAAAACAGGGAAAACCCCACCCATCCCAGTTTTCCATGACCCTTAGAGGATATATAATACAGTATCACTCCTCTCATTCCTTTGACTTCATATGAAGGTGTACAGAGATTAGCAGAAGAGCGGGAACATCAGGGAATACCCAGACAGCCTGACCCAGAGAAGAGTTAGAACTTTTCCTCTTGGCAGCAATAAAGATGTCAAAATAAAGATGAACAGTGACCCCTAAAAGCCACCTATAGTCCCTAAACAGAGACTACTATATCAGCAAAGGCTAGCAGCAGCAGACAGAGACAGGCTAAACCTGAATAAGGAGAGGACTCCTCTATCACTTGCTATTCAAGTCTGACCCTCCAAAAGGCAGTATCAGCATCACCTTGGAATTACTGGCAGTGCAGAGTCTCAGGCCCCACCCATCAACCTCCTGAATCAGAATCTGCATTTTGTCAAGACCAGTAGGGGTTTCATATGCATATGAAAGTCTGAGAAACAATGCTGTAAACTACAGGTGTCATCAGTAGCTGTAGCTGCTGAGGAGCTTGCTCTCCCTTTCCACTGAGTTGCCTCCAGCAGGCACTGTGAGGACACATAGGAACCTAGGGTCTGAGGAGAGGTGGGAGGGAAGTTCCAAAGGGAAGAGAAAAAAAGAAAGAGTGTATAAAAAGTGCACATAATCCCATTTATTTATTTTTGCTGTTGTAGCCTAGGTTTTTGGTGTGATAGTCAAAAAATCATTGCCAAGGCAAATGTCAAGGAACTTTTCCCTATGTTGTATTATAGTTTTATGGTGTCAGGTCTTACATCTAGGTCTTTTATCCATTTTGAGTTCATTTTTGTATATAGTGTAAGATAAGGCTTTAATTTCACACTTTTGCTTGTGGAAATCCAGTTTTCCCAGCACCATTTATTGACAGGATTATCATTTCCCCATTGTGTCCTCTTAGAGGCTTTGTTAAAAATAAATTGACCATATATGTTTGGATTTGTTTCTGGGCCCTGTACTCTCTGTTCCATTGGTCTATGTCTCTGTTCTTATGCCAGTACCATACAGTTTTGAGTATTACAGTTTTGTAATATAATTTATATTCTGGAAGTGCAGTGACTTTAAGTTTGTTTTTCTTTCTCAGTATTGTTGTGGTTCTTCAGGATTATTTGAGGTTCTATGCATAAGATTGTTTTATCTGCTTCAGAAGAATGCCATGGGAATTTTGATAGGCACTGTGTTAAATCTATATTTTGGGGGGTAGTAGGAAGATTTTAATAATATTAATTATTTCAATCCATATACACAGGGTATCTGTCCATTTAGGTAACAACAACAAAATGAAAAGGCAATCTATGGATTGGGAAAAAAATATTTGCAAACCACATAGCTGATGAGGGGTTGATACCCAAAATTTATAGAGAACTCTAACAATTCAATAGCAAAACAACAAATAACCTTATTTTAAAATGGGCAAAGGACCTGAACAGACATTTCTCCAGAGAAGGCATACAAATGGTCAACAAATATATGAGAAGGTGGTCAACATCACTAATCACTGGGGAAACATCATTAAGGAATGCAAATTAAAAACACCATGAGATATGATCTCACACT
This sequence comes from Macaca mulatta, assembly GCF_049350105.2. Classification (NCBI taxonomy): domain Eukaryota; kingdom Metazoa; phylum Chordata; class Mammalia; order Primates; family Cercopithecidae; genus Macaca; species Macaca mulatta. The sequence continues at coordinate 43,148,358 of NC_133406.1, read as the reverse complement.
CACTAAGGTAGCTATTATCAAAAAAACAAGAAATAACAAATGTCGCTGAGGGTGTAGAGAAAAGGGAACCCTAGTTCAGTGTTATTGGGAATGTAGATTGGTAGAGCCATTGTTGAAAACAGTATAGAAGTTCCAAAATAAATTAAAAATGGAACTACCATATAACCCAGCAATCCCTCTTCTGGGTATATATCCAAAGGAGATGAAGTCACCACTTCATAAAGATATCCATATTTTTGCAGCATTATTCGCAGTAGCCATGATCTGGAAACAACCTAAATGTCTGTCAAAAAGAGGAATGGATAAAGAAAGTGTACCACATGCCTGTAGTCCCAGCTACTCAGGAGGCTGAAGCAGGAGAAACACTTGAACTCAGAAGGCAGAGGGTGCAATGAGCTGAGATCATGCCACTTCACTCCAGCCTGGGTGAAAGAACGAGACTACATCTCAAAAAAAAAAAAAAAAAAAAAAAAAGAAAGAAAAAAAAAAAAGAAAATATGCCAAACACACACACAGACACACACACAGAGAGACACACACAGAAGAATATTATTCAACCTTTACAAAGAAGGATATCCTGCATTTGCCACAACATTGATAGACCTGGATGACATTATGCTAAGTGAAATAAGCCAAACACAGAAAGAAAAATATTGCATGATCTCACTTATATGTGGAACCTTAAAAAAAAAAAAAGAAAAGAAAACAAGGTCAAGTATAAGAGACAGAGAATAAAACAGTGGTTACCAAGGACAGCAGTGGGGGATAAAAGAAGATATAGGTCAAAAGATACAAAGTAGTAAATACGTAGGATGAAGCCTAGAAATCTAATGTATAACATGAGGATTTCTGTTAATTAAATTGCATGGTATTTGGGATTTTTGCTAAATAAGTAGATTTTAATTGCTCTTATCACACACAAAAAAACTATGTAAAATGATAGATATGTTCATTTGTTTCACTATAGTAAGCATTTTGCTATCTGTATATATCCTATAACACGGTATAAACCTCAAATATATACAATAAAATTTATTTTTATAAAAAATAGAGAGAGAGAGAAAGGCTGAACACCTGTAATCCCATCATTTTGGGAGACCAAGGTAGGAGGATTGCTTGAGACCAGTAGTTCAAGACCAGCCTGAGTGACACAGGGAGGCCCTATCTCTACAAAAAATTTTAAAATAAAAAATAAATTGGCCAGGCATGGTGGCATGCACCTGCGGTCCCAGCTACTTGGGAGGGCGAGGTGGAAGGATTGCTTTAGTCTGGGAGGTCATGGCTGCAGTGAGCCATGATGGTGCCACCAGCCTCCAGCATGGGCAATAGAACATGACCCTGTCTTAAAAAGAAAACAAAAATCGACATACATCAAATTTCAGATCACCTTGTAGATAGTGTCAAGGAAAGGAACGGGAAGAAGTCTTAAATAATATTTAAGAATGAAGTTTTTGGCTGGACATGGTGGCTTGTGTCTATAATTCCAGCACTTTGGGAGGCCAAGGCAGGAGAATTGTTCTCTTGAGGCCAGGAGTTTGAGGCCAGCCTGAGCAACATAGAGAGACCCATCTCTGCAAAAGCAAAACCAAAAAATTTAGCCAAGCATGGTAGCACGTGCCTACAGTACTAGCTACTAGAGACTAAGGAAGGAGGATTACTTGAGCCCAGGAGTTCAAGGCTGCAGTGAGCTATGATAGCCCCATTGCCACCAGTCTGGGTGACAGAGCAAGGCCCCATCCAAAAAAAAAAAAAAAGAAAAAAAAAGAAAGAGAAAGAAAAAGTTTTCAAACGAACAGTCTTAAGTACTCAAATAAGAGTGACTCAATAATCAAATGAATAAAAAAAAATGAAATGTAGCCAAGATGATTTTAAGATTTTTAAATGATATTTAAAATATTAAATAATATTTAAAATCAGTAAGAATAAATACAATCATCTCATATTTATATGTACAATATGTTGACAGTCCTTAAGAGGGTACTTCAACAGTGATTCGTTTAACCAGCAAACATTTATTTAAACTCTTTTAAACTCCAGCCACTATGCTAGGTTCTAGAAATGCAAACAAGACATGGCCCTAAGGGACTTAAAGATGTAATGGGTGAGACAGTCATTCACTTGGCAAATATTTGTTTATTGAGCCAGGCACTGTTGTGAGGGCTGAGAAGTAAGAGTGAAAAACACAAGCATAATCACTATTTGTGGCGCTTACATGGTAGGGGAGAAGACAGATGATACATGAGACACATAAGAAAAATGTATAGTATGTGGGATAAAGCTTAGAAAGTAAAGCAGTCAAGTAGGATTGTAAGTGTAGGAGGAGTGTTGCAATTTTAGGTGGGTGGCCAGAAAGAAGTATGAGTTTTGACTAACCCTGAAGGAGGGAGGAAGCACACCATGTGAGTGTATGGAAGGAGAGTATTCCAAGTCGACTGAACTGTAACTCAAAGGCCTTTACGTACCAAGACCACCGAGGAGGCCATGTAGCTGCAGCAGAAGGAGGACGGGTGATAGAGGAGTTGAGGTTGGAGTGGGAACACAGGCCAGTTAGAGTGGGTCTTGATGGCCACCATGAGAACGTAGGCTTTTCCTCTGAGTGAGGGAAAATCCCTGTTTTTAAGCAGGGGAGTAACAGTAATCTGATTCATGTTCTAATAGGATAAAGCTGGTTGCTGTGAAAGAGGAAATTACAAGAAGTTTGTAGATTCTGAGTCTGTTTTTAAGGTGGAGTCACCAATATTTGTTGTTGAATGTTAAAAAAAAAAAAAAAAGACAATATATAAACAAATGAACGTAATAAAATATTATTGTGCTTTGTAACTAAATTCTGTAAATCAAGTCTCATATAAATCCAAAGAGCTCTAGAGTTGATCCACACACAGCACACCAGGCCCACTCTTGCAGGACTTCATGCTGGAACTACATGTTCTTTAAGCTACACAGAGCACTGCTGTATACCCAGCAGACATCATATAGCTTTTCTATATTGTGATGAGGAAACTTAGAAAATGAAGTCACAGGATGTTATAGTTGAAACCTGTCTTCTTTTCTTGGACCAATGTAAACCCCATGTTGGGGTATTTCTTCTTTTCTTTTTTTTTTTAAAAACACACGGTGGTAGGGAAATGTTGGAGTATTTCTTACAGATTTCCTCAATGTTCTGAAGTGGTAAGTTCTAAACCCATATGTTCCCTTCATTCAAGTTTACTAAAGATACGCTAATGAGGTTCCTCCTATTAGCTCCTGCTGTACTAGCACTAATCCAAAAGATGATCTCTAAAAGCCTCTTCAATCCTTAAGAAATCCAAAACCAATTTTTCAAGGTAGTTGAATAAAAAGTGGTAAACAAGGGTCTCAGAGAGAAAACATTCTGAAGTGCACTGAATCTGAATTATAAATTTCTAAATATCCAGTCATAAGTCTCAAGTTATTGTCAGAAAATGTTCATCCATTCTACCTTTCTTTTTGAAAGAATCTATAAGCCAGGATCATAAAATCACAAGAATTTACATTTTAAACATGTAACCACAAGGTGGAGATCTAAAGCAAAGATTAGTTTTCACAGCAGGGCTCAATTTAGAATCCAAAACTTCTTATCTAAGGTTACAGTTGTACCTATCCTAAGGAAATTGACTTATTATTTTAAGCTAGAAGAAAACACAGTGCTTATGTATCAGTAGTATTGTATATAGATTAGAAACATATATGGCATACAAGTATTTGAGGAAGGTTTAAGCAGTACTATGTCAGACAGCAAAGTGGAGACATTGATCATATTAGAAATTTCAAGCTTTAAATCTCAAGTAGGGAGAACACTATTGTTATATCACTTCATCATGAGTACATTTAACAAAGGCTAATGTGATTATTTTAGTCCAAATATATGGTTTATATTGAACAACTAATCCTTTAACCTGACAGCACTACTGGACTAGTGGTTCTAAAGATTCTAAATCGAATGAATAAAACACGCCTCTAGTTTTATTTCATTGGTATGTGATAATGGGACTGACTTACCAAGTTAGACCCTGGTGACAGCCGAAAACTTTCACCTTCTTTTTAGATGAATGGGTTTTATCAGTTTCCCTGATTATACACCAAAAACATTTATTTAATTCACAAACTATCCTCCGGGTTTACTCATCTAGAAGTTTCATTATTTTTTTAAAAAAAATCCATTTCTTTTGCTTTCTTTCAGTGTGAATAAGTATTCTTCCCTATAGAAACAACCAACTATCGAAACAGAAAATCCAAGCTAAATAACAGATAGAAAACATGGTACGATCTTTTCTCTCTGCTTCTATTTCCAGGTGCCTTTATTCAGAGATCACAAAACAGAAGTTAATTAAATTAACTACCCTCTTCCGCCACCCACAACCTCAGCTGAAATTCTTGGCAGCGAACGAATGCCTTAAAGTTCCTCTGTTATTTTTTATTGTAATGAAAGAATTCATTTGTGGAAACTGTATATCCTCTTAGCTTACTCAGATTCTAAGACCTTCAATCTTCAATTTATTAAGAGTTTTGATCACCTATACCTTAGAAAATTAAAAGGGAAGGCAAGCACAAACTCAAGTATTGTTGCTCTCAGCTATTAGGTGGGAATTTCCCCTCGTTCCTCAGCTCTGATTGATCTCATCTCAGTCACCTGCCTGTGTTACAAGTGGTGAAGGAGAGTTTCAAGTTGCTTATTTACATAACGATCAAAGTTTGAGATCTGCACTTAAGAGACCTTTGATCCTGTACACCTTGATTTAGAAATCAAATTGGGACTCTAACAAGAAACATTTGTCCCTTCCGCTACTTTCTGGTCTCAGCGAGGCCGGAAATACCAAGAGACGACTCCGCAGTAGTTTAGAACTTCCGCTTCCTGTTCTGGACGAAAGCAGAAGTGGAGAAACATGAAAATGTTAACCAAGAAGCACAATGACCTTTTGCAGACCACCACAACATTGAAGTTAAATTTAGTTCAAATGTTGCCTGTTTACTTAACCAGTGTAAGTTTATGTGACACCATATTAAACCAAAACAAAATCTGTAGAAACAGCGTGGGCGACGTTGAAAGACCCTATCTCTAAAACAAAACAAACAAATAAAAATCTATCCTTGAGCCGGGTGCAATGACACAGGCCTGTAGTTTCAGCTACTGGGGAGGCTGAGGCGGGAGGATCAGGAGTTCCAGCAGAGCCTTTGCAAAAATAGCAACACCGGCTCAAAACAAAAATCTGTAGGAAGCGTTCAGATCACCATTACTGATTTGCAGAGGAACGTGAGTGAGTGAGAAACATTATCCAAAAGTGACCCCTGGAATGCAAGGGGCCAGATGATCAGTTACTAGCTTAGATGGCAATAGGGGCTGTTCAATTTTCCATTTAGGTAGCGGTACTCAAATTGTGCATGCATCAGAATCACACGGAGGGCTCCTCAAAATGCAAATTGCTGTGCCCATCCCACTCTCACCCCCCAGTCTCTAATTCGGTAAATTTGGTGCTAGGTCAGAAAATTAACATTTCTAGTAAATTCCTAGGTGTTGCTGATTCTGCTGATCTGAAGACTACATTTGGAGAACCACTGCTCTAAGTAATTTGCCGGTGAAAATGGGAAAACATCTTAAATTTTAGCAAATGTTAGAATCTCATTTTAAAGAGGAAATAAGACAAAAGAGTTAGGAGCATAGGGCTCACAATCAGCAAAACTTGGGATTTGAATCTGGATCTGCCCAAAGTCATGAGTCTGGGCAAACTGCTTAACCTCCCTGAACCACAGTTTCCTTACTTCTAGAATGTGAAATAATAATCATATCTGTCACTGAGAACCAAATAAAGTATTCTATGTAGGTGTCTGGCATATGGTACCTCATAAATGATTACTATTTTTAAGATTACATACACTATTAGAAAAATGGTCACATGTAGGCAATACTTTCTGAGATCTAGTCATGGGAGAAAGTTTAGTCAGGATACAATCTGTATTTGTTTTGGATTTAGATTAAATGAAAACAGATTGATACAGCTTAAAGAACAGTCTTTCTCCTTTCAAATAAATAACTCTCGTAAGATCCCTTGTTCTTTCTTGAAACCTATCCCTAATTCCCATTTCTTTATTGTCATTTTAAAGTTTATTCTAACATTTATTAAGATGTCCCTTGCTGCTTTATTTCTCTATGCTGCTGTTTACACCAAAAACAAACAACAACAACAACAAAAACTGAACTTTTTCTTCTAGCAAGGAAAAATTTGAGTAACACTAAAGCTCTTATGTAGTGGAGTTAACCCTTTCCAATAACCACCAAATCAGAATTTGAACACAAAGAATAACTAATTAACTTAAAAAAGAATAAAATTAACAACACCTGTTAACTAAACTAATGATATTTAAATTAATGTATACTGCCCAATTTCATTGTTAATGAGACATCTGTGCATTTTCACCAAAGTAACAGTATATTGCATCCCAAAGCAAAGACAGAACTAGAAGAAAGTGAATAGCAATTCTCCATCTCTTCTAATAATTGGAAATGGGCTCAACTTAATGCATAAAACATGTTTGCTGATAAAAGGGATAGCTCATTCATATATTAGGCAAATATTCACTGTGAGCTTACTATGTGACTCTTTCTGTGACACTGGGGATATACTGGTGAGTAGAAGAGCCCAAAGGCCTTACTTCATGGAGCTTTATAGTCTAGTTGGGAAAACAAACATTAATCAAATAAGCACACAAATATATAAACAAAGAGAAAGAGTGATAGGTGCAATGGACCAAAAATACAGGTTAAGTAACACAGGGACACTGGGGGTTGGAGCAGCACAGATAAAAGCACTCAGATGCTATGGAAAGGCCATAAAGTGACAGGAACATGATGGCACATTGGAAGATACTAAAGACCAGAGATGCTGGAGGTGAGAGTGAGGAGGAAGGATGGCTAAGTCAGGATCACGGAGTGTCTTGTCAACCATATGCGTTTTCATCCTAGGAAGGATGAGAAGCCACCAAAGGATTTGAAGAAGAGAATTGGCATGATCTAACTCGCATTTTTAAAAGATCACTTGGGCTTCAGTGTGCCAAATAGGTTACTGGGTGTAGGGGAGTATAAAATAAAAGGGGGAAGGAATGGCAAGAATGGTAACAAGAGTCAGTGCAGTTTAGGGCATTACTGTTATAGCCCAGGTGAGAGAGAGATGGTGGTACATTGTACCTTGTTGTGATGAAATAGCTTAGTTATTCATTGTAACCTTCTTTAGTGGAAATTTGTGCAAATAAAAAATATCATTTTTTCAGATGTCAAAATATTGATGTGCCTGAAAACCTATAGATGGATCACATAATTGTTGAAGGTCTCTTCCATACTTTGACATGATTTAGATGAATTTCAAACCCACACGGTCGCACAATCAGCCTTCAGAGTGGCACTTTGTTTTGTTTTGAAGCTGCTAAATAGATGGCCCAAAAGATCCATTCACATGGGTATCTGAACTCATCATTTGATATTTCATTTTTGTGTGATAAAGGCTTATCAGTTCTCGGGAACCACTTGAATAAATATTTCCCAGAGGAAAATGTTTTCTAGGTAAGACACCAATGAGGATTACAAAAGAACTAGCTAAGAACAAACTTCTGGAAACATAGGACTGAGGATCTTCCCTGGGGAGGAATTTATTATAATCATAATCCTGAAAGATACCATCTCAAATGTCATAATCCCACATGTTGAAATCCTTAAAAATCAAAATCCCAAAAATATAATTCTGGAAAAAAAACTCTACGCAAATAAACTAGAAAACCTAGAAGAAATGGATAAATTCCTGGACACATATAGTCTCCCAAGACTAAACCAGGAAGAAGTTTAATCCCTGAATAGACCAATAACAGGCTCTGGAATTGAAGCAATAATTAATAGCCTACCCACCAAAAAAAGTCCAGGACCAGATGGATTCACAGCCAAATTCTACCAGAGGTACAAGGAGGAGCTGGTACCATTCCTTCTGAAACTATTCCAATCAATAGAAAAAGAGGGAATCCTCCCTAACTCATTTTATGAGGCCAGCATCATACTGATACCAAAGCCTGGCAGAGACAAAACAAATAAAGAGAATTTTAGACCAATATCCCTGATGAATATCGATGCTAAAATCCTCAATAAAATACTGGCAAACTAAATCCAGCAGCACATAAAAAGCTTATCCACCATGATCAAGTGAGCTTCATCCCTGGGATGCAAGGCTGGTTCAACATATGCAAATCAATAAATGTAATCCAGCGTATAAACAGAACCAAAGAAAAAAACCACATGATTATCTCAATAGATGCAGAAAAGGCCTTTGACAAAATTCAACAGCCCTTCATGCTAAAAACTCTCAATAAATTTGGTATTGATGGAACATATCACAAAATAATAAGAGCTATTTATGACAAACCCACAACTAATATCATACTGAATGGGCAAAAACTGGAATCATTCCCTTTGAAAACTGACGCAAGACAGGGATGCCCTCTCTCACCACTCCTATTCAACATAGTGTTGGAAGTTCTGGCCAGGGCAATTAGGCAGGACAAAGAAATAAAGGGTATTCAATTAGGAAAAGAGGAAGTCAAATTGTTCCTGTTTGCAGATGACATGATTGTATATCTAGAAAACCCCATCATCTCAGCCCAAAATCTCCTTAAGCTGATAAGCAACTTCAGCAAAGTCTCAGGATACAAAATCAATGTGCAAAAATCACAGGCATTCTAATACCAATAACAGACAAACAGAGAGCCAAATCATGAATGAACTCCCATTCACAATTGCTTCAAAGAGAATAAAATACCTAGGAATCCAACTTACAAGGGATGTGAAGGACCTCTTCAAGGAGAACTACAAACCACTGCTCACTGAAATAAAAGAAGACACAAACAAATGGAAGAACATACCATGCTCATGGATAGGAAGAATCAATATCGTGAAAATGGCCATACTGCCCAAGGTAATGGATAGATTCAATGCCATCCCCATTAAGCAACCAATGACTTACTTCACAGAACTGGAAAAAACTACTTTAAAGTTCATATGGAACCAAAAGAGAGCCCGCGTTGCCAAGACAATCTTAAGCCAAAAGAACAAAGCTGGAGGCATCATGCTACCTGACTTCAAACTATACTACAAGGCTACAGTAACCAAAACAGCATGGTACTGGTACCAAAACAGAGATATAGACCAATGGAACAGAACAGACCTCAGAAATAATACCACACATCTACAACTATCTGATCTTTGACAAACCTGACAAAAACAAGAAATGGGGAAAGGATTCCCTATTTAATAAATGGTGCTGGGAAAATTGGCTAGCCATAAGTAGAAAACTGAAACTGGATCCCTTCCTTACACCTTATACAAAAATTAATTCAAGATGGATTAGAGATTCAAATGTTAGACCTAAAACCATAAAAACCTTAGAAGAAACCTAGGCAATACCATTCAGGACATAGGCATGGGCAAGGATTTCATGTCTAAAACACCAAAAGCAATGGCAGCAAAAGCCAAAATTGACAAATGGGATCTAATTAAACTAAAGAGCTTCCACACAGCAAAAGAAACTACCATCAGAGTGAACAGGCAAACTACAGAATGGGAGAAAATTTTTGCAATCTACTCATCTGACAAAGGGCTAATATCCAGAACCTACAAAGAACTCAAACAAATTTACAAGAAAAAAACAAACAACCCCATCAAAAAGTGGGCAAAGGATATGAACAGATATTTCTCAAAAGAAGACACTTATGCAGCCAACAGACACATGAAAAAATGCTCATCATCACTAGCCATCAGAGAAATGCAAATCAAAACCACAATGAGATACCATCTCACACCAGTTAGAATGGCGATCATTAAAAAGTCAGGAAACAACAGGTGCTGGAGAGGATGTGGAGAAGTAGGAACACTTTTACACTGTTGGCAGGACTGTAAACTAGTTTACAATCATTTATTGAGAATAAACTCATTTATTGAGAAAGTTTCAATGTTTTTACATACATGCACAATGCTTATCTGCAAAGTGAACATTATAACACACTTTCATGGAGTCAATTTAACACACTTGTAACACACATTATAACACACTTTCATGGAGTCAATTTTTTTAAAAATGCATGAAATGAATCAGAAGTCTCTAAAAATTCTACACAGTTTATCCCTCCAGTATTCGAAATGATGTGAACATGAAATACATAGCATATAGAATGATAAAAAAAAAATTGACAATTTAGTGGAAAAAAACAAAAAAGAAAAAGATTTTTTTTTTTTTTTTTTTTTTTTTTGAGACAGAGTCTCACTCTGTCACCCTGGCTGGAGTGCAATGGTGCGATCTTGGCTCACTGCAATCTCCACCTCCTGGGTTCAAGCAATTGTTCTGCATCAGCCTCCTGAGTAGCTGGGATTACAGGTGCCAGCCATCACACCCTGCTAATTTTTGTATTTTTGGTAGAGATGGGGTTTCACCATGTTGGTCAGGCTGGTCTTGAACTCCTGACCTCAAGAAATCCACCTCCCTCAGCCTCCCAAAGTGCTGGGATTACAGGTGTGAGCCACCATGCCCAGCCAAGAAAAAGAAATTAAAAACAGAATTTGACATATGAAAAAGTGAATTACAGGAATAGATTACGGGCAATTGCAGGGAGATAGTCCATAAGAGTTGGCCAACTTTCATGATTATTAGCTATATTTTGAAGTCTGGCATCACAATAAATACCTGCTTTTTTCTTTTAAGAGAAGACTCTCCTTGGAGAATACATTTACATTCATTTTCTATATGGTGCTGCTCCTTGGGAAATTCTTCTGTGATTCTATATATACATTGACATGAACATTCCCTATTAAAATTTTACTATCTTCTGCTTAGGGATTTTGAACTTTTGGGATTTCAACATTCAGAATTATGCTGTTTGGAATTGTGTCTTTTGGGATTATGATCCAAACCCTTCCTTAGTAGGCCTATGTGGCAGAAGAGGGAGGGGTGCAAAACAGAGTAGGTAAAGAGGGAATGAGACACTAAAGACAAACTTCACCTCTCCTCAAGTTTGCCATCCCTGCGAATGAGGAGTTATGGGAGGTTGTTACAGGAAGTATGCTGTCATTTTTAATTGGTTTTATACAACGCCTTCCCTCTATAGAAGATCAGCCAAGAATGACAATAAATCCTAGCCATATATATTCTAATTAGACTCTTCATTATTGAAAGCAATCTCAGTAAAAACAGAAGCTAGGCATAGTGGCATACACCTGTAGTCCCACCTACTCAGGAGACTGAGGCAGGAGGATCGATTGAGCCCAGGAGACAGAGGGAAAGATGTGTTCACGAACATGGACTTCCTCTCCACAACAGTTCAGAAGGCCACTACTTCTCCTCTCCCTTTCAATTTATTCCTGTGGTGAGAGGATTCCCATGGTTCCTATCTTTTGAAAGTGATACACAAGTCCCCAAAACTGTGGCACTCCCAAGGGATCAGGCTGTTTATTTTCTCTCCCTTAAGGTACAGCTGAGCCCTGAGCCACTGCCAAGACACTCTAGGTTGAGAATTAAATTCCTCTGTTTTAAAGCCTCTATCATGAATTTGGATGAAGATATTTGATAGCTGGCACAGAATCTTCTCTTTTTCTTATACACTGAATTTAATATGTATAGTTCTATGTTGTTGAAGATAATGTACATAAAGTTCATAGCATAGTGCTTGTTTTATTCAAAAGACTTATACCTAACATAAAACCACTGCTTTACTTCCTCTAATATTGCTCTCAACTTCTACGAGAACCTTTCTTGTATTCTGCATGCTGTTATTATAGGGAATTTTATTGCCAGTGGGTCTATAAGAGTTTTCCTGGAGTTAAAATCTTCTAAGGCAGTGAACAGGTGACAACTTGAATCACATTTATCTGGAGTGATCCTGTAAAATCACTCCAGATAAATGTGATTCAAGTTGTCACCTGTTCACTGGCAAGTAAAAATGCAGGTACTGGCCCTGGTCCAAACCTACTGGATTAAAATCTCTATTCTGATAAAAACTCCAAGCAATTCCTGCTGTATTGTAGCTATGTTACAGCACTATATGGATGCACTGCTCTATCTCATGTTAGTGGCAGGGAAGGGAGTGGGGTGTGTATCACTGTCAGCCGCCTTCATTCATGAGGCAGCCTAAAGTGTTCCATTCATTTGGTTAGTCAAGTAGGTTGGTCCAAAATTTTGTCTTGGTCAAAAAGGTTAAAATAATTTCTCTTATTTTAGGAGTGAAATTTGAGTAAAGGGAGGATGATTATCATCTAGTCTCCACATAGATGGAGCTACCGCTCTGGTGGGCATTTGGAAATGTCAGAGGTGAGGGAGGGAGTCACATTGCTGACTGATGGGTACTGTGGGCACTTGGTGGTCAGGGGTCTAAGATGCTAAACTTCCTGCCTTTGGGTGACCTCTCACATAAAAAAGAATTGTGCTGCCCAAATGTCAATAATACCCTAGGTTGAGAATTAAATTCCTCTGTTTTAAAGACTCTATCATGAATTTGGATGCAGACATTTGATATCTGGCACGGAATCCCCTCTTTTTCTTTTACACTGAGTTTAGTATGTGTATTTCTATGTTGTTGAAGAGAATGTACATAAAGTTCATAGTATAGTGTTTGTTTTACTTTAGATAGCTCTTTTCAGATTTACATTGATTTGATCAATGAAAATAAATGGTAGAGGAGGATTAATTATAATGATTATATTTTTCCTGGGGCTTGCCAATTTGAATACAATCTAGAGTGAAAAAAACAACGGAAGAAGGGTGATATCACCTGTCTTAACTTAGAAAGTTGGCATGAAACCTCTTGACTTCAGGAAAGTCCAGCATCTGTTAGACGAGAATTCCTCATCAACTTTCCATTATTATCACTAACAATATTAAACTTTTGAAAGAAAGAAAGAAAAAGAATAGAGAGAGATAAAAGAAAAAAGAGAAAGAAAGAAAGAAAGAAAGAAAGAAAGAAAGAAAGAAAGAAAGAAAGAAAGAAAGAGAAAGGAAGGAAGGAAGGGAAGGAAGGAAAGAAAAAGAAAGAAAGAAAGAAAGAGAGAGAGAGAAAGAAAGAAAAGAAAAGAAAGAAGGAAGGAAGGAAGGAAGGAAGGGAAAAGAAAGAAAGGAGAAGAGAAAAGAAAAGAGAGGAAGGAAGGGAGAGAGGGAGGGAAGGAGGGAGAGAGTGAAGGAAGGAAGGAAGGAAGGAAGGAAGGAAGGAAGGAAGGAAGGAAGGGAGGAAGGAAGGAAGGAAGGAAATAGTAACTACGTGAAGTGATCGGTATGTTAATTAGCTTTATTTTCACGATGTAGATATATATAGAAACATCAAGGTGTACATCTTAAATATACACAATTTATTATTTGTTAATTCAGTAAAGCTGAGAAAAAAACTATTCAATGGATTACACAAAATTTTGCTGAAAGTTGGGAAGATAGAGTGCTTTTCATTGAAACACTGTGCATTAATATTTGGCCTTAGCTTTCACGGCTGTTAACAGTAGTTTTTAAGATAAATTGTGTTTTCTATAAAAATAAATCCAGTGTTAGGATTCATAATTTGCACCAGACTCAGGGAAAAAAAATCCTTGCTCCAAAAATGCAGTTGAAATGGTATTCTTGCCAGAAGCTATATGCCATTCTGCAATTTATTTCCTCCTCAATAGAAGAAAGAACTTCAAAGCTATAAGTATACACATATGCTACAAGCATGTCTAAAATCTAAATGTAGGAAGTCTGAACCCACACTTCCACATGATACAATTGGCAATTCTATAATTTATCTTGCAAGATAATATAAAAGTAACAAGAATTAGAGATTGAGAGAAGACATAAATTACACAAGCAAAGAATAGTGAGGTGTAGAAAATAAACTTTCTAAAATACAAATGTGATCAGCTACTCCTATCATCTTTAGGATAAAACTCAAGTTCCTTGAGATGTCCTGCAACTCCTTTCACATTCTGACCTTTTGAAAACTGACAAATCTTAATGTATTTTGAACACTTACTTGAAAAGCAAAGCAAAGCATGTGGGAGCCTAATATCACAAAAAAGGAAAAGAAAGCACTGCTCTGAGGGATGGAAGGAATGAAGTTCTAGTGTCCACTTTGCCACTGACTTTGTACAAGTTACTTTGGTCATCTATGAAATTGTGAGAGAAAATAGATGGTAGCTGGTGCTAACAATTCATTAATCTGCTAGAATTTTTGCTTCATTGATGGAATTGCTCAGTATGTCAACAAGGCTTATCACTGGTCTGGTTTCACATCATTTTTTAATGAACTGTGCCCTGGATTAATATAAATTTAAGAAGTAACTGCTAGTAGTTTGAATATTGATACCTTTTTAGAATGGAAAAGGGAATTTTTGGCAGCAGAAAGCAAGCAGTGAAACTCATACTCTCTTTTATTTTATGGGAACATAAGTTTTTAAAACTCCTAGCACTTTACCCATCTGTTTCCTTGAACATTCATTTGAGAAAAGTCTTTTAAATTTCAACTGAACTACAAAAAGTTCATTTTAACAATTTACCACATTGAAGCAATTCAAGTTTGTCCTAATTCTACATATAAAGAAACCTTCCTTGTAGCAATTTATTAGAGGACATTTTTGGTGTCTTTCACAGTGATACTCAGAATATTTTTAGTACATGAGTTCTCCCCAAGGCTTTTTCAAAAGAAGTGTGTTTCTAAATAAACTTTCAAAAGAAATCCAATAAAAGCAAAGATAGTATGACAGCAGCTACTTGGGAGAAAAAAAGCCATCATAATTGGTCTATAATGGTTTCTTCTGGGAAGCTCATGCTGCTTAAATGAAATTCTAAAAGTATCAAGATTTCAATACTTCTATGCAAATTAGTAGAATCTAAAATATGTACACAAATCTAAAATGACTGGCTCAGAATGTATAATCACTATACTGCCACCAACTACTCTAAATTTCACCCAAAGCAATCCAGTCTCCAATTTAATCCCAAGAGGATATACTTTTATGCATTTCTAAAATCTGAATTCTACAAGAAATCAGCTTTCTGCAGTCCCCTGGTGGCTTCCAGCCCCACATCTTTTCACATTGTCTCCCCTCCCGCCCAGCAGTTTTTCACTGAGGACCTGCATTCAACAAAAAGCCCCAGAATGCTGCCTACTGTATATGAAGCACCCAGGCAAAATTTGGAGTCTTAAACAGTGGCATTGGCATTCCAATTAACTGTACACATTGTCAAGGCACTGATGATGGAATTTTGAAGTATGTGGCAGAACTGTGTTCCAGCAGAAAAAGGAGAAAAACCAATTTCAACTGTAATAATTAGGATTTGCACTCTTGGAAACAGCACTGGGCAGAATCTCACCATCATCCAAATAGATGCTGTAGGATCTATGGGAGTTTGCATCATGTAAGAGTGACAAAGAATGGACATTACTATATAACTTTCATCCTGCCCCCATTCAGTTGACAATACTTCCATCTGGCCTGATGGGCCAAGAGGAAATGGGAAAAGCCTGAAGTTTATCTGGATTTATATTAGAGAACTACTGGCCAGAAGCAGGAATACAAAATAGATGAGCAAAGGATAAAAGGTGAAGAATTCAAGACAGCATATATGAATGAAGTTCACAGGACAGATTTCGGCAGGAGAGAGATGTGGGAGAGAAAATTTCAAGAGGTTTACTATGATAAGAAAGGTGGCTCACCCATGTAATCCCATTAGTCTGGGAGGCCGAGGCAGGCAGATCACCTGATATCAGGAGTTTCAGACTAGCCTGACCAACATGGCGAAACCCTGTCTCTACCAAAAACACAAAAATTATCTGGGCGTGGTGGTGTGTGCCTGCAGTCCCAGCTACTCAGGAGGCTGAGGTTTGAGAATCACTTGAACCTGGGAGTTGTAGGTTGCAGTGAGCCAAGATCGCACCACAGCACTCCAGCATGGGCGACATAGCAAGAAATTTACTTGGGACATTGCGATAAACATTTAAATTCCCTTGAATTAATTTTCATTGCCTGATTGGTGTTGTTTTGAATGTGACACCATCTACAAGGGATCTCTCGGTCTCTCAGGCACAACTTGAAACCACAATCTTTCCAAAATGCAAATCTGATCATGTCACTCCTCTCCTGAAAATTCTTCAGAAGTTCCAAATCAGTCTGCTTAGCACTGGATGAGCTGGTCTCGAATTAGGTTCAGTCACATGTCCTAAGCTATCACCTAAATTCTATGCTCCAGCCATACACGTAATGGATTGTTCTGCAGATGCATTGTGATCTCACAGGCCTTCAGACCTTCACACTCACACTGCTCCCTCAGCTTGAAATGCCTCCCTACCTCATTCTTTTATTCATCCTTTCATACAACAAACATTTATTGAGCACCTATTATGTGGTAAGCACTGTTCTAGGTTATGAGTAACCAAAACAGTAAACAATGATGACAACAACAATAACGAAACAGTGAACGAAACACAAAATAAGCACCTGCCTACATAGGGCATACATTCCTTGGATAGTTCTTCATGCTATTCAAAACACACTCTGATATCATAGTAACAAACAGTAGGGTGTGGACCTTGTTTAAATCTTGTTTCAAGCACACTACCTTTTAAAAAATCATGAAACCACAGAAGAAACTTGAATCTTACTGGATATTTGAAAATATTAAGAAATTGTTATTTCTAGGTGAGACAACAGTATTGTAATTATGTTTTTTAGTAAAAATGAGAGTCTTGATCTTTTATGGATACACACTAAAATACTTATGGATGAAATAATATGCAGTCTGAAATTGGATTTAAAATAGTCTGTTTAGCTGGGCTCTATGGCATGCACCTGTGGTCTCAGCTACTCAGGAGGCTGAGGCAGGAGGATCATTTGAGTCCAGGAGTTCAAGTCCAGGCTGGGCAATGTAGCAAGACTCTGTTTCATGTCATCAAAGAAAAGAGAGAAGAGAGACCTGAGCTAACACAGCAGCATGCTCAGCCTTACCATATGATACTCCCTTGGACCAACTCAGGACTCTGCAGCGTCCCCACCAGCAAGAAGGCTTTCATTAGATGTGACCCTTTGACCTTGGATTTCTCAGGCTCTAGAACTGTAAGAAATAAATTCCTTTAAATTAATTAAAATAAAATAGCCTATTGGGGGTTGTAGGGAGTGAGGAAGCATAGATAAAACAAGATTGGTTATGTGTGGATAGCTGTTAAATTATCTCTCTACTTCGTATACGTTTGAAAATTTCCATTACAAAAGATTTTTAAAAAGGAACAAAAGAAAAACGTCAAGATGCATTTGGACTCCTGCCCTCCATCAAGTCTTTTCTGGGCTCCATACTCCCAGGCCCATTCTCTGGAACTCAAGGAGCCTGCTTGCTTTCCTAGTCATTTGACTCATTCCATCATTACATCATTTTGCCCCTGTTGGTCTATATCACCCCAATGAGACAGCCATTTAAGGGCAAGGACTGTGTGTGTCTGTCTAATCATTCTTTTCATCAGCTACAATTACAATGCCTGGTGAAAAAATAGACACTGGAAATCATCTCTGCAAATGAAAAACCAAAGGCTATGAAAATCAGTTTTCAATGAAAGCAACATTAATTTCAGCAGAAGGGAAGCTTGGTAGCTGCCTTCTCTACTAACCAAAATGATCTGACAGACGCAATTCCACTGGCTCAGCATACATTTACTGAGTCCCCCACTGTGTGAGAGACACTGTGCTGGGTACCATATGCTCCCTATTAACAACTGTCTTCTTTCTTTGGGGTCTCCATAAAAGCCCAGGAAAAAATGGCTATGCACATGTGCACACACACATAAAATTATTTTCTTGTTATTATTCCCTTTAGGATCCAGTTGAAATAAACAACAAAGTTAGTATCCTTGTAGTAATCTAGCATTTGTTTGTTCGTTTTACATACTGTATTCATAAATGAAATTAAATGCATTGATATTTTAAATGGTTGTGAGGCCAATATAAGTCAAATATTAAGTTAGCTGAGGATAAAACAACTTTTGTTTCTTCCCTGAGGCTTATTTCCATTTTAAAAAAGTTAAAAGCAAAATATATATGCATACTATTTGTTCTACTAATGATATGAAAGTTGTAAATTCTGACAAGTTTAAGTAAGTAGTGGGTGACATGGGTCCCTACTCACCCTCTCCCAATCCCAAATTAAGTACAGATAAACAAATCAACCTCATGATAAGGTAAGATGAATAATATGCTCTAGTTTTGTGGCATTGTTTTCTTCAAGGTAGATTACCTACCTCAATTTTGAGTAAAATTACATTGTCTGTCAAGAAGAGTTCACATCAAATAAAGAGTATTTTCAAAGAATACACACTTAACTCACTTTGCTCACTTACCACAACTTTGAACTTAATTTTATTGGTGCCGCCGCAATGACAATATTTCAGAACCTATGAAAATCTTGCTCAGTGATGGCACAGCCCAATAGCTAGAGCTATCCTTCAACACATTTAATTCCATAAATGTTAAGGTAAACTATGCTTTGCAAAAGCTATTAACCATTCATAAAGCATAACAAAGCAGAAGGCGGGATCACTATTGCACATTTTCCAGTACAGCTGCACTCGATAAGCCCAGTTTTACATGCTCGTCACCATCATGTATTACACAGGGCATGCACCTCGAAGAAGCCGAACACATTCTTACGAAATGAACAAGTGAATGAATCTCATAAGTTTGGACTAATGAAGCAGGGTCAAATACTAAAAGCCTATATTGTACAAGAGCATCCATATATAGTTTCACTATTCTAAGAGTACATTAAAGCCAAAATATGTATCTTGATCAATGTTTTCGGATGACCACAGAGGAGGTCTACAGAACAAAAAAAAAAAAAAAAAAAAGATTGGAAAAACTCTTTTAGTGGTGGCCAAAATAATATTTTTATCAACTACCTGAATGTAAATGATATTTATAAATATTCAACTATGTGTTCAAAATATTTAAGGCTAGTAATTTATAGTATTAGTAGTAATTTCCATTATCTATGAAGTACCGTATTAAACCAAGATAAGTGCCTATCAACTCCTAACTTGCAGCCTTCTCTAACATGGGGCCAGCACCTAGCTGCTGAAGTCAGAAACCTGGCTTGAACTCTGTCTTGGACTCCCCTTTTGCCTGGCCCCATTACCCTAATTACCAAAGTGTATTGTGCCTATGACCCAACAATCTTTTCCTTTTGTCTGCCTGGAAACCTCCCACTTTTCCTTCCAATTCACAATTCTGTATAGCTAACCTGACTCTCCCAGACAGACTTAGGCCTTCCTTATGTGTAATATACCTTAGCCATATTTCTGTTGTATCATAATTACTATACCATTATATTATAATTATTCAAACCTCTCCTTTCTTGGGAAGCGGCTGTTCAGATGAATTCAACTGAATACATTGGTGGAGCAAACCCAAGCCAATATCCACAAGAGGGAGCCATAAATCAGGAATCAGAGGTAAGAAACACTAGCTCCAAGGGATCAGATTAAAAGGGTACCTGGAATGCTGAGCAAGTCAGATCTGGGAAGTGAGGGGAAGGATGGAAATGAGAGCAGGTTAACTAAAGGAAAACAGTTCAGAATAATTGCCACAAACACTGGTGGGTCTGAACCTCACATTTACTCAAGAGAGTTCTGTTGCACGGAAATTTTTAAGCTATTTTAACACAGCCAACTCAAGGAAATCAGTCAGGGTGTTCCATTATCTGCCAGATGAATGGTCAGATATTTGGAAGGGTAGAGGTCTGATCTCTTCTCCCAGGGAAGGTAAAGCCCGGGCCTTGGCTCAGCTGGGATTCGGGAGCTGAAAGTATAAAGGAAGTGAGTCTGTGGGGGAGACTGGTTGCTATAGGTGACAGCAGAGGGGAAGTGACATCTATGGCTCAGGGAAAGGGTAGAAGGAGCCAAAGAGACTCTAAAGCTCTCATTCATTTATTCAATAAACATACAGTAGGTGCTTAATGTGTACTAAGCACTGTGCCAGGGCCCTGTGACCTCATGGTGAAAGAGAGCCTTCATAAGTACGAGAGTGTTAGAGAAGGAAAGAACAGAATTTTGAAGATTATGTTTGCCAGGGGTTGCTCAGCTAGTTGTTAAGCTACAGGAAATAATGAAGACAAGAAAGGGACCCAAACCAAGGGTAGGAGCAAAGATTCAGTGAACGGATAAGAAGAGCCAGTGGCATTCAGGAAGCCAGCCTGGGAAGATGGGCAGAGGTAGCAGTGCCTGCAGGGAAGTGTGTCCTTCAGGTGTCTGAGCCCAAGGGGGAGGGCAGGCGAGGAGCTGAACCTGTTCATAGAGGAAGGAAAGATTCTTGGACACAAGTTCACCTCTAGGCTGTAGCAAGAACAGAGTGGGCAATAAAACATTCATTTGTTGACTAACTTAACAAATGATGAATGAATGAATATGACTGTCCTCCCTTTTACATTGTTTGATTTAATTAGTTTGATCCTTGAGGAGTATTTGAAGCAGTAAGCCTTAGAAACTTCTGTCCTGATTGCCCAGGTTGTATAAAATCTAGCACCTTTTCTTCTTTTTACTGCTCTATTTCCTCTCCTGTTCCTTCTGACTCTCCTTAACATTCTAGAGCTCTTTGAATCTCATGAGCCAAAGAAGGGAAAGGGAGTGAAGCTGAGCCATCAAGTTGCGTATTTGGGGCAAATCATAGCAAAAGACTTGCTGCAGAAACAATCAATTGTTTTAGATTTTCATTTGGCTACATTATCCTTCCATCTATACCACAGGTGTAATAAAAACTGTTATTTTACTTTGCCAGTGGAGAGTGTATCCAAGTCGTTTACAGTTCACAGCTAAATAAAATGCTATTTGGGTTCTCATTAAAGCCTTGTTAGGATGTTATATAATAGAGGAAGAAGCTTAGAGGGACAGCAAGGCCACTTGATGCTTTGGAGCACGTATTGTCTTCCCACTCATTACCTTGCCAACGTGAGTGTGCACAGTTGGTCCTTCCAGCGAGCTCTGGACCTGCCTCTTCACATCCTTGGCTGCGTTACTGAGAATCTGTCAGCTCATTCTCCTCACCCCTGGAGGGAATCACATAAGGAAGTTCAGTCAGGGTCAAGGTGGCTTGTTTCTCTTCCTCTTCAATGGATTTACTCTATAATCCTATTTGTCCTGCCAAACGAAAGGAAATCCTCATTGTCTTTTCACACTTGAGCTTCCCTAACGCAAGAGCTATCTTAAGAGTTATGACTAAGTTACCAAGTTGCTTCACGTAGGTATTTGTTTTTTCCTGGAATGGTGATGGGATCAAGGCCCAAATCTATGAAACGGTTTGTGAGAATTTTTGGAACTATAAGGTATTTATCAGGATGAATAGTGGTGGTTTGATGTTGATCTTACTCATTTTCATTTCTGTTTTTCTCTGAGAATTTTAACTATGTTACTTGAAATTTCCTCAAAAAATGATTTAATGATAAAACTTTCAGAAGAGCAAAATGTTAATAAGCCCCAGTTCCTAATCTGGCCTGTGTCTAGTAATAGTCAATGTCTCAAAATTTCAGGATAATTAAAAATAAGGCTTCCTAAAGTTGCAATAAACCTTTTTCTGTCTCTTCAGGTAATTGAAACGATGCCATATGCTATTTTAAGTGCAAAAATATTTTACCTCAAAGGATCCAATTGGATCTCAGAAAAATGCTATCTAGAGAAAAACTACCCATAAAAATCATGGCATTATAAAATAATAAGGTGAAAATAGTCTTAGAGGTCAGTGCAATAATTGATAGTCCTGTCCCTTTGCAGATGAAGAAGCTAAGGCTGCTCAGATGACATGATTTGTACATGGTGACAAAACTCATGAATGGAGAACCAGGACACAAACATGAATCTTCTATTCCCCAAAGTCCAAGGCTACGTACAGAAAATTGTAGGCCACTGCACATCCTCCCTTTTATAATTGTACATTTAGTAATACAAACTTCATATTAAATTTCCAAGTTCATATCCGGATTGAAGGATATGTCTCCATGTATTTCCTTAAACATTTCCAACTTTTTTTTTTTTTTTTTTTTTTTAACTTATTGCATTTGGCCTTTATTCTCAACTCAAAAGCTTGGTATAAGTGCAAGCCTTTTGGAATTTTTTAAAAGATAGAGATTTCCTTTGTGTCTGAGATCTAGATTTTCCTTAGATCTTATTTCCTCTTGGTTAGTTCAATTTTCCTCTTTAAAACTCCTTTATTTTCATTTAACTAAGGAAGTGTGTTCATCATGTACCTTCTTACCTCTTGAAATATTTGTTTTGTTTAGCCATGAAAGTCCAAATGCAATTTAACACCTAAAAAGAGAAGAGGTAAAATTGTAAAACTGTAACAATTTTGCTAAATTGAGCAGTACTTCTTTAAAAATCTTAGGAAATATGAATTCTTCTATTGTGAGCTATACACTTGTTGTCACTTAAAGATAACTACCACTTCTCTAAACTCAGCCAGTGAGGTATCTAATCCTAATGTCCTTTCACCAAGGTAAGAAATGGTTATCTTTCTGGATATTAAAAGACAATAAACATAATCAATTAAATTAAAAGATGAAGATTATTAAAGTGATTTAACAGATTTAAAGATTATTAGAGTTCATTTCTCCAGTCTGACTACAGCTCCAAAGGATGAGTATTAAATGAAACATATTTAATAATTTTTAATTCAAATCAATTTCATATTCTTGAGATGTTCATCAAAAATAAATGCTGACATGTTATCATACAAGTTCAAAGCACTTCCTGTTTGGTAAAAACGAAGACCTAATGTTCTGTATAATCATGTTGTCTTGAGAAAAGACTTCAGTTTTATAGGAAGTATTCTCTCCCCCATGCCAGGAATTGAAAGGAGGGAAAAGAGACAAAAAAACAAAAACATAAAAAAACAAAAAACAGTTGTTGGGTAGAAAAATAATTCTTGTAGTATCATTATTAAATTTGGCTACAAACAGTATTGGTATGCTTTATGTCCAAAATGGTATCATTGGAATTGCTTTAATGGATGAATAATTATTTTACCATGTAACCATGGATTTTACCAGAATACCTCCCCTATGTAAGGCAAAAGTGAGCAAGTTTAAAAACAGTAACTCATGATCACCTGCTACTTTAAAAATCCAGTGATATGCATACCTTTTATTCAGAAGTTAGTAATGCCCTCTAGATCTCTCTTTTTATTCTGCACCTTTGTCAGCCAACCCACTTTATGGCTATTAAGTCCATAAAGCTTCTGAATCCTCTACAGCTCATCTCAAAACAAAAGCTAACCACCTGACATGCAGGGCTGGTTGTGTGAAAATACAACAATCCCTCTCCAAGACCGTGATAACCTGAGTCAACAGTGAACACATTAGTGAAATACAATTGTTGGTTTATGGAGTAATTCCAGTTAGCCACTGAACATGAGGTATCTTCTAATTCTTCCATTGTTTAAAGATTCATTCTGTTTGTTTGCCCGTAAGCCAAGTGGACACAAAAGAAGAAACAATGAAATCATGAGTTGATCTGGTCCACCTAAAATAACTCCCATTACTTAAAAAAAAACCTAAATTAATTCAGTTTTGCTTTAATAAAACATATTTAAATGGAAACTTTGAGCTATAATAAAGAGTATTCTTCAAACTATACAAAAAGACTAAAATTCTTTATATCAAAATTTTTCACTGATGTATAAGACAATCTAGGTTTCCTGAAAGAAAACAAATAGACCTCTATAAAGATAACATAAATATATACCTCCACTACTTCCACCAAAGTAAAAATACCATACTCTTTTTCAAAACAAATAGTTAAAGACTAGGATAGCTGATCTAGATGGGACCCTAGAAGGTATCTCACCTTGCCCCCTGACATTTGATGGAGAAAAAAACTGGGGAGCACATAGGTTCACTGATTTGAGGTAGACACAGGTCAGTGGCTAGCATGTAACTAAACTAGAAGTAGACTAATGGTTGCATGAATCTCTTCTCTACTCTTTCTATGTAGGATATAGTTCACCATCATCCTCTTGCCTTCCTGTTTAGGATCCTCTCTGCTATGCACTTGTTACAAGTGCCTAATCTATGATCTGTTCCTAAAGAGTCTGACATTCCCAGTTAACTATTAAGCTTGGAAAATAATCTCTTAAACTAGAGTGCAGTCTTAAACCAAAATGTAGCTCTGGCATATTAACAGATGTTGTCTGACAAAAATAGTCTCTGGTCAAATTGGTTTGGAAAATTCTAGATTAAGCAAATGTTTCTTTTCTATAGAATAGTTTCAGGCCTGATGTGCATTGTGAGTCTTCAGGTATGCATATGTCAACCTTATTAGATTATGGCATCTTTTTTTTTTTTACAAAGCAGATATCATAGACGCTATAATAAAGTGAAACACAATTTGAGAAACACTGTGACACAAGGTAATTCCTAATGAGCTTATCTTGGATGCATACTTTCCAAAAATATAGGTACTTTTAATAATTATTAATAAAATGAATTGTTATTTTGATCATTTAAAATACATAGTAGAAAATTAAACTGACCTCTATTTATACTAGCTAATGATAAGAAGAGATCCAGAACCTTTTAAAATTGACTTTTGGAATATTAAAAAGGCTTTAAGATGTGAAGAAATTAAAACTTAAGATGGCATTTCATATACTGTGAAATGAGACGCTGAGGGTGGACGACAGGAGGACTCCACCAGTTAACATCAGATTACTTCACGTCTGTATCTGCTCCCTTGTGAATAGAGGTGCCATTTATTCAGTGCTTGCTGCATACTACACTGTGCTAAGCACCTTATTTACACCAGCTCTAGAAGATAGAGCCTATTACAATTCAAATCTAAGTTGGTCAAGTTTCAAAGTCTATGCTACTAATCTCACTATGACACACCTTCCCCAGCCTATCCCAGTTAGCAAAATTCAAATAATTCACATCAACTCTGCTTTTTCCTCCATACCGCAACTCCTGAAAGTGCCAAGATGTAAGCCAGAATTCTGCCTGTATTTCAGAA
Source organism: Macaca mulatta (assembly GCF_049350105.2). Lineage (NCBI taxonomy): Eukaryota > Metazoa > Chordata > Mammalia > Primates > Cercopithecidae > Macaca > Macaca mulatta. The sequence continues at coordinate 43,123,326 of NC_133406.1, read as the reverse complement.
CCATTTACCTCTCCTTCAAGCAAGGAGAGGGACACAGCTGCTGCTTGCTTGTAATTCTGTGTAAGTTTTATGATTTCATTTTAGAACAGCACTTCCTATATATTCTCAGGGTTTATTCCTATCATTCCTCACGAAGGTGCGCTTAGGCAGAAGAACGGATACCCCCACCAGCACATTGTTCATTTTTAGGGACTTAGTTTTAAATAAAACATGCAGTTTTAGAAAGATGAAGCAGAAAGTCAAGTAGAAAATCATAATTTTTAAAATTTTAAAAATTTTTAAAAATTTAAAAATTTAAAAATTTTTAATGCAATCTAATTCTAAATGTATCTACTCAGCACAGTGAGAAGAGACAGAGAAATAAGTGAACCCTTCTTAAAGTGTTTGCCAACTTTCTGCAAATCCTACCTAACATGCCTCTAGAAATATTTTCTCAGACAATAGAAATTGAGATGCAATGAATTCAGTTACTTTACATAGAAAAATTGCTTGCCTAACATCCTATATAGTTTGAGTGAGTTAACTGTCATAGCCCATTCTTTTCACTTATTAAAAGAGAGATAAAAGAAACTTCTTTCAAGTTCTGTTCATTCCTCTGTTTTTCAATTTCTCTACAGGAATTTTCATCCACATCATGCATGAAAGACACAGTAGAGAACAGAGCTATCATCCAACTGCATCAGAACTTATTGACTGTTTCTTCAACTACCTAAAACTTTCAGAAAAACAATATCTGTCCTCAGGAACCTAAGCAGTTGCCTCCATTTCTCCCATTTACTTTGTAGAAGTCTATACATAATTCCATCATCTTTAAAACTGAGACCCCTTGAGATTGCGCTTTTAAAGTAATGCTGAAAAAGATTCTACTGCTTAATATTTATTTTCGGTCTCTAATGAAGGCAGAGAGTAATCTTCATTCCTGAAGAGTTGTGACAATGTAAACATAAAACATTTATCTAGAATTTGGTCAGACAGAGGAGCACATATGAAAGTCACTAGAATGTGCTAAATCATGACCATGACCATAACAACAGAAACGTGAGAAAAAAACTTGTCAGAAGCTTAGGGCCATGTTTTCGTAGGGGTGGAGGGGCACAGAGAGGATGTATCGCTCTTCATCTATCTTGAGCAAATGTTTGCTTTGGTCTATTTTTACTTCCTCTTCCACTTCCTACTAAACATGTCACACTAGAGTCAGTCATGTCAATATTTAAAGGGACTCATTTAGCAGCTGCATTGTCTCCACTTCCCGTCATCACGGAACACTAATGTTAGCTGTTGTCTACTTTCAAAATAAGTTTTAAACATAGTTATCTCCATCCTTATGCTCTCTTCCCACAATCGGCTTCCACATTTTCAAATCAAACCACTTCTAATAATAGTTCATCAGTTCTGAAGTTCTACTTTGTCTGTGTTTCATATTCGGTGTTTCAAATAAGCTGAAGGAAAGATACAAAATTAATGTATTAATTCAATTTACTGACCTTCTGAATCAGATCTCTCCAGTGGCAAACCCTGGGCATCTGCATTTTCTTATTTTTTAAATAATTGCCTTTCCTTATTTAAAACTTTTATTAATCAAGGGCCACGTGCAATGGCTCATGCCTGTAATCCAGCACTTTGGGTGGTGGAGGGAGGCGGATCACCCGATGTCAGAAGTTTGCGACCAGGCTGGCCAACATGGTGAAACGTGAAACCCTGTGTCTACTAAAAAATACAAAAATTAGCCAGGTGTAATGGCAGGTGCCTGTAATCTCAGCTCCTCAGGAGGCTGAAGCAGGAGAATCGCTTAAACCCAGGAAGCGGACGTTGCGGTGAGCCGAGATCGCGCCATTGCACTGCAGCCTGGGCGACAAGAGCAAAACTCTGTATCAAGAAAAATTAAAATTAAAATTAAAAACTTTATTAATCAGATTTAAATATTTTTGAACTGACTTTTTATTTCTTAGTGTTTTTTTTTTTTCTTTTGTTCTGCTTTCCAGGAAATGCCTCAATTCTGTCTTCCAAACTTTTCACTGAATTTCTTATTTTGCCATCATATTTTCAATTCCCAATGCCTCTTTTCTATTCTCCTAATGTTTATTTTCTCATAGTACCCTGTACATTTTTTTCCCTCCATAGGTACATTCTTTTCTCTACAAGGGTGTTGAAATTACAGTTCCTTTGACGTTTTCTCCTTTTCCTTGTATTATCTGTAATGAAATTTGAAAATTTCAGTGGAGAGTTTCTTTGTTCCTTGTTTGTTCTGAGGAAGGAAGAAAGTGGAAGCTTTCTTGAAATATATGATGGACAGTGCAATAAAAACTCTAATCCTCCCACACTTCCTGTAGTCAACCCATTGTCATGTGACTTTGCAGTTCCCCTAATTGGAGGCAGAATCTGTCACCCGAACCCTTGAATCTGAGCCAGTCTTAGGACTTCCTTTGGCTGATACAACTTAGCAAACATCACCATGTGCCAATTCTGAACCTAGGCCTCAAGAAACTTTGTATATTTTTGCTTATGCTCTCTCTTGCACCTCTGTCATCCCCATAAACCACGCCCAGGTTAGTCAGCCAGAGGACAAGGAACACATAGAGCAGAGCCAGGTTGCCCCAGTTATTCCAGCTAAGTCTACTCTAGACAAGCCAAGGCCAGCCAACCTCCAGACATAAGAGCAACTCCAGTCAAGCTCAAGCAGAGTCCACAGTAGACCAGCCTAGACGAGGGAATAATAAATGTTTCTTAAATATGTCCTTGAGATTTTGTGGTTGTTGGTTACATAGTATTATCTGGGAAATAGACAACTGATATAGACAGGTGGTCAGTAGTCAGATGTGGAGGATCACGTATGATGCATCAGGGGATTTAAATTTATGCTTCCAAAAAAAAAAACAAACTCTGAAGTGTCTTAAAAGGGGAAGAACATAGGCTGGCTCACACCTCTAATACCAACACATTAGAGGTGGCTGGCTCACACAGTGGCTCACACCTCTAATACCAACACATTGGGAGGCCAAGGCAGGCAGATCACCCGAGGTTGGGAATTGGCCTGGTCAACATGGTCAAACTCTGTCTCTACTAAAAATACAAAAATTAGCAGGCGTGGTGGCGCCTGCCTGTAATCCCAGCTACTCAGGAGGCTGAGGCAGGAGAATTGCTTGACAGAATGAGACTCTGTCTCAAAAAAAAAAGTGGAGGGTGGGGAAGAACATGATTTGATTTGCATTTTGGAAAAGCAACTCTGGCTACAATGTGTAGGTTCAGTTGAAAGTAGAATCTCTTATAATAGTCCAGGTAAGTGCCTGAATGAAGGTAACATCAGTGAAGATAGTAAGGAGAAGACAAATACCAGAAATGCCAAAAAGGTAAATATTATAGTGTATAGTAACTGGTTGGTTGTGGAAGGTAAGGAAAGATTCTGGTGTGTTTCCCAGATATGGGGTTTTGAGACCATGAAATGAACTGGAACTAAATTCAGGGAGAAGACATATTAAGTTCAGTTTTGCTATACTGAAATTGAATCCTTATGGGACATTCAGGAAGATGTTGGGCAGCCCATTTTATGTATAGCTCCGAAGGTCAGGGTACAGCTCAATTTTAAATAGCAATATTAATTTAGGAAACCGCAGTAGATGGATAGTAAATAGAGTCATGAGTTTGGATGAGAACACTCAGAAGGAGGGTATATAATGAGAAGACGGCCAAAGACAGAGGATGGGGGATAAACAATGTTTAAGATGCTTGCTGAGAATGGAGGGACAGCAAAGTAGGGGGAGGTGGGATGGGGAATCTCAAAGTCAGAAGAACACTTTAAAAAGAGAAGGATCAATGGTATCTATTTGGTGTGAACTGTATCTCTCCCATTAGCAATGCCCATCTAAAATTTTAGAACAAGAAAAGGATTTAAAGATCAAGAACTCAACATTGCAATGATCTCTACAGAATTATTTTTCAAAAGAAATAAATAATTTTGTATGCATTGGCTCCTGTGAATCTGACACCAGAGTGGTAAGTTAAAATATTTCTGGGCCAGACACAGTGACTCATGCCTGTAATCCTAGCACTTTGGGAGGCCAAGGAGTGTGGATCATTTGAGGTCAGGAGTTCGAGACCAACCTTGCCAACATGGTGAAACCTGTCTCTACTAAAAATACAAAAAATTAGCCAGGCATGGTGGTGCATGCCTGTAATCCCAGCTACTCGGGGGACTGAGGCAGAAGAATAGCTTAAACCTGGGAGGTGGAGGTTGCAGGTAGCTGAGATCATGCCACTGCACTCTCAGCCTGGGCAACAGAGACTCCATTTCAAACAAAATAAAATATTTCTGAAAATATTTTAAAGAATCACGTCAAAAACTGTAGAATCACATTTTAAGTCTCATGAAATTTAAGAGAGAGAAGAATAATTATTCTTAGTATCCATAATGGATTCTTTTCTTTCTATTACTAATTTCAGGTAACTTTCCCTAGTGAGCACTAGAACAATGTTCAGCCAACATACAGGTTGTCTCTCTCTAGTGCAGGGCACTCTGTTCGATTTTTAAAAATAACTTCTCATTCACACCAGCTGATTTAAAAACAAGCTAGGAAGCATTTAGGCCAAATGTGCAGGGACTTCGAGGAGCCTACATGTTTTGATCTTCTGTCACAGTACCTCCATTTTAATCTTGCTATTTTACAAGACAGATTAAACATTGATAAATTAGTCTGCTGTGTTAGGGTTGTTTTGTTCTTATTAATGTATACTCCTGAGAAACTTATTTTATGAGCTTTCCCTTATAAATGAGTGTGAAAGTAACACTCCCAGAATGTAAGGCAATCCATCCAATATTTAGAAGTCATTCGCACCGAGGATTTCTTGAACGTTGTGGTTATACAGCTGTCACCGCAGTCTAAGTTGTGCAGATTTTACCAACGCGGTAAACTTCAGAGAACAGTGGGCTTTACAAGCGACAGACTAAGTAAGGTTCATTTTAGGTCTCCCACCTTAAGGAGGAAGGCGACCATAGCAGTTGCTCTAACCACCGGAGGGGGCCATTTCATCAAATTCAAGCCCGCCTATAATTAAGTAAAACTATTTTTTGTTATTGATAGGCTTCCCATCTAGTAGTGAGAAGTGCTTGGTTACCATTTTCAAATGAGAAGAGCTAGGACCCTCCCTTGGCTGGGGCTTGTATTGCGAGGGTGCCTCAAACCCTTGATCACCCCTATTAGGACTGAAATAGTACTGGCAGGAGCGCAGGGGATCCATGAATAGCTCATCAGCACCTTCAGCAGCTGTTCATGTCACGTTATTGACCTTGCCCACAAGGAAATAAGTGCTACTTGCTTTTGTATGGACGAACTAACACATTGCTAAGCTGCAATACTAAACACATTCCTTATGGAAAATGTACCCTTAAAGAAGCTCACGAAACTTGGGTGTAGGTGAAGAGGGATTCCTTTTTAAATTTACCCACGTTATTTCACCAGCATTTCTCCAGTATCCTTGGAGATACTGGTAGTTAAGAACAGGAGCTTTTTAGTCATATAATGGTTCTGCCCGTTTCAGTAGCCAAGAACAAAAGCCCAACTCAAAGTAGTTTAGTAGAGATAAAGAGACATACATTGGATCACATAGCTGAAAGACCCAGATATATACTCTCTTCAGGAACAGCCAGCTTCAGAATTTAATATCTTGAGGATGCTATTGCCTTGTCTCCATCTCCTGGCTCTACTTTCTTATGTGTTAACTTCAATGGCAGGCAGATTTTCTTCTCATGGTACCAGGTAGGCCCAGTCAGTTCCGGGTTTAAATGGCTCTTATACCCAGGGACCTCTTTTCCAATAGCTCCAGCAAAAGTGCAGGCCTCAGTATGGATCAGACCACCTTAGGACGTGTGTCCACTGAAGCCAGGCCTGCGTCCTGTGCTCTCCTATGACTACCAACGTTATAAAACCTGGAGAGAGAGAATGGTAAAACTGTGAATGCATGGAGCTGACTGCATAGAGTGAGAATGAGAAAGAGCTGGTCTCTAAAAAGCAAAAAAAAAAACAAAAACAAAACTGACTGCTGAGACCAGCTCGGTTGGGGAGAACTGAACCCAGCAGTGCTAGAGGAATTAAAGACACACACACAGAAATATAGAGGTGTGAAGTGGGAAATCAGGGTTTCCCAGACTTCAGAGCTGAGAGCCCAGAACAGAGATTTACCTACATATTTATTAACAGCAAGCCAGTCATTAGCATTGTTTCTATAGATATTTGATTAACTAAAAGTATCCCTTATGGGAAACAAAGGGATGGGCCGAAATAAAGGGGTGGGTATGGCTAGTTATCTGCAGCAGGAACATGCCCTTAAGGCACAGATTGCTCGTGCTATTGTTTGTGGTTTAAGAACGCCTTTACGCGGTTTTCCGTCCTGGGTGGGCCAGATGTTCCTTGCCCTCATTCTGGTAAACCCACAACCTTCCAGCGTGGGCATTATGGCCATCATGAACATGTCACAGTGCCTCAGAGATTTTGTTTATGGCAAGTTTTGGGGCCAGTTTATGGCCAGAGTTTGGGGGCCTGTTCCAAACACGTCCCCTTTCCTTGATTTGCAAAGCAATAAAAGCAAAGGCAGCTCTGTCATAGTGAGCTACTTCTCGCAGGGGTCAGGATCTACATCTGCAGACTATACAAAGACAAACAATACATATTAAAAGCACAATCATCATTGAAATCACAGAGCTTCCAAGTGTTTTTATCCATTTAAATGGGTTACTAGCTGCCAATCTGTCTGCAGCTCCTTTTAAGCACTCCAGTTCTCGGCATTAAGGTCAGGTATGCCTGGGAAGCTTTAAATATTTGTTCTTTTAATTTTGCAATATCCAAAGACAAGTTTGTAGAGTGTCTTTCTAGATGCTTTTTTATTCTTTCTCAAATTTTGATCTGATTAAGAGCTATTAATAGTTTCCACAAATCCTTATATTTAGCTCCTACAAAAGGCCATATCATTTGAGGTTGAGGTGCCACTATACTGCCATGGTTCCAAATAATAGGAACTTTTGCTGTACTTATCATTTCTACCCTCTGACCATTTTGTTCAGATCAGCTGAACATAGTGTGGCCATGGCATGCAGACTAAGAGTGCAATTCAAGCTAAACATACCCTCAGTGGACCAATTAATAATGATTCCATAAGAATCGTTGTGCAGCACCTCTGCCTGTTCTGCAGTGAAATCTTCCTAAACAAGTACGTTCTTTTTTTCTGGCCAGGTTCAATTTTGTTTACCAATAGGTTTTCGAGGGCGGTATGCCTCAATTATAGGAGCAGATTTATTATGGTAAATACTGAGATCAGAAAGCATGTGTAACTGTGTCATAGAGTGATTACATCTAGGCATTATTGCCAGCTAAGATTGATAAATATTCCCAATAAGTATAATTGTTCTCTGCGTCAGCCCTTATTGAAGGAATACTTACGGCAGTGGTGATAACTACTATCATAGCTACCATTAAATTACTCATTGTGACTGGCGGTCCCACTTTCCTCAGGTTTTCTTCTGCCATCTGTGACAGCTTCTTGATCTGTCCCCAGGTGGGTGGCTGTGTTCAACGGGTGTTGCTCGTGACAGCTGGGATCCTCCTCAGTGTCAGTCTCGACATGGCTGCATCCAGGGAGTCCTCAGGATCCTCCCGGAATATCTTCCTCTGCATCTGGCTCATGATAAGGTTTCAGGTGTCTTGGTGGTATCCAAATCAGCTATTGATTTTCGCCTGGAGAAACAAGCATAACCTCTACCCCAAGTTATTATTTTACCTATTTCCCAACTTTTTGTTATCGGATCTCTCCACCAAATCAGTTGTTCTGCTTCTGTCTTTGCAGCTGGTTTCTGTAGATGCTGTTTAGCTGCTGATAACATCTGGCATTTGGGCAGGTTCAAAAATTTAAAGTTAATAATGCTAGATTCAACTGTGTATGAGCTGTCCCATAATCCCTGTTTCTCCCCCTTTTTTGTTTTTGTCGTTAGTTGTTTATCTGTATGAAATCATAACTGAGCATTTTTAATTAACTGTGTGGAATGAACCACGTATGAAGAATCAGAAATCACATTAATAGGCATATCAAAAGCAGTCAATACCTCAATTACAGCTACAAGCTCTGCTTTTTGAGCTGAAGTATATGGCGTCTGGAAAACTTTACCTTTTGATCCAGAATAAGAAGCTTTACCATGGCTAGACCCATCTGTAAAACAATGAAAACGCTTAGCAGGCTGCAGGTTGTTTACTGCAGGAACTGTAAATGCAAACCGTTCACAGTCTTGCTCAGCTAAGGGGATAGTAAAGAAACAGTCTTTTAAATCTACCACTATTAAAGGCCAATTTTTTGGAATTATAGCAGGAGAAGGCAATCCTGGCTGTAATGCTCTTATAAGTTGTATAACTGAATTGATGGCTCTTAAGTCAGTTAACATTCTCCATTTACCTACTTTTTTCTTAATTACGAAAACTGGAGAATTCCAAGGGGAAAATGTTGGAGCTATGTGCCTATTTTCTAATTGTTCAGTAACTAATTTCTCTAAAGCCTCCAGTTTCTCTTTACTTAGCTGCCATTGTTCTATCCAAATTGGCTTATCTGTTAAAGGTTCTGGAGCCTTAACAATGGCCACCATCAAAATGATATCCTAATCTTTGATGGGAACTTTGTCTTTTCACTTGAAGCAGTTCTTTCAAACCTTGCAAATATTTTTCTAGTCCCATACCAGGGACATACCCCAGTTCATGCATTGTATGTTGACATTGAGGGCTATATAATTGTTCTGGAATTAGAACTCGTGCCCCCCATTGTTGTAATTAATCTCTCCCCCATAAATTTATAGGTACAGAAGTTATAATTAGTTGAATGGTCCTAGGTTGTCCATTGGGCCCTTTACAATGCAAAATGTAACCACTTTGATATACTTCAGGGGCTTTACCAATTCGAACTATGTTAAATTGAGCAGGTTGAATTGTCCACACGGACAGCCAGTGCTGTAGAGAAATGATTGAAATGTCCGCTCCTTTATCTACCAAACCTTTAAATTTCTTTCCCTGAATAGTTATTTCACAGGTAGGACATTTATCAGTAATTTGATTTACCCAATAAGCTGCTTTGCCTTGTTTATTTGTGCTTCCAAATCCTCCTGTTCGTTTAATTTCACTTTTTCCCATCCCCACATATGGCACAATCAGGACTGTGCTATGCAATCTCCTGGCTCTGCTTTCCAGGGAACAGAAGTAGATATAACAATTTGAATTTCCCCATTGGAATCTGAATCAATGACTCCTGTGTATATTTGTACCCCTTTTAAACTTAAACTAGACCTTCCTAAAAGTAATCCTATCGTCCCTGCTGGCAAGGGTCCACAGGCTCCTGTTGGGACCTTTTGCAGGAGTTCCCCAGGCAGAAGGCTCACAGATTTTGTGCAGTATAAATCTACCGCAGCACTACGGGCTGTGGCGGAAGACAGACATTGTACAGGGGTGAGCAAATGGCATGAGCTAAAAATGCCCCAGTTTAGAATGGGCCCGGGACGGGCCCCTCATGGCATTTCCTGAAATCAGGTTCCCATCTTTATCAAACTTAGAGTGACACTGATTAGCCTAATGATTTCCTTTTTTACATTTTGGACATATTTCAGGCTCAGCAGTTTTCTTTTCTTCCTTATCTGGTGGCCTGACTTGCTGATATTTTCTACATATTTTTTTTAGTATGAATAGCTTGTTTAAATTCTTTGAGTAATTTAAAAGGAAAAGGCTCAAATATAGCTATAATAGTTCCCTGTTGATCTGGGGGGGTGTATTCTAACAGGGAACTGCCAAACCTCTAAATCACCCTCTCATCTAGCTTGCTGAATTCCTGCCTGAATAGAACTAAGAGCGGTCACTCAAGTCGCTGCTCGAACAGTCACTGGGGCAACTACTTTTCACCCAGTGTCCTCCGGAAAATAAAGATCTGGAGGGTCAGGCCACTCTTTTTCTTCAAAATAATAATGAGGGGGTGCAGAAGGGTAAAGATGAACTTCTCCCTCCTTTGCCACTTTAGCGTTAGCTGGCAAACAAACCTGCTCTGTAACCTCTTCTTTTACTTCATTATACTCTCCTCCTTCTTCATCATGAGTGTGAAAATGTTCCAAGGTGGAACGAACCAGATCCCACACTTGTCTCATTGTTACTCTGATACTTCTGAGCTCCCCTTCTTACTCACCACAAGGATTGCTGTAAGAGTACTCAGGTGTCCTCTAGCTAGTTCCACGTTCTCCAACTGTCACTCCAGTGACCCTTCGACCCGGATTTGAGCTCCCATGATGGACACTACTTGCCAAGACCAGCTCGGTCGGGGAAAACCTAACCCAGTGGCACTAGAGGAATTAAAGACACACATACAGAAATATAGAGGTGTGAAGTGGGAAATCAGGGGTCTCACAGCCTTCAGAGCTGAGAGCCCTGAACAGAGATTTACCCACATATTTATTAACAGCAAACCAGTCATTAGCATTGTTTCTATAGATATTCTACTAATTAAAAGTATCCCTTATGGGAAACAAAGCGATGGGCTGAAATAAAGGGGTGGGTGTGGCTAGTTATCTGCAGCAGGAACATGCCCTTAAGGCACAGATCGCTCATGCTGTTGTTTGTGGTTTAAGAACGCCTTTAAATGGTTTTCCGCCCTGGGCGGGCCAGGTGTTCTTTGCCCTCATTTCAGTAAACCCACAACCTTCCAGCGTGGGTGTTATGGCCATCATGAACATGTCACAGTGCTGCAGAGATTCTGTTTATGGCCAATTTTGGGGCCAGTTTATGGCTAGATTTTGGGGGCCTGTTCCCAACAAAAGACATTATTTCTGAAAGAAGGAAGGGATGTTAGACACACAGAAAAGCTTTATGTCTCTTATAGTTTGTAAAGCACTTACCACAGTGCTTGGAACATAAAAAGAACTTTAAAAAATAGTAGCTAAAGGAATTAATAAAGTAATTATAATGATGATGATGATGACAATATTTTTGAGAACCAAATAGATGATGATATACTCTGAAGATAAGATCATTGCTAGTTATTTCAGTATAGAACACACTATTCTTTGTACAACTCATCAATTGATCTATTTAACTGCAAACTTGGATATAAATGATGTCAGTGCTATATGATTATTATTAAGAAATAATGAAAAGGCAAAGAAAGCATATTCAGTGACTCAAGAAAACTGGCATTTGGATGCAGATAATTTTGTGTTCTAGCAAATGGCTGCTTGAGTGGGGACTTGAGGAACATGTTTTGTTTTCCTGCTTCAGTTATTATGAGGTGCCATTGGGTAAATTTGTATCTCATTTACCTTTGAGGAGAAATCCTTGTTTCAGGCAGGCCCATCAAACATGACTGCCAACCACTAGGCATTTGTTCAGGGGGTCTTCGCAGCCTGAAGTGGATCCCTCCTCCTCTCTGGCTATCCAAAGCACTCTGCAATTTAAGGCCATCTCTGCTTTGCATACTGCTCCAACTAGCATTGACCTCCTCTATCTCACAGCCCTGTAAAGTCACTGACAAAACCAGAAAACTTACTTTAGCGAATTTTGTTTCTATAGCACAATGTTGACCCTTCATCTTGCTCTTTTGTATTGTCCCTATATATTTTTCATGGTGTACCTCATTCTCCATGTCTACCCCCTTGCAGTTTGTGTTTGGTGATTCTGAAGTACCTACACATCTTTTAAACATGCTATACTTTGGCCGGGTGCGTTGGCTCACGCCTGTAATCCCACCACTTTGGGAGGCTGAGGTGGGTGTATCACGAGATCAGGAGATCGAGACCATCCTGGCTAACACGGTGAAACCCCATCTCTCCTAAAAATATAAAAAATTAGCCGGGCGTGGTGGTGGGCACCTGTAGTTCCAGCTACTTGGGAGGCTGAGGCAGGAGAATGGCATGAACCCAGGAGGTGGAGTTTGCAGTCAGCCGAGATCGCGCCACTGCACTCCAGCCTGGATGACAGAGCAAGACTCCATCTCAAAAAAATAAAAATAAAAATAAAAAATAAACATGCTATACTTTATCTTCTCTTTGCAAAACCACTTCTTGAATATGGAATGGGATCCTACACTCTGCCAGCCTTTTCCCCACTTTTACTCTTCACCTGATTACATCCTACTCATCCTACTTAGCTTAGATGTCCTCTCCTAAGTCTTCCATGACCCTAGAAGTTATGACAGGTGCTCCTATACTTTTCCAGAGCCTCTTCAGCAGTTCAGATATACATTTTCTTTGTGAATATTACCAATGCAAAATCTTCGATAAGCCTTTGATCTACTTAGCAAGTCAAAAATAGATCACAGGAGAAAAATTAGAGAGCAATTTAATCCTAAATGTCATTGTACTCACTAAAAATACCTGAGGAGTTCAACAAAAGAGAAAACTAAGGAAGGTTTTAGGGAATGGTGTGTTTTATTCATCACAGTATACTTAGCGCTGGGCTCAGTACCTAGAACATATAGATAACACATATCAATACCCAGACAATCAAATAGAATAATGTGGACTTGGACAAATGCCCAAGGGATGGAGGGGAAAACAGAGGGAGGAATGGAGGGCAGGGACATCTAGTGCAGTGCTGAGTGCAAACTGCATTTGAACACATAGGGCTGAGTAGATTATTATTGTATCTGGTTTGCATTTGTTATAAAACCAGATGAATTATACCATCCTTGCTCTAAGGCAGAGGTAAAAAACATCTTTAAAAAAGAGAATAGGAAAAAATCAACCACAAAGTGGTATACGCCTGTAGTCCCAGCTACTCCAGAAACTGAGGAGGGAGGATCTCTTGAGCCCAGGAGTTCAAGACCAACCTGGACAAAACAGCAACACCAAGTCTCTTGGGGGAAAAAAAAAAAAGTGTGTGGAGGTTTACAGCAAAGAGGATAAGGGAAGTAAGAATGATGAGCCACATCTACAGAATAGTTTGTTTTATAGTCTTACTCCTAGAATGTCTAAGAACAAATATCTGAAATTGTCTGCAATGGATTCTGTTTTAAAGAAGAATGGTTTTAAATCAAGTCAAACACTTTAAACTTTGACTGGGGACTGAGAAATCACATACCTCTTATCCTAAACAGCATCTCTCGGACAAATCTGGGATGTATTTCCTATGAAACAGAAAACAATACATTACTGGTGTGAACCGTAATAGAGAGTTCTGGGAGATCTATTGTTTATCAAGCCATGAATCTGTATACATCGCTTGTAATGAAATAATCACTCTGCAGGAACTTAATACAGTCTGGGAATGATTCTTGAGTGTTGTACCCAGGGAACCTAATAATGAAACTTGAAGCAACTGTGTAAGAGGAACAGAAAAACAACCCAAGCTGTTATCTCTTATTGAGTCTATTTTCTCATAGAGAATCCTGAGAAAACAAAAGACATTTTGTTTGAAGTGTTTTTGCCTTCCTCAAGTAGGAGAAAAAAATTTTTTTTCCTTTGAAGTACTTCCAAATTAAACATTGTGAAGCGTAATTCTTCCTTTATATCTGAAATATTTACTAATTCTGAAATTAGAAAATTTTGCCTTTCAAAAAATATTTAATTAGCATCTACTTGTGCTTGGAACTAGACATTGTGGAGAATACAAGATAAATAAAATTACAACAGCATCACCTGGGAACTGGTTAAAAATGCAAGTTCTTAGGGTCCACCCAGACCTAATGAATCAGAATCTGCATTTTAGCAAGATCCCAGGTGATTTGTATGTACTTTATAATTTGAGAAGCAACATTGTAACTGCATATAGGGTTTTATTTTTGTTTTTTAATACTGTTGCCTGGATCCCAGTCCCAGAAATTTTTATTTAATTTTCATGGGGTGCAGCCCAGCCATCATGACTCTCCTAAATTGCGACAGAGTTTAAGAACAGCTGCCCTGCTGTCAGTGAAGCTACCCAGCCATTTTGATCCTTGCAGTCTAGGCTCTTCCTAAAATGCAGACTCGGATTCATTTGATCTGTGCTAGATCCTGAGAATTTGCTTTTCTAACAATGGTGTGATTTTACTACTCTTATATCTTCCATAATGCCTAGCTCCAGGCACAATTAGATGCTCATTAAATAATTTTTCAAGGCCTACCTACATTATTCTCCATATAATTATATGTTATGGCTACTTTTCACACTTTTTTTTAAATGACAGCACAAACTCAAACCTCTAAGGAATCGCAAGAAGGAAAATTAATGTGAACTTAACTGGTAGCAGGCTGTTTGTTATGTGTTGAATTGTGTCCCCTCCAAAGATATGTTGAAGTCCTAACCCCTAGAACCTCAGAATGTGATCTTATTTGAAAATAAATGTAATTGCAGATAAAATTAGTTAAGACGAGGTCATACTGGAGTAGCATGGGCCCTTAATCCAAAGTGACTGACTTCCTTACAAGAAGAAGAGAAGAAACACAGAGACACACACACAGGGCCATGTAACAACAAAGGCAAAGATTGTACTGATGAATCTATAGTCCAAGGAATGTCAGAGGCTAAGGAACCTCAAGAAACTAAGAAGAAGCAAAGAAAGATTCTTCCCTAGAGCCTTCAGAGGAAGTCTGGCCCTGTCAACACCTTGATTTCAAACCGTCTCCAGAACTGTGAGGGAATAAATTTCAGTTGTTTTAAGCCACGCTGTTTACAATAATTTGTTATGAGAGCCCTAGCCAGCCTATCTTCTTATACTTTTACATACACTAGGGGTTTTTTGGGGCAGTTTCCTTTTGTTTTGATTCATTTTTGCATCCAGGACATGCAGGCCACTGCCTATGTATAAAACTAAATTGATCTACCCACAGCTACCTCAAATTTGGTGCATGGTTTACTATTACAGATAGCAAGGAAAAGAATTATAAAGTAAAAGAAGACACAAATGAATGAAAACAGTTCTGAAAAATGAATGAAAAGAGGGAAACTTAAAACCCCAGAAAAGAAAAGAAAATATACAGACACAGAGTTTATTATGAATAATCTTAAATGAGAGGGAAAGCACACGAGTTTGCAGGAATGAAGTTATTTCTTAACAGAAATACATCACTTTGTGATCATACTGATCTAAATTTAAATCCCAGTAACATATGTGTGATTTTAAAGAAGTCATATAATGTTCATGACTCTGTAAAATGGAAACACTACTGTTAATACTTGCCTACAAATGTTGGTGTGAGGATTATAAAGAGTTCAGCAGCCTGTCAGAAACATTCAGTATATGGTAACAATAATTGTTAGAAGACGGTGGGGTGGGGTGGCTCACGCCTGTAATCCCAGCACTTTGGGAGGCCGAGAAGGGTGGATCGCCTGAGGTCAGGAGTTTGAGACCAGCCTGGCCAATATAGTGAAACCCTCTCTCTACTGAAAATACAAAAAATTAGTTGGGCATCGTGGCGGGTGCCTGTAATCCCAGCTACTCGGGATGCTGAGGTAGGAGAATCACTTGAACCCGGGAGGTGGAGGTCGCAGTGAGCCAAGATCATACCATTGAACCCCAGCCTGGGCAAAAAGAACGAGACTCCATCTCAAGGAAAAAAAAAATATATATATATATATATATATATATATATATATATATATATATATATATATTTAGAAGAGAGAACGAAGGACATCAAAGGACATGGAGCATAATTTCTTCAGCTCCCCTCTAGTCCCCTTTCATTCATTACAAAATTAATGTTTATCAGTTCATGGATACAGTGGCGCTCACCTGTAGTCCCAGCTACTCAGGAGAGTGAGATGGGAGGATAACTCGAGCCCAGGAGTTCAAGACCAGCCTGAGCAACATAGTGAGACCCTGTCTCTAGAAAAAGTTATCTATTTATCCATCTATATCAGTTCAGCTAAGTGCCACCTGGAACCAAACCCAGGGGAAAAAATACAAAATTGGTTAAAGAAAAATGATGGTAGAAACAGCAGCAAACAGCACAGAAAGGAGGAGCCCTGGAGCTACTCCAGCCTGTGCCATTGCAGTCAAGCCCAGGACACAGAGCACAAGGGAGTGGTGCCTGGCGGGAGGGAAAGGTTTTGTTGTTGTTGTTGTTGTTGTTGTTGTTGTTTTTTGAGACAGAGTCTTGCTCTGTTGCCCAGGCTGGGGTGCAGTGGCGAGATCTCGGCTCACTGCAAGCTCTGCCTCCCGGGTTCACGCCATTCTCCTGCCTCAGCTTCCTGAGTACCTGGGACTACAGGTGCCCACCACCACGCCTGACTAATTTTTTTTTTTTTTTTTTTTTTGAGACTGAGTCTCGCTCTGTCGCCCAGGCTGGAGCGCAGTGGCACGATCTCGGCTCACTGCAAGCTCCGCCTCCCGGGTTCACGCCATTCTCCTGCCTCAGCCTCCCGAGTAGCTGGGACTAAAGGCGCCTGCCATCACGCCCAGCTAGTTTTTTGTATTTTTAGTAGAGACGGGGTTTCACTGTGTGAGCCGGGATGGGATGGTCTCGATCTCCTGACCTCGTGATCCGCCCTCCTCGGCCTCCCAAAGTGGTGGGATTACAGGCGTGAGCCACCGTGACTGGCCTGGAAAGGCTTTTAAAAGCGCGACAGGGTCCGTGCGCAGTGGAACTGAAAACAAACTTCCTTTCACAATTTTCCCATGGGCCTTCAGCAAATAAAACGTATTTCCTTTCAGTATATTAAAAACATGTCTGATCTTATTATTTCTAATATAAATGTCTGAGCAAAGACCACAATTGATGAAAACTTTATTACGTACATATCTTTGTACAGAAAGAAAGAAAAGAATAAGTGAAATAGATTACTTTTAACCTTTATTGTTAAATTTCAAGATAAGAATAAATTAAATCCAAATTTATATTTTCAAACCAAGCAAAATTCACTACAATCCAGTATTTTCATTTGTTAAATGTTTATTGGACAAAAAGAGAAAAATAATAATGTTTATTTTACCAGGCATGAAAATGGTAAGTTTATTTCCAATAAGAACACAATACCTGTCCCTCTAGGGGGTGTGTGTGTGTGTGTGTGTGTGTGTGTGTGTGTGTGTGTGTGTCAGAACTCCTAAACTACTACCAAGCAGACAAATAACTATATAATTTATTTAACCTAGAAAATTATTGTAGAATAATTTAATTTCCTGGGTAACTGGAAGAATATAGTCTATTTACTAGATTAGGGAGGGATTTACTTTGTTGGACCATTGGCTCATACCTCTATTACTACATTCTTTCTGTTTTATGATGATTTATCTCTTTACAGGGCTGAGTATCTATAAGATCCTGAAGAACAGGAAGTACCTAATTCATGGTTATATTCTCAGAATCCTCTAGCCTCTCAATAAACTTATGTTGAATGAACTATATATAAAACCATGAAGTGAAGTTCGGGAAAACTGCAAGACAAGGGACCTGAATACTGGACATTTTTCAATTTTTTTTTATTATTTCCAATGATCTAAACCCTCTTCATATGTTTAAAGAATGTCCCTCTGTATAAAGCTAGATACTCACTTCCCTGAGCCCCTGGTAACCGGATCTCCCAATAAGCTACATCTTTCAAATTGGGATATCATGACACTGACAAGCAGAGACACGGGGGAATCCATCATGTTGGTGGCAGAGGCAGCCTTGACTGACACATTCATTCTCCAAGGGGGGCAGTGCCACCAGCATTATCTACCCAACAGCGTCCAGAGGTCTGTGAGAGTTACACCAGTGACCTCACAGGACTGGCTCTGAAATATGGTGCTGCCTGCAGCCCAGCAATCCCTTCTTTCAACTCCTTTCTGATCCTGGCTCTCTAACCTTCCTGGAGATGTGAGCTGTGAGTTGTCAATCTTTTTTTTTTCTGCCTAAATCACCCAAGATTTATTTCTGTACCCATAACTAGAATCCTTCTGAGTCCAGCTGGGCTTCACCACTATTCAATAGAATGGCAGGTTCACCTAAGTACTATGGGATTTTAAAAGATTATTTCTTTAGAAACATCACCATTTTTGACTATATGTCTAAATTTCCTTCTGGCTCTAAAATTCTTTGATTCCATTGGGGCAGTTTCAGTAAGGCATATAAATACCATGTGTGCCTTCCAGATGAAAAGATCAGACACCACGATTTTTACAGTGCTGCTGTTGTCTTTTAAGAACTTTGGTCAGTAGAGAAGTTCTGGACTTTTTGTGATATAAGTTATATTAAGGCCAACCCTGAGAATTGTAAAACATCTATGGACCACCGGCTGACCACACCACACATACCACTATATGTGTTACTGAGTTGAGGGAGAAACCCACTATATGTGTTACTGAGTTGAGGGAGAAACCCACTATATGTGTTACTGAGTTGAGGGAGAAACCCACTATATGTGTTACTGAGTTGAGGGAGAAACCCACTATATGTGTTACTGAGTTGAGGGAGAAACCCACTATATGTGTTACTGAGTTGAGGGAGAAACCCACTATATGTGTTACTGAGTTGAGGGAGAAACCCACTATATGTGTTACTGAGATGAGGGAGAAACCCACTATATGTGTTACTGAGTTGAGGGAGAAACCCACTATATGTGTTACTGAGTTGAGGGAGAAACCCACTATATGTGTTACTGAGTTGAGGGAGAAACCCACTATATGTGTTACTGAGTTGAGGGAGAAACCCACTATATGTGTTACTGAGTTGAGGGAGAAACATGTTCTCTGAACTCAACTTAATGATCTGTAGAGCTGTTTGTTCAAGTGCCCTCAAGGGAGTTAAGTGTACCAGAGTGTATTCTCTTCTTATTCGTGACTGTCACATGAATAAGAAGTCATTCTTGTCTAAGAAAGAAAGACACTGGCAATTCAGTTGCACAATTGCCAGGAGTTTTTTTGTTTTGGTTTGGTTTTTAGCACTTATGTAAAAGGAAATCTCAAAGAAAGCCAAATTACACAGGACTGGTTACCTGCCATCAAGCTGACTATGGTTATCTTGTTTCCCTAGACTTTATTCTAACAAAGGGCTCATGTACTTTGACACTTATCGAGAAAAGGTGCTAATTTTCTTTTCACTTACACATAAGTTATTTCTTCTAGATGAGATTTAAACAGGAGATTAGCATAAAATCCTTGGCCTTTCTTCTATTTCTCTAATGTAGAAACATTCAACGGATCTGATAAGAGCATTTTCTTTGCAATTTGACATTGAGAGAGCACCTTGGAAGGGTTATTATGAAGACCAAGCTGTTCTCTAAGTTTCATGCAGAGTGAATTATATTCTGTGACCTGTAATGAATTCATAGAAGCGTCAAGAAGACAGAATCCATATATTCTAAATAGCATATTTCCCAAGATTTTTTACATGTAGAGAAGAATATTATTCACTTAAAAAATATACTTCCCCCTTTTTTCATTTTTGCTCTAAGAAAGGGTTAGGAGAAAGTATGTGAACTACAAAATGCTAGTCTATTCAGATTCTCATCCCCAGATTCTAAAGAATAACACAACACCCAGCTTTCCATGACAGTCGATGACCAGTTAGTGGACATCAAGCAATGTTATGCCCATTTTGTTTCAGCACTAGCTTTAATGATATGAAGAATAACCTTTACAATTAGGATTTAAAGCCCTCGAAAATCTTGAGTTCAAGCCATAAATGCTTGCAGGAAGAAGAGCCTGGCAGTTGCTACAGCCTGTCTCCTCTGGAGCCTCTGGGAGTGCAGAAGCAGAGGGACAGAAGTTGGGATAGAAGTCAAGGACAGAAGGGATGGTGATAGGCCCTGTCATTCCTTGTTATCTCCAGTGGTCAGCACCCAAAGACATTTTGTTGTTATTGTTGTTATTATTATTATTATTTTGAGTCAGAGTCTCGCTCTGTCACCCAGACTGGAGTGCAGTGGTATGATCTTGGCTCACTGCAACCTCCATCTCCCAGGCTCAAGCAATTCTCCTGCCTCAGCCTCTCAAGTAGATGTGATTACAAGCGTGTGCCACCATGCCCAGCTAATTTTTATATTTTTAGTAGAGACAGGGTTTCACCATATTGACCAGGCTGGTCTTGAACTCCTGACCTCCGGTGATCGGCCTGCCTCAGCTTCCCAAAGTGCTGGGATTACAGGCATGAGCCACCACGCCCGGCCCAAAGACTATTTTAATTGACCTTTTTTTTCTGCCTGAGTAAAGGCGGAAATTGAACACAGTGAATCTGAACACAGGCTAAAAAAAAAGGTTCTGAATGAATCGAACACAGGTTAAAAGAAAAGGAAGGGGGGAATATGCAAGGGTGACTCTATTATCCATCTAAAGAGTTGGAGTACAGAAAATACAGAATGGACAGCACTCAACAATTGAACAGAAAAAAATAGAAATAAATGAAATAATCTTAGGTAGGGTGCAGTGGCTCATGCCTGTAATCCCAACATTTTGGGATGCCAAAGCAGGAAGATCACCTGAGCCCAGGAGTTCGAGACTAGCCTGTGCAATGTAGCAACACTCCATCTCTACAGAAATTTTTTTTAATTATGTAAAAAAGAAAAATAAATAAATAATCTTAGGCCTGAGAGACTTATTTCTACACCAAGCAGGAACCTATGGAATTATTAGATACTTGATTACTTAGGCCAACAACCCCGACTATATTTACTGTTTATTTGGGTAGAAGCTGTGTCAGTCTTCTATGATCCTACAGTAATCATTAGCTATGTCTGTCACTCACAACACCACCCACCACTCTTAGGTTGCACCCTCTGCATTGTTGCCCATGTTTCTCTCCTATATTGATGAACTAACCCGGTATTTCTTCAGAACAAATGTAGGCCATTATTAAATGAATGGCCTACAAGTTTAGTCTATAGGTATGAAAAATACCTGGTTTTATTTTATGGCATCAATTTGTGATGTTAGACTCATCTTCAACAACAATCATTTTTTGAACACCATAAGACTTCAAAATGCAATTGAAGGAATGAGGGGCCTGGATCTGATGGATTTAGGCTTGAATTCCAGCCTCATCATTGATCAATTTAACTGCACCTCTTTTCTTTTTTTTCTGTCCAAGTATGTTGTGGGCAACCTCTAAGATAGCCCCCAATGCATACCTTCTGGTATTCATGCCCTTGTGTAATTCCCTACCAGTGTGGGTGGGTCGTACCTAGTGCATTGCTTCTAATGAATAGAATGTGGCAAAAGTGGTGAGCTATCACCTGCAAGCTTAGGTCACATAAGTAATGTAACTTCCATCTAGTGCTGCCTCTCTCTCTCTCTCTCTCTCTCTCATACACACACACACTAATGTCTCTGACCAATAGCCAGTAATGAACTGAGGTCTGCCAAGAGCCACATAAGATGGAAATACAATTTACTGAAAGCTTGGAAGCGGACCTTCCATAATTGAGCCTTGAGATGGCTGCAGCATCAGCCCACATCTTCAGTGCAGCTTTGTGGAGGACCTCGAAGCAGAGGACCCAGCTAAGCAGGGCCTGCATTTCTGACCCACAGAAGCTGTGAGTTTTAAGAATGTGTGTTGTTTAAGCTGCTAAATTGGAAACTGGGGACTGGGTGGGTGTTACACAGCAGAAAATAACTTAAAGCAAATAAAAATAATAACACCTCTATTCCAAGATTGTTGTGAGGGTTGGAGATGATGTATGTATATCTTATGTTTGTCACAGAGCCTCTCCTTAAGAAATGGTAGCTCTCACTATTACCAAGCCTCCTCTATGTGGGGGGCTACTGTCTGCATCACTTACCTATCTATAATTTTTAATTCAGCCTAGGTTAGAGAAAAAATGGTCACCTTCAACCTCAAATTAAAATAAATTTGAAATGAAGGGAATTGTTTTGTGTAGAAAGGCCAATTGGCAGATATTTGAAAAGCATAGACTCCACTGAGGCAATAAAGGAAGAAAACAGGATTGTATGGAAAATGGGAATGTCCAATATGGACTAGTATTTAATACCTTAAGAATAAGAACCTTGGGGTCAGGCGAGATGGCTCACACCTGTAATCCCAGCACTTTGGGAGGCCGAGGCGGGTGGATCACGAGGTCAGGAGTTCGAGACCAGCCTGGCCAACATGGTGAAACCCTGTCTCTACTAAAAATACAAAAATTAGCCAGCCTTGGTGGTGGACGCCTTTAATCCTAGCTACTCGGGAGGCTGAGGCAGGAAAATTGCTCGAACCCTGGAGGCGGGGGTTGCAGGGAGCCGAGATCACGCCACTGCACTCCAGCCAGGGTGACAGAGCAAGATTCTGTCTTAAAAAAAACAAAAATAAGACCCTCAAACATCCTTCACTGACTTAACAACCTTTTAGGGCATGGTCATTTTCAAACATTTAATGCAAGTAGTTGAAAATATTAATGATCAAAGAGTTATTTATAATTTACTTGGGGTAGAAAAAATTAAATTTATAAAAGGAAAACTGAAGAAGAGATAGTAAAAATGTGAAAAGGGCTACTCAGAAAGGCAGTATAACATCAGGAAAACATCCCTGAATTTGGAATGAGAAGTTTTGCTTTCATTCTTCCAAAAAAGATGTATTAAGTACCTACTGTATGCCAAGCCCTTTTCTAACTTTATAGTTTCTGGGCCTATCACTGGGAGTCTGTTTTGTTGTGGACAAAACAGACTTAATTGTTGCCTTCATGGAGCTCGTGGAACATGAAACAAAAGTATATTTAATTACAATTACAGTAAGTACCACAAGGAAAATTACAGGGTGTAATTAGAAAATGACAGGAGGTACTTACACTGAATTGGAGGGTTTAAGGAAAGCCTCTCTGAGGAAGTGACATTGAAACTGAAGGATGGACATGAGTTAGCCAGGCAACTGGGTGACGAAGAGCAGCGGGGAGGAATATTCAGTCAGAGAAAACAGCATGGCAAAGGCTTTGAAGCTGAAACAAGCTTGGCATGTTTGAGGAACACAGAGGTTCATGGGCTAGAACATGGTAGACAGAAAGAGGGAGGAGAGTTGAAGAAGTAAACCACACGGACTTTTGAGCATATCAGGCCGTCAGTTATTGTGGCATGGAAGGATTTAAAATATAACGATGAGATTTATTTTTAGTAAAAGAGCACTCTGGTTGCAGTATGGAAACAAATTAAAGATTAAAAAAAAAAAAAAAAAAAAGAAAAGAAAAACTACAGAAGAACCTGGTGTCTGGACCTAGAGTGGACACAGTGGAGATGGAAAGAAGGAGATGGAGTAGAGATATGATTGTAAAGACAGAATCCAAATGACTTGGTAATAGACTGGATATGGGAAGTAAGAGAGAAAGAAAGGGTAGTCAGGGAATGCTCCCAGGTTTGTGGTTTAAGCAACTAAGTAGGAAGTGCTATTTAATAGATGATTAAAAACTGGAGCAGAAAGAAATTGGGAAGGAGGACAGAGAAAGAGAAAATTTTCCATTTTGTCCATTAAATTTGTGATGGCTGCAGGACATTCAGGTAAACACTAGAAAGCTGCTGAGTATGTGTACCTAGCAAGAAGAAGTCTGACTCCTTTTCAGTTGGAAACTTTGGACAAAATACTTACGACTCTGAACTCCATTTCACTATCTGCAAAAGGAAACCCATCATCTGTTTGCCTCAATAGGACAGACAGAAAGACAGATGAGGCAGCATCTATGAACGGTCTCTCTAAACTATAATTCAGTATAGATGTGCAAGAGCACTTAGTCACAGATAACTTTTCACGTTGATAAGGGAAATGTGAAATAAGGGCATACACTAAGTTTCAGCATTCCCATGTACCCTAACTGGCAAATATACATTCATTTATGGATGGATGGAAGGAAGGAAGGAAGGAAGGAAGGAAGGAAGGAAGGAAGGAAGGAAGGAGAAAGAGAGAGAGAAAGAGAGAGAGGGAGGGAGAGAGAAAAACAAAAGAAAAAAGGAAAGCAGGAAGGAAGGGACAGAGGGATGCAGGGATGGGGGGGTGTGGAGGGGAGGGGAGAAGGGGATGAGGAGAAAGGGAGAAAGGAGAAGGGGAGAGGGAGCAGAAAGAAAGGAGGTAGGCAGGAGAAATAAGCAAAAAAAATTAGCAATTTTTATGCTCATATATTTGTTAAAGGTTAACTTTTAAGAAAAAAGGTAAAATTGCTGGGCATGGTGGCACATGCCTGTAATCTCAGGACTTTAAGAGGTCAAGGAGGGAGAATCACTTAAGTCCAGGAGTTCAATACCAGCCTGGGCAACTTAGTGAGATCTCTTCTCTACAGAAAATCAAAAAATGAGGCGGGGCAATCACTTGAGCCCACGAGGTCGAGGCTGCAATGAGCCGGGATCGCACCACTACACTCCAGCCTGACCCAGAGTGAGACCCTGCCTCAAAAAAAAAAAAAAAAAAAAAAAGTAAAATAATGACTCATATGCAAACATAAATGTGTCAAAGATTTATTTTAGCCCATTAATGAGGAACTAGGAAGGCAAAAACAGTAACAGCACTACCCAGTTCAATGGAGAATCCAAAGAACAGACAAACATATGCATATAGGTGTTCGGGAAAAGGTTAACACAGCAATCTTGGGTTACTCAAACCCTGCACATTCCAAGAAAAAGGACTGCTCCCTGGCTGACATCCAGGAGGTGACCTCTGAGCTCTCTTGAAATCTCCCACCTGCCTGGAGTGCTTTTGTAGGTCTAAGTTGTTGAACCACACTGCATCAGTTGTTGAACCACACTGCCCTCTGGAGGTTGGAGACTGAGTAGCTAATGTTGTCCTGTAGCCGCTACATGCCTTTGCCACTAACCCCAATAAAAATCCTTGGACACCAAGGCTCAGATGAGATTCATAGGATAGAAAAATTTACATGTGTGTCACATTGTTACTGAGATAATTAAGTGCTGTTCATGCAACACCTTTGGGAGAGGCCAACTGGAAGCTTGTGCCCTGTTTCTCCTAGACTCTGCCCTATCCACCTTTTCCTTTTGCTGACTCTAATCTGTAGTCTTTCACTCTAATAAACCATAAACATGAGTATGACAGCTTTTTCTGAGTCCTGTGAGTCCTTTTAGTGCATGAAGCCTGAGAGTGGCCTTGCAGACTCCTGATCTGTGAGGCCATCAGAAATGCTGAAAACGAATTTACATCTATTAAAGATGCCTTTTACAGGATGGATGAAGTTCATTTTCATTTCCACTGAACAAAATAATTTGCAATACTATCCATTTTTTTCAATTTAGAGAGTTGTAAAATGGATTCAAAACAATGAAAGATATAGACCTTTATAGACTCAAATAACTCTGGAGGATATACTAGACAAAGCACAGCATTCTATTGAAAAGACACTTAGTAGTATTTTTGCTCATTTCAAAGACTTTTATAATTTTTTCTGACACATTTATTAAACCAGTACTTCTTAAGGAAGTCCCTGGTCCTGGCAATGAGGACTCTCTCAAGGCTTAAATTAAGTAGAGTAGTTGTTTTTTAAAGGTGATTCTCATTGTAATGTATTTGATAAAATCAATGTCATTTGATTTTCCAGTTTATGAACCATAAATTTCCTCATGTAAAATAAAAATCTGTTCACTGTATCTTCTTGAAAAGGAGTCAGTTTCAGGTTATTTGAAAGAGCAACATGTTTCCAAAAAAGTAGGATAAATATATACATACACACACACACACACACACACACACACACACACATATGTATTCAAAACTGAAGAGTCTTAGAGACTAAATAGACTTAAGGCTTTACCTTTACTGTCAAACAATTATTGAGGTTTAGGAAACTTCTTTAATGGTATAACTTAGAGAACATCCTGAATAGAACAAATCATCCTTGAAGGAGATGCCATAGTAAGGCATACTAACAAGACCACCTGAGTTTAAAAGACAAGGGAGGGAAGACAGAATCAAAATGTGAAAAGTTATTGCAGGAATGAGAGCAAGCCTGCAAACTGCAGGATCATGAACTCTGGGGGCAACATTTGAAGCCTGCTGTTCAATGATCCCCACATCAATCCACTTTAAAAACTAACAAAATTATGGCACTTATCTGTCTACCCCAAAGGTTGACCATTACCTACAGGATAAATTTCTTCACTTGATATACAAAGTTTGTCCCAAACCTCATTTTGTGCCATTACTTAATAAATATCTTCTACTCCAGCTACCGATGGTTCCCAACTTGGAATTACCTGTGGAGCTTTTAAAAATCTACTGCCCAGGCCTTCCCTTGGATTGATCAAATCAGAACCTCCAGGAGGTACAGCCCAGGCATCAATGTCCTTTTACAACTCTCTGGTTAATTCCAACGGGCAGCAAAAGTTGAACACTTCTGAACTAACAGTTTTGAAATCGACATTTTGGAAAGCCAGGAAAATGTAGCTCTACTGATTCTTCTCTCTTAAAAAGTAACGGTAAAGTACAGCTAACTTAGGTTAAATTGTTCCTTTGTAATATTATTTCCAAATTATTTAAAAGGCTTTGCATATAGGATTAAAAGTTATAGAACATAGTTTAACCTCTCATTCAACAACCAATTCCTTTCCAATCAAGTCACATTCTTTCTATCTCCATACCCGCATAGACTCAGTAGAGTGGAAATGACAACAGTGCTATGAGCCACTCTTGTTTACTTTAGTTCCTATCAGCAAGTACTATACAGAGTTATCAGGTGTCTGTTAAATATAGGCTTAGGAAAATGACTGCTATTTCCCTGCCAAAGACTGGCTAGGCAAATAACAAGGGAAACTGATATTAAGACATGGCATTTAAAATAGTGTTCATGGACCTTTTCTTCCTCACAATCTTTATCATTTTTTTAATAGTACATGAGTGCCACTAAACCTTTTTTAAATTTTTTTGAGGGGAAAAAAAGGAAAGGAAGAAGGAAAGAGGGGAGAAAGAAAAGAAGGAAAGGGAAGGGAAAAGGAAAGGGGAAAGAAGGGAGGAAGGACAGGAGTGAGGGAGGAGAGAAAGGAAGAAGAGAAAGAACAAAAAGAAAGGAAGGAAAGAAGAAAAGGAGTGAGGAAGGAATAAAAGGAGGAAGGAAGGAAAAATGGAAGGAAGGCATTGGAATAATTCAAGTGTTAATCTTGGATTTTACTGTGTAAATTATTGCAAAGAAATAGGTCTTGGGCTTGGCACGGTGGCTCATGCCTATAATCCCAGCACTTTGGGAGGCTGAGGCAGGTTGATCACTTGAAGTCAGGAGTTCAAGAACAGCCTGGCCAACATGGTAAAACCCTGTCTCTACAAAAAAAGACAAAAAATTAGCTAGGTGTGGTGGCGCACGCCTGTAATCCCAGCTACCCAGAAGGCTGAGGCAGGAGAAGCACTTGAACGCAGGAGGTGGAGGTTACAGTGAGCTGAGATCATGCCACTGCACTCCAGCCTAGGTAACAGAGTAAGACTCGGTTATGTCTCGAAAGAGGAAGGGAAGGGAAAGGGAAGGGGAAGAGGATGGGGAAGGGGAAGAGGAAGGAAAAGAAACGAAAAAAGAAAAGAAAAGAAAAAAAGTCTTGGGCAGTCTCACAGGAAAGGCTCTCTAGTTTTTTGGCTATCCCCACCTTGATATCTGTACCTTTTGCTTTTTTTTTTCCCTCTTAAATAACCTTCCTACCCGAGATCTTTCATAAAATGTTTCATAGGGCAGATAAATTGCAAAAATCATATTATCTATTAGCATGGAGAAATACAGGGTACATATTATGTATAAGTAAGTAAAACAATTGACTATTTTAATTTACTCAAGGCTGAACTTTTGCAGTCTACTTCCATGCTAAGCCGATTTAAGTGTCTTCTTTTAGTTCTACTAATGCTAAAGTACTAAGTGTTTATCTAGTCTCTCCAGAATATACATTGAATTTTAGGCCCAATTTGTACCCTAGTCATCTCAACATGTTCTTGCAGAGGTATTCCTCTCAGTTCGTTCTTTCCTTTTGGGGGTTTGCAGCTCACAGTCATTTTTCCTAAACTACTTCAATGGTAGATTTTTTAAAAATATATGTTCTTTTCAGTCTTCAATAATAGGGTTGAGTCTATTGACTTCTGCCTTTTCCCATAACACTCCCATCTTTAAACAAAATATCCTACTTGAAGAGTTCTGCTTTCACAAACTTTCCATTTGTTCTTTCTCAATCAACCCCTAAATTTTGTCCTGAGGGCCACTTCATGGTTTCAAGTTGTATGTCCCTTAAAACAGCAGCTTTATCAAAGCCCACATTTATTAGATTGGTGCAAAAGTAATTGTGTCTTTTTGCCTTGAAATAGCAAACACCGCAATTACTTTTGCACAAACTTACTACATCAAAAGAGGATCCTGCCTTCTTTGACAATTCTCCCACGCTGTGGAGAGAGGAATTTTTATAATAGTCTTAAGACCAGTAGAGTTGTCTAAATAATCTGAAGGACATAAAAGAAAAAATCTAGTGTTGATTTTTAAAAAATTTTTAAATGATGGGGAAGAGGATAAAAGAAAGCTTTAATAACATTGGATAGCAGAAAATAGAGGTAAAAAAGTATTAAAATGAGGGTGATGTTCTTTTGAGATTAGAAAACCTTGGAACAAGAGGCAGAAATGAAGTATAGTTCCTATAAGCTTTTTTTAAAAAAAGCATTATATGGTATGCAGTGTATGAGATTCAAGTGGAATAAAACAGACACATAGAATTATTTGTGATTTAAAAAAAAAAAAAAAAGCTATTTTAACAAGTAGCTTAAGAGTACTTCAACTTCACCAATGAAGGCAAGTGAGAAGAAAGGCAACTACAAAAGCCAAGCTCAATTCTGCCATCTACTGCCTAGCAGTAAAACCATGTGTGGGGGAGACCTATGTCTATTCCAGTACCCAAGGTCATTGCTAGGGCACTGACACCCAGTTAGAGAAAGATGGGATGAAAGCCACTGAGATTATATCCTAGAGATGCAGCAAGGTTTCCATCAACATAGAACAGACACTGGGTTTGATTTAACCCCTTTAATAATTAGACCAACTCAGGGTTTCTAATATGGTGTATGTATAACTAATTATAGTCCACCCCTTTTTAAAACTTCAACACTATTGGAGTAAAAGCTCAATTTATATAGCCCCTTTGAATAGTCAACAACATTATGGAAACACAGCTGCCCCTATTTTAGTTTTCTCAGTATCTCTTGGACCTGAAAGTAACAAACTGTGTCCTCTTTATTCATTCTTCAAGGGAAGATGGATCTTTAATGTTGGAATAGGAGGTGAGGAACAGTATTCCAGGCTTTCTCTGCTCTATTCTTCTTAAACAGTGTTGTCATTAAAGGACAAAATTATAGATAACATAATTGGAAAGACGGTGTGGTTTTGCCTCCCTAAAAAAAGAAATGACTTTCATATTAAACTATTCCTCAAGTCATATTTTGACAACAAAACTCATAGCGTATTTTATTTGTAGTCAACAACAATAGCTTTTGTTTGTATATAAGAAAAAAAGCAAGGGATCACATTTTCTATCTCTAGATTCCTAGTTCTGTAGTGAGAAGGAACACGATAAACTTTAGCCTAGTAATTCTGCAACTATCATGTGTTGATAATTTTTTGTCAGTTGCCTAAACTTTAAAGTAAAAAACAAGTATTTTGAAAAGATAGATTCAACTTAGGAAGCCACGGTGGGAAAATCACTTGAGCTCAAGGGTTCAAGACCAGTCTGGGCAATATAGGTAAGACCTATCTATAAAAATAAAGAAATAATAAAAAAAAAAAACAAAGAAAGGAATATAAAAGATTGATTGGAAAAGTAGTGATTAAAAGCCCAGGCTCGTAGTCAGGAAAGTATGACTTCTGATTTCTGGCTCTATTGCTCATGAATTGTTCAGCCTTGTCAAGCCTTAGTTTCCTTCTCTGTAAAATCCTCCCCTATAGGATTACTATAAGGATAAATGAGATCACGTATGTAAAGAATTTAGAATAGTGCCAGCATAAAACACATCTTCAATAAATAATAATCATTATTGGTATTTTTATAATCAGTTAGACTTCTACTTTTGATAGTCATAACCATAACCCCATACTTCTCGCGATATTTTATGACATCCAAAAAATGCTTATATTAGTTCATTTAATTTTGTTTAATCCTCACAACCACCTCTGAGACAAATAGGTATGAGTATATACCTCATTTTATAGACAGAGGAATTGAGAATCAAAGAAGTCAAGTGGCTTGCCAAATAGTTCACAGCTGATGAGGAAGCTTCAAACAGACCCTGGCACTCACATCTGAGTTTTGCTATGCTGCTGCAGCTGCCCTGAAGAGAGAAGATGTGACTATTAAAATGTCTAATCTTGCTCAAACTGGTCTTGGTGAGAAACATTCTAAGCCTGATTACTTTTATCCTGCCCTTCCTATGTCCTGAGGCAGAGGGTTTCAGTTACTAAGAACTTTTTCAGTCTCTAAGAAATAACTGACTCATAATAACCCATTATCTAAGTGTGTAAATCAGTTTATGAATCCACTCCTACATTGAGGTTGGTTTACAAGCATTGAACAAATGCTTGGATGCCTCACTCGTAAAATTCCAAGTGGCACCTGGCTGTGATTATGCTACTTTCTCTGAAGACTCCTATCTACAGAAGGAAGTCCAAAGTTCAAAACTCATGGCCCTTCACTATGTCCACCTCTTTCTCTAGCCACTCTCCCCTGACCACTCCCCAGAAGTACCCTGTTCTCATAGCATCATGCCTTCCTCCTTCCAAACTCTACCTCCCCAGCATGTGATTCAAGGCTCTGCTCATGAGAGGTGACAACATGCTAGCAGCCCTAGCTCTCAGCGCCTCCTCGGCTTTGGAGTCCACTCTGGCCTTCAGCCCGCCATGGCACTGTGGGAGCCCCTCTCTGGGCTGCCCTAGGCCAGAGCCAAGGCCCTCTGCTTGCAGGGAGGTATGGCGGGAAAGGCGCTGGTGGAAACGAGGCTGCGCATGGTGATCGCAGGCCAGCGTGAGTTCTGGCGGGCGGTGGTGCGTGCTCATCGGCCGCACTGGGAGCAGCTGTCCGGTGCCGCCGGCACAGGGCAATGAGGGGCTTAGCACCCCGGCCAGCAGTTGCAGAGGGTGTGCCAGCTCCCCCAGCAGTGCTGGCCGGCAGGCGCTGTGCTTGAATTCTCGCAGGGCCTCAGCTGACTCCTCGCAGGGCAGGACTCTGAACCTGCAGCCAGCCATGCCCGAAATCCCCTCCCACCACCAGGGGCTCCTGCAAGGCCTGAGCCTCCCTGACGAGCACAGCTGCCCCGTGCCGCAGCAGCGCCGGGTCCCATTGACCACCCAAGGGCTCAGGAATGCCAGCGCAGGGCTGGGACTGGCGGGCAGCTCTGCCTGCAACCCCAGCTTGGGATCCACTAGGTGAAGCCAGCTGGGCTCCTGGGTCTAGTGGGGACTTGGAGAACCTTTATGTCTAGCTAAGGGATTGTAAACGCACCAATCGGTACTCTGTGTCTAGCTCAAGGTTTGTAAAAGCACCAATCAGTGCTCTGTGTCTAGCTAATCTAGTGGGGACTTGGAGAACTTTTATGTCTAGCTAGAGGATTGTAAATGCACCAATCAGCACCCTGTCAAAACGGACCAATCAGCTGTCTGTAAAACGGACTGATCATCTCTCTGTAAAACGAACCAATCAGCAGGATGTGGGTGGGGCCAGATAAGTGAATAAAACCAGGCTGCGGGAGCCAGCCAGGGGCAACCTGTCTGGGTCCTCTTCCAAGCTGTGGAAGCTTTAATCTTTTGCTTTTTACAATAAATATTGCTGCTGCTCACCTTTTGGGTCCACGCTGCCTTTAAGAGCTGTAACACTGTAAAGGTCTGTGGCTTTGCTCCTGAAGCCAGTGAGACCACAAACCCACTGGGAAGAATGAACAACTGCAGACATGCTGGCTTTAAGAGCTTTAACACTCACCATGAAGGTCTGCAGCTTCACTCCTGTCAGCGAGACCACGAACCCACCAGAAGGAAGAAGCTCCAGACACATCTGAACACCTGAAGGAAAAAACTCTGGACACACCATCTTTAAGAGCTGTAACATTCACTGCGAGGGTCTGCGGCTTCATTCTTGAAGTCAGCGAGACCAAGAACCCACCAATTCCGGACATACTCAGACATCCATCCTCTCTAAGGCTCACATTTAGCAATCTCCATTTCAAGATGAATTGCTTTCTCATCCAGGCTCCCATGGCAGCTAAAGGAAATAAAAATATTTCAGCCCCAAATATATTTCTTTGACATATTTTGTGATAGCTGTCAGAGGGTCAGTAAATAGAAATGGCCCTGCAAAGCTGTCTTTTGTGGGGGAAATTTGCATCATTAGACAATCTGCATTAACGCAGCCAGGCCTTCCCTAGTCCAGATCTAGAAAACATTAACTGAGAGTGTGACATCTCTTAAAGATCCAAAAGAAACATTGTCCATTTATTTTCTCTGAGGGCTGCTACCTGTGACGTTTCATCTCCATACCAAGACCACTTTTTCTAGCCAAGTCTCTCCTTCTCTCCCTCCCATAACCTGTCTCACCACTAAAATCTGATTTACCACCATAACCTAGTTTTGGCCATGCTCCGAGCTCCTGTTCTTTCTGTAACCTCAAGGTGATATACAAGCTCCTACACCCCACTGGGGAGCTGAATCTTCATTCTGAAGACTCCTGTGTCATGGGAAACTATGATCAAATAAACTATGGTCAAACAAGTTTGACCATAGTTTCTTTTAGTATCCTTTTTCTCCTATTAATCTGCCTTTTGTGAACTGAATTTTTCAGGGAACCTTCTGAGAGTAAAGGGGAAGCTTTCCCTTCACCCCTACACAATTTGCCACATTCCTCTTTCCTACACTTATATTTCATCATCAATGTTTGTGCATCTGGATTATCCACTGGACTGAAGACTCCTTGAGAGCAAAAATCCCAACCATTTAACTTTAGTGCTCCAGCAGCTGGAATGCAAGTGTTTGATCTGTGAACTATACTGGGTTTACCAGCCGCAGGTGGCATGCTAAAATTAATGAATATACCTCCTCGGATATCTAAGGAAAACAGATCTTTGCAAATCTCCGTGTATCTACTCAGAGAGTTCCACAAAACTGCCAAACGCCAAGCCAAAGGTAGAAGCATGATCAAGAAAGAGAGATGATGCCACACAAGGATGGGGAACTGAAGTATGAAAGAATTGATTCGCTTATAAATTACATAAACCAAAAATAAAATTCTAAGGTCCCTCAACCATTTGGGTGAACTTCCTCCTCAGTTAGGTCTTTTAAAACTTAACCTGAGAGACTGTTTCAGGCCATGACAGGAAGTGGGGGGTTAAACATGCTTCATTATACCTC
Source organism: Macaca mulatta (assembly GCF_049350105.2). NCBI lineage: Eukaryota > Metazoa > Chordata > Mammalia > Primates > Cercopithecidae > Macaca > Macaca mulatta. Next base: position 43,090,117 of record NC_133406.1, on the reverse strand, counting down.
TCCGGCATTAACATCAACACAGATTTTAAGTCTGATAAGAAACATTTTACAATTGATTTTCTCTGATGCTTGCTAGCTAAAAGCTTCATCCGCATAGTAAAACTTTGGTCTCTACAGCCTCTTATCGCAACCCAGACATTCTTTTCTATTGATCCCAGGTCTTTAGACAAACTCAACCAATTGTCAACCAGAAAATGTTTAAATTTACCTATAGCCTGGAAGCCCGACTTTAAATGGTCCAGCCTTTGTGTACAAAACTAATGTACTTCTTACATGTATTTGATTGATGTCTCATGCCTCCCTAAAATGTATAAAACCAAGCTGCACCCCAGCCACATTGCATACATGTTCTCAGGACCTCCTGGGTCATGGTCACTCACATTTGGCTCAGAATAAATCTCTTCAAATATTTTACAGAGTTTAACTCTTTTAATTGACAATTACATTACAAAACAACAAAATCTTTCCATTCAAGTTTTCAGCAAGTAATCATAAAAATTTAAATAAATCAGGGTGTATAGTATATTTAATATTTTGTCTTTTGATCATTGTACAGCTTTGAGTGAACTAAAGGAATTAAAAAATTTATCTTGTTTGTAAGTCTCAAAACAATTGTTGGTATCTCTGTTAAATAAATTTTTGGACAATAATTTTAAATATTACAGTCTTCTGGGTAGTGTAGTTCACAGAATAATTTAGAAAACACGTTATCTAGATTTACAGTATGGACCTCTCAGGTAAGACAATAAAGGAGGAAAATCTTTTTAGGTGCCCCTATTTTTAGGAGCTTAGAATTCTCACTTATACTTTCTTCCAACCATGATGAATGGGTAACTCTTTTGCTTTCTTTGATTTTTGTTTAAACCTCTTAATTTTTTGTAAACTTTAAATCTATTATTCACCATCTCAAAATTTAAAGTATATATGCTCCTATCTTTAAAACTGCAAGTCTTTTTCTCTATCATTATTATTATTATTATTTGAATTACTGTTAACCTAGGCTCTCACCAATCCATTTGGCATTTACCCACACATTTTCCTGAAGATTTAATTTTAAAAGTTCTGTAAAATTACTGCATCTCCAAAATAACAGCACATCCATAGCTGTCTATTGAGTCAGTTGTATTTCTAAAAGAAATATGTTATTTCATGGCAGCTTCCTTGGTAAATTTCTGGTAGTCACTAGAAAATGAAAGGAAGTGGAAAAGGTCGGGGAGGGTAGAAAATAGTTGCGGAGAAGAATCACGGGTTATCACATACTTGAAAGGAATAATCCTGACAATTCAAAACTTCACAACTCTTTTTGTCCCTATGCTCCCTAGTGAAAACAGTCTGTGTTAGTCAGAAGCAAACTCACAAAGCTCATGAATAACTTGCATTCTTATGCTGGAGAACAGCCAATTACCCTGGGACCAAATTCCTGTTTACTTTGTAGTGAATGTGGGAGACAAGCTGCCTGCCAGTAGCTGTTAAGGCAGTAAAAACACATCCAGAGGCTATCACAAGGAGGAAATCACAGAGCAAGTTAATTTGTGAACTTCAAGGACAGAGATTAAATATTGTGCAATGAAGTTAATATGGTGGCCTTGTCTGAAAGTAGAAGAATCTGGTCTGAAAAGCACCCTTAAGAGTTAGCACGGTATTTGCATAATGAGTGACACATCCTTGTTTCCAGATTTGCTATTTTAATGATTGATATCCTTTAAAATTTTCTTCCAAAAAGGTTATTGATTCCCTGCTTGGGAAATGCAAGTTTGTTTTACTCTTGATTCTCTCATTCTGATATATCTGGTACAGAGAGTATTAAAGCCAAAAGGACAGTATTTGGGGTAAAATTTGGAAAATCCCAGACCCAGTTTGGAAACCAGGACAGCTCATTGTACCCTGTTGTTTTATAGAGCTGCCATGTTCAGTGTTTCGGGGACTTGAGGCTGCTCTGAGATCTCTTATTTGCATTCAGAACTTGAGTAGTTTTTGACCAAGGGGAAAAAATGAGAACTGCCAAATCTATTAGCTTGCCCATAACCCCATATAGTGTACTATAGTGTCATACTCTACAGAGAAAACAGCTTACTCTTTAAATCCTAGGAATTACACACTAACTACTGGGTCACTATAACCTCACTATGATACCCTTAGGTCACATGTTGTGAATTTTACAGTTGTTTGGACATAGAGTTTATCAAAAATTAAAATAAAATAAACCTTTGGATAGTGTATAACATTGGGGCTCAGAAAGCAATAACCCAAACACTGGCGCTATGACAGGCTAAGGCCTTAGACACAGCCCCCAAATCAAGGTCCCTCTATCTTTGCCTTGTCCCACAGCCCTTGCCTCAAGCACAGGGAGGGACTCTCTCTGGAATTTCCTTATCTAACCAAGAAAGCTTCTTTCTAAGAGAAATACAATTGTCTTCCTCCCTTCTCTGAAATCTCATTATCTGTCTCAGAAAAGAAGACTAAGGAATGCAACCACAGGGAGATGGACTTTTTCACAATATAATGCCAGCCTCTAGGGCTCATTCAAATTCCAAAGAGAATCATTTACAAATTCATTGTTCTCCCTAATAATCATTTGTGGTCCCTCAAAGGAATTGCCTACAGTCCCCATCTCTCCTCTCCCCTATGGAAGAGAGTATATAAACTTCTGTACCACGTTGGGTTATTAGGCAATCTTTCTCCTTAAGTTCCCCAGTGCTAACCATGTTAAAATAACGTGCCTTTTCTCCTACTTATCTGTCTTTTGTCAACTGATTTTTAGTGATCCTTTGGAGGGTGAAGGGGAAGTTTTCCTTTGGTTCCTACAATAAGATGGACCAATATTATACTGATTTTCAATGCCATAGCTAATCATATTATATTGAGGTTTGTAAAACTAATGAAACCTACCAAGATTAGGATTATGGGAGGAGCCTGAATTCTGCTAAAATGTAGGTGCTGTTTCTACAATCCTTTCCTGCTCAGGAGTCATGTGGCCAGAAGTCACAAGATTTGTTGCTTCCCCAGCTGCACCTATAGGTAACATCACTATTGTAGAACCTAAGATTGCTCTTTTGAGATGTTTTTCAGACTTACCCAACCTGGACTAGTCATTCATGACTCATCTGTCCTGTGGGCCCCCACCCACCCCACCACCACCCATCCAGAGACAGACTCAATGCACACAGACTATTTTCCACACCTCTATAATTGCATCCCCAGCCAATCAGCAGTACCCATTCCCTAGTTCTCTTCCCACCAAACTATGCTTGCAAAACCCTAACCTCTGACCCTTCAGGAAGACTAATTTGAGTGATAACTCCAGTTCTTCTGCATAGCTGGCCTTGTGCTAATAATTAATTCTGTACCACAGTACCATAGTCTCAGTGAACTGGTTTTGTTTGTGCAGTGGGCAAGAAGAACCAGTCAGGCAACTACAGTTGTAATGCCATGGAAAATTGAAATGCATCTTGCACATGTCCCATGTTGGAAGAACTTAGAGGTGTTTTTCAATGTTTATTAGAGAACATGAGAAATAGCCTGCCAGGCCCAGAATCCAGAGCTTTATCCACTAGCACTTTAAATCTAGTCAAATGGAACATACTCACTGGTGCTGAGAGACCTAGGTGCCTAGGGAAAATGAGCACAGCAATATACTAATAGAAGACAAATATTCAATCAACTATAAAGCTTTAGGCTTTAGAAAGACACAATCTTTTTATGGTTTAGTTGTCATCATTTCGCATTCAGATTTATCAATTAAAATGTGTCATTTTTATGCTGTAGTTCAAATGTTATTTCCCTTCTTGAAGGACACTAAAGACTCTAATCAAAAGATTATTAAAGTCTATGCATAGTTCAGATAATAAATAAACCGCCCACCAATTTTTCTCAAAAGTATTCTTTTTCTTTTTGCATACTTTTCTGCCCTAAAAGAGACATTGTTTTTAAATTTCACCATGTCACAACCAGAAAAAACATCAATTAAGTTTCCTAGTATGGAAGCCCAACCTAATGAAGTGTATTTGTTTATTTATTTATTTCTCCATTTCTTTCTTTCTCTTGTTCCTTTTAAAAAATAAAAGCAAAATCCTAAACTGCCCCCTGACACCCAACTGACTAAAAGGACCCCCTCTCAACCAAGGGGAAAACAGAGAAACCTTAAACACTGAGTTCCTGACGGTGATGGGATGAGAGGTCAGAGATGCCTTAGCATGCCCCTTCCTTATTGATCTTTAACCAGAATTCTTTCCTAAGGAGTAAGCAGAAACCAGCTCTAGAAAACAAGAAACAGACAACTCATTTCTTTACCATCTTCTGCCAGTTATCTGAGGCTGCTACCAGACTCCACCTACCTCTTTGCAGTTTCAGCATGACAATTCACCAGTTTCACAATGCACCTCTTACTAAAAACTGACCACCATGTCTAGTTTTGAGCCACTCACAGAGGATGTGCAGTGTGGGTTTTTGTGTCTTCTGCTTCACCTTTTGACATCAGAGGGCTGAAAACGCCACCCTCAGATCATGCTAACACCACCATTTTTTCAACATGTGACTCATGAAAAGGCATGAAGCTCAATTGCACATTTGCATATTCTCCCTTCATAAATACTCATGACGTCCCTTTAGCTTATTGAATTTGTATATTTGGCTACCCTATTCAGTATGAATTCCTGTCTTACATTTTACCTTCTTGAAGTGCCTGTTATCAGTTTCTGTCAGAGACTACACTTCCAAGCCTGTCAAAATGGCTACCTGTAGGCTACAATCCTTTATAAGAAATAAAGTTCGGCTGGGCGTGGTGGCTCAAGCCTGTAATCCCATCACTTTGGGAGGCCGAGACGGGTGGATCATGAGGTCAGGAGATCGAGACCATCCTGGCTAATACAGTGAAACCCCATCTCTACTAAAAAATACAAAAAACTAGCCGGGCGCGGTGGCGGGCGCCTGTAGTCCCAGCTACTCGGGAGGCTGAGGCAGGAGAATGGCGTGAACCCGGGAGGCGGAGCTTGCAGTGCACTCCATCCTGGGTGACAGAGCGAGACTCCGTCTAAAAAAAAAAAAAAAAGAAAAGAAATAAAGTTCTCCTTTCCTTTTATGAACCTCCTCATTCTTCAATTGACAATCTCAATTTTCCTGGTGACAGTGATTCCAAAGTATCATAGAAAGGCTTGGTTGTTCTTGCCATAACTTTCAGAAGTTAAAGTGTCCTAGTTTTTATTTGGAGCCAACTATGAATATCGGACATGAATTTATCTTAACCCTTTTGTTTTTGTTAAGCTGTTTGTTTATATTTTTAGCTTGTGACATGTCTTGAGATAATGAGTTCCATGTCCCATATGAGAGAAAATCATTTATCTCTTACAGATAGAGTAAATAGGCCAGGAAAGGAAAGGTCCAGGACATAGTTTTATGTCTTGGGAATCCAGACCTGGACCTGGCCTTGAAGCCAAAGGACTCTGGGCAACTGAAGAATATTCTGCAATTTTTGGTTCATTTGCCTTCCCCCTCCAGGGCAGAACCTGTGTCTTGGTACTTTCAGCACAAAACAATATCTAGCATATACTAGACCTACAATAACTGTGCTGTGAAAAACAATGAATGAATAGATGGATAAATGGAGGGAGGGAGGAAGGGAAGGAGGTCTGTTATGAGGAACTGGAGGAAACATGAATGAGACAATTTTCTCACTTCATAATTTTGGCAATATAATATGTTTCTGTACTAAATTCTCAACTCCTGAATTTCCCACAAAGCTCATAATTTATATATTTTATATGTGTGTGTATATACATAAATATATATATTTCATTCCAGAAGTCTGCTCTTCATGTTTTACCTTTAAAATATGCTTATTGTTTTGTGTATATTCCTTTGCTTTAATAATTAAAGTAGAAATATTGTAGCTGAGAATATAAGAAAATATATGGTTAAAGTGAATTTACAGAAATAACAACTGATTGCAAGAAATATATCATTTTAGCCTGTAATCCCAGCTGTTTGGGAGGCCAAGGTGGAAGGATTACTTGAAGCCAGAAGCTCAAGACCAGCCTGGGCAACCAAGCATTTCTACAAAAAGTTAAAAAATTAGTCAGGCATGGTGGTGTGGACCTGTAGTCCTAGCCACTCATGAGGCTGAAGTGGGAGAATCACTTGAACCTAGAAATTTTAAACTGCAGTGAGCTATGATTATACAACTGCACTCCAGTCTGGGCAATATGAGACCTCATCTTTATTAATAATAATTATGAATAAAATAAATAAAAATTTAAAAAGAAATACATTATTTTAGTTACTGGGCATAGCTATAAACAGGAATAAGCAAGAAAACAACTTAGAAAAAAATAAAAAAAAAATGAGTGGGTTGGAACAGCAACAGGGCAGCACTGACTAGGGAATAATTTCCATCACGAGCTACAATACTGCCTAGTTTGGGAAAATCAGTTAAGTTATGATTTCTAAGTTCCTCATCAACAAAATAATTAAAATAGTATCTATTTTGCAAAACACACAAAATTGGAGTAAGGATCCAAATTAGATGATGTTCAAGAATTAATCTATTATCTTCCCTTTTGCATGTTTCTCAAGAGCAAGAATTCTGTTTCATTTACCTTTGTACCCAGTTTCTAATACATGCTATATTAGTCTGTTCTCATGCTGCCAATAAAGACATACCTGAGACTAGGTAATTTGTAAAGAATAAGAGGTTTAGTGGATTCAAAATTCCACTTGGCTAGGGAGGCCTCACAATCATGGCAGAAGGCAAAGGAGGAGCAAAGGCACATCTTACATGGCTGCAGGCAAGGGAGTATGTGCACGGGAACCGCCCTTTATAAAACCATCAGATCTCACTATCAGGAGAACAGCACAGGAGAAACCCGCCCCCATGTTTCAATTACCTCCCACCAGGTCTCTCCCATGACATGTAGGGATTATGGGAGCTATAATTCAGGATGAGATTTGGGTGAGGACATAACCAAACCATATCACATGTCCAATATGTAAATGCATGAAAGTTTTTTTAGGTGTTTTAATCATTAGGCCATAGATCATCAAGCTGAGATCAGAGAAGAAATGCCAAAAACAAAAGGCAAATTTTTCAAAGTCAACATTGGTCTCTGTGTGTGTGTGCATGAGTGTCATGAGTATAGTAATAAACAAGAAAGGAAAAGAGAGGAAATTAGGGCAGTTTGAGTAGGGTGGTCAAAGCATTATCAAAAAGAGATATAGCTGACCTGAGCAACATGGAAAAACTCAAACTCTACAAAAAATAGACATATTAGTTGGATGTGGTGGAATGCACTTGTACTCCCAGCTACTCAGGAGGCTGAAGTGAAATGATTACCTGAGCCCAGGAGTTCGAGGCTGCAGTGAGCCATGATTATGCCTCTGCACTCCAGCCTGGGTGACAGAGTGAGACACTGTCTAAAAAAAAATAGAAGACACATAGCTGCCTGATTTATTATGACAGCAGCATTAAAGACATTGTGAGGGGAAGACAGATTCCATTTGTAAAGGAGGAAGATCCAGCTGTCTCAAGGTAGTGAGTTATTTCAATTGATCATTCACAGTGAGTTACAGATCCAACTACCTTGTTCTACTGTTTCCCTGCTTCTCAGTACTGCACTTGACTAATTTTTTAAAAAAGGAAAAGGAGGAAAAACAAAGAAACAAGGGAAAGGCATCCCCTCCCCCACCTCTCACCTTTCTTATCCATTTATCCAATGTATTCTCTTTTGTCCCATCATGTCCCATCTCCTGAGTGATGCTCTTCCCAATAGCTTTATTCCATACTGATTTCTACCTTCTCTCAACTCCTAAATATTTTTTTAATGATTTCCACCTCTCTGTGTGGCATGTACCCCCTGCTATTTTCTCATTGCTTCATCTCTCTGACATTTTGTCAGTCTGCTAATTGTCCATCAAAATCCATTATTCCCTTCTTTTATGGTTTCTATAACCCCTTGGAGTTAGGCAGCTAAATGATTATGTTCTTTCCAATGGAAAGAAAGTGAAAGTAATGTATGCCACTGCCAGGCTGGGCCCATAAAACCTCCCAGCAGTATCTTTCCATCTTATTCCCCCTTCCTGAAAGCTGAATGATGTCAGTGAAGACCAGAGCAACATGTTGAAGATGGTGGCTTTCCAGCAGTTTGGGATCCTGAATGATTACAGTGAGCGAAGGCTTCCACCACCCCAGAATAATCAATAATAACCTTAACAATTACCCAAGGGAGAAATAAACTTCTACTGTTTTTGAGATATAACACTTTGGTTCTATTTGTTACAGTCTACCCTAACTAATAAAGATAGGTATATCTCTTCTCTCGGTCCTCCAAAAGACCACCAGGGTGGCTAAATAGTAGAAAGGAGAGCGTTATTAACAATGTCAATTTGCAGACCAGGAACAGACAGTCTCCAGAATGAACCAAAAATGCTGTCTTCGAAACAGGAATAGGTAAGTCGGGTTTTATGCCTCACAGCATCTGTATTACTCAATAGAGTCATACATATTGAGCAGCTTTAGGGAACAAGATAAATGTATTTATTAAGGGAGTCAAGCACATGTGCAATGGGGACACATATATGTAAGATACATCCAATGTTCACTTTGGGGTAGGGTTTTAGGATTAAAATAAGGTGGAATTTGGCTTTTTGCATCAAAAGGTGAACTACAGGACACAAAGACAGTTTGTGCACAGCCATTATAAACGGACTGAAACTGGTTTAAGCTCTGCAGTTGCTTATTAGAAAAGAATGTTTGCAAGGCCAGTCCCCTGTCCAATCAGAGTTGTAGTGGTTTGGGATGTAAGTCAGAGTTAGGAAAGCTCTGACAATTTGGCTGATATTTCCTATTGTTGGATAATTTAGCAAGAGTGTGGTTTGTTTTTGTAGCCATAAGAATTTAGGAAGTTGCCATGCCAGCCAAGCCCTGAACTGTCAACCTGTAGACAACTTTTGTTTCTTTAACCTTAGGCTTCATTTCAGTTGATAAAGGGGTGTTTATTTGGGTCTGTCAGATCATATCTCCAATTAGATAACATTTCTTAATCATACCACCCACTCCAGCACTATGTACATAATAGGTAAATGATAAACACCAAGATTATTGATATTTTAAAAATTAAAAATAAATATTGCCTGTGAACCCAGAAAATCTGAGACAGGTCTCAGTTTATTTAAAAAGTTTATTTTGCCAAGGTTCAGAAAGTGTGCCTGTGACACAGCCTCATCAGGTCCTGATAACATTTGCTCAAGGTGGTCAGAGCACAGTTTGGTTTTATACATTCTAGGGAGACATAAGACATCAATCAACATATGCAACATGAACATTGGTTTGGTCTGGAAAAGCAGGACAACTGGAAGCAAAGGCGGGAAGACTAGAAATGGGGAGGGGGCTTCTAGGTAATAAGTAGATAAGAGACAAATGGTTACAGTCTTTTGAGTTTCTGATTACTCTCCAGGGAGACAATCAGATATACATTTATCTCAGTGAGAAGAGGGATGACTTTGAATAGAATGGGAGGCAGGTTGGCCTTGAGCAGTTCCCAGCTTGACTTTTCCCTTTAGCTTAGTGATTTGGAGTCCCCAACATTTATCTTTCTTTCACATGCCAAATTAAAACTCAGTGAAACAGAGAAAAAATAGTATCACAGCTACACATCTAGGATGGAGAATAGCATTTGTGATGAAGTAGAAAATATGGGAGACCCGCATACTGCTCTGGAAAGATAGAATTTAGGAGATACTAAAAATATTATTGTTACTATCTTTTAAGTAGTATTCCTGTGCTTCCTAGAACTGCTAATAGAGATTCAAAAAAAATTCAGGTTTTTGGTAAAGCATATGGGTCCTTTAAGAGAAAAATTATACTTTTTCTCTTAAGATATTCGTTATCAGAATCTTTGAAAATGAAATATTAGACATGTCAAAAACCATAAACAGTCATAAATCCTATGGAAACTACTGAGCTGGAATTTTTTTCAAGTACCATTGCATAGGCCAAAGGCCTTTGTGCCTGTTGACTTGTATTATTATCTGGATGATCTTACATTAATGTTTACATCATAATTTAAATAGGGCTTTTACCTGTAAGTGTTATTTAATTAAAAATGTCTCTGGGCACAGTGGTGCACACTTCTAGTTCCAGTTACTTAGGAGGCTGAGGCAGGAGCATCACTGGAGACCAGGAATTTAAGCTGTGGAGAACTAGGATTGTGTCTGTGAATAGCCACTGCACTCCAGTCTGGGCAGCATAGCAAGACCCCGTATCTTACAAAATATAAATTATTGAAGATCTATACATTCTCGAATCCTTGGCAGATATGATGAGATTTCTACGACTAAATTGCCAGCAGTAGCACTGTAAAAAGCCCCTGAAAAGCAATTGGTAAGAACTCTTCCTAAAGTTGAAACAGATTTAGTATTTACATTGATCTCTAATCTGTTTAGTCAAAATATCACCCAGCCTAAGAGTTCTATGTTTAGAGGTCTGTAATCTCTCTGAAAACAAGCAAAATTGAGCATCCTGGGCAGGGACTGTAGGGCTCTTGACAATTCATTGGCTCAAACATAGATCCTCAACTTCTCACTGACATGCTGGTAAAACAAGTTGGCTTGAGTGCTAAGAAAGGGAAAACAACAACAACAACAACAAGCTGAAGTACAAAGAGGTTTGTCTCCTGTCCTTAGTGGACTCAGAAGGAGGTCCTCTAGGTACAGAGGCAGAAGTGAGATATTAGGGTCTACCGTATTCAGAATATTTCTACTAAGAGATTGGAAATGGGAACAGTGGCATTTGTTAGCCAATTACAGAAGAATCCACTTATCCAAAGCATGTTTAAAAGGCTAGTGTGGTTCCAATACCTAAATCCAGCAAGTTTGATTAATTTGTGAGATTTTTGAAGGTTAATTTATCCAATGTTGTCAACAGCATGGAGAAAATATTGTTTGTATTGCAGAATTACCTTCCTCATCCCAGCAATCTAATGTTGGAGATTTCTCTGATGATGCATTTCAAGATTACCCACTGCAATTGATACTTTTGTATCCTCAGGTTCCCCATCCACATGAATTCAACCAACCATGGATCCAAAATATTGTTTAAAACTAAAACAATAAAAAGTAAGAACACATCAGTTAAAAATGACACAAATAGTCTGGTCTGAATGCAGTGGTGTTTACAACTAACTGATCACAACCAATACAGAGTTCTTTTTCTCCACTCCCACTGCTTCACTTGACTAGCCTTAAAAAAATAAAATAAAGTAAAAATAATACAGTACAACATAACAGCTATTTATATAGCATTTACACTGCATTAGGTATTATAAGTAATCAAGAGGTGATTTAAAGTACACAGGAAGATGTGGTTAGGTTACATGCAAATATAACCAAGTCCTGCATGACAACATTTGGGTCAAGGACAGACCGCATATCGTATGGTGGTCCCATAAGATTATAGTACCATATTTTTACTGTACCTTTTCTATGTTTAGATATGCTTAAGTAGATAAATACTACCTACATTTGTGTAAGTATACTCTATGATGCTCATTCACACAACAACAAAATTGCCTAAGGACACATGTCTCAGAACAAATTCCCATAGTTCAGCAACAGATGACTGTACTATGCCATTTTATGTAAGGGATTTGAGCATCCTTGGATTGTGGTGTCTTCACAGGTCCTAGGACTAATACACTGTGGATACCAGGGGATGACTCTATATGGAATTTATATTGGAGCCCTTGTACTTCTCAACTAAATCAAATTTATTATTTTAGTAGCTCAATAAAATATCCTTACAACTGAGACTATAACACATCATGGCACAAAACTTAAATTGTTTTCACTATAAATAGTGGGCAAAGTACACATAGAAAATTTGTGTTGGTAGACACTAAAGAGCATATCCTTTCAATGTTCTGTCCTGCTAGGTTTTTTTTTATTCCAGAAAGTTATTTGATAACCACATAACATCTCAAGAACTATTTGAGTTTGAATTTCAGCTCTAACTTATATAAACTCTGGGCTCTTAGGCAATTTATTCAACCTTTCCTTACCTCAGTTTCCCATTTATAAGATGATTAATAGATATGCAGTACTGGTTTACATATAGTAATAGCTCAGTGAACTACAGAGATGACACCCCAAATAGAAATTCTATTCCATACTTCTGTCCTGTTGAGTCAATTGCTCTAGCACAACCATAGCAACATTTAAATATTTTGTGGGAATCTTGAACACAACATGCCCCAAATCACACTCATCATATTCTGACTGAAAACTGGTTCTTCCATTGTCTCCATTTTGTTTTCTGAATTTGCTATAATTCTCCAATTTAAGCTAATTGGAAGCTCAAGTTGCATCCCCCATTTTGGTATAGTTACCACATAGTTTTCTTACTCCATTTTAAGTGTAAAAGGATTTCAAATCTGAAATCTGGCACAGAATTCTGTCTGCAGAGAAAACTGCACAGAAAATTTATAATGGGATATTTAAAGAAAAAAATGGCTTATCCTGAACAGCACCAGAAGTTTCATTTTTCTCTGTACTGTTGTAACTCAGCAGACAATGTTTACATTTGTATATATGTCTTTCAACACAAATAAGTATAGTTGCTAAATAATATTATGCCACTAAACTTCTTGTTTAATGCTTCTTCCTTATGATTCATTATAATTGTTTAATGCTTCTTCATTATGATGTGTTAGAAGTTTTTCAAAAGTTTATACTTTGTCTCTTAGTCGCAATTAAAAAAGAAATAAACACGAACTCCCCAAATGAGCCACAAAAATAAATCAGCATGTCTAAATTTCAGAATGAGAAACAAAGATGCAATTCTCTCCTTAGACCAAACACAGCAGAGATTTTCAAACTGCAGAGGTGCCATAGAAAAGGCTGAATTCTCAGGCATAGTGAGCTTAGATTTTATAGCTGAAATAGAAGGTCAGAGCATTAACAAAACATTAGAACCTCACATTTAAAGACTAGTATGAGAAGTTTTTGTTATTGTGCTAAGACCCTTACACACATGATTTCTTCTAGCCAATACAGGCACAGATTCAACAAAGATGGTGCCTTTTGTGAAAGGTATATATATTGTGAAAACAGAACATTCACCTTGTCTTCTGACATTGTAAAGACCACCCACATCTGCACAGATGCTGCTGCTGTAGTACTTTCAGGCAAGGCCAAGTCTTCTTGAAAAGCTGGTCATGGCCCACTGATCAATGAAGAACTCAGGGACATCCCAAAATTCAGGACTATAAGGTAGGAGAAAGACATTAACCCCTGGCCTGAGAATGAGATTAGAACCTTAACATGCCTCCCGTTAGACTTAATTCAGAGCAAGACTGAACCCCAGTGAAGCAGACACTGAATGGAAATCACCATACTTTCCCTTCCCCACTGACCTTTACCACTCCCTGCCAGATATTCAAATGAATTCAATCGTAAAGAGATTCTCCCCTTTAACTCTTTTTCTTTTTGTGTTAATTAACATTTAGATGTTTTTTTTCTCACAATACATAAATTTACTTGTTTCTTGAGGCCCATCTAGAAAAATCAAAATTCAGCCAAGGCATCAACGTATCATAGGAACTGTTTCCCAATTTCCATGGCAGAGGATAGCACATGGAAAATTCTTAGGAGCTGTAAGCAATTCAGATAAAAGGCTAAAAAGAGGGAGGCTGGATTCATATATTCCTCTTTGAACCTCAAAGGCACACAGTTGAGTTAATCCTACTTCCTTGTCATCGCATGCTATCTCCACAGGCTAACAGAAGCTCTCATCCTTGTTTAATGTATTTTTTCTCTTCACCCCCATCCCCATTCCCATTTTCCTTCCACCTGTAGAGGCACTCATTCCATTTTGTTTAATGTATATCAGGTATATATGTATCAGGTATATATGTATCAGGTATATATGTATCAAAAAAATTGGAATATTTGCTTGCATCTTTATACACTTTAATCCAGGTAAATGATACTACGTCATTGCTCAAATTCCATTTCTTATTTTTTTCACTCAGCACTGAATTTCTAGATGTATCCATGTTGCTGCATGTATATTTAAGTCATTACTTCTGACTGCAGTGGAATATTCTAATGCATTCTTCCAGTGTGTCCTTTATCCATTTTCTAGTAATAAACACTTAGTTGCCGGCTACCACAAAGATGGATTGAGTATTCTAATATATATGATGGGTTTCTCTGGAGTAAATAAACAGGAGTACACATTTTGGCTCAAAGAGTATATACAGATCAAATTTCCCTCTATGCTGCCAGATTGCTTTTCCAAATAGCTGTGCCAGTCTGGACTCGCTTGGGAAATGTTAAGTGTATTCCTTTTGTTGTTTACTTTTGCTTTTGTTTTTGAGACAAGGTCATACTGTCATTCAGGCTGGATTACAGTGGTGCAGATGTAGTTCACCCAGCCTTACCATCCCAGACTCCAGCGATCCCCCACCTCAGCCTCCTGCCTCAGTCTCCCTAGTAGCTGGGACCATAGGCATGCACCACCACACCTGGCTAATTTTTTTTATGTTTTGTAGAGACAGAGTCTTGCTGTGTTGCCCAGCCTGGTCTTTAACTCCTGGGCTGAGCGATCCTCCTGCCTTGGTCTCCCAAAGTGCTGGGATTACAGGCATGAGCCACTCTGCCCAGACAAGAGTGTACTCTTAACCAGCATTTGTATCATCCAACCTTCTACTTATTGTCAATCTGATCTGTGTAAATTAGGAACTTTAAAATTATCATTTACCTAATTGTAACCATAATAGGTTCATTTGCCTGATATGCAGTGAGTCAATAAACTGAGACACTTGGGATACAGCAGAGAAAGAGTTTAATAATTGTAGGGCAGCTGAATGAGGAGACAAGAGGAAACTTCAACTATGTCTCCCCAAGAGTTCTGGGGTTGTTTTTAAGAGGTATTAACGGGGGTTGAAGTGTGGGAATCACTGATTAGACGAGAAGCTCAGAGTGATACCTTGGGACAGGGAGATGAAGAAACCACATTTTTGGTTCTGAGTGTGTTTCTGGATGGATGGGCAGTCTTCACACTGGTTGACCTCAGACCTGCTGGAATTTGAAAACACCATAAGCTCTTGAGCAAGAAGCTGCTATCATTCTAGCATCAGAAATTCTGTCTATAGGCACGATGCGGGAGCAGGTACCAGGTGGCCAGCATCCCAAATGACTCTCAGCAGCTGCAGAGAAGTGAGTCAAAGTGCACCAGTGCACTCTGAATAATGTCTAACTATAATTCTGCCTAAAGCCTGGCTTGTAATTCTTGTTAACCCCGTGAGTTAACATAACTACTGTTGAACTTGACATCTATCTATCTATCTATATTTTGGAGACAGGGTCTCACTCTGTCACCCAGGCTGGAGTGCAGTGGTGCAATCTTGGCTCACTGCAATCTCCATCTCCTGGGCTCAAGTGATCCTCCCACCTCAGCCTCCAGAGTAGCTGAGAACACAGGTGTGCGCCACCATGCCCATCTAATTTTTTGTATTTTTGGTAGAGATGGGGTTTCACTGTGTTAGCCAGGATGGTCTCCATCTCCTGACCTCGTGATCCGCCCACCTTGGCCTCCCAAAGTGCTGGGATTACAAGCATGAGCCACCACGCCCAGCCTTTTCCCCCATTTTTCTACTTGTTTTCCATCTTGTTCTCATTGATTTACAGGTATTGTTCATGAAATCTAGATCAGGTTGTCCAATCTTTTGGCTTCCCTGGGCCACACTGGAAGAAGAATTGTTTTGGCCTACACATAAAATACACTAACACCAACAATCGCTGATGAGCTGGGAAAAAAAAAAATCACAAAACATCTCATGTTTTAGGAAAGTTTATGAATTTGTGTTGGCCTGAATTCAAAGCTGTCCTGGGCCACATGCAGCCCATGGACTACAGGTTGGACAAGCTTGCTCTAGATAGTAATCCCTTGACATTCTTAGACATTTGCTGGAGTGCAGAAAACGATTCTGTAAAACATGGTACTTGAGCATGCTGAGTGCTTTTGAAAATTGAAAGGCCTCAGAATCAAATAAGGCTCAAAATCAAATAAGCCTCAGAATCTATTTATTTATTTATTTATTTATTTATTTATTTATTTATTTATTTTTTGAGACGGAGTCTCGCTCTGTTGCCCAGGCTGGAGTGCAGTGGCCGGATCTCAGCTCACTGCAAGCTCCACCTCCCGGGTTTACACCATTCTCCTGCCTCGGCCTCCCAAGTAGCTGGGACTACAGGCGCCCGCCACCTTGCCCGGCTAGTTTTTTGTATTTTTTAGTAGAGACGAGGTTTCACCGGGTTAGCCAGGATGGTCTCGATCTCCTGACCTTGTGATCTGCCCGTCTCGTCTCGGCCTCCCAAAGTGCTGGGATTACAGGCTTGAGCCACCGCACCCGGTCTCAGAATCAATTTAAACTTGTCTTGGGTTCCCCGCCCCCAGCACAGGGAAAGACTCTCTGGAATTTCCTTATCTAACCAAGAGGGCTTCTTAACAACAACAACAAAAGCAAAACAGGAAATCTCTCTCTGTCTCTCTCTCTCTCTCTCTCACACACACACACACACACACACAAATTGCCTTCTCTCCCCCACCCTCCACACCGCCCTTACCTCCTTACCTATTGTGGAAAAGACAGAAGAATGCAACCACACCTGGATGGACTTTTCCACAAGATAATGCCTGCTTCTCAGGCTCATTCAAATTCTAAAGGGAATTATTTATAAGTTAATTTCTGCCTTGGGTCCATTCATTCTCCCTAATAATTATTTACTGCCCCTCAGATGAATTGTCTATATTTCCCCATCTCCCCCCTTCCCCTGTGAAAAAGGATATAGAAGCATCTGTACTCCATGGCATGGTGGGTAATTACTCTGTGATTCCCTCCCCCGCCCTCCATGCACATTAATACATTTGGATGCCTTTTCTCCTATTAATCTGGGACTTTTGTCAGTTGATTTTGAGGGAACCTTCAGAGAGCAAAGGGAAGGTTTGCCTTGGCCCCTAAAAGTTGCAACCGTCCACAGTCTGTCATCTACCTTTTAATTTTATGGTGTCCTCTGTTGAACAGAAATCTAATTGTGCTACAGTCAAAGCTACGTTTCTCTCCTTTTTTAGTGCATTTTGACCCTGTTGAAATAAGGTATTCCATTTCTAACTCACAAACATATCTTTCCATATTTTTTTTTTTTTTAAGGCAGAGTCTCGCTCTGTCTCCCAGGCTGGAGTGCAGTGGCCAGATCTCAGCTCACTGCAAGCTCCGCCTCCCGGGTTTACGCCATTCTCCTGCCTCAGCCTCCCGAGTAGCTGGGACTACAGGTGCCCGCCACCTCGCCCAGCTAGTTTTTTGTATTTTTTTTTAGTAGAGACGGGGTTTCACTGTGTTAGCCAGGATGGTCTCGATCTCCTGACCTCGTGATCTGCCCGCCTTGGCCTCTCAAAGTGCTGGGATTACAGGCTTGAGCCACCGCGCCCGGCCCTCCATATTTTCTTTATAAGATTTTAGCTTCACCTCTCACTTTTAGGTCTTCAGTCCATTTAAACTTTGTTTTCATATATGGTATGAGCTAGGAATTCAAATTTATTTTTCTCCACCTAGTGATTCTGTTTTCCTCAGTACCATCTGCTAATAATCTATTCTTTCCTCATAATGAGATACCACCTCTATCATTCGCTGACTTCACATTAATATGTGAGGTATTCTGAGTTCCTTTTCTCTTTCATTGGCAGTTTCTATTTCTACGACAAACTTCACTTTTTAGTTTTGATTGCTCATATTTTCTAAAGTATCCCTCTTTCTCTTCTTTTGCAAATTTGTCTTTTCATGTACCTTTATTTTTCTATATAATTTTAGAATCAATTTGTCAAAAGCTCCAAAATAATTTTATCAGAAAATTTATTAAAAAGACTTTGAATGCATTCCTTAATTTGAAAGGAGTTATCATCTTTAAAATTTTACAGCTCCCCATAAATGAGCATGGTATATGGTACTATGGATACAGGAGCTAAAAGAAATTATTTAGGCAGATAGTGAATGTAAGAGAGTCCTTGGCAGAGCTTCCCTTTTAACAAAAAGCAGCCCCCAAAATCATTTTTTTCTAACAAAGAGCAGCCTGAAAAATCAAGCTGCAGACATAGATAAGGAAGGTGGAAGCTTGCACGGGTGAATGTCAGCAGCTGCGCCAATAGAGAAGGGCTACCTGAGGGCCAGGTATGTTCAACATGGAGGCTCCATTTTCCCTTTTCTTTGTCACCATGTGTACAGTAAAGGAAGAGGCAACATGGCACCAGCCAGTTAGAGAACCCATCTACATAATAAAAGATTAGCGTGGGGTGGCTAGATTTTCACATGCTTTGTAAATGGCACACCTAGTCTGAACCAGTTCTCCAAATGTATGTGATACAGAATCAAATTTTAAATTAAAATGTTTATCTACAATAAAAGAAATGGACTGCTTAGCCAGTTTTTAACACTTTATGCTAATGGCACACTTGGTCTGACCAATCTTTCGTGCTCTATGTAAATCAGATACTCCTTCTCAAGCTCATCTATAAAACCCCTTGCATTTTGCTGCAGACCAGAAAACCCGCTTGGGACCCCTCTCTGCAGGAGAGAGCTTTTTTCTTTCTTTTGCCTATTGAACCTCCGCTCTTAACCTCACTCCCCTTGTGTGTCCGCATCCTTGATTTCCTTGGCATGAGACAATGAACCTTGGGTATTACCCCAGACAAATGCTGTCACTTCACTATCTTATAATATCTTCTTTTGTATCTTTCAATAAATTTCTCCTAAAATATTCTCCATAAAAGTCTTGTGCATTCTTTATCCTATTAACTCCTAGATCTTTTATCCTTTTTTTGCTAATATGAATGTGATCTTATTTGCTGTTATCTAGTAAATTTTATTGTAGATAAACCTTTTAATTTAAAATTTGATTCTGTATCAAATACATTTGAAGAACTTTATTAATTTGAATAGTTTATCTATGGATTATGTCAGGCTTTTTTCTATCAATGAGTATGTCATCTATAATCAATGGTTTTTGTTTTGTTTTGTTTTGTTTTTGAGACAGAGTCTCACTCTGTCGCCCTGGCTAGATTGCAATGGCATGGTTTCGGCTCACTGCAACCTCCACCTCCCAGGTTCAAGCAATTCTCTTGCCTCAGTCTCCCGAGTAACTGGGATTACAGGCATGCACCACCATGTCTGGCTAATTTTTTTTGTTTTCAGTAGAGACGGGGTTTCCCCATGTTAGCCAGGCTGATCTCAAACTCCTGACCTCAGGTGATCTGCCCGTTTCGGCCTCCCAAAGTACTGGGATTACAAGTGTGAGCCACTGCACCCAACCATCAATGGTATTTTTAACTCTTCCATTTACTTCTTATACTTTCATTTATTTTGTCTTGTTGCACTGTCCAGGACCATAATGGATGGATATATATAGGCTGACAGATAACAATTGGCTTGAGTTGTTTGATGATATTCACCAGATCTTCCATATTTTGATATTTTATGGACATTATTTTCAATTTCTGAGGTAAGTATAATGAATTCTGTAACTATAAATTGTTAATTTACCTACTTGTCCACAGAGTTCTGTCTGTGATTGTTTTCCATATTTTAACTATGTGTTGTTTGGTGTATATTCCTACTGGTTCATATCTCCTTAGCCCCTTGTTCCTTTTACCAGTATATATATTTCATACCTTTATGATTTTTCTTTATTTGTCTTCCAAAAATATGAAATTATTGGAATATTTGCAAGAGCTGAGTTTTAAAATGATCTAATTTGTGTGTGTAATTTAATTTCTTTGATATTTATAAGACCACTCAGCTATTCTATATCTTCCTGAGTTAGTTTCGGTCAACTTTTGCTTTTGTTTTTTAGTAGACTTTATTTTTGGAGCAGTTTTAGGTTCACAGCAAAGCTGAGCAGAAGGTACAGAGATTTCCTATATACTCCCCATACACGCTGATATGGTTTGGATACTTAGGGCCTCCAAATCTCATACTGAAATGTGACCCCCTATGTGGAGATGGACCAAGTGGGAAGTGTTTGGGTCATGGCGGAAGATCCTTCATGAATGGCTTAGTACTCTCTTCACAGTAATGAGGGAGTTCTCACTCTATTAGTTTGCAGGAGAACTGGTAGTGAGACAGCCTTGGCACCTCCTCCTCTCTCTTGCCCCCTCACTGACCATGTGACACACCTGCTCCCCTTTTGCCTTCTGCCATGAGTAAAAGCTTCCTGAAGCTTCACTAGAAGCAGATGCTGGTGCCATGCTTCTTGTATAGTCTGCAGAACAATGAGTCAAATAAACCTCTTTCCTTTATAAATTACTCAGCCTCAGGTATTTCTTTATAGCAATGCACAATGGACTAATACAGATGCATACTTCCTCTATGACCAATATCCCCCATCAGAGTGACACAGTTGTTATAACTGATGAACCTACACTGACACACCATCATCACCTAAAAGTTTGCCGTTTACATCAGGGTTCACTCACTCTTGGTGTTGTGCATTCTGTGGGTTTGGACAAATGTATATACCATTATAGATTCATACAGAGTAATTTCACTGATTTTTAAATTCTCTGTTCTCTGCCTATTCATGCCTTCCTCTCTCTCACTAACCCCTGGCAACCACTGATTTTTTACTGTCATCACAGTTTTGTCGTTTCCAGAATGCCATACAGTTGGAATCATACAGTATATAGACTATGCAGGTTTTTATGTAGACATATTTTTGACTCCTTTGGGCAAATACCAAGGAGCAATATTGCTGGACCATATGGTAAGACTATGTTTAGTTTTATAAGAGACTGCCAAATTATCTTCCAAAGTGGCTGTACCATTTTACATTCTTAAGAGCAAAGAATGAGAGTTCCTGTTACTCTACATCTTCACTGGCATTTGGTGTTCTCAGTGTTGTAGATTTTGGCTGCTCTAATAGGTATATATGGTACCTCATTGTTGGTCTAATTCACATTTTCCTAATACTATATGATATGGAGCATCTTTTCATATGCTTATTTGCCATCTATTTATCTTCTTTGGTGAAGTGACTGTTGACGGCTTTGGTATATTTTTTGGTCAAGTTTTTGTTTTCTTATTTTTGAGTTTCAAGAGTTCTTTGTATGTGTTGGATAGTAGTCCTTTATCAGCTCTTTTGCGCAAATATTTTCTCTCCATCTGTGGCTTGTCTTCCCATTCTCTGGACAGTGCCTTTCACAGTACAGAAATTTTTAATTTTAATGAAGTCCAACTTATCAATTCTGTCTTTCATGGATTGTGCCTTTGGTCTTGTATCTAAAAAGTCATCTCCAACCCCAAGGTCATCTAGATTTTCTCCTGTTATCTTCTTTTTTTTTTTTTTTTTTTTTTGAGACGGAGTCTCACGCTGTTGCCCAGGCTGGAGTGCAGTGGCGCGATCTCGGCTCACTGCAAGCTCCGCCTCCTGGGTTCACGCCATTCTCCTGCCTCAGCCTCCTGAGTAGCTAGGACTACAGGCGCCCGCCACCGCGCCCGGCTAATTTTTTGTATTTTTAGTAGAGACGGGGTTTCACTGTGGTCTCGATCTCCTGACCTTGTGATCCGCCCGCCTCAGCCTCCCAAAGTGCTGGGATTACAGGCTTGAGCCACCACGCCCGGCCTTTGCTATGTTATCTTCTAATAGTTTTATAGTTGTGCATTTTACATTTAGGTCTGTGATTCATTCTGAGTGAGTTTTGTGAAAGGTGTAAAATCTGAGTCTAGATTCATTTTTCTTGCATGTGGATGCCCAGTTGTTTCAGTACCATTTGTTGAAAAGACTACCTTTACCCCATTGAATTGCTTTTGCTCTTTTGTCAGAGATCAGTTAACTATATTTATGTGGGTCAAATTCTAGGCTCTCTATTCTGTTCCACTGATCTATGTGTCTATTCTTTAGCCAATACTACATTGTCTTGATTACTCCAGCTTTACAGTACGTCTTCAAAAATTGTAGAGCCAGTCCCACTTTAATTCTCCTTGAATATTAAAGTAGCTGTTTGGCTATTCTGGGCTTTTTCCCTCTAAAAGTAAATTTTAAAATCAGTATGTCGATATTCACAGAATAACATACTGGGATTTTGATTGGGATTGCCTTGAATCTATAGATCAAGTTGGGAAGTATTAGAATCTTCATATATATACACACACACATATATGTGTATATATACACACATATATATGAAGATTCCACATATATACACATATATATACACACATATATGTATATGTATATATATGAAGATTCCAGTTCTTCCCAACTTGATCTATAGATGCATATATATGTATATGTGTGTGTGTGTGTGTATATATATATATATATATAGCTTAGGCTTAAGCTATCCTCCTGCCTTAGGATCCTGAGTAGCTCCAATCACAGGCATGTGCCACTATGCCCAGCTAGTTATTTTATTTTTTGTAGAAATGGAGTCTTGCTATTTGCCCAGGATGGTCTCAAACCCTCTCCTCAAGTGATCCTCCCACTTTGGCTTCACTTCCCAAAGTGGTGGCATTACAGGCATGAGCACTGAACACAGCCTAGAAATGAAATCTTGACAACATTGAGTCTTTCTATCAATGAACATGAAATATCTCTCCATCTATTTAGTTCTCTGACTTCTTTCATCAGATTTTTGTAGTTTTCTACTATAAATCTTGCAAATATTTTGTTAGATTTATATCTAAGTATTTCATTTTGTGGGGTACCAATATCAATGGTATTACATTTTTAATTTCAAATTCCATGTGTTCATTGCTAGTTTATAAGAAAGTAACTGGCTTTTGTATATTAATCTTACACTCTGCAACCTTGCTATAATTGCTTGTTAGTTCTAGGATTCTTTTTCTTTTACTTTTTCTTTTTTTTGCCTATTCTTGAAGATTTTCTACATAGACCATCATGTCAGCTGCAGACAAAGAGTTTTATTTCTTCCTTTATAATCCACATACCTTCTACTTCCTTCTCATATCTTATTGAATTAGCAAAAACTTACAGTATAATGCTGAAGAGGAGTGGTAAGAGAGAACAGCCCTGCCTTGTTCCCGTTCTTAATTGGAGAGTGTCTAGTTTCTACCATTAAGTATGATGTTCACTGTAGGGTTTTTTTCCCAAGGGATAGGGGGTGATATTTAACAAGTTGAGAAAGTTTCCCTGTATTCCTAGTTTGTCTAGAGTTTTTATCACAAATGAGTATTAGATTTTGCCAAATGCATTTTCTACATCTATTGATAGAATTATGTGATTTTTCTTTTTTAGTCTATTGACATAATGGATTACATGAATTGATTTGTAAATGTTGAACCACCCTTGCAAACCTGAGATAAATTCCACTTGGTCATAATGTATAATTCTTTTTATATATTGTTGGATTCAATTTGCTAATATTCTTTTGAGAATTTTTGCATCTATGTTCATGAGAGATATTGGTCTGTAGTTTTTTTGTAATATTTTTCTCTGGTTTCGGTATTAAGTTAATGTTGGCCTCATAAATGAGTTACTAAGTATTCTCTCTGTTTTTGTCTTTTGAAAGAAACTGGTATAATTTATTCCTTAAATATTTGGTAGAATTCACTTGTGAACCTATCTGAGCTTGGTGCTATCTGTTTGGAAGGTTGTTAATTATTGATTCAGTTTCTTTAATAGATATAGGCCTATTCAGATTGTTTTTTATCTTCTATGAGTTTTGGCAGATTGTGTCTTTTAAGAAATTGATCTGTTATCAAATTTGTAAGCATAGGGTTGTTCATAGTATTCCTTTATTATCTTTTTGATGTCCATGGGATGTTACCTTTTTCATTTCTGATATGAGTAATTTGTGTCCTCTCTATTTTTTTCTTAGTTAGCTTGGATAGAGGCTCATTAATTTTATTTATCTTTTTGAAGAACCACTTTTGGTGATTTTCTTTTGCTTTTTTTTTTTAAATTATTGAGATGGAGTTTCATTATTTTCGCCCAGGTTGGAATGCAATGGTGCAATCTTGGCCTCCTGTGTTCAAGCAATTCTCCTGCCTCAGCCTCCTGAGTACCTGGGATTACAGGTGCCCACCACCACACCCAGTTAATTTTTGTGTTTTTAGTAGAGACAGGTTTCACCATGTTGGCCAGGCTGGTCTTGAATCCCTGACCTCAGGTGATCTACCCACCTTGGCCTCCCAAAGTGCTGGGATTACAGGCATTAGCCACTGCAGTCAGCCAGTGATTTTCTTTATAATTTTACTTTTTCACATGTTTTGTACAAATTTTTAATTTTACTAATTTCTCCTCTAATTTATATTATTTTTCTTCTGTTTACTTTGGATTTAACTTGCTCTTTTTTTTCTCTCTACTTTCCTAAGGTGAAAGTGTAGAGGACTAACTTTAGATCTTTCTTCTTTTGTAATATATGCATTCAGTGCCATAAATTTCCCTCAGCACTGCTTTTGCTCCATTCCACAAATTTTATTGTTGCATTTTCATTTGTTTATAAATTTTAAAGTTTCTCTTGAGATTTTTTCTCTGATCCATGTTCTATTTAGAAGTGTGCTGTTTAATCTCCAAGTATTTTGGGATTTTCTAACTATCCTTCCATTATTGATTTCTAGTTTAATTCCATTGTGTTCTCAGAGTAGACACTATATTATTTCTATTTTTTAAGTTTGTTAAGGTGTGTCTTTTTGGCCCAGAATGTGGTCTGTCTAGGTGGATGTTCAATGTTAGCTTGAGAAGAATGTGTATTCTGTTGTTGATGTCAATTGTATCTAGTAGATTAGTGGTGCTGTTGAGTTCACCTATGTCCTTCCTGATTTTTTTGCCTACTGGATATGTCCATTTCTGATAGAAGGGTGTTAGAATTTCCAATTGTAAGAATGCATTAATTTATATCTCCTTGTAGTCTATCAGTTTTGCCTTACATATTTTGATGCTCTATTGTTAAGTGCGTACACATTGAGGATTGTGATACCTTCTTGGAGAATTGACCCCTTTATTATTATGTAATGCTCATCTTTATCCCTGATAACTTTCTCTGCTCTGAACATCTGCTCTCTGAAATTAATATAGCTATTCCCACTTTCTTTTGACGAGTGTTAGCATGGTATATCTTTCTCCATCCATTTATTTTTAATCTATATGTGTCTTTATATTTAAAGTGGCTTCCGTGTAGACAACATATAGTAGGGTCTTTTTTTTAATCCATTCTGACAATCTCTGTATTTTAATTGGTGCATTTAGACCACTGATATTCAAAGTGATTATTGATATAGTTAGATTAATACCTACCATATTTGTGACTGTTTTCAATTTGTTGCACTTGTTCTTTGTTCCTATTCTTGTTTTATAGTCTCTTTCTACCTTTTGTGGTTTTAATTGAGCATTTGATATAATTTCATTTTTTCTTCTTTTTTACTTTTTTTAGTGGTTGGCCTAGAATTTACAATACATATATATGGCAACTAATCTATTTATTCACAGCTAATCCAAGTTCACTTTCAAATAACACTGTAGTGTTTCACATGTAGAGCAAGTACCTTATAATAATGAAAATCTTGATTCCTCATTCCCATCCCTTGTATTCATGGTGTTATTCATCTCACTTACACATAATGAATACACTGTTGCTATTACTACTTTGAGCAAACTGTTACATGTCAGATTAATTAAAAACAAGAAAAATAAAAGTTTTTATTTTATTTTTGCCAAGTTCTTCTCTGATGCTTTTTGTTTTTTTTTTTTCTTCTTCTTTTTTTTTTTTTTTTTTTTCAATGTAGATTTCAGTTTCTGGCCTAACAATTTTCCTTCTCCCTTAAGAACTTCTTTTAACATTTCTTGCAAAGCAGGTCTACTGGCAATAAATTCCCTCAATTTTTGTTAGTCTGAGAAACTATTTCTCTTTGAAGGACAATTTCACAGAATACAGAAATCTAGGTAGATGGAGTTTTCCCTCAGAGGACTTTAAACATTTTACTCAATTCTCATCTTACTTGTCTGTTTCTGAGAAGTTTGATGTTATTCTTATTTGCTCCTCAATAGGTAAGATTTTTTTCCTTTGGCTTCTTTCAGGACTTTTTCTTTACTTTTGATTTTCTGTAGTTTGAGTATGATATACCTTATCCTGTTTGGTGTTTTCTCAGCTTCCTGGGTCTGTGTTTTTATGTCTTATTAATTTCAGAAAATTCTCAGCCATTATTGCTTCAAATATTTCTTCTGTTCAATTCTCTCTTTCTTCTCCTTCTGAAATTCCCGTTACACATATTTATATCTCTGTAATTGTTTCATAGCTCTTGGATATTTTGTTCTGTTTGTTTGTTCAGTCTTTTTTCTATTTACTTTTCAGTTTTGGAGATTTCTATTGAAAAATCCTCAAGGTCAGAGATTATTTCCTCCTCTATGTCTAGTCTACTAATAAACCCAATCACAGAAATTCTTTATTTCTTTAAAAATGTTTTTCAGCTCTAGCATTTGTTTCTGTCTCTTTTTCAAGATTTTGGTCTCTTTGCTTACATTGCCTAACTGTTCTTGTATGCTTTTAAATTTATCCGCTAGAGCCCTTAACATGTTAATCATAGTTATTTTTAATTTTCAGTATTTTAATTCTAACACCCTGCCATATCTGAGCCTGCTTTTGAGGCTTGCTCTGTCTCTTCAAACTGTTTTTTTTTTTTTTTTTTAAGTAGGTCTTGTAATTTTTTTTTTTGAAAAAGTCAAACATGATGTATTGGGTAAAAAGAATTGCCATAAAGAGGACAAAAAAAAAAAAAAAAAGAAAACAATAAAGCATGTCTACAAGATCTAGAAAATAGCCTCAAAAAGGCAAATTTAACAGTTATTGTGCTGAAGAGGAGGTAGAGAGATTGGGGTAGAATATTTATTTAAAGGGATAGTAACAGAATACTTTCCAAACCTGGAGAAAGATATCAATATTCAAGTAAAAGAAGATATAGAACACCAACCAGATTTAACCCAAAGAAGTCTATGTCAAGGCATTTAATAATCAAACTCCCAAAGGTCAAAGATAAAGAAAGGTTCCTGAAAGCAGCAAGATAAATAAACAAATGACATACAAAGGAGTGCCAATGTTTGGCAGCAGACTTCTCAGTGGAAAATTTATAGACCAGGAACGAGTGGCATGACATATTTAAAATGCTGAAGGAATAAAAAACTGTATTGCAGGATAGCATATCCAGTTAAAAAATCCTTCAAACATGAAGGCAAAATAAAGACTTTCCCAGACCTGTTTGCTTCAGTGCTGAATTTTATCAAATATTTAAATAAGAACTAATATCAATCTACTGAAACTATTCTGAAAAATAGAGGAGGAGAGAATACTCCCAAACTCATTCTCTGAGGTTGGTATTACTCTGATATCAAGATCAGAAAAAGACACATCAAAAAAAAGAAAACTACAAGCCAATATCCCTGATGGACATTGGTGCAAAAACCCTCAACAAAATACTAGCAAATCAAATTTAACAACACATTAAAAAAAAAGATCATTCATCATGACCAACTGGGATTTATCCCAGAGATGCAAGAATGTTTCAACATATGCAAATCAGTCAATGTGGTATATCATATCAACAGAATAAAGGATAAACCATACGATCATTTCAATTGATACTGAAAAAGCATTTGATAATATTAAATATCCCTTCATGATACAAATCCTCAAAAAATAAGTATAGAAGGAACATACTTCAACATAATAAAAGTCATATATGACACATCCACAACCAGTATTATAATGAATGGTGGGAAAACTGAAAGCCTTTTCTCTAAGATCTGGAACATAACAAGGATGTCCACTTTCACCACTATTATTTTATGTAGTACTGGAAGTTCTACCTACAGCAATCAGACGAGATAAAGAAATAAAGGGAATCCAAATTGGAACAGAAGAAGTCAGATTATCCTTGTTTGCAGATGATATGATCTTATATTTGGAAAAACCTAGACTCTCCAAAAAACCTATTAGAACTGATAAATTCAATAAGGTTGCAGAATAAAACTTCATATACAAAAATCAGTAGCATTTCTATATGCCAATAGTGAACAATCTGAAAAAGAAATCAAGAAAGTAATCCCATTTACAATAGCTACAAATAAAATAGTATACTTAGGAATAAACTTAAAGAAGTAAAAGATCTCTACAGTGAAAACTATAAAATATTGATGAAAGAAATTGAAGAGGACATACCAAAAAAAAAAAAAAAAAAAAGGGAAGATATTCCATGTTCACGGACTGGAAAACTCGATATTGTTAACATGTTTATACTACCCAAAGCAATCTACAGATTCAGTGCAATCACAATCAAAATATCAAGGGCATTCATAACAAAAATAGAAAAAAAATATCCTAAAACATATACAGAACCACAAAAGACCCTGAATAGCCAAAGTCATCCTGAGCAAAAAGAAAAATAAAACTGGAGAAATCATATTATCCGACTTCAGATTACACTACAGAGCTAGAGTAACCAAAAAAGCATGACACTGGCATAAAAACAGACACACAGACAATGGAACAGAATAGAGAACCTAGAAATAAATCCATTCATCTACAATGAACTAATTTTCAACAAAGGTATCAAGAACACTCACTGGGGAAAGGACAGTCTCTTCAATAAATGGTGCTGGGAAAACTGGATATTCATATGCAGCAGAATTAAATGAGGACCCTATCTCTAACAAAATAAAATCAAAATGGATTACAGACTTAAATCTAAGACCTAAAACTATACAACAAATTTTGTATTTGTTGTATACAAATACAAAAAGAAAGCTTTAAGGAAACTCTGCAGGATATTGGTCAAGGTAAAGACTTCTTGAGTAATACCTCAAAAGCGCAGGAAACCAAAGCAAAAATGGACAAATGGGATCACATCGAGTTGAAAAGCTTCTGCACAGCAAAGGAAACAATCAACAAAATGAAGAGGCAACCCACAGAATGGGAGAGCATATCTGTAAACTAGCCATCTGACAAAGAATACATACTAGAATACATACGGAGCTCAAACAACTCAATAGAAAAAAAAATCTAATAATCTTATTGTATTGTATTGTATTGTATTGTATTGTATTGTATTGTATTGTATTGTATTGTATTTTTGAGACGGAGTCTCGCTCTGTCGCCCAGGCTGGAGTGCAATGGCACCATCTCGGCTCACTGCAAGCTCCGCCTCCCGGGTTCCCGCCATTTTCCTGCCTCAGCCTCCCGAGTAGCTGGGACTACAGGCACCTGCCACCACACCCGGCTAATTTTTTGTATTTTTTAGTAGAGACGGGGTTTCACTGTGTTAACCAGGATGGTGTCGGTCTCCTGACCTCGTGATCCGCCCGCCTCGGCCTCCCAAAGTGCTGGGATTACAGGCGTGAGTCACCGCACCCATCCAATAATTTTATTTTAAATGGGCAAAAGATCTGTACACACATTTCTCAAAAACAAAAACAAACAAAAAAAAAACCATACAAATGGTAAACGAGTATATAAGAAGATGCTCAACATCATTGATCATCAGAGAAATGCTAATCAAAACTACAATGAGGTATCATCTCACCCCAGTTAAAATGGTTTATACCCAAAAGACAGGCAATAACAAATGTTGGCAAGGACGTGGAGAAAAGGGATCTAAAAATCAAAACAATTGAACTCCTGGAGATAGAGTAGAAGGATGGTTACCAGAGGTTGAGAAGAGTCGTTGGTGTGTAGGGGTGGTGGGGAGGGTATGGTTAATGAGTACGAAAATATAGAGAATAAATAAGATTATTTGATAGCCCAACAGGGTGGTTCCAGTCAACAGTAATTTGTTGTATTTTTAAAATAACTAAGAGTATAATTGGAATATTTGTAACACAAATAAATGATAAATGATAAATGCTTGAGGAGATAGATACCTCCTTTACCCTGATGTGATAGTTACACATTGTATGATCGTGTCAAAATATCTCATGTACCCCCATAAATACATACAACTACTATGTACCCATAAAAATAAATAAATGCATGTTATTTCTTATTCTAAAAAAAAAGACTTGCTATAACACTACAGTAATAAAAACAGTATGCTAATCGTATAAGAATAGACATATGTATTGATGGAATTGAATAGAGTCCTAAATAACTTACATACAGTCAGTTGAAGCCTAAATATTAAGTGTCTTTCAAGAGAGAAATGACAGGACGATGATAGGAGAAGGCCAAATGAGCAAGAAAGATTTCTTTTCAGGTGGGAGAGAAGTGAATACATGTAAATGCTGCAAGAGAAAAGTCAACAGAGAAAGTAAACATATAGAAGAAAACTGGAAAAATCATGAATAACATTTCAGAGAAAGAGGCAGGATAGGAGGATCAAAGGTGGAGAAATTTTACTTAGACTAAAAAGAGAATCCCTGCTCTGAAAATGGCCGTAAAAACAGATTAATTTGAGTTAGGGTCAGATAGCCTTGATAATGTTTTCCAAAGAAGAAGATCTTTTAGATGAGAGAGAAGGTGTATGTGGCACAAGTTTCTAAAGATAAGGAGTTAACAAGGTGGAGAAGAGAGGGAGAATGTTCCAAATGAAGAGAAGATCATGAACAAAATCAGGAAAGAAGAAAACTTAGCACACAGAAGAGCCACAGTTTAAAACCTCAACTATTGCCATAGAAGCCTGGTGAACGATGCAATATGTCTGTGTCTGTAATACACATGTAAGTTATTTATATCATGATCAGTGGAAGATTAAAAATAGAATGCAGGAGATATTCCAATGAGAAGCTCTAATTTGTGACTCTGAAAGTATGATTAACATACATCCTTGCTCCATAACTATGCAGTAGGATTTCCTTTTTTTTTTTTTCAAGAATCTACCAATTATTTTTGAAAGATAAATCCCTTAAAAACTAATGGTTACAAGGGCAGCTTGATTTTTTTTTTAATTTTTAATTTTTGTGGGCACATAGTAGGTGTCTATATTTATGGGGTACATGAGCTGTTTTGATACAGGCAGGCAATGCATAATAATCACTTCATGGAAACTTGGGTGTCCATTCCCTCAAGCATTTATCCTTTGCGTTATAAACAATTCAATCCTACTCTTTTATTTTTAAATGTGCAATTAAATTAGTATTGACTATAGTTCCTCTGTTGTGCTGTCAAACACTAGATCTTATTCATTGTTTCTATTTTTTTTTTTTTTTAACAATTGACCATCCTTACCTCTCCCCCACTCACCCTCACTACCCTTCCCTACCTCTGGTAACCACCCTTCTACTCTCTCTCTTTATGCGTTCAATTGTTTTGATTTTTAGATCCTATGAATAAGTGAGCACGTGTGATGTTTGCATTTCTCTGCCTGGCTTATTTCACTTAAAAAATGACCTCTAGTTCCATCCATGTTGTTGCCCATTTATTTTTATGGCTGAATACTGTACACAGTCCATTGTGTATACATACAACATTTTCTTTATCCATCCGTTGATGGACACTTAGGTTGCTTCCAAATTTTGGCTATTGTGAACAGTGCTGCAACAAATGTGGGAGTGCAGATATCTCTTCAATATACTGATTTCCTTTCTTTTGGGTATATTCACAGCAGTGGGATTGCTGGATCACGTGGTAGCTCAATTTTTAGTTTTTTGAGGAACCTCCAAACTGTTGTCCAAAGTGGTTATATTAGTTTACCTTTCCACCAACAGCGTAAGATGGTTCCCTTTTCTCCACATCCTCAGCAGTATTTGTTATTGCCTGTCTTCTGGGTATAAGCCATTTTAACTGGGGTGAAATGATACCTCATTGTAGTTTTGATTTACATTTCTCTGATTATCAGTGATGCTGAGCACATTTTCATATGCCTGTTTGAAATTTGTGTGCCTTGTCTGGAGAAATGTCTATACAGATCTTTTGCCCATTTTTAATTGGATTTATTAGGTATGTGAACTTAAGCAAGTTATCCCTCAGGCCTTCAAAATCTTCATCCATAAAATGTGGATAATAATTATATTCACTTCATAGGTGTTTTGTGAGGCTTAAATGAGATGATGTATGCAAAGTAAGTGTCATAATGCTAGCTACTCTGACAATTGCTATTTTTATTCTTGTGAAGAGTTTCTCCTAGAATGTCATTACCAAAAACTTTAACTCAGTGAGCTTGTTTGAAAAGTTTTTGCCACATTTTTTCTGCTTCTTGCTTTGAACAGTAAATGACAATAAATGAATGTGTTTTCATTATATCTTGACTGGATAGCATAACTAACAGCAAAGGCTATGCAAGAAATTGTAATTGTCAAAAGCAACCATGAATAGAATGTGGCATTGGAACAGACTGATGAGCTGTGGGGCTATTCTAATATAATTCTGAAGTATTTCTTCTTCTGTGGGACAATAACACTCATCAATCTCAGAGACTTCGCCAAACAGATCTACTATTTATAATTTCTACATTGACACTAGACTTGGCAGATAAGCCAATACATAGTGAGTTAAAGAGTATTTATGCCCAAGTATTACATGTTGTGTTGTATAAGTAAGGTTGGCAAAATAACTTCATTCTTTAATAATTCCTACAGCCCGGGTTATATATTAAGTCTCATACCTTATGTGTAACTGAGTGATAAAATCTGTCCTGATTTCTATTGCAAGGAGGGGCTGAAGTGTCTGGGCTTGACTTAGCCTTTGAGATGGCCGTGGTATCCTATAACCATATAAAGAACAGGCCTGGCAGATTGCAAACATTACTGGCTAATTTGGAAGTCACAGAGAAATAGAAAACTTGAAGAACTTATGATAATTTACTTAAAAATCTTTGAAATAATTATTGGTTGAATAATGTTCCAAAATCAGTTTTTTTTTTTTAACTTTTATTTTAGGTTCAGGGATATATGCGAAGGTTTGTTACATAGCTAAACACATGTCACAGGGGTTTGTCTTACAGATTATTTCATCACTCAGGTATTAAGCCCGCTACCCAATAGTTATCTTTTCTGCTCCACTCCCTCCTCCCACCCTCCCCACTCAAGTAGACACTAGTGTCTGTTGTTTCCTTCTTTGTGTTCAGAAGTTCTTATCATTTAGCTCCCACTTATAAGAGAGAACATGTGATATTCGGTTTTCTGTTCCTGCATTAGTTTGCTAAGGATAATGGCCTCCAACTCCATCCATGTTCCTGCAAGAGACATGATCTTGTTCTTTTTTATGGCTGCATAGTATTCCATGGTGTAAGTGTATATATATTTTTATCTAATCTGTCATTGATGAGCATTTAAGTTGATTCTATGACTTTGCTATGAATAGTGCTGCAATGAACATTTGCATGCATGTGCCTTTATGGTAGAATGATTTATATTATTCTGGGTATATACTCAGTAATGAGGTTCACAGATCATATGCTAGTTCTGCTTTTAGCTCTTTGAGGAATTATACTGCTTTCCACAATGGTTGAACTAATTTACCTTCCCACCAGCAGTGTATAAGTGTTCCCTTTTCTCTGCAAACTCGCCAGCATCTGTTGTTTTTGACGTTTTAATAATAGCCATTCTGACTCAGGAGATAGTATCTCATTGTGGTCTTGATTTGCATTTCTCTAATGTTCAGTGATACTGAGTTTTCTTTTGCATGCTTGTTGGCTACATGTATGTCTTCTTTTGAACAAAATCTTTTTAATATTGAATTTTTGTTAATTGATGTCTAGAAATTAAAATGTTATGTGCATATATATGCATGCATATACACATTACATTTAGAATAAAAAGAAAGAGGAAACAATGTTTAACTCAAATTTCTTTTCTTGAATTCTTTAGTTTTT
The DNA here is from genome assembly GCF_049350105.2 of Macaca mulatta. Classification (NCBI taxonomy): domain Eukaryota; kingdom Metazoa; phylum Chordata; class Mammalia; order Primates; family Cercopithecidae; genus Macaca; species Macaca mulatta. The sequence goes on along the minus strand of NC_133406.1, from coordinate 43,056,326 downwards.
AAGAATTCTCCATTTGTTTTTACTTGCAGATACCATACCAGTCTTTACCTAATAGGTCTTGAAATATTGTTTAATATTTAATGAGCACAGTAAATTAGAAATTCTGTAGACCACAGAGATTTTACAGGAAATACGGTCAGGCTGTTTTTGCTAACACTTAAATTGGTAGACAGCATGCACCTTGACTTCAGGGATGGTGCCATCTCTGTATTTTCAGCACCTTGCTCAGTGTCTGGCAAATTGTAGATGAAGGAATACATGACTGAAGAAATAAGTGCATGGTTACATGAATGAAGTGATAATGACAAGAGTGATTAAACAAGATGTTAGCTTTCTGTGGGTCTTAAAACATTTAATGAAAATAATGATTGCCATGTATTTAACGAAGAATGTACCTGAGAAATGGGACTGAGAGGTCCCACAGTTCTGGACACCAGAAGGTATAAGGCAGTAGTAGCCACTGGATGATCGAGCAGGTTGCCAGGCTGCATATTCAAACCCTTTTATTGAATGTGAATCTCTATGTGTCCATAAGAAGTCATTAATTGAAGAGAATATAACATAATATTTGGTCAGGCTGATCTTTTTCTTTTTTTCGTGTATTCATTTGCTGTTTTCTTTCTGTGTTTCTTCCTTGTCAGGAAAGAGGCATCACCATGTCAAAGCCTTTAGCCTTCTTGCATCATGACAAAAATTTGAACTTGGTGTTTGAAGAACATGAAAAATAAGAAGGAATAAAATAATCGTGAGTTTCTGGTCATTAACTGCATGAAGTTGAGCTGGTCACTTAAGCCATTCCTAATGTGTAACTTGAGAGTACAGTATTAGATGTTCAGTAAATTCCCTTCAAAATTCATATTTAATGATTCCTAATTAAATATAAATTTGGGGATAAATATACATGGTAGTTAAGTTCTATATTTACTTCCTCCCTCACTAATTTAGCAGTTTTTCATTTCTTTCTTTTTTTTTTAAATTAGAAATGGGGTCTTGCTCTGTCACTCAGGCTGGACTGTGCAGTGGCAGCATCCTAGCTTACTACAGCCTCAAACTCCTGGGCTCAACTAATCCTCAGCCTCCTAAGTAGCTGGGACTGCAGGCATGTGCCACCACGTCCAACTAATTAAGAAAAAAATTGTTGTTGTTTTTTTTTTTTAGAAATGGGGTCTTGCTGGATTGCCCAGGCTGAACAGTAGTTTCTCCAAAATAAATTCGCTTTTTTTCTTAATTTGCTGATTTATCAATGTTATCTATGTATCTAATGGGACTGAGAATTAACATGTCCATCCAGCCCTCTACCAGAACTGCAGTAAATATGAGAAGTGGTACAGAGGATAAGAGCCCAGGAGACATCATTTCTCTAAGGAAAATACTTACAGATGACAAACAACATTTCAATTGATCTATGTCTGGTGGGGGAACATTTTGAATTGAGGAAGATGGGAATTAGGAAAGGGGTGTAAGCAAGAAAGTGACCAGGGAGGCAGATGAAGATGAGGGATCAATGTAGATTTATTTGTAAAAAAGAGTCCACTAGTGAGTTTCAGAGAGCTGATTTACAGAAGTAAAGGAGATTGTCATAAACTCGCTATGAACTATTTGCTTAGATTTCTTTTTCAAGGAAAAGCAAATGATTTAGGTTATTTCTAAATTCCATTTGTTCGTTTGAGAAAGAGTCTCACTCTATCCCCCAGGCTGGAGTACAGTGGCGCAATCTCCGCTCGCTGCAACCTCCACCTCCCAGGTTCAAGCAATTTTCCTGCCTCAGCCTCCCAAGTAGCTGGGACTGCAGATGCCCACCACGACACCCAGCTAATTTTTTGCATTTATAGTAGAGACAGGATTTCACTATGTTGGCCAGTCTGGTCTTGAACTCCTGGCCTTAAGTGATCCACCTGCCTCTGCCTCCCAAAATGCTGGGATTACAGGCATGACCCACTTTTAAAACTTGTAAAATGTTAGAATTTTCTGTTTTAGGTTTACAGAATAGTTGCAAAAGTAGTACAGAAAGTTCATTTATATCTCAAACCTAGTTTCCTGTAAGAAATTTATTTCTTACAGTTCTGGAGCCTGAGAAATCCAAATCAATGTGCCAGGAGACAGTGTCTGGTGAGGGCTTTTTCTCCTCTTCAAAGATGGTGCCTTGTTGCTGTGTCTCTACATGGTAGAAAGGGGAAAAAGGGCCTAACTCACTTACTTGATCCCTTTTATAGGGGCACAAATTCCTTCCACGATGGCAGAGTCCCCATAAAGTCCTTACTTCTTAATATTATTGCATTGGGGATTAAGTTTCTACATGAATTTTGAAGGGACACAAACATTCAAACCATAAAAACAAGCACTGGTCAGGTTTTATATCCCTCACATTAGTTTTGTCTAATTTTTAAATTATGATTTGACTGGGGTGATGGCTTTGGAGAGGAAGATCACAGAGGTGAAGTGCCATTCTTTGATAAGGGTACATCGTATCAAGGGTACATGTTACGTACAAGACTTATCACTGATGGTATTAACTTTGAACACCTGGCTGAGGCAGTGTTCGCCAGGTTTCTCTGTTATAAGGTTATTTTCCCCTTTCCTTTCTGTGTTGTATAGAATCAAGACACTAAGTGTAGTCCACATTTGAGAGGTGGAGAGTTATGTCCCACCTCCTTGAGGAGGCAGTATCTATATAAACCATTTAGAAGTCTTTTTTGTTTGTTTGTTTGTTTTTTGGGCGGGGGGAGGTTTGTCTCTTCTATCCTATTCATTTATTTAGTCATCTATTTAGATTAGTATGGACCCATTCAATACTTTGGGTTAAAATCCCAAAGTCATTTATTTTGTTGCCTAAATTCCTTTTTTTGGTTGAATTTATTTTCTTGAAAAGAACCTCCTGAGAAGCTCAGAATTCCTCAGGCTGCCTTTGGGGCCTTTTCTATTAGCCCAGGAGACTGACTTAGAAGTTCCTCATGTGTTCTTGTGACTTTCTATACTCAGGTACATTTTTGTTTGTTCATTTGCTTTGAGATAGGGTCTCACTCTGTCACTCAGGTTGGAGTGCAGTGGTGCGATCATGGCTCACTGCAGCCTTGACCTCCCAGGCTCAAGCAATCCTCTTGCCTCTGCTACCCAACTGGCTGAGACCACAAGTGTGTGCCACCATGCCCAGCTAATTTTTAAATTTTTAGTAGAGACACGGTCTTTCTGTGTTGCCCAGGCTAGTCTCGAACTCCTGGGCTCAAGTGATTCTTCCACCTCAGCCTCCCAAAGTACAGTGAACAGGTGTGAGCCACCACACTTAGTGCTAGGTACATACATTATATTTGAATCATAATTCTGGGACCAGGAAGCATCAACTGTCATAGTAAGCCACTGCTTAGACATTCTATCCAGAGAAATCACATGCAAATGTCAAGAGTCCTTGATGCTAGGGATTTTTACTATAGGCCGTACCCTGTAGGGTTTCATGGCAGCAAGAAGGCCAGTCTGGAAAAGGCATGTGAGTCTCCTTGATAGGCTATAAGGGAATCAGGACAAGAACACTGAGTGTGTGCATGTACTGACCTTTTGTTCCATTATCTATTATTAGTCTGTTTTACACATAAATTTAAGATTTGGATGCCATTCCAATGACCCTGAAACTTACATCCTTGGTTCAAAAAACAGCAAATAAAATATCTTAAAAGATGCATACTCTTAGGATGGCTGCATTTTTAAAGTGTGTCCATAATGCCAAAAGCACAACTTAAAAATCCCCATTTAAAAATATTTTTTAAATGTTATATCGAACAAAATGTGTTAATTTCTATAACATCTCAGTAGATTAACACAACACAGGCCTACTTCTCCCTCGAGTAAAGTCTGATGTGGATATTACCAGTCAGAAAGTTCTCCTGGCTGGGCACAGTGGCTCATGCCTGTAATCCCAGCACTTTGGGAGTCTGAGGCGGGAAGATCATGAGATCAGGAGTTTGAGAATAGCCTGGCCAATATATTGAAACCTTGTCTCTACTAAAATTACAAAAATTAGCCAAGCGTGATGGTGGGCCCCTGTAGTCTCAGCTACTCTGGAGGCTGAGACAGGAGAATCGCTTGAACCTGGGAGACGGAGGTTGTAGTGAGCTGAGATCATGTCACTGCACTCCATCCTGGGTGACAGAGTGAGACTCCATATGGCTCCACACAGTCACATGGTGGGAAGGAGAGAACATGTACATACATCACCTACAATGCTGTAGGGGCCTGCTTGGAAGTAGACAACATCACTTCCACCTCTACCTCCTTTCTTTTCTTTTCTTTTTTTTTTTTTTTTTTTGAGACGGAGTCTCGCTCTGTCGCCCAGGCTGGAGTGCAGTGGCCGGATCTCAGCTCACTGCAAGCTCCGCCTCCCGGGTTCCCGCCATTCTCCTGCCTCAGCCTCCCGAGTAGCTGGGACTACAGGCGCCCGCCACCTCGCCCGGCTAGTTTTTTGTATTTTTTTAGTAGAGACGGGGTTTCACCGTGTTAGCCAGGATGGTCTCGATCTCCCGACCTCGTGATCCGCCCGTCTCGGCCTCCCAAAGTGCTGGGATTACAGGCTTGAGCCACCGCGCCCGGCCCTCTACCTCCTTTCTGTTGCCCAGTGCTCAGTCCCACGGCCCCATCTAGATGGAGTGCAAGACTGGAAAATGTCCTCCTGGTGTCCAGGAGACAAAAAAAACCAAAAACAGACTATTAAACACAACATTATGTCTTCCACAGCTGCTTAAATTATTATCCTAAAAGAAAATAGATTCTAACAGTTATCTTGTTTCCCTTCGTAGCATTTCCATCCTCTCTTACCATTTTTCCTTTCTTCCTCCCCACCCCTGATTCTCTTCTTATGCCTCATGATTTGATGTTCTCTGTGATTCTATCCTTGTGCAAGAACTCATCTCTTCTTAGCCTCTGTGTTCTCCCTCAGTGATCTGGTTCTCTTCCCCGGCTTCAACTACTACCCATCTGCTGATGATTTCTACGTTCATTTCACTGCTGATTTGTATTTTCAAGTGCTTACCAGGTATATCCACCCAGATGGCTCAGAGGCGCTTTTTTTTTTTTTTTTTTTTTTTTTTTTTTGAGACAAGATCTCACGCTGCTGCTCAGGCTAGAGTACAGTGACACCATCTCCACTCATTGCAATGCAGCCTCTTGGGCTTAAGTGATCCTCCCACCTCAGTCTACAGAGTAGCTGGGACTATGGCATGCACCACCACACCTGGATAATTTTTGTATTTTTTGTAAAAATGGGGTTTCACCATGTTGCCCGGGTGGTTTTGAACTCCTGAACTCAAGTCATCCACCTGCCTTAGCCTCCCAAAAGTGCTGGGATTACAGGTGTGAGCCACTGTGCCTGGCCAGAGGCTCTAGAATTGGGCAATCACAAGCTGAATTTACTGTCTCCTCCTAAATTTTACTCTAGTTTATCTCTAATGGACCAGCTCACAGTGGTTTCTCATACCATAAACTGGGGGTCATTCTAGATCCTTTGCCTTTCCTTTCACAATACATCTAATCTCTATGTCCTTTCACTGATACTTTCTAAATGGCCCTTTAAATTTCTCCTATTCTCTCTGTCATAGCTGCTAAGTGCCTTAATTTAGGCTTTCATTATCTCTCATCCAGACCACCTAATTGTTATTATTCTCTTAAATACCTCCTCCTCAATTCCATCCTTCATATGGCCCCCAAAGTCATATTTTTAGACCCAGATTTGATCAGCTCACTCTTCTATCTAAAATATTTCACTGCCCCCCATCTGATAAAACCTGTGAGTCTTCTTCTCTCAAACAAAAAAGTGGGACTATGACAAAATGGCAGACATTCCCCATACTTTCAGCTACTATCCACTGCTTCCCAGAATGGCTGTTGTATCTCTTCCATAACCAGGACATTGAGGGGGAAGCTTTGCTCAAGCCAACTCATAATGTGAATGGTAGAAAGTAAAAACAAGGTAAATATCACTTAGGGTAAGCCAAGAGTAAGAAGCCATGAAAACTAATTGTGAACATTCACTTCAAAGGGCCAGTGGCAGCCCTGGAGTTGATGTTACAGCTATAAAGATAGCATTTGAGGCCAGCCAGTCAATGCCAGCAACAAGAAGAGAGAGTCTGAAGAAACTGGCTCAAGCAACTCTGGGGCATCCACAGCCGGCCTTTTTTAGTTGGTTACCAGGCTTATGGCTATTTGAGGCAGAAATCATAGGAAATAAATGGCAGCCCTGGAGAATGCTTTGAGGTGAGTGAATTTAAATTAAATCATAAGAGAATCCCAGTAAAAGCCATGTCACATCTCCCTAGGACAGAGAAAATTTTTAAAGTCTAGATTGCTTCAAGAACCACTCCCATCTGAAGCAGTGTGAGGTTGAGGGCTACATTATTCAGGGATCTCCAGAGAGACAGGATCAATAGGATGGACAGATAGACAGATAGACAGATAGATGATAGATGGATGGATGGATGGATGGATGGATGGATGGATGGATGGATGGATAGATAGATAGATAGATAGATAGATAGATAGATAGATAGATAGACAGATTTATGAGAGGAGAGATTTACTAGTGAATTGGCTCCCATGATGATGGAGTCTAAATTCCATGACAGGCTGTCTACAAGCCGAAGACCACAGGGTGCCAGTTAAGTGGCTCAGTCTAAGTTCGAAAGCGTCAGAACCAGGGAAGCTGATGGTGTGGCTCTCAGAAGACCCAAGAACCTGGGGAGCTGCTGGTGGGAGACCTGAAGCCCAAAGGACAGAGAAGCAGGAGTTCTGATGTCCAAAGGCAGTAGAAGAAGAGTATCCCATCTCCAGGAAATAGAGAGAGGAAATCGCCCTTCCTCTGCCTTTTTTGTTCTATTCAGGCCCCCAATTGATTGAATGGTGCCCGCGCACTGAGGGCAGATCTTCCCCACTCAGTCTGCTGACTCACAGCCTAACCTGCTTTGCAAACACTCTCACAGACGTACCAGAAATAATGCTTTACCAATTCTCTAGGTGGTCCTTAATCCAGACAAGTTGACACCCCAAATGAATCATTATAGGGACAGATATAATTTGAAAAGAAACCCACTTCTATTTAGAGATGAAAAGTCAAATAATTACCATCACTTCCACATTTGTTTCTCTTTTCTTACATTGTGGATATAGAAACTTAAATAACAGCATTAGAAATTTACCCAATACTACACACTGACTTTCACTTCAACACTCAATCTGCTAGGACAATCAAGAGGCTGAGATCTTCAAGAAGGAGTCTCAATTTACAGAATTTAGTATAATATCACTTAAAGAGCAGAATATTACATCAGCCCCCAAATTTCTAATAATTGAGTTTCGGTTGGGATTTTTTTTTTTTGCAAGAAATAGAATACCTAATATAATAATGGCCTAAGCAAATTAAGAGTTTGTTTTTTCCTCATATGAAAACCTAGAATTAGATTGTCCAGGGCTAGTTTGGAGTGCCACCGTGCATAAGACTAGGCTTCCATTCGCAAATTCACCTCCTTGCCCAAGATGTCTCCAACCTTTGTTAGAAAAAGAGAGGAACAAGGACATGACCTCCCCCACCCACCCCATACACACTTTAGGTATACTTGCTGCAAGCTGCATACTTTCATTTACATTCCACTGACCAGAGGCTGAGCATAGGGCCACACGTGGCTGCAGATGAGGGTAAGAAGTACAATCTTACTTCTTAGCAGATATGTGCTCATCTAAAAATAAGAGGTTCTATTGCTAAGAGAAGGAGAATAAGTATTAGAGGACAATTAATAGCAATGTCACATTCAGATGCCTTACTCTCTTCCACATACCTATCAATCACTGAATTTATTCTTATACTCTACATTTCTTCAAAATTGAATAGAAGATAATTTATTTCTATAATGGAACTATATGAAAATTTTGCTACACCATAGTTTGTTTCATTAACAGAATATGAACTTTTACAAGAGTAGAATATAAACTTTTAAAAACTAAATATTGAAAAAAAATCCATAGGGGCACATTTTACATAACATAAAATAAAATATTTAAAGACAAAACCAACAAGGAAATCAAAGAACTGAGAACAAAAGACTTCCAAAAAAGATATGACAGTGAGCTCAAAATATAAATCAGAATTTCTATATGCACAGCTGAGATATTATTTTTCTTTTGTACCTAGACCTGTCTCCTCAAGCCATTTCTCTGTGCATCTTACCACCATAGCAATTATCTTGAACCTTAGCTGCAAAAAAAATTTTTTTCTTGAAAAAAATAAATACTATTCATGAAAAAAATGGATTTTCAGTATTTGAAATATTTTCAGTGTTTCTAATTTATTCTTTATTTCATTCTTTAATACTTATTTAGTTAATTTAGTTTCTATTTTGCATGAGGGATTCTGCTGTACTACAATGGGCGGGAAAGCCAGGGTTGATATAAAGATAAGTCATGGCCTTCAATAATCAAAATTTGAAGAGATAAGATGTTTGAAAAAATAGTTTTAATAAAAATAATAAATGCCCTAACTATGGAAGTTCAGAGAACTATCTTAACATTTTCAAATGTCTGTTACCAATATGACCTTCTTTATCAGCTCAAAATACAAAGGTGATTATATTGCCATTATAATACTAATTACTTATTAGCAAGTCCAGTATTTTCCTTTAGAAACCACTGCTTGCTGTTAATTATACAAGTATCTTAATGCTTATTCAGCCCCAAGTGGTCGTTTCTACTTCCAAACGACCAAGTAGAGAGAACCAGAGGGTCTATTGAGACCACTAGCATAATTCCTCAGTAGCAACCACATTTACATAGTTACTGAATACTAGATGCCCAATGGATGCTTGTCCAGCTGCAGTGATTTCCTTGCTGATCCTTGCTGCAGTTGTTTTAAGTCAGAATCACATATTCAGTCATTGCAGCTAAAACATGATCCCAAGCCTACGTCTGGCTTAGTAAAGAATATCTTCTACCATATCCACGTATTGTGGATATGTGCCATCAACATGCCAACTCTGGTGTTAAGATTGGGACACTACTTCTACACATTTCTTAGGAGCGAACTTCAGTTAGCTGAAGTTAGTTGAACTCTGTCTACCAGTGATGTTCTAAAATAATGTTAAACTCAAAAGGCATGAGGTCAGTTTCTTGATTCTTCAGTCCTAGGAATCTCCTTGGCCCTTATGCAATGTTTCCTACCTCCTCTCCACCAAAACAGCTCTGCCTACCAAGGGCTATTATAAGGGGCTTCCTTTTGCTAGCCATAGAAAGCACCCTTACACATAGTTATTATTTTCCCTAATATTAGAATTTGTTTTAAAATTACTTTGCATTTTTTTTGATTCCCTAGAGAGTTTTAACGTGTTTTTGAAAGTTACATTTCGATATTCGTTCATAGATTTCGATAGATGTTCAACTTAGAGTATATGGTCTAGGTAAGACTAGAAATAAACCATATTAGATCATGAATGTGAGGGTTGCTATGGAATGTATTTGATGTACATTTCATTTTACAGGCACCCAACTGAGCAGTTTGCCAACGAAAAAGAAAAGTGTCTCAAAATAGTTTTTTTCTGGGTTTTTTTTTTTTTTTTTTTTTTTTTTTTTAAAGAAGGGGCAAATGAAGCTAGTAAGTTTATGCATAGTTGAGGAGGGGAAATGTGATTGCTAAGTTGGTATGCTACTACTGAGGAGAAGTACATCACACCTGTAATTTCTCTCCATCAGCAGTAGCTTTGTGAATAAAAATGATAATTTTTACCCCATTAGGAGAAAGTAAGAGACTAGGTACATGGAACGTAGGTTAGCAAGAGAACTAAGTACTGATAACTGACGAAGCTGAAGACAGTCAAAAGATTGCCTCAATAAGGAAGTTAAATCTTGTAATAGAAATGAAGAACCATCTAGAGATGTTATTAAAATTTCAACGTAGTGGAAAAGCCCCGGAAGAATCTCTGGGCAAGTTAAAGATAAGGAGTTTCTTTCCAGACTAAAAATAGACTAGAGATGAAGTTTGATTGACAACAGCTAAGGATCATCAAAGAAGGTACAAAACTCTACTTAGGTTTTGTTAACATCTTTTAATTTTTTTTTAAGTTTGTTACTTACTTTAAAAATAGTTGCCATGTTTCCTAATTATGGTCAGTGTTTCTACTTTGCTAAGTTAATAAAAATTACCTTTTTATACATTAATGTTAAAGTATGCATTTTACTGGGAGGCAAAGCATACAGGATCGCCTTTTGAGAATCAGTCTTTCAAATCCGTAATTGAGCCAATGAAGGGGAGGCAAATGTAATGCAGATTAAAAGTAGAAAGAACTCCAAGCCTCGTCAAAGGTTTATGTTTGCACTGTGGGTTTTTCTTTTTTTTTTTTTTTTTTTGTTTGTCACATAAATATTGTTACCAGCAGAAAAGCAAATACAGAAATAATGCATAATTTATTTTTAAAAATTGATAACCAGGCAACTTTTTAAGGAATCTATAACAAACTCATATTTTTTAGAAATAAACATGTTTATCTGTTTATCGTATAATTATTTTCATCTTTCTTTGCATTCTTAATTTTTTTTAATGCATTTTGCTTTGCAATTCAACACTGAATTATTAGACTTCTGTTTGTGACTGCCAGTAATTCTGGTTGGCATTGATTTAAGTAAACAGTATCAAAACACATTGCACTACAGTGAAACTAGTAGGCCCAGTAGGACTATCCTCAAAATAATGATCTATAGGAATTATTTTTTGCCAAAGTTATTATTGCTTTTTAATGCTGAAAACCAGAACAAAGAAAGCAGATGAAACAAAACAATAAGGTTTCAGTTATTATGGATAATAACAAAGGATTATTTCTAGGAAATGAATATTTGAGACAGATGAGCCAATTTGGTAAGTAGCATTTCAATGTTCCTTTTATATGAAAAATTTGTAGTAACAGCTCCTTCCACACCAGTCAAGGTGCTTATTTCACAAATTCTCTGGAGAAATATGGGAGTTGATATAAAGGAACTAAAGTGCTTAACTCAAGCATTGTCATTAATTAAGAGGAATTGGCCAAAAGTCACACTTTTGCACTAAATAGATCTTGCGTGCAAATGTATCTTTTAATATCGTACACATGAAAAAAATTATACCTAAGCCTGTGTCTCCTGAGGCACTTAAAAGTAGTACTGGGGACTCCAACAATTATTTTTAATGTTACAAAATATCAAATGAAAATCCCAGTTTTATCGTTGTTAGAATTGCTTGGGATAACTAAAACATCTGTTGCTTGTGGTTGGAATTCAGTCAAGTTGGTGCTGAAATAATGTCTAACTTTTAAGAATATTTTTATTTATAAATACTGAGAAATGATTTGTAAAATATTGTTTGTGGTTTAAGTGACAAAAATCTTTCACACTATGGGGTGGGGGAAAATAAAACGGTCTCTGGGTAGAGCTCTGGGTGGTTCCTGCTCCACTTCAATGGCCAGTGAAAACCTATAGCAGAAGCTGGGAGGAAAGATACATATGATTCTCCAAACCCCAGGGGATTTGCAATCAATCACCAAGGGAATGGTAGAAAAGTAGAGCTTTTCCCTGGAGTTCACAGATCTGGGATGGCAGGACCCCTTAGCAGCTGAAACCAGTCTGTATAATGACCCTCAAGTCTCCTTTTCATGAATGTGTATCCTAGTTTCCAACAGCTTTAAGCCCAACAGTGAGCTCTTACAATTTTTTTTTCTTTTTCAACAATTTTTAAATTAAATAAAATGTATATGTGTATATGTCTGTATGTGTGAAAATATCAATCTCTAGCTCTGTAGAGATAGATATAAATGTATCTCCAACCAGAGACTGGAGTGGCATAAAACTTACAAAAAGGTTTTTTCTATGTTTCTGATTTAGCAAAAGAATTCATTTTCGTTACTCTCAAAAGAGTTACGGAGTTAATAAAATAATTTTTCCTGCAAAGACTTTGAAAGTAACTCTTCAAGATGTTGACAGGCAGAAATGAGAGAGTCAAATGCTATCCAAAGCAAGACCACGTCACCCTTCATATCTGGCTATCGATATCCACCTTCTCCATTGTTCTTATTTTTTACCCCTCATATCTTTATTATGTGATACTGGGTCTGGGACTCTGCAAATCAGCTTAACCTGTGAGCTTCCACCAATAGTGGCCGTTAGAGGGAGGTTAAAAGGCAGACTCCTTGCTTTCTTCCTGTTCCTCTCATCACCTCAGCAATAGTTCTGCATCCTGGAATGGGCAGTTGGCTTCAATCTCCTCTTTTACTTCAGTATTCTAAGAACTAACCTAAATGTGCCCTCAGAGGTACAGGTATCAGCACTAGCTGTGAAGTCTTCCCAGCTCTTCTGAGCTCCTGAGGTACCAGCACATGCTGGGCAGTATCAAGGCCTGCACTTCCTGCCCTCCACCCCCTGACACATAAGGTTCTGCATTATAGTTCTCTGGGCTGTGAAGATAGGACTTTGTGAGAGACTGGATGTGGGAGAGAAAGGCAATGAAGACAAAGCTTAAGATTCGGATCTGGAAAGGCAGCAGCTTCTTACAGTCACTCTCTCTTTGTGACCTCAATATCCCTTCTTTGAGTTTTTATTTCTCCAGTCCTGTTTAACCAACTTCTCATGTTAAATCCTCACTATTGAAATGATCAATGCAGTTTCTGTTTTCCTGACCAGACTCTTATCAATATACCGTATACCAAGAAAATAACTTTCTTTTGATGTCTAAAATAATTAGATGAACCAGCATCCACGTAGACTAAATCATTAATGAGTATGAATAAGCTCCTTAATGTATAGGTACAAGATATTAGGAAAATGACAGACATAAAATCCAGCCTGGCTCCTTTGGAGCTCTCTCTCTTCTCATTCAGCCATCATGCTGCAGCCACACTGGCTGTCTCTCAGGTCCTCAGATTCTCCACACTTCCCTCCAGCTCAAAGTCCCCACACATGCTCTTCTCTTTGCCAAGAATACACTTCCTGACATTCAACATGCTCACACCTATTCCTTTTTAAGATCTAAATTCATTTACCACTTCCTCAGGGGAACCTCCCCAAAACTTTCAGGGGGAGGTAGACATTTTTATGGCACCCTGTACTTCTGAAAAGATTAGTATTTAAATAAATAATTGGCTCATTAGTTATTAAATCCTAGCATGTAAATTCCACTGGGGCAAAAACAATTTCTTGCTGTGCTTCAGTTGACTCTCTTGCCCTCTGGCTCCCTGCTGGATTTGGCAGAGCAGAAACTATTTCTGTAGACTAGTACCTGTTTCATAACTGTTTCACCAGTTCTTTTAACTACATAGTAGTTAAATTACAAGAGTACAAAATATATTAGTTATTGAACCCTATGTGCCAGGCATTGTACTAAACACACTGCATGTATTATTTCATTTAATTTTCCCAACAACTCTAAAAGATAGGTACTATGATTATATTGAACAGAGAAGGAGCCTAAGGCACAGCGATGGGAAGTGGCTTGAACAAGTTTGTACAGCTCACAAGCGATGGAGATAGAATTCCAGCCACTCTTACTCCAAGCCTATAAATGAGTGAGTGAAAGAACAAAGCTGATAGTCTCATTGGGAAAACAAGGTTATACTTAACAGACAGGCAGCGTAGGCTAAGTTTGAAAAAGCTAGTGCAGACATTCTGTATTACCAGAGCACAGAGAAAGGGCAAATCTCCAAGGCAAGGGTGATAAGAAAGATTTCACAGAGTGGCTGGGACTTCACTACCTTGAAGGTAGGGCTGTGCTAGATAAGGAGAAAGAAGGAAGGACATTTAATGCAGAGTAAACAGCCCAAGAAAATTTCCTCAACCCTTCACCTTCAGGTGACCTTTAAAAGCAAAGAAAACAATCTGGAAAATTTTTAAACGTATGGTTTTTTTTTTTTTTTTAAGGACTAAATTTCCTTTTTAAAAGGATTCCCTTTTCAACAGCCAAATAAGCACAGTTACCAATTTATTATAAAGCACTTCTAATCTGAAAGGGATGATTACAGAGAACCCCCAAACAGAGGGATATATGCCAGGATACTGTTGAGCAAGTGGCAGGCCGCATCAGAGGGCACCAGGACATGATGCCTACCATTGGCCACGGCAGATACAGTGGAACAAAGCCACAGAAAAACTGGCAGAGCAGCATTTGTGCTGCAGAGCCAGGCAGGAAATACGTCTTCCAAAACTGACACTGGGCTGGGACTCAGGATTCCTGAGCATTCTTAGGATAAAGCCCTGAATAAAAAGAAGGAATCAGGATTTAACTGACAAAATTATTCTAAGACAGAGCCAAAATAATTTGCTTATAGAAATGGGTTAGGAAGTAGAGTTATTACTATTAGCAAACCATAGATGGAAATAGGTTCTGTTGAAGGATGGGCTTATAGAAAATGAAAAAGTTTAAGGAAGGACCAAAAGACACCTGGATCAAGCCTGATTTCCAACTTCACTTAGGAATAGTAGAAATTGCCTCGTTAGCATGGTCCTCTATGGGTACAGGCTCTAATAAACCAACCTAGGGTTTTCTTCTAGTAAGCCACCTTGATTTTGATATTTATTCCTTTACAAATGATAAAATTTGTCCCACCTTGGGGGAAAAATCATTATTTTTGCATGGTTTTTAAATTTTTTTAATTTGGTTTTACTATTTTATATTACTTGAAAGAGACATAATTTCATTTTGATATTTTGTTAAAAAAATTCTTCCAGACATTGGTGTATGAAATAAATATGATGTATGTACATAGTTCTATAAAAGTGAAATTATGCATTATATGTTGTTTTTTAAACTCCCTTTTCCACTCAGCAATATGTTTGGACCCCTCTCTATGACAGTAAACACATTTCTTCGTTATTTACCATCTATTTTCAGAATAGGAAAATTGAAGCCCAGGGGACTAAAATGACTAATCAAAGCTCCAAAGGAAATCATTTAGAAAATGCATTCATTAAATATCCATTTTTTTGTAACACTACATAAAAAAAGTTAAAACCCATGTAGACCTTAATCAGCATGTATTTACTGTATAAGATAAACACAGAAAGAGCCACAAAAATTATAAAGCCTAGAAAAATCAGATAACTAAAAATATTCTCAAAGAGGTTTATGGTTTATAGAGCAGTTCTGGATAAATCATTTGCTTTTTCAAAACAATCCAATGAATTAGCTAAATCTGTTATTTTTGATTAATCATTATACTTATTGATAAGTGTCTTCCTATCTACTATACATTTCTACTTATAAAAATTCCTCATTCTTCTGCTTCCCACTCACAACAAACCTCATTAAGTAATTATTCAAAACATGCTATTTCCACTTCCTTATTCAAATATTCATCCTCCAACCTACTCCAATCTGGATTCCAACCTTATTACTTGACTGATTTCCACTTTGGTAAATCCAATAGTAAATGAGACTTTTCTGTCCTTATCTTTCTAAACCTTTCAGTAGGATTTCATGTGCATTATCACCTCCCTCTGAAATCTTTCTCTTCTCTTGGGGTCCATAACACTACATTCTCCTGATTTATGTTCGGAATTACTGGCTGCTTTTTCTTACTTTCTTTTTTTTTTTTTTTTTTTTTGAGACGGAGTCTCGCTCTGTCGCCCAGGCTGGAGTGCAGTGGCCGGATCTCAGCTCACTGCAAGCTCCGCCTCCCGGGTTCACGCCATTCTCCTGCCTCAGCCACCCGAGTAGCTGGGACTACAGGCACCCGCCAACTCGCCTGGCTAGTTTTTTGTATTTTTTAGTAGAGACGGGGTTTCACCGTGTTAACCAGGATGGTCTCGATCTCCTGACCTCGTGATCCACCCGTCTCGGCCTCCCAAAGTGCTGGGATTACAGGCTTGAGCCACCGCGCCCGGCACGCTTTTTCTTACTTTCTTTTACTAAATTCTACCCAATCTCTTAGTGTTTGAGTGCCTCTGGAATTTTTTCTGCTTTTCTCTATCTGTATTTTTGTCTAGTTCTCTCATCCAATCCAATGACTTTAAAGGACACCCATATGCTAGTGACTACCAAAGTTGTGTATCTAGCTCTAACCAATCTACATCCCAAGCTCCAGACTCATATTTCTGACAGCTGACTAAACAACTCCATTTGAATATCTAATAGAATCTCAGATTTACCAGGTCTAAAATAACCCCCTCCAACAACAAAATCTGTGTTCCTCTAATAAAAAAAATTTTTTTTATTATACTTTAAGTTCTAGGGTACATGTGCACAACGTGCAGGTTTGTTACATATGTATACATGTGCCATGTTGGTTTGCTGCACCCATCAACTCGTCATTTACATCAGGTATTTCTCCTAATGCTATCCCTCCCCCAGTCCTCTACTCCCCAACAGGCCCTGGTGTGTGATGTTCCCTGCCCTGTGTCCAAGTGTTCTCATTGTTCAGTTCCCACCTATGAGTGAGAACATGCGGTATTTGGTTTTCTGTCCTTGTGATAGTTTGCTGAGAATGATGGTTTTCCGCTTCATTCATGTCCCTGCAAAGGACATTAACTCATCCTTTTTTATGGCTGCATAGTATTCCATGGTGTATATGTGCCATATTTTCTTAATCCAGTCTATCATTGATGGATATTTGGGTTGGTTCCAAGTCTTTGCTATTGTGAAAAGTGCTGCAATAAACATATGCGTGCATGTGTCTTTATAGTAGCATGATTTATAATCCTTTGGGTATATACCCAGTAATGGAATTGCTGGGTCAAATGGTATTTCTAGTTCTAGATCCTTGAGAAATCACCACACTGTCTTCCACAATGGTTGAACTAATTTACACTCCCAGGAACAGTGTAAAAGTGTTCCTATTTCTCCACATCCTCTCCAGCATGTGTTGTTTCCTGACTTTTTAATGATCGCCAATCTAACTGGTATGAGATGGTATCTCATTGTGGTTTTGATTTACATTTCTCTGATGACCAGTGATGATGAGCATTTTTTCATGTGTCTGTTGGCTGCATAAATGTCTTATTTTGAGAAGTGTCTGTTGATATCCTTTGCCCACTTTTTGATGGGGTTGTTGTTTTTTTCTTGTAAATTTGTTTAAGTTCTTAAGTTCTTTGTAGATTCTGGATGTTAGCCCTTTGTCAGATAGGTAGAGGGTAAAAATTTTCTCCCATTCTGTAGGTTGCCTATTCACTCTGATTAGTTTCTTTTGCTGTGCAGAAGCTCTTCAGTTTAATTAGATCCCATTTGTCTATTTTGGCTTTTGTTGCCATTGCTTTTCGTGTTTTAGTCACGAAGTCTTTGCCCATGCCTATGTCCTGAATGGTATTACCTAGGTTTTCTTCTAGGGTTTCTATGGTTTTAGGCCTTACATTTAAGTCTTTAATCCATCTTGAATTAATTTTTGTATAAGGTATAAGGAAGGGATCCAGTTTCGGCTTTCTATATGGCTACCCAGTTTCCCCAGCACCATTTATTTAGGGAATCCTTTTCCCATTTCTTGTTTCTGTCAGGTTTGTCAAAGATCAGATGGTTGTAGATGTGTGGTGGTATTTCTGAGGCCTCTGTTCTGTTCCATTGGTCTATATCTCTGTTTTGGTACCAGTACCATGCTGTTTTCACGATATTGATTCTTCCTATCCATGAGCATGAAATGTTCTTCCATTTGTTTGTGTCCTTTTTTATTTCATCGAGCAGTGGTTTGCAGTTCTCCTTGAAGAGGTCCTTCACATCCCTTATAAGTTGGATGCCTAGGTATTTTATTCTCCTTGTAGCAATTCTGAATGGGAGTTCACTCATGATTTGGCTCTCTGTTGTCTGTTATTGGTGTATAGGAATGCTTGTGATTTTTGCACATTGATTTTGTATCCTGAGACTTTGCTGAAGTTGCTTATCAGCTTAAGGAGATTTTGGGCTGAGACGATGGGGTTTTCTAAATATACAATCATGTCATCTGCAAACAGGGACAATTTGACTCCCTCTTTTCCTAATTGATTCCTAATTATTTCTTTCTCTTGCCTGATTGCCCTGGCCAGAACTTCCAACACTATGTTGAATAGGAGTGGTGAGAGAGGACATCCTTGTCTTGTACTGGTTTTCAAAGGGAAAGCTTCCAGTATTTGCTCATTCAGTATGATACTGGCTATGGATCTGTCATAAATAGCTCTTATTATTTTGAGATATGTTCCATCAATACCTAGTTTATTGGGAGTTTTTAGCATGAAGGGCTGTTGAATTTTGTCGAAGACCTTTTCTGCATCTATTGAGATAATCATGTGGTTTTTGTCATTGGTTCTATTTATGTGATGGATTACGTTTATTGATTTGTGTATGTTGAACCAGCCTTGCATCCTAGGGATGAAGCCGACTTGATCGTGGTGGATAAGCTTTTTGATGTGCTGCTGGATTTGGTTTGCCAGTATTTTATTGAGGATTTTCCCATTGATGTTCATCAGGGATATTGGTCTAAAATCTCTTGTTTTGTTGTGTCTCTGCCAGGTTTTAGTATCAGGATGATTCTGGCCTCATAAAAAGAATTAGGGAGAATTCTCTCTTTTCCTATTGATTGGAATAGTTTCAGAAGGAATGGTATCAGCTCCTCTTTGTACCTCTTGTAGAATTTGGCTGTGAATCCATCTGGTCCTGGACTTTTTTTGGTTGGTAGGCTATTAATTATTGCCTCAATTTCAGAGCCTGTTATTGGTCTGTTCAGAGATTCAACTTCTTCCTGGTTTAGCCTTCAGAGGGTGTGTGTGTCCAGGAATTTATCCATTTCTTCTAGGTTTTCTAGTTTATTTGCTTAGAGGTGTTTATAGTATTCTCTGATGGTAGTTTGTATTTCTGTGGGATCAGTGGTGATATCCCCTTTATCATTTTTTATTGCATCTATTTGATTCTTCTCTCTTTTCTTCTTTATCAGTCTTGCTAGCAGTCTATCCATTTTGTTGATCTTTTAAAAAAACCAGCTTCTGGCTTCATTGATTTTGTGAAGGGTTTTTCATGTCTCTATCTCCTTCAGTTCTGCTCTGATCTTAGTTATTTCTTGTCCTCTGCTAGCTTTTGAATTTGTTTGCTCTCGCTTCTCTAGTTCTTTTAATTGGGATGTTAGGGTGTCGATTTTAGATCTTTCCTGCTTTCTTTTGTGGGCATTTAGTGCTATAAATTTCCCTCTGCACACTGCTTTGTGCCCCAGAGATTCTGGTACATTGTGTCTTTGTTCTCATTGGTTTCAAAGAACATTTGTATTTCTGCCTTAATTTCATTACTTACCCAGTAATCATTCAGGAGCAGGTTGTTCAGTTTCCATGTAGTTGTGCGGTTTGTCCTCCATCCCTTTATTTTGAGCCTATGTGAGATGGGTCTGCATGTGAGATGGATGTCCTGAATACAACACACTGATGAATCTTGACTCTTTATCCAGTTTGCCAGTCTTTCTTTTAATCGGGGCATTTAGCCCATTTATATTTAAGGTTAATATTGTTATGTGTGAATTTGTACCTGTCATTATCATGTTAGCTGGTTATTTTGCCCGTTAATTGATGCAGTTTCTTCCTAGCATCGATGGTCTTTACAATTTGGCATGTTTTTGCAGTGGTTGTCACTGATTGTTCCTTTCCATGTTTAGTGCTTCCTTCTCTTGTAAGGCAGGCCTGGTGGTGACAAAATCTCTAAGCATTTGCTTCTCTGTAAAGGATTTTATTTCTCCTTCACTTATGAAGCTTTGTTTGGCTGGATGTGAAATTCTGGGTTGAAAACTCTTTTCTTTAAGAACATTGAATATTGGTCCCCAGTCTCTTCTGGCTTGTAGGGTTTCTGCTGAGAGATCTGTCATTAATCTGATGGGCTTCCCTTTGTGGGTAACCCGACCTTTCTCTCTGGCTGCCCTTAACATTTTTTCCTTCATTTCAACTTTGGTGAATCTGACAATTATGTGTCTTTGGGTTGCTCTTCTCGAGGAATAGTTTTGTGGCGTTCTCTGTATTTTCTGAATTTGAATGTTGGCCTGCCTTGTTATGGTTGGGGAAGTTCTCCTGGATAATACCCTGAAGAGTGTTTTTCAACTTGGTTCCATTCTCCCTGTCACTTTCAGGTACACCAATCAAACATAGATTTGGTCTTTTCACATAGTCCCATATTTCTTGGAGGCTTTGTTCATTCCTTTTTACTCTTTTTTTCCTAATCTTGTCTTCTCGCTTTATTTCATTAATTTGATCTTCAATTACTGATATCCTTTCTTCCACTTGATCAAACTGACTACTGAAGCTTGTGCATGTGTCACGAAGTTCTTGTGCCATGGTTTTCAACTCCATCAGGTCATTGAAGATCTTCTATACATGTTTATTCTAGTTAGCCATCCATCTAACCTTTTTTTAAGGGTTTTAGCTTCCTTGCGATGGGTTAGAACATGCTCCTTTAGCTCAG
This sequence comes from Macaca mulatta, assembly GCF_049350105.2. Lineage (NCBI taxonomy): Eukaryota > Metazoa > Chordata > Mammalia > Primates > Cercopithecidae > Macaca > Macaca mulatta. Next base: position 43,035,955 of record NC_133406.1, on the reverse strand, counting down.
AGAAGTTTGTTATTACCAGCCTTCTGAAGCTTACTTCTGTCAGTTCATCAAAATCATTCTCTGTCCAGCTTTGTTCCGTTGCTGGAGAGGAGCCATGATCCTTTGGAGGAGAAGAGGCACTCTGGTTTTTAGAATTTTCAGCTTTTCTGCTCTGGTTTCTCCCCATCTTTGTGGTTTTATCTACCTTTGGTCTTTGATGTTGGTGACCTACAGATGGGGTTTTGGTGTGGATGTCCTTTTTGTTGGTGTTGATGCTATTCCTTTCCATTTGTTAGTTTTCCCTCTAACAGTCAGGACCCTCAGCTGCAGGTCTGTTGGAGTTTACTGGATGTCCACTCCAGACCCTGTTGTCCTGGGTATCACCAGTTGAGGCTGCGGAACAGCAAATATTGCTGCCTGATCCTTCCTCTGGAAGCTTCATCCCAGAGGGGCACCCACCTGTATGAGGTGTCTTTTGGCTCCTACTGAGAGGTGTCTCCCAGTTAGGCTACAGGGGAGTCAGGGACCCACTTGAACAGGGAATGTGTCCATTCTCAGAGTGCAAACACCATGCTGGGAGAACCACTGCTCTGTTCAGAGCTGTCAGACAGGGACATTTAAGTCTGCAGAAGTTGTCTGCTGCCTTTTGTTCAGCTATGCCCTGCACACAGTGGTGGAGTCTATAGAGGCAGTAGGCCTTGCTGAGCTGTGCTGGGCTCTACCCAGTTCGAGCTTCCCAGCCACTTTGTTTACCTACTCAAGCCTCAGCAATGATGGACACCCCTCCTCCCACCAGTCTGCACCCTCACAGTTTGATCTCAGACTGCTAGCAGTGAGGAAGGCTCCGTGGGTGTGGGACCCACCAAGCCAGGCATGGGAGAGAATCTCCTAGTCTACTGGTTGCTAAGACTGTGGGAAAAGCACAGTATTTGAGCCGGAGTGTACCAATTTTCCAGGTACAGTCTGTCACGGCTTCCCTTGGCTAGGAAAGGGAAATCCCCTGATCCCTTGTGCTTCCTTGGTGAGGCAATGGCCCACTCTGCTTTGGTTTACCCTCTGTGGGCTGCACCTACTGTCCAACCAATCCCAATGAGGTGAACCAGGTACCTCAGTTGGAAATGCAGAAATCACCCGTCTTCTGCATTGATCACACTGGGAGCTGCAGACCAGAGCTGTCCCTATTTGGCCATCTTGGAACAGACTCTCTTTCATCAACACATTTTATCACCATTTACTCCATTGCTCAAACCCCAAACCTAGAAAGCACTTATATTCTTCCTTTTACATCACTCCCTCATACCTAATCTCTCCATGTCTTGGAGAAATTGTAATTTCTTCCAGTTTTCACATCTGTCCTCCTGTTTCTGTGTGGGAGATCAGTCAAGGTGGTGGGAAAAATTATAAAGTTATAGGAAATAGGCACAAACCTTCTTGGAAAGGCAGGAGGTTTGCGTAGCTTCAGTAAAAGATTTGACTGCAGGCAGCCTCATCCTCTTTACCTTGAGTTGATAGCAAAATAGCAAATAACAAAGGAATGTTGGGGAGCTTATCTAAATAGCTTGTTTACTTATATGGTCCTAAGACTGACCTTTGATCTTCCATGGGTGCATGACTACTCTCTCTGGGGGAGGGTGACCAGATTAATTATCCACACGTGTGTTGACTCAACGTCTTTGTCATCAAATCTGTGCTGAACAAATGCCCACAGGGCCAGCTAGTCAGGGCACATGACTGCCACAACTTTTTTCTATGTGTGGCCCAGCACCCTAGCTGCTCTTTCACTGAGTATCGGTGTCTGAATACATTATTCATCCATCATGTAGCCTGGGTCTGTGAGTCAGACCCTGGCATTTCTGTGTCCACTACTAACATCTAACTTCAAGAAATGTTGGAAGGTCACACTCTGGAGCTTCTCTATGTACTTGTATGATCTCGGGCAAGTTACTCAATTACTCTGTGACTTATCTTCCTTATCTATAAAATGGCCTATTTCATAGTATTGATAGGATAGTGAGAATTAATACGTCAACATGTATAAACTACTTGGAACAGAAATTGGAGTTTTTAGATTATGACCAAGTGACTCTTAATGGACAAACATTTTTGCAGAAAACTATGCTAAATTCTGGACTTAGTATTCAAAAACCATTTTATGAAGGCACTATGGAGTGACCAAAAAGCAGACAGAAACTGCAGGGGAGGTGACACTTACAGGAAGAGAAGAGGGAGGGTTTCTTGTTTTTTAGTGTTTCATCTGGAGGCCATCTCATCAGTCTGTCTCACATCATGTGGTTCAAACTCAGCTAGAAAATCAAAATTTACTGGCTGAAAGAACCTGAAGATAGAGTTAAAGGCAGCTGGAAAGTGAGGAGAGAAGTTCTAGAAAGCAGAGAGACACGAAAGTGGAGCCCTAAATTCTGTTTATATATTCTGCCAAAATCTCTGAACCACACATATGTGGGGCAGATTCTGAGCAACCAAGATAAGGGTAAATTAAAAACTTAAGATTTCAATTGCCACCCATTTCATGTAAGAAAGGATTTTTAGTATACATTCAACCATGTTAACTTTCTGCTTAAAAATAATTTTTTAGTTAAGTTGAAAAAAATTGAGGGGCAGGCCAAGATGGCTGATTAGAAGCAGCTGCAGTCCACAGCTCTTGTGGAGAGGAATGAAAACAGTGAGTGAATTTTTCACCTTCAACTGAGGTATCCAGGTTCTCACATTGGGATTGACTAGGCAGAAGGCTCAACCCCTGGAAAGCAAGGAAAAGCAGGGTGGGGCAATGCCCCACCCAGGAGCTGTATGGAGCCACAGGAGCCCCCACCCCCAGCCAAGAAAAGTGGTGAGTGATTGTGTAGCCCTGCCAGGGAAACCATGCTTTTCCCACAGATCTTTGCAACCTACAGATCAGGAGATCCCCTCATGAGCCCATGCCACCAGGGCCTTTGTTCTGATGCACAAAGTGATGCAGAGTCTTGGGGAAGTGGCTGCTTGGGCATGCATGGAGACTTAGGAGTTTTGCATACTCCAGCTCTGGGAACTCTGGTGAGGTGGGATATCCATCTGTGCATTCCCCTAGGAAGGGGTCTGAATCCAGGGAGCCAAGCAGTGTCATTCTGCAGGTCCCATTCCAACAACACCTCACAAGTTAATACCTACTGGCTTGGAATTCCAGCTTGCTAGCAGCAGCAGGCTGGAGAATGCCTGAGATGGACCAAGTTCCCAGCTAGAGGGAACTCCATCTCCGTGGTTCGAATCGACCGTTCCAGCCTTCCAGCTCCAGGGAGTCCAGGCAGTCTAGACCAGAACTCTGATCTCTCCCTGGGATGGAGCTTCTAAGGGGAAGGGTGGCTGTAGTCTCTGTGGTTCAGTCAATTTAGCCTTTCTAGCCTGCTGGCTCTAGAGAGCCTGGGTGGTCTGGTCAAGGCATATTCCCCCCAGAACAGTACACCCACTTTGCCAAGGGGATGCCAGACTGCTTCTTCAAGGGGGTCCCTGATCCCATTTCTCCTGACTGGGTGAGACCTCCCAACAGAGGTCTCCAGACATCTCCTACAGGAGCATTCAGGCGGCATCACGTTGGTGCCCCCCTGGAATGGAGCTCCCAGAGGAAGGAGCAGGCTGCCATTTTTGCTGTTTTGCAGCTTTCACTGATGATACCTCCAGGTGCAGAAGGGACCAAAGTGACTACAGTCTGGAGTGGGACCCCAGCAAACCACAAAAGCCCTATGGAAGAATAGCCTGACGAAAGAAAAATAAACAAATAAAAAGCAACAGCAACAACAGCATCAACAAAAAAGACCCCACAAAAACCCCATTCAAAGGTAAGCAACCTCAAAGATTGAAGGAAGATAAGCCCATAAAGATGAGAAAAAAAATCAATGCAAAAACATTGAAACCTTAAAAAGCCAGAACGCCTCTTCTCCTCCAAATGACTGCAATACCTCTCCTGGAAGGGCACAGAACTGGGCTGAGGCTGAGATGGCTGAATCGACAGATGTAGGCTTCAGAAGGTAGGTAATAATGAACTTTGCTAAAGGAACATGTTCTAACCCAACGCAAAGAAACTAAGAATCATGATAAAACAATATGGGAAATGATAACCAGAACAGCCAGTATAGAGAGGAGCGTAACTGACCTGACACAACACGAGAGATTCACAATGCAATCACAAGTATCAACAGCAGAATAGACCAAGTGGAGGAAACAATCTCAGAGCTTGAAGACTATCTTTCTGAAATAAGACCGGCATACAAGAATGGAGAAAAAAGAATGAAAAGGAACAAACAAAACCTCTCTGAAACATGAGACTATGTAAAAAGCTTGAACCTACAACTGACTGGGGTACCTGAAAGAGATGGGAAGAATGGAACCAAGTTGGGAAACACACTTCAGGATATCCTCCAGGAGAACTTCCCCAACCTAGCAAGACAGGCCAATATTCAAATTCAGGAAATTCAAAGGACCCCAGTATGACACTGTACAAAAAGATCAACCCCAAGACACATGATCATCAAATTCTCCAAGGTCAAAATGAAAGAAAACATGTTAAGGGCAGCCAGAGAGAAAGTCCAGGTCACCTACAAAGGGAAGCCTATCAGAATAACAGGAGATCTCTCAGCAGAAACCCCACTAGCCAGAAGAGACTGGGGGCCAATATTCAACATTCTTAAAGAAAACAGTTTCCAACCTAGAATTTCATATCCAGCCAAACTAAGCTTCATAAGCAATGGAGAAATAAGATCCTTTTCAGACAAGCAAATGTTGAGGGAATTCATTATCAGCAGGCCTGCCATGCAAGAGCAACTGAAGGAAGCATTAAATATGGAAATGACAAAAAAAAAAAAAATTACCAGCCACTACAAAAACACACTGAAGTACACAGACCAGTGACACTATGAAGCAACCACATAAAAAAGTCTTCAAAATAACCAGGTAGCATCATGATGACAAGATAAAATTCACACATAACAATATTAACCTTAAATGTCAATGGGCTAAATGCCCCAATTAAAAGACACAGAATAGCAAGCTGAATAGAAAGCCAAGGCCCATTGGTATGCTATCTTCGAGATACCCATCTCATGGTCAAAGGCACACATAGGCTCAAAATAAAGGGATGGAGGAAAATTCACCAAGAAAATGGAAAACAGAAAAAAGCATTGGTCATAATTCTAGTTTCTGACAAAACAGACTTTAAGCCAACAAAGATTAAAAAAGACAAAGGCCATTACATAATGGTAAAGGGATCAATTCAATAAGAAGAGCTAACTATCCTAAATATATATACAACCAACACAGGAGCACCCAGATTCATAAAGCAAGTTCTTAGAGACCTACAAAGAGACTTAGACTCCCACACAATAATAGTGGGAGACTTTGACACCAACTGACAATATTAGACAGATCATTGAGACAGAAAATTAACAAAGATATTCAAGACCTGAACTCAGCTCTGGATCAAGTGGACTTGATCGATATCCACAGAACTTTTCACCCAGAAACAAAAGAATATACATTCTCATCACCACATAGCACTTAGTCTAAAATTGATCACATAATTGGAAGTAAAACACTCCTCAGCAAATACAAAAGAAGTAAAATCGTAACAAACAGTCTCTCAGACCACAACGCAGTCAAATTAGATCTCAAAATCTCAATAAATTCTTTGAAAATTGATTAAATTAGATCTCAAGGAGTTCTTTGAGCTGGGCGTGGTGGCTCATGCCTGTAATCCCAGCACTTTGGGAGGCCGAGGTGGGTGGATCACCTGAGGTCAAGAGTTCAAGACCAGCCTGACTACCCCATCTCTACTAAAAATACAAACAAACCCTAAAAATACTAGTGACGCCCCATCTCTACTAAAAATACAGAAATTAGCCAGGCATGGTGGTGTGTGCCTGTAATCCCAGCTACTCTGGAGGCTGAGGCATGAGATCACTTGAACCCAGGAGGCGGAAGCTGCAGTGAGCCGAGATCACACCATTGCACTCCAGCCTGGGCAACTCCATCTCTTAAAAAAAAAAAAAAGAAGAAGAAGAAGAAGAAGAAGTTATTTGAAACTAATAAGAACAAAGGGACAATGTACCAGAATCTCTAGGATACAGCTAAAGCAGTGTTAAGAGGGAAATTTATAGCACCAAATGCCCACATCGAAAAGCTAGAAAGATCTCAAATCAACAAACTAACATTACAGCTGAAAGAACTAGAGAACCAACCCCAAACTCCAAAGCTAGCAGAAGACAAGGAATAACCAATAAAGAAAAGAGAAGAATCAAATGACACAATCAGAAATGATAAGGGGGATGTCACCACTGACCCCACAAAAAGAAAAACAACCATTAGAGAATACTATAAACACTTCTATGCACAAAAACTAGAAAATCTAGAAGAAACGGATAAATTCCTGGATGCATACACCCTCCCAAGCCTAAACCAGGGAGAAACTGAATTCCTGAATGGACCGATAACAAGTTCTAAAATTGAGGCAGTAATAAATAGCGTAACAACCAAGAAAAGCCCAGGACTAGACGAATTTACAGTTGAATTCTACTAGAGGTGCAAAGAAGAGTTGCTACCATTTCTATTGAAACTATTCCAAACCATTGAAAAGAAGGGACTCCTCCCTACCTCATTCTATGAGACAAACATCATCCTGATACCAAAACCTGGCAGAGATACAACAATGACAAAAACACTTCAGACCAAGGAAATTCAGACCAATTTCCCTGATGAAATCAACACAAAAATCCCCAATAAAATACTGGCAAACCAAATCCAGCAGCACATCAAAAAGCTTATCCACCACAATCAAGTTGGCTTCATCCCCAGGATGCAAGGTTGGTTCAACATACACAAATTAATAAATGTGATTCATCACATAAATAGAACCAAAGACAAAAACCACATGATTATCTCAATAGATGCAGAAAAGCCTTCAATAAACTTCAACTTCCTTTCTTGTTAAAAATTCTCAATAAACTAGGTATTGAAGGAACATACCTGAAAATAATAAAAGCCATATATGACAAACCCACAGCCAATATCATACTGAATAGGCAAAATCTAGAATCATTCCTCTTGAAGCCTGGCACAAGACAAGAATGCCCTCTTTCAACCACTCCTATTCAACATAGTATTGGAAGTTCTGGCCAGGACAATAAGATAAGAGAAAGAAATAAAGCGTATTCAAATAGGAAGATAGGAAGTCAAATTATCCTTGTTTGCAGATGACATGATCCTGTGTCTAGAAAACTTAATCATCTCAGCCCAGAAGCCTCTTAAGCTGATAAACAACTTCAGCAAAATCTCAGGATACAAAATCAATGTGCAAAAATTGCTAGCATTCCTATCTACCAACAACAGGCAGGCAGAGAGCCAAATCATGAATGAATTCCCATTCACAATTGCTACAAAGACAATAAAATGCCTAGGAATATAACTGACAAGGGAAGTGGAGAACCTCAAGGAGAACTACAAACCACTGTTCAAGGAAATCAGAGAGCACACAAACAAATAGAAAAGCATTCCATGCTCATAGGTAGGAAGAATCAATATCATGAAAATGGCCACATTGCCCAAAGTAATTAATAGATTCAATCCTATTCTCGTTAAACTACCATTGATGTTCTTCACAGAATTAGAGAAAACTATTTTAATATTCCTCTAGAACCAAAAAAGAGCCTGAATAGCCAAGAAGATCCTAAGCAAAAAGAACAAAGCTGGAGGCATCATGCACCTGACTTCAAACTGTACTATAAGGCTTCATTAACCAAAACAGCAGGTACTGGTACAAAAACAGATACAGAGACCAATGGGACAGAATAGAGAACTCCGAAATAAGACTGCACACCTGCAACCATCTGATCTTTGACAAACCTGACAAAAACAAGCAATGGGGAAAGGATTTCCTATTTAATAAATGGTGCTAGGAGAGCTGGCTAGCCACATACAGAAAATTAAAACTAGACCCCTTCCTTACACTTTATACATAAATTAATTCTATCGGGGGAACCCACCCCCAGTATTTCAACATAGATTCTTTCTATTTTCCGTAAGTATCATCAGGCTGAGAAATAAAGAGAAAGAGTACAAAGAGAGGAATTTTACAGCTGGGCCTCCAGGGGTGACATCACATATCGGTAGGACCGTGATGCCTACCTGAGCCTTAAAGCCAGCAAGTTTTATTAAGGATTTCAAAAGGGGAGGGGGTGCAAGAACAACGAGTAAGTCACAAGATCACATGCTTCAAAGGGCAAAGATCACATGCTTCTGAGGAAACGGGACAAGGGCAAATTCAGAACTACTGATAAGGGTCTATGTTCAGCTGTGTATGTATTGTCTTGATAAACATTTTAAATAACAGAAAACAGAGTTTGAGAGTAGACAACCAGTCTGATCTCAGATTTACCAGGGTAGGTTTTTTTCCCCACCCCAGTAAGCCTGAGGGTGCTGCAGGAGACCAGGGCGTATTTCAGTCCTTATCTCAACTGCATAAGACAGACAGTCCCAGAGTGGCCATTTATAGACCTCTTCGCAGGAATGTATTCCTTTCCCAGGGTCTTAATTATTAATATTCCTTGCTAGGAAAAGAATTTAGCTATATCTTCCCTACTTGCATGTCCATTGATAGGCTGTCTGCCAGAAGAAAAATATGGCTCTATTCTGCCTGACCCCACAGGCAGTCAGACATTATGGTTGTCTTCCCTTGTTCCCTGAAAATCACTGTTATTCTGTTATTTTTCAAGGTGCACTGATTTCATATTTTTCAAACACACATATTTTACAATCAATTTGTACAGTTAACACAATAGTGGTCCTGAGGTGACGTACATTCTCAGCTTACAAAGATAACATGATTAAGCGATTAAAGACAGTCATAAAAACTTACACAAGTATTAATTTTGGAATTGATAAATGTCCATATTAAAATGTAATCTTCACAATTTATGTTCAGCGATTGAAGTAAAGACAGGCATAAGAAATTATGAAAGTATTATTTGGGAACTGGCAAATGCCCATGAAATCTTCACAATTTATGTTCAGAGATTGAAGTAAAGACAGGCGTAATAAATTATAAAAGTATTTGGGAACTGATGTATATCCATATTAAAATGAAATCTTTACAATTTATGTTCCTCTGCTGCGGCTCCAGCTGGTTCCTCCATTTGGGGTCCCTGACTTCCTGCAACATAACTCAAGACAGACTAAAGACTTAAATGTAAAACCCAAAAGTATAAAAATCCTAGAAGAAAATCTAGGCAGTTCCATTCAGGACATAGGCATGGGCAAAGATTTCATGACAAAAATGCCCAAAGCAATTGCAACAAAAGCAAAAATTGACAAATGGGATCTAATTAAACTAAAGAGCTTCTGCACAGCAAAAGAAACTATTATCAGAGTGAACAGACCACCTACAGAATGGGAGAAAAGTTTTGCAATCTATCTATCTGACAAAGGTCTGATATCCAGAAACTACAAGGAACTTAAACAAATTTACATGAAACAAATGAACAATCTCATTAAAAAGTGGGCAAAGGACATTAACAGACAATTCTCAAAAGAAGACATTCATGTGGTCAAGAAATGTATGAAAAACTCAACATCACTGATTATTAGATAAATGCAAATCAAAACTACAATGAGGTACCATCTCACACCAGTCAGAATGACGATTATTAAAAAGTCAAGAAAAAACAGATGCTGGTGAGGTTTTGGAGATAAAGGAATGCTTTTACACCGTTGGTGGGAGTGTAAAGTAGTTTACTCGTTGTGTAAGACAGTGCAGCGATTCCTCAAAGATCTAGAGGCAACAATACTGTTTGACCCAGCAATCTCATTACTGGGTATATACCCAAAGGAATATAAATCATTCCACTATAAAGACACATGCATGCTATATGTTCATTGCAGCACTATTCACAATAGCAAAGACATGGAGTCAACACAAATGCCCATCAGTGATAGACTGGATAAAGAAAATGTAGTATATACACCATGGAATATGATACAGCCATCAAAAGGAATGAGATGATATTCTTTGCAGGGGCATGGATGGAGCTGGAAGCTGCTATCCTTAGCAAACTAACACAAGAACAGAAAACGAAACACTGAATGTTCTCACTTATAAGTGGGAGCTGAATGATGAGAACACATGGACACATGGTAGTGAACAATACACACTGGGGCCTGTTTGTGGGGGTGCAGGGGGATGGAGAACATCAGGAAGAATAGCTAATGGATGCTGGGCTTAATACCTAGGTAATGGGCTTATTTGTGCAGCAAACCACATAGCACATGTTTACCTGTGTAACAAACCTGCACATCCTGCACATGTACCCCAGAACTTAAAAGTTGACCAAAAAAAGGAAATGTGGTACATATATGTCATGGAATACTACTCAGCCATAGAAAAGAATAAAATCATGTTTTTTGCAGCAACATGGGTAGAGCTGGAGGCCATTATCCTAAGTGAGATAACTCAAACAGAAAATCAGATACCACATGTTCTTATTTACAAGTGGAAGCTAAACAATGGGAACACATGGGTACAAAGAAATAGAAAAATATGAATCATATTTGAAAGAAAAGGCATTCAACAGAGACTACAGATTCAGATGTTAAAATTAGCAGAGAAGGATTTTAAAGCCACTATTATAACTATGCACAATATAGCAAAGGAAAATATCTTTATTATAAATAAAAAAGCAGGAAAATTTGACAGAGTAACATAAACTACAACAAAGAACCAAAAGAAATTCTAGAGCTGAAAAACACAAAACTGAAATTTAAAAATATATATATCACTGGGTGAGATTAACAGCAGATTGGAGATGATAGAAGAATGTAAACTTGAAGGTAGATCAATAGATTATCCAAACTGAAGAACAGAGAGAAAAAAGATTGAACAAAATGACAGAGCCTTAGGGACCTGTGGGACAATATGAAAAATTCTCACCAAGTGTCACTGGAGTTCCCAAAGGAGAGGAGTAAAGCAGACTGGATCATACTTGAATGCGTGTATTTGTCAAACTCACTGAATGGTATATGTAAATTTGTGCATTTACAATATGTATGTTTGATGACAGAAGAATAAAAGAGAAATAATAAAAAAAATGGATCCCTAGTTAATTGTATTCATGTTGAAGTGTTTAGAAGTGAAGTGTATTGATGCTTGCATTTACTTTGAAATTCATTAAAAAATAAGGTGGATTGATAGAGAGATGAGTAGAGGGATACATTTGTGGCAAACCAAGAATAGTAAAAGGTTGATTGCAGAATCTTGGTGGTAGGTACATGGTCTAATACTATGATTATTTCAACATTTCTCTATTATGAAAATTTTAAAAATATTATGACAGAAAACTGTAAATTAGGTAATATATTTATAGTGTTTTTGTCCAAAATTTGCCTCAAATAAATAATCCATGAAAATTTGCTTACAAGTCTACAAAGAGTTTCTATGAGGCTGGGTGTGGTGGTTTATGTCTGTAATTCCAGCACTTTGGGAGGCCGAGGCAATCGGATCAACTGAGGTCAGGAGTTCAAGACCAGCCTGGCCAACATGGCAGAACCCTGTCTCTAGAAAAATACAAATATCAGCTGGGCAGGATAGCAGGCACCTGTAGTCCCAGCTACTTAGGAGGCTGAGGCAGGAGAATCACTTGAACCCAGGAGGTGGGGTTGCAGTGAGCCGAGATCACACCACTGCACTCCAGCCTGGGTGACAAAGCGAGGTTCCATCTCAAAAAATAAATAAATAAATAAAATTTCTATGCATTAACTATTATTATTTAAGACACTTTTATTTTTCTTGGACAACTACAATAGCCTCCTAGCTAGTCTCTCTCTTTTCACTTTATCTCTAATTCATGATCTCCATTCAACAGCTAGAATGATATTACGAAAATGTAAATCTGGATCTGTTGTTTCCTTTGCTTAAAATGCATGAATGGCTTCTCTTGCTCTTAGAATAAAACTTAATCTCTTCACAGCCTGGAGTTCCTGTTACTTGTCCCACCATGCCCTTTCACACTTGCAGGCTTTGCACTTGCCTGGAATGTTCTTCTCCGAGTTTCTTAGTGGCTGACTAATTCTCATTCTTTAGCTCTATCTCATCATCCTTGTTTTCATTTCTTTAATGGCATTTATCACAGTTTGTAATTATCTGGTGTTTCTGTATTTCCTTATTGTCTGTCTGCTGAACTAAAGTTTCATAAAGGTAAAGATTTTTCATTCTCGCTCACTGTTGTCTTCCTAGAGCCCAAAATGTAGTGGGCTCTGATTAGACATTAAGTATTTTCTTCATACTATATCAAAATTATTAAATTACAGAGCTGACATTCAAACTCAACTCTTCTCTGGGTTCTTTCACATATCAAATGAGTAGGGAGAAATTAGACTGCAAGATTTCTACCCTTCTGGAGTTTTTAGTCTAGAAAAGTTAGAATACAGAACCAGAGTAAGAACTGGTTCCAAGCTCAGAAAACCCCCACATTTCATTCTCCCACCATATCTTTCCTTGAAGATCCACGCTCATCATCAGTTAGGATTTATCATGTCCTCTTATCTCCCACATAGAGTCTGTCACTAAACCCTGTGTTATTCTACTTCTGATGTGTATTTCTGTTCCCCACTACTACTGTACCATACCAGGCTTTGTCATTTGTCAAGGCTACCACAACCAGTGGTCACCTCTCCTCCATGTTGCCTCTATTCTCTATGCTGCATTCAGTGTAATCCTTGTGAAACACAAATCTCGCCATGTCATTTCCCCACTTCAAACCATATAACTTCCCTAGAATGCAGTCCAGGCTCATTAACATATCTCTCAAGGATCCTTAGGAGGCACTTCCCTCCCAATGCCTCCTTCCTTCTGGAAGCCCATCTCCTGTTACTCCTCTCCCTGAATTTCAACATTTCAGTTCCCCAAACGCTCTCTCCCTCTAAAATATTTCTTCTGCCCAGAACACTACTACACTAGCTTATTTGGCTGACTTCCTCCCACTTTGCCTTCCTTCCCCTCCACCTCTTTACCTTCTATGCCTCTATATTATTGCACACGTACATTTAGGAAAATCTCTTGACATCTTGGAACCTCACTATCTTCATCTACAAGATGGAGATAATAGTGGCTATCTCAATGGATTTCTGTGCTGCAGAGTACTTACCACAGTGTTTAGCTCAATGGCATGAATGTCAAGTTTTCCCCTCTGCCAGTGTTTTGTTGTTTTGTTTTTTCTTGAAGACTGTCCCCAGTCCTGACTATAATTGGAGATTTCAGCTGAATGCATTAAGGATACAACTCACTGAGCACCAGCCACTCATTTGCATTGGAAGAAGGAGGGGAGCAATCAAGAATAAAAGAAAATGTACAAAGATATGCTAAATGTGGTACTGCAAATGATGAGGTTGATCAGGCCTTTAAGACATTTCATTTTACAGCCTGAGATTGCAATAACAAGTGTGTACCAAGTTTCATGCTAAACTCTTATCCGTGAACTCACCATTCTGCCATTTTGATGGAAGGCTAGACTTGTTTCAAATAGAGGAGTGAACTACAGCCAATTTTTGATTAATGAAAGACAGCTGATCTGATTTGGAACTCCTCTGAGGGTCCTCCAAGGCCACATTTCTGTCACATGAACCATTTTAATGTCAGCTTCTCTGCTTCAGAGCTGAGCCTCAAAAGGAGCCATAAATTACTTTTGATCATGCATATGCTGTAAGCTGACTGGAGGAGATGGGATGCCAATCTGCCTCTTTTTTGGGGGAGCATGAGGAGACCAGATGTAACCCAAAGCATCCTGAAATTCTATTTTTAATCATCATCTTTTATTTGTCTTCTCATTGCTCTTCCTGGCTTCCCCTTTATCCTCCAGATTATAGCTGAGGAATAGGTAGTGCTGCTATGGAGGTTTGGGCCTGGATAAAATAAGGGCAGTAGGGACATAACTGTAATTAAGGACTCAGCTTCTACCTGGACCTTGATTTATTTATTCATCCAATCAAGCAGGCATTTCATAAGTACCTATTGTCTTCACACTTATCCAGAGAGCACTAAACTGAAGGAAACTTTCTTTTGTTGGAAGAATTTCCAGCCATAGCTGTGTTTCGAAATTTCCTGTGGAGTTTAACAAAAATGCATACTCTTGAGCCCAACTCTCCAAAGATCCTGATTTGGTATTTCTAGTGGGGTTCTTAGCACTCGCATTCAAATGTACAGCACAATTCCTTCCATGTCGTTACCATTTGCCTATCATGAATATCTTCCTCAAGCCTCACCCTCTCTGGTTGTGATGTCTTTTCATATTAATTAGCTAATTAGGCAAATGAAGGCAGGGCCTCTCTTCTACAAGAAATATCCATCCATTTGACAAACACGTACAAAGCCTGAGCCAGGTGCTCTGTGTAGACCACATAAAGATGAGCAGTCCTGGCCCTGCCTTACGGTTTTAACAATGGTCTTCTAGAGATAATCATCTGCATGTAGAATATGCTGGAGGGGATTTTCAGACCAAGTTGAAGTAGTGATTTCAGGAAGATGTACAAAGTCAGGCAGTTTAGCTGCCACTTACTCTGACCCAGGGTAGAGCTGGCTTTTACCATGGTCTCGTGATTCAAGGGACTCAGAGGATTTTTTCCTACTCCTTTTGGAAGTAGAAGCCTGGAACCTGGGCTTCCGTTTAAGCACAGAAATATGAACACGAGGACAGAACATGACCTTAGGAGACTCCCGGAGAATCTGAAAAACAGATCAGCAACTCCCACAGAATCAGGAGTTAGCAGAAAGTGTTGGATAAGTTTAGAAAGATGATTAGTTCATGCATGATTTAAATGTTCTGCATAATTTTCATTATACAGTTTGAGTTTGAGATTATCCATGTCAAAATTTTTTCTTAGTAAGTCTGGAGTTGGTCATATTTCATTATTTTAAACATGCAATTCTGTATTATCCACCTCTACAATGAGCTACTTACTGAGGAAAAAAAAATCTATGTGATCTTGAGCCCAAGAGGTCTAAGTAAATTTGGGATCTAAGCCTTCCATGAACATAAGGTTTGAAGGTGATATTTTCTCAAGGGCACTTTCATTCCTATGGAAACAGAAAATCAGCAGAGATGCCAAGTTTGGTATGCAGAGGGTGAACGATAAATGACAGTAGAATTTAATTCTAAATAGAAAGGAAAAGATGGAGGAGAAGTTCCAAAGAGTATAGGCGCTTAAACGATCTCAATACTTGGAAAGGAATAACCAAACAAATGCCTGTTCGACTAAATGGAAATTTTAAATGAGTTGGAGAGAGTTTGAAAACATGTTTTTTTTTTGCTTTGTTTTCCATACTACTCCATCCCACCCCCAGTCATTCCAAGGCAGTAATGGAATAACTTGATAAAGTAAGCAAGCCTTGCGTCACTGGAAAATAACACATTTCTGGTGAATGAATAACCAGCTAGATTATAAAATCAGAATACAGCCTTTTTTTTCCCCTCTTAAGTCAAATGCTCTTAGAAACTGACCTGAGGCTATTTTTTATGATTCCACTGACAGACTTTAGGCTTTACCTGTTTTTCACTTGACTGTGATGCGATCTGATAGTATCACGTGGCTTAGGTGTGTCACAGGTTGCCTGCTGTGTACGTGGAGTCAGACATTCAGACTTCAGAGTCGGAAGTCAAGGTTCATGAGACAAAGCTCACTTCAATGTCTTGTGTTCTGAATGTCAGAACAATTAGAGATTAAATGGAAGGAAATTTGAGGCCAAAAAGAAACTAAAACTTGTGGTCACAAATGGAGAAGACTGAGTTTTACTTCTTGTACATCTCTTATTCCTTCATCTTGATCTCTCTCCCATGACTCTTCTGTGTCTCATGAACATATACACTAGATCAATTCCCTAACGTTCTTCCTCTATTAAAATAGTCATACCCAGCCTGCTTATGTAGGAGGAGGCTGGAAAAGATAGAATAGTAAAATTACATTTTGTTGCAGGAGGACTATAGCTCAGGGACATTTATTAGTTGGAAACCAGAAATAACTAGAGAGAGAGGAGCATCACAGGAATGAGAGAAAAGTCTTCCAGGCCATACTCAGCCAAGAATGTATTTTCCCCCCTTCTTAAATCCAAGGTGGTCCATAAAACCACTCTCATTGAAGCTGCAGAGAACACTTTGACTAGAACATTTGGTGCAGGGAAGGAATAGGCATTCAATGAACTGGTTAACAGAAAATGTAACATTGGAGGAGCCTCTCATCTCTAACATTTCATGCATTTGCCTGGATTCGTAAAATTGGAAATAGGAAAATAAGTAACTAAGTAATCACATAATAGCTAACTATGTTTGTGAAGCCAAGCGGAAAGTCTGAACTTTAAACAATTGGAGACTGAAGAATCAAAAGCTCTGAAACTACATATGCACTGTGAATTTAAGAAGAAACCAGTTTGACAGCAAACCAATATGAAACAGAGTTTGAAGTGGAAAGAGATGAGGCCCGAGGAGAAAAATGAAACCATGAGAATCTCTAGACAAAGGAAAGACGCTTCCTAGCAAGGAAAGGCTGGTAGTGAGAACCAGAACTGTGGCTTTTCCTCGTGATCTTGCTTGGCTCATTCATTCACGTATGGATGTCCTCTCACATCCCCAGATGGCGATCCCTTTAGCTCTGTGATACCCAGCCCTCTCCTTGGCCTCTCAAAGAACACCTGGTGGATCTGGCTGCAGAACTCCTGCCAAATGATAGAAATCTGATAGTCTGTAACTTCAATTAAGTCGATCAGGTATATGTTTTCATAACATTGCCTGAGCCAAGTCCATTTTCATTTACATATTTTTCTTCCAACTAGACTATGAGCTTAAGGGGGAAATCACTATGTCTTATTCATCCAGATATCCTCCAATGCACGTAGTAGATGTTCAAAAAATGTTTTTAAATGAATAGACAAGGTTGCCATTCAAACCAAATGATTTCAGAGTGAATTGTTGAGAGTCACATATTCATTCAGTATGTATTTACTGAGTAACCAGCTATCGGGCTAGCTAACTAGGTATAAAAAACTAAGACAACTCATGCCCTCAGGAAGCTCACATTTCAAGGAGATAGGAACTATGATGGAGTGGCAGTGGGATGGAAAGAAGAGGACAGGCTCAAGAGACAGTAAGGGGATCAAATCCATAGCACTTGGTGCCTGTTTCACACTTAGATAAGAAGAAGATTAGGAGGAGAAGAGCTTGCATTAAAGGAAGAGACATGAGAATGTCCAGCCTAAGGGAAAGTGCCATTGGAGATAGTTGATGCAGTGAAAATCCTAAAAGGTCCCCTCCAAAAATGGCTAGCTTTCTACGTCTTAAAGCAGCTGAGTCTATTTTTAGCAACTCTGAGGACTTGAATATCTACTATGGTATAGCTACTACCCACTGGTCATAGTTGGTTCTATGAAAGTCACACAGAAAAAGTGAAATTCCTTCTCTATGTGACAGTTCTTCAAATGCATGCTCCCCTTTTCATATAATATGATTTCCAGACTTTTCACCATTTTGGTCATTGTAATGCTTTTAGATTGACTAATTAGAAAATGGAAGCTTTAAGAGATCATAGAAGGTAAAAAATCTGAAAATTATGGTTGCAAAGTCTGGGAGGTAATGGAAAGGGAAAAATTAATCACCTACATGCGAAGTACTGGGTTAGGTCTTTTTTGTACAGACTAAAATGCCACAGGGGTCTGAAGACATCCTGTGATGCCTTGTTCTCCTCCTCCGGTTCATTTCCCACTTACTTTCTTACAGCATTCTCATGAAAGAGAATCAGTCATCCTGAGGTCAGTCATCTTACCCTTAAAATACATTAATTCTGTTTTGCTTTTCTTATTCTGTATTAAAATACTGATGAATAATGTGAAAGAGGCATTAGGATGAACTAAGTATTTCACAATCTTTAGAAATAAATGATACTTAAATGTGAGGCAACAGGCAGTAGTGAGTTGGCTCTATCTTTGCACATCATAAGTTGCCCAAACAACATTTCCTTTGTGGTAAATTGTAAAGAAAAAAATGTGAAAATTTTACTATGTCATATGCTGCAGTTACGTGTACATATCAAAGAAAAAGGAAGGGAGAAGTATAAAATCAATTTTTTTGCTTACACAAATAATTACACTAATAGTTTACGAAATAAGAAATTGCTCAAGCAAGAACGAAACCATTTCTTTTAGATATTAGAATCTATTCAGAAATTATGTCTTTTCATTGGACTTTCTTCTGATTTCCAACATGTCAAATCATATATCTTTTAAACCACCTTTTTTTTTTTGTAGGTTGGATAGTTTCAGAGTAGGCTCCATTTACCCCTTTCTGTATAGAATCATGCACCTTACAGTTCCACTTTTGCCGCATCTTTCGTGCTTTATGTTTCACATTTTATGAATGGGAATCCATATTTTAGAATAAAAGCTGCAATGTCAAACCAACATCATTTTTTCTTTTTTCTTTTCTTTCTTTACTTTTTACTTTTTTTTTTTTTTTTTTTTTTGAGACAGAGTCTCACTCTGTTGCCCAGGCTGGAGTGCAGTGACATGGTCTTGGCTCACTGTAACCTCCACCTCCCAGGTTGAAGTGATTCTCCTGCCTCAGCCTCCTGAGTAGCTGGGATTATGGGCATGCACCATCTTGCCCAGGCTGGAGTGCAGTGACATGGTCTTGGCTCACTGTAACCTCCACCTCCCAGGTTGAAGTGATTCTCCTGCCTCAGCCTCCTGAGTAGCTGGGATTATGGGCATGCACCCATAATAGCTCATGCCCAGCTATTTTTTTTTTTTAGTAGAGAGAGGGTTTCACCATGTTCTCCAGGCTGGTCTTGAGCTTCTGACCTCAAATGATCTGCTGCCTCAGCCTCCCCAGGTGATGGGATTACAGGCATGAGTCACCATGCCCAGCCATCTTTTCCTCCTTGGGGTTTTCCTCTATATGTATAGACCTTGAGAAAGAGCATTCAAAATAGACTTTATCCATAATCAACATTTTAGGATCTTTTTTCCTCCATAAAGATCTTCAGCATCACTATGCACCACAGTTCATTCCTCTTTTAAAGCGAAACGTAGCATAAACTAGACAAAACTACCAAATGAGCTCTCCATTTCCTTCAGCTTTTGTAGCTCTAGCAGTGTAGTCTATTGCTGGGCAATATATTCAAACCTCCCACTGATTATGTTATCAAAGCTGTTTAAATTCCATTCCATGAGTTTGTGTATGGCAAAGATGAAGCTGTTTGTTTAATTAAACAATTCCTCTAAAAATGCACACAGTATATTTTGAGAACATACTGAGACTTTGACCTCGCTTCAACAAGGGCATTTTGCTGCCACACTTTTCAACATGTTATCCCTCTTGAGTTTTATTTCTATGTTACAAAATATCTCATCAATTGATATCTAGCATTTTGCATCTAATGCATTCTCATAACTTCTAGTTGGCTGTGGCTTATTTCTTTGTATGCTTTCTTCTTCATGCTTCTGGACAAGCTTTGTTTTTATGGCCTTTAAAAAAACATGGCTGTTGTCAAACACTATATACGGAAATGGTTTCCTTGACAACCATAACCACAAGCGAGTCGTCTGCATCTCTTTCTCATTGCATGGCTTGTTTGGTTGCTAAAACACTTCAAAACAGTTTTGTTCAGAGTCAGGTATTAAATACCTGAATTTATAGAGCAAGCTGAAAGCCAAGCAGTGATGAACTATCAGAACAGCTGTAAAGTGGTAAACTCTAATAATTTTCAAGTGTTAGAGTTCAGCCTTATGACACAGTCTCTAAAAGGACAAATGCTGAAATCTTGATATTTAAGATCCAAAATGAATGACTACCTCAAGGACACAAGTTAAAAAAAAAAAAAAAAGAGTGGCTAGAAGTGCCAAAGAAATGAAAAATATTGCTTAAATGGAAAGTGACACTGCAGTTTTATTTATCCATATAAAAGTTCCAAATGCTAATTATTTAATAGGAAAGAGGTCAGCTTCAAGGTTATCAACAGAACAGCAGATATTTGGTCAAAAGTGCTCCTAATACTATGTCTCTTGAAAAATTAAGCACAATATATATGGAGTATCCATTTAAAATAGTTTTTGAAAATTTTCTTTGGTTAAATGTCTCATAGCTCATAAGATTCAAAAAAATCTCTATTTCTGGGAACTTCTCAGGATAAAAATATTTTCCCAAATATCAATTTTTTACAAGGAAATGTACAGCTTGCATGGATTACAAAAAAATTAGAAAGATCAAGAGGAGATTCTGTACAATATGACAAGCATCCCAAGAAAAAATTACTAATAAGGTCATATCACTCCATACTGGTCTAGTCTCCTAATATCTGTCAAAGACAGGATATAATAAAAAACATGGTTTACTGTCCCCTCCACCCCATCTTGTCCAAAACCATGGGTAAGTTGGACATGTCTTTAGATTGGTTGGAATCAGAGTAATTTGACTGAAATAAATCTCATAAATAATCCTATTTGTGTTCATGCATGTTTATAGAAAACAATTGTGCAAAAATATGAACCTGGAAATTTAATCGAGAGAGGTAGTGGCAACTCTTATGAGAAATTGGAGCTCTGGGTCACTAGGTGGGTTGAGCAGCAGGTGAAAAAAAATTATACAGAGAGTTTTTACTTACAGAATTTTACTTAACAGCTCTGAAAGAGCCTGTGAGGTTAGGTATGAATTATGGCAGGGGCAAGGCAGGCAGATAGGCAGGCAGGCAGGCAGAAGGAAGGAAGGAAGGAAGGGCAGGCAGGTGGGTGAAAAGAAAGAAAATGAAGAAAGAGATAAAGAGAAAACTTAGGCCAAGCTGCTCAGAGCGGGAGGGTAGTTATAGAGCAACCAAAGTAAAATCAGGAAGTCAATGGAGATCCCAGGTACCATTCTGAGGTGATTTCGAGGACAGTGTTAAAATGAAGCCAAAGAGATGTATCTGAGGCCTGGTCAAAAAAGAACCTCAGTTCCCCATAGACCCAGATAATTCAAAAAGAGTTTAACTTTTTTCACATACTTCAATTCTTACCATAATGTTCTACAGGTATAGAATGTTGGGGCCCTTCCATTACTCCATGCATTGGGGAAGAACCAGAATTGTGAGAAGAGCTTTGGTGCTGCCACAACCATCCCTTGGCCCACCTCCAAGAAAAGGCAGGCTGGCCTCTGTTCAGGTGTTGTCTGTGCTTGCATTCCCAACATTCACATGAGGAATTATCAATGGGTTCCGGACATAGTCAGCCACAGAGCAGAGTGAATTTCAGGAGGTATGTGTCAGGCAGGATCCCATCAAACTCATGGCTTTCAATACTTCAAAAGCTTGTTTTAGAAACACCATTATGCAGAATTGCCTGAAGGACAGAAAATCCAGACATTCCGCTGCATACTCTAAAATCTGTCTTTGGGTTGTTCCAGGCCAGCAGAGATTTTCATAACTAGACCGTCTCGTTTAGTTCTTCCCATCTTTTGATGACTTTTAAAAATGTGTATATTCATACCTTACTTTGTTCTGAAAGAATTTAAGATAGGAATTTTTATTGAATTGAGCTGTGAATTTATGCCATCAGTCTTTATCTGAGGAACATCATAGAAAGCACTTCTGTGAAATGCCTGTCAAGATACTATTGAAAATGTGGCTTATTACATTTCAAAGTATCCTTCTTATGAAGACCCGCTGGAAAAACTTCCCTCTTGCCTTCATACAAAGAAGCATTGAGCTTTTCTTCTAGCACTGGCTTGTTGTATCTTATGGAGACTGATTCACATATTGGACCATGTTTTTCTCTACGCACAATGCCAACTTGGTGCCCTTGCCCATCCACCATACAGAACCTCTCAGCATGCATTTTGTGGATTCACTTCCAGATTTACCCTTCTTTGCCTACCTCTATTTTTTCTGTATTCAAAAATCTCCACTTTGTACATTTTAAAATTTGTTAATATATATAGAACACTAAGTAAATATGCTATGAGTTCAGAGTAGTGCCTCTCCTGCCAGAGGATGGAGAGAGGCAATATACCCCATTGGGGCTGGACACATATTCTACCCATTTGGATCCCGAGAGAAACTTGAGCCTTTCTTCTCATGGAGAAAGAGTAGGGTAAAATCACAGACCACCACTACCTGTCAGACCACCTTCATCCACAGACTAACTTTGGATTAGTGGATGAGGATAACTAATCCACTAATTAGTGGAGGGTAACTTTTAGGGAAACCATTTTGGAGTGTCATGTAATACCACCCAATTTTCCTATAGACTTGTAAGTTTAAATACTCAGTACTTTTCAAAAATGAAAATAAGAAACAAAAGTTCATTATTAAACTGTAATGTTTACTTTATCCCTTGCATAGGATGAAAACAATCTACTCCCCTGAAGGAAAGTGCTGACTTCCTCTATTGGCTCTGTAAGTCCTGTGGCAGTTGGTCCCTGCAGCAGAGAACTGAATGAGAAGACCCTTAGAGTAGCCAGCTGACTATTATAGAATTCCTGGGAGAGCCATACCTCATTATCCACGTAGAATGGGCCCAGCTTATTCTAATTTCATTTGGCTCCATGTAGAAACACTCTTCAATGTCTAAAACTTTGGATGGCTGTGAACTTCAGCTTTGCTCCTTAACTCTCCACTGGCCCTTTTCTTGACCCACTATTTTGCTCACTATATTTTTGCAATATAGACTTGGCTTGGGCCACCAAAAAAACTCACCCCTACCTGGTCCACAGCTACTCCCCTGAACTCGGCTGAACAGCTCACCCTGGCTTTAAAACTGGAAGTCCCACATCCCTGGAAACTTCTCAGTCCTAGGCAAAGGAGGGATGATTGGTCACCCTACTCCCAGTCCACACTGATCATGCAGTAAATCAGTGACAGAACCAGAACCTTATTTATTTTATTCCTTTATATATTATTATATAGCACATATAATAACATATAAAGGACTATAACAATTATACATGTTATATAACATATTATTAATTATATATGTTCATATGCATGTAATAAAATATACAGAATAGATAACTATATTATAAAGGAATAAAAATATGTATACAGATATATACATAAGCAAAATTTACATATGCATATATATTTTACAGTATATAACTTCTTAAAAGACAACACCGTGAGCAAATTTCACAGAACTAAGTTATTTAACTGTGTAAGAACAGCATGGCAATATCCATGGCAAAATTTTAATCTCATTCTTTTCCCCGGTGATCCTTCATGCTTTGGAAATGCCTCTGCTGCCTTTTACCACTGTGTGTTCAAGTAATAGGAATAAATGTCTAAAATTAGTCCAAAGAAAATGAGGTTCAGGAAGTATATCTGTTATCTAAAAATAAACTATGAATTCTAACCCCCCCCCAAATGATTTTAGGATTATCCAATTTTATCAAATCTCTCTCTCTCCTCCTTTCTTTAGTGTAAATAACAAGAGCTGCCTATAAATCTACCTCAGAGGACAAAGGGAAAAGCAAAACTTTGCACAGGGAGATCTTACTTTACAAACCAGGTGACCAAATTTCTAAAACATCATTCCCGTAATCCCTGATCAACAAAAGGAAGCTCTGGAAGCATGAATGGTCAGTACACACATCATCAACAGGACTCACACACCACAAACTAGTCATTGATGCTTTTGACCCAATTTCAGAAAATATGTTTACATAGAGACACATATTTTTGCCATTTGCTTTTTGAACAACCAACAGGAAAATCTATCCACATATGTCCATTATGATCCTCTCTAATGAACACTATCTCTTTATGTTGTTTAAACAAAAAGAAATTAATGCATGAGAATGTCAAAGTTCTGAGCTTTAAGTTTCTGTACTCAATATATTGAATAAAAGATATATGTAGTATACATTGGAATAGAAGTAGATTAACTCAGTGCGTCATCACACACCTAGTTCTGGAGGTGGTATAATCATTCTGTCACGTATGATGGATGCCTGGATAGATCTCAGGATTTTGAAAGTCTCAAATTAAGCTTCTAGTTTATTCATCTAAATCTCTAGGGCTTTAAATAAAAACAATCTCTTATATCTTCACTACAAGATTCAAGTGTGAAACGCTTCAGTAGGCCTCTGATTTAAATATGTTTGGTAACTGATTATGTGTCCACATTATCTGAATGTAGGAGATGGATGCTGACACTGCTTTAAAATAACAATAGGAAAACTGGTTTCCAGTGGGAAAGCCCCTGTGATGGGAATGTCAATTTATTGCAGACATTTGTGATAAAGAGAAAAGTCAGTCATTTTTCTTAAATGAAAACTAGAGTTAAACACAGTAAATCTGCTGGCAATGGAAATTAATAGTATACCAATTTAAAAGGAACCACACATTTTTTTGAAAGGAAGAAATCTTAGTTTTTAGAGCAGTTTTAGGTTGACAGCAAAATTGAGCAAAAGATACAGAGATTCCCAGAAGGTACAGAGATAACCCCTTCGCCACATATGCACAGCCTCCCCATTGTCAATATCCCCTACCTGAGTGGTACAGTTATGACAATTATGAACCTATACTGATACATCATTATCACTGAAAGACTATAGTTTATATTAGTGTTCACCTCAGAGGTGCACATTCTGTGAATTTTTCCTAATCTATAATGACATGTATGCACCATTACAGTAGCATACAGAGTAGTTTCACTGCCTTAACACGGAGAAACCACGTCTCTACTAAAAAAATATAAAAAATTAGCCAGGCGTGGTGGCGGGTGCCTGTAGTCCCAGCTACTCGGGAGGCCGAGGCAGAAGAATGGCGTGAACCCAGGAGGCGGAGCTTGCAGTGAGCCGAGATCGCGCCACAGCACTCCAGCCTGGGCGACAGAGTGAGAGTCTGTCTCAAAAAAAAAAAAAAAAAAAAAAAAAGGAAAGAAAAAAAAAATCTTTTGTGCTCCACCTATTCATCTCTTCTCCCTCCCCCCTGGCAACCACTGATCATTTACTGTCTCCATAGTTTTGCCATTTCTGGAATGTCACATAGTTGGAAACCTACAGTGTGTAGACTTTGCAAATAGACTTCTTTCATTTGGTGATATGCACTGACATTTTCTCCAGGTCTTTTCGTGACTTGATAGTCCATTTCTTTGGAACCACACACATTTTTTAAAAATTGACATTCTTCTGTGACTTACAACTGTGGTTTCTGTGGTTAGATGTAGAAACTGAGTTTTACATGTTGGCAGATACATTTTGGAGTAGATAAGCCCTGGGTTTAGAGACAGCAGTCATGGGTTCAAGTTCCAGCTCTGCCATTTACTAGGATGGGAACTAGGAGAAGTCACTTAACACTGAGGTTAGTAAAGGCTGAACATAAAGAGGCCCAATTATCCTTGAGGTAACCCAGCTTGAGCTTTCATCCAATAGGGGTACCCCAGAAGGGGTGTGTGATACACTGAGCCAGTCAAACCCTCTGTCTTACAAAGTTGAACCAGCAGATAAATACATATAAGAAATAGGGAGCCATTAAGTTTGAGGGGATTCAGAAGATAGATCACAGAGTTGCTCTTGAATCCTAAAATAAATTCAGTTCTATCCATATAGTGAAACAAAATGTAGTAAATAAAGTTCATTATTTGAGATAGGGAAGATTTTAACAATAGGGGGTCATTCTCATAAGTAATTACATGTGGGAGGGGTAAGATATAAAGTAAGTTATAAAGATGTACACACAGAATTAGGCTACATCTGTAACTCATGATTTAATCTGATCCCACAGGATAATAAATAAAGGTAGCAAAGGAGATACTCCAACATTATTACCCATATTTATCTCTAAGTCTGGATTATGATTATACCATCCTGTGTTTCAGCAGAAAACTGATAAAACTCGTATACTGGGTAATTTGAGGAGAGTGTCTTAAGGGACTGTTTGTGAGGTATGGGTGAAGAATGGTACGGGTTCCTAGGGTCAGCCCCATTAGCAGCCTAGGCCACAAGGGGCTGGAGGAGGGAGTGGGTTCCTGAACCTTTAGAGAGAGGGCTGCTGGACAGAGCTGCGCCTTTTAGTCAAGGCACACAGACAGCCAGCTACAACCCCACAGGAAGGAAGTCAGGTCCAACTTTACTCACATGGGCATAACTCCAGCAGAAGTCAGAAGGCAAAGGGGCCTTTGGATGCAGCTCAGCTTCCCCAGGCACTCAGCAAGGTGGAGAAGGATGGGTGCAGAGAGCAAACAGGGTGATCTAACCTTCCTCTTTATTCTTGTCTGAATGTTCTACACTTTCTCCAGGGAACATGTAGATCAAACATGTATTTCATAGCTTTAAGTTATTTTCTCCTTCGGTATTCCATTTTTGTCATTCACTGCAGAGGGTTGGATAAAAAATAAAATAGAGGCGTGGGTCAAAATAAAAGACTGAAAATAAGTAGAAGGGGATGAGAATGAGAAATTCTGGAAAAAGTAACAGAAGTGATTCTGGGGACCAAAAAAAATTCACATTTGGTGGCTAAAGCAAATGGGCTGCCAAGTCTCACTGTCCCAGCTCCACAGTGCTCTGCACATTAAAGACTAACCATAATAGAAATAATAGTCATTTCTAAGGGGATTTTTTCAAATGGACTTCCCTGAGTCTGCTTTGACATACAAATTAGCCTTAAATGAAAACACCATTTCAGAGTTGCCAAGGCCTTTTTCAGCATTCTAAAGTCATTTTGTCTTTTCATGTCTCTGATCTAAATGTATCTGCTTTCAAACCCAAAATGGTATTTTCTGTGCAAGTGTACCAAATTGAGTAGAACCTGCATCTGACAGATCTCACAGATGTGAGTAGTTTCAGTACAAGCAGATGTCAAACCAAGTAAACCATTGTCACTGGATAAGTGCATGAGGTGAACTGAGGATAAATTCTGTGGTCGCCACTTCCTCAGAGCTCAAAGGCTAACATCCAGTTCATCAGAAGGACCCACTGGCTTCATGGACTCCTATGCTGATCCAGTAGAGGGCAGTGATGGTTCCAGGAGCCTGGCTGGCCCTATGCAAGGATTCCCCAATGAAGGCAGGACTCTAAGGCTTTATTCAAGCAAGACAGACAGAGTCACCTGAATTTATTTCTCTCATCACACTGTGGTCTGTGGCTGTTCCCTTAGTAACCCTGCAGCTGCTGCCAGCAATCATGGGAAAAGGAATTATGACCTTCATCTCCATCTGCAACCCTGAAAACAAAAGCCACAGCACCTATAGCCTCCGCAATATCAGATATATGACGCAATTGTCTGGTTATATATTTCAGACCCAAGGCAGCCTCTGAGTGAGGTAGGCAGGGGGCTACTCCTTTAAAGGAGCAGCAAAGGAGCCCATAGTTCCCAAAAAGGACATTTAAACCTCATCAAGAAGGGATCTGAAGTAGAAGACCATCAATGCTGATCTTTGAAAGGTCTAGAGCTCTTTAATTAAACAGACCTCCCCCTCACTTGACATTATAGTTAATGCAGGAGAGATGGGCTTAATTATGAACAAGCAAAAGTGTGTTTCACTTGCAAATATCAAATAAGCTGTGGAAATTATTTGCATGGATTATCAGTTGGTAGACACCTCAGAAGATTTCAAGTCTCTAGGAATTTCTAAAATAATTTCTTTAAGTTATTTAAGTTACATGTTGGGGAAGCACATAATGCAACAGTTTTCCCAGTGCTACTTAACTTTTCTACTAAGGAAAATTACTTTACTTGCATTGCACCATTTATATGCAATCAGGAGTTAGTCTTCCTTTCAATGGCATATAAAAATAGAAAGCATTATAAATGTTAGAGCTAGAAGAGACTTTAGATATCACTGTTTTAAATTTGTTAAGCAATGGAACCCTTTTCAAGATAAACCTTATAGGCAACCTCAATATATCCAGAACAGATAAAAATATTCTATTAATATAAGTTTATTTTATAAGTTCACATTTCTGTTAAATATTATAAAGTCAGTCACTGAGAACAAGGAAGTGTTTTTAGATGAATGAGATCTGAGTTCATGAATGACTTATAAACATACATCAGTTTTAGAATATAATTTATTTTGGTATTGTCTTTGCAATGACTTTTGTCAAGGATGACAGTGATTGCCACAGATAAATGACTGTAAATGGTAACAGATGTTTTTATAATAGCCTTTCTTGCAACCTTAGGATATTCTTTAACTAAATAAAACAAAGAAGTTTAATTCGAAAATCTGCACTGAAACAAGTTATTAACATTGGCAACATAGTAGTAAGCTGTAGTACCCAAAAAATTAAAAGATATTTTTAAAAATTGTGGTAGAGACAGATAGCTGTGTCCTTGACAAAAAATAAGTTCCTTTTCTCTCTGGGTTCACAGCTCAACCATATTTACCAGTCTTCCTGTGGTGATTTGTCTGAGCTCCAGCTAGTGAAGTGTGAGTAGAACGGACATGCACCACTTCCAGACCTGGCACCTGCAAAGCACCCACAGCAACCCTCCAACCCTTTGCTCAGCAACTGTACTGTGCTGGAAAGGACTGAGGATCTAGAGGAGGACAGGGCTGTAATACGGAAGGAGCTTGGTTTCTGAAGGACTAATGTAGCAGGCCACCTGCAGAGTGGGAACATCTTTAATAGGTTTGGAATAGCAAGAAATAAACTGGTCTTGTGTTAAACAACTAATTTTTGGGTGTTTGGTACAACAGCTAGCATTATTTACCCCTACTAATTAATATTATAGATATCGTGGTTAAGATAAATATGAAAACAACATTTGAATCAAATGTTTGCTGAACCCCTAAAGCACCTGTCCAGAAACCACAGTTTGAAAAAACAGAGTTATGTTTGTTTTTGTTTGTTTGAGACAGAGTCTCACTCTGTTGCCCAGGATGGGATGCAGTGGTGCACTCTCAGCTCACTGCAACCTCCACCTCCTGAGTTCAAGCAATTCTCCTGTCTCGGCCTCCCAAGTAGCTATGATTACAGGTGTGCACCACCATGCCCGGCTACTTTTTTGTATTTTTAGTAGAGATGGGTTTTCTCCATGTTGGCCAGGCTGGTCTGGAACTCCTAAACTCAGGTGATCTGCCCATCTTGACCTCCCATAGTGCCGGGATTACAGGTGTGAGCCACTGCACCCAGCGGAAAAACCAGAGTTTTGATCCAAATTTCTATATGGAGGCATGACTTCCTTACTGCAGGGCAAAGTGAACTCTTACTCAAAGCCACCAAAAAGTTAGTAGGGCTTTCAGCAACTAGTAAGAATAATATGATCAAGATAACTTCTATTTTTTTTTTTGAGACGAAGTCTTGCTCTGTCACCCAGGCTGGAGTGCAATGGTGTGATCTCAGTTCACTGCAACCTTCATCTCCTGGGTTCAAGCAATTCTCCTACCTCAGCCTCCCGAGTAGCTGGGATTACAGGCAGCCACCACCACACTCAGCTAATTTTGGCATTTTTAGTAGAGACAGGGTTTCACCACGTTGGCCAGGTTGGTCGCAAACTCCTGACCTCAGGTGATCTGCCTGCCTCAGCCTCCCAAAGTGATGGGAGTACAGGTGTGAGGCACTGCTCCCAGTCGATAACTTCTATTTTTATGCAGTAGTGTGAGAGAATTAAGGTACTGGTCCCTCCCAGCTAAAGCCATTATTTCCCTGGCATACTCATTCTCCATGAACCTTAGGGGACTTGGATGCTGCACCTGTGGTACCTGAGGGTATGAGATAGAGCATGGCCTCTCTTTTTTTCCAATAAATCCCTACAACAGGAGGCACCTTCTCCGCCATTTTATTCCTAGTGAATTTGCCAATTTAAGAGGGGAAGGTGTGGACTAGCAGGAAGACCAGCAAACTCAGAGTCAGAAGTTCCAAATTCAAGCCCCACACCAACTTCTTACTAGTTACATGAACTTAGGCAAATCTCCGAACTTCATCTGCAAAATTAAGAAGTGAGATCATTGAAAATAGTAAATAAACTCAAACGTATGAAAGTTCTTTAAAAAACAAAAGAATATATGAAATACAAAATATTGCAGTTACTGGTGACCCTGAAGAACTTAGCAGATCTATAGTCATTTCACCAAAGAGGCATTATGATAAAATGTTACAATCATGAGATTTAGTATGAGAAGACATAGGTTGGCCTCTTTTTCTGCTTTGAATTTGTGGAATTCTGTTTGGTTGTAAGCGACAGAAAAATATAATGGTGGTTTAGTTCCCTCATGTGTAAAAGTCCTGGGAGACTTCTTAGGGTGGGTATAGCATTCCATAGTGGGGTTCCAGTTAGGGCTGCCAGATAAAACACAGAATACTCAGTAAAATCTGAATTCCAGGTAAACATTGAGTAACATTTCAACACCAGTATGTCCCATGCAGTATTTATTGGTCATCTTGTGTTTTTATTTGCTAAATCTGGCAACTATAGACCAGCCAGGCTTCTTCTTTTAATTTATTCATTCACTTTCCAAGATGGTAGCATTCATATTCCAGAAGGAAAAAATGAAGAGAAAAACACAGTGTATATAAGCACTAGTTTTAATCAAAGCTCCCCCAGAGCTACCACACTACAATTCTATATGCATCTCAGGGTCCAGAACTTAGTCACATGGCCATGCCTAGTTGCCATGGAGCATGGAAAATGGAGTCATTATTTCGGGCAGTGGCATGCTCACCTAAAAGTTCCATGACTGTGGAAGTAGGAAGGACTTAATGCCACAAAACAACTGTTAGATTCTAATACAGACTGTCTTAGTCCATTCTTGCTATTATGACAAAACGCCACAGACTGGGAGCACTCATGACTTAATCACTTCCCCATGGACCCTACCTCTTAATACTATCACATTGGATATTAGGTTCTAACATATGAATTTTGGAGGAACACATCTATTCAAACCATAACATATACCTCTAATCAAAAGTTTCATTTTGTAAAAATCAGTGTACTGCTTCTCCAAAACACAGTTCACTTATCAAGGCACTTGACTTTTTGAAGACTAAAAATGGAACAATGTATATAGACTTTTGCTTTATTACTAGGTAAACATTTAACTATGCTTTTATTCCTTCACAGATGGGGTGTACAGGCAATACCAATAAAGTCAGGAAACTGCCACTGTGAGGCCTAGCACAGTAGAGTTAGAGATGGGATGGGCAGCTTAGAGGTCTCCTTTATGGAGTAGATAGGACTTGGCCTTGATGATGGGTAGACTTTGCAAAACTTCAGAGTAGTGGTGAGGACATTTGTGGGAGGAGAATGGCTTAAGTAAAGGCATAGAGTTAGAAATAGTCACCACCTGTTCAAGGTGTGAGAAGCTAATTTGACTGTAACAAAAGAGCTATTACAGAGATTTCAATATTCCCATTATTCCCACTCAGAGCTCTGCCTCTTAACTTAATCATTACATTTCTTATTTTTTCAAATGCCTGATAAGTTGATTTTTAGTGAGCTAAAAGAACATTTTCTTTTAGTTCTGCAATTTTAGTTGAAATATTTCAGCATATATTTATTGATCATCTCTGATGAGCTGAGCACTGGGGCTATATAAACCAGTGAGATGTTTGCCAGAAAGACATGTGAACAATGAAAAGATGATATGGAAGTGCTATAATGGGAATATGTGTAAGCTGCCACCAGAGCTTTGGGGAGTAAGCATCTAACTGCTCCTGGGAACTGGGCAAGGCTTTGCAGAGTAAGTGAACTTTCCTTGCACAGTCGTGAAAAAAAAAAAAAATAGAAAAATGGGTCAGGAAAAAATGAAGAGGCGAGCCAGCCCTCCTGGTAGAAACAATCAAAACGCAAAGGCATAAAATCATTGTAGAACAAGGGAAGTTATGGGTGGAATGACAGATCAATGTCAAGGAATGTCAGGAATATAAATGGAAAAGGTTGACTTTGAAGTGCTGTGTGAATACTTCAAGTAATAAACTAAGCTCTGGACATCAAAGCATAAATTTAGAAGACTTGGGCTCAATTTCGGTCTCTGCCAATTACAAAGCTATGTGATCTTGAGGACATATCATTTAATCTTTTTTTTTTTTTCCAAAACAGAGTTTCACTCTATCACCCAGGCTGAAGTGCAGTGGTACAATCTCGGCTCACTGCAATCTCAGCTCACTGCAACCTCTGCCTCTCAGGTTCAAGCAATTCTCCTGCCTCAGACTCCTGAGTGGCTGGGATTACAGGTGCCCACCACCATGACAGGCTAATTTTCTGTATTTTTAGTACAGACAGGTTTCACCATATTGGCCAGGCTGGTCTTGAAATCCTCGTCTCAAGTGATCCGCTTGCCTCGGCCTCCCAAAGTGCTGGGATTACAGACATGAGCCACCATTCCTGGACCCTCGTTTGATCTTTTCTGAACTTTAGTTTCCCTACTAGTGAAATGGGAGAGATACCAGTGCTAATTTTGGCTATTATTACTACAATTGTGTGCAACAGAAAACTTTTGGAATTTTTAGGCAGGAGGTGTACATTAGAAAAACATATCTAGAGACCATGCAGAGCATAAATTGGAAATGCAAACAACTGTAGGAAAGAATAACTCTCATCCTAATGAGAATTTGAACTAAGAACAGGAGTAGGCACAGAAAAGAGAGCTGTCTGAAAGTAGAATCAACAGGTTTGCCAGACAAGTACTTGAGAGCAGTAAGGAAGACAGTCAAGGATTAACTGAGACTTCCAAGATTATGAGCACAGAGATATTATAGATGAGTCAGTTACAGAAGAGCAGGCCCTGTGAATGTGACCTTATTTGAAGAAAAAAAAAAAAGGCTTTGCACATGTTGTTAAATTAAGTATTTGGCCAACCACAGTGGCTCACACCTGTAATCCTAGCACTTTGGGAGGCCAAGGCAAGCAGATTGCTTGAGTCCAGGAGTTTGAGACCAGCCTGGGCAACACAGTGAAACCCTGCAGATGTGGTGGTGCATACCCATAGTCTCAGCTACTCGGGAGGCTGAGGTTGGAGAATCGCTTGAGCCACTGCAGTGAGCTGAGATCTCACCACTGTACTCTATCCTGGACAACAGAGCGAGATCCTGTCTCAAAAAAAAAAAAAAAAAAATTAAGGAATTTAAAATGAGATCATTCTGGTGGATCCATGAGGGCCCTAAATCTAATGACAAATGTCCTTTTAAATTAAATGCAGAGGATTTGACACAGAGAGAAATGGGGAAGGAAAAGAAGGCGGAAGGAAGACGGAGGCAGAGATTGTGCCTATGCTGCTACAAGCCAAGGAACATCTGGAACCACCAGCTGGATGAGGCTTGGAAGAATCTTCCTCTAGAGCCTTTGAAGAGAGTGCAGCCCTGCCAACACCTTGACTTAGATATTCTGGCCTCCAGAACCGTGAGAGAATGAGTTTCTCTTGTTTTAGGCCACTCAGTTTGTGTTTATGTATTATGGCAACCACAGAACACAAATATACCGATTCATACATATGAACTTTTCACACATTACAATTGTCAAGGTCCTGTTATTATCCCATCTTATAGATGAAGGCAACGAGACACCAAAAACTTAAGAAATTTTCCCCAAGATCACACAGCTAGCTGTTGACAGAGCTGAGATTTGTGTTTCGGCTGTCCTGTCCCAGAGCCTGTGCACCTCAGGATGTGGGGGTGGAGCCACCTGAGAGGTGTCCACATGGAGGCAGCTAAAAGTAGAGAAAGGTAGATCTAACTTTCAGACCTACTGGTATCTCTCATAGTGAAGTGGCTTTATTTATTTATTTATTTGGGATGGGGGTCTCACTAGGTTGCCCAGGCTGGTCACAAACTCCTAGCCTCAAGCAAGGAGTCTGGCCTAATGAGGAGGGTTTAGATGAGCTAAAACCTGTAAATTATTTACACAGTTGCACAGTGTACAGAAAATTCTCAATTAATCATAATTATCAATTACTATTACATGTAGTTCAAATACAATATTAATATTGTATTTGAAACTGCAAGAGTGGCATTGTTCTTGCCTAATAAGAAGACTTGATTTATTGAAAGGTAGAGAGAGAAAGTTACATCAAAATCAAATCTTAAAATCATAGGAACTATGAAAAAGAAAAGGAAAAAATGAGTTTGACATTAGTATCCACAGACATAGCTTGAGCTCTCCAAAACAGAATACAAACGTAGTAAGAAGATAATTAAAGAAAAGTCCCTAACATAAGCAATAAAGAAGGGGTGGTGGGCCGGGCACGGTGGCTCATGCCTGTAATCCCAGGACTTTGGGATGCTGAGGCAGGTGGATCATGAGGTCAAGAGATCAAGACCATCCTGGCCAACATGGTGGAACCCCATTTCTATTAAAAACACAAAAAAAAATTAGCTGGTTGTGGTGGCACACATCTGTACTCTCAGCTACTGGGGAGGCTGAGTCATGAGAATTGCTTGAACCTGGGAGGCAGAGGCTGCAGTGAGCCGAAATCATGCCACTCCCACCTGGTGACAGAGTGAGACTCTATCTCAAAAAAACAAAAAACAAACAAACAAAAAACAAAAAAAAGAAGGGGTGGAGAGAAGATAGATCAAACAATGTGGAAGTAAAACAATTATGTAAATTATATAATTATGTAAATAGGTAAATAGTGTCTTATCTGCTAAAGCAAAGGTCTTGGTATTTGTACTCTAAATATTAAATAATTACACTCAAAAACTTTGAAAAAATAAAATAACGACAATTAACTTGGTACTTAATTAGCTTAGTATGACAATTCGCTCAGTTGAATCTGATTGGAAGTCCACAAGATATAGGCAATGGTAAGACCTGAGACAACTTTCTTTTAAATTCTTTGGCCCAGGTTGGGATCACTAGAATACCCTTGATCATAGCTCTTGTCCTAACTCTAAAGTCAAAAGATGCAACTACTTTGTAGGTTACTTCTGTTTATATACTCTTGCTCTGTCTTATTCATTCACTTAACAAACATTAAGTACCTACACAGCACTGTCTAAGCCCTGGGAATACACAAATAACTTGGACATAGCCCCTGTCCTCAAGGAGCTGTGTGAGTAAGAGGCAGGCATTGAAAGATGATATGACAATGTAGCAGCACAGTATAGAGTAATGCTCTGGATATTAATGGAAGTAGAAAGGAAGAAATCTGGACACATCTAACAAAGGGGATTCAGAGTAGGTTCAGTCCATTTGGGCCGCTCTCACAAAATGCCATAAACTGGATACCTTATAAACAACAGAAATTTATTTCTCATACTCTGTGGGCTAGGAAATCCAAGATCAAGGCGTCAGCAGATTCAGCAATTGGTAAAGGCTTTCTGGTTCATAGATGGTACCTTCTGGCTGTCCTCACAAGATGGAGGGCAAGTGGTCTCTCTCGGCCCTCATTTGTAAGGACGCTAATCTTATTCTTGAGGGCTCCACCCTCTCTCACCTCCCAAAGTCCCAATCTCCTAATACAATAATCTTAGAGGTTAGGAGTCCAGTGTATGAATCTGGGGGAGATGCAAACATCCAGATCACAGCAGGCTCCCTGGAGGGCATGCTCCCTGGGTTGGCATAAGCAAAGGCACAAAGGTGAAAGACCACAGGACGGTTGCAGAAACTTCACATCTCAGTGCTGTTGGCATATCAAAAAATCCAACTGAACAGGTAAGTTGAGGTCAGATTACAGACCTTTCATGTCTTAATGCTTTTAGGTTTTATCAACTTCTTCCTAGGCCCTTGACTTGCTTCCTTCACTCCTAGACTGGTGGATTTCAGCCAAGAAGCATTTATTTTGTTCTTTCTAATGAAGAAGTTTTTGTCCTTTAGATCAACCACTGGGAGCCAGGGGATCTTGCTTCTCCTGCCATGAGCAGACCCCGCCCACCTCTGAGGGCACACGCTGGCCTTGATGCAATGAGAACCTGAGTACAGGGAAACAGTTGGAGGCAGAGGATCATGAGGAAGCAATTCAGTAGACACGCCGGAGACTCCTCCCATGCCAGGGGTCATCCACAGCCCCTCAGAGCATGGTAGAGAAGGTTCCACTCTAATCTGTGTTTCTGAGATAACTTTAGCTGAGAAAAAAAAATCAGTACAATCCTGTTTTTCTCATTTCTCAGATCTCTGTGACATAAAGGGACAGGGATCTATTTAATTTTAGTCATTGCTGTTTCTTTCCTATAAAATTAGAAAAATCTTTAATCAAGACAAATTATATACATTAAATATGTGCAGTGTTTTAGGCATACAATTATACCTCAATAAAGCTGATAAGAAAAAAAAAAAAAAGAGTTACATGGATATACTACCAGCCATCTCAGCAAGAGACTGTTCCAACTCAGGGCTCTCCTGTGGCCATTTCTTGGATCAGCCTCTGGTTTTCCACTACAGGTTCTGCCTTAACTATTTTTTTCTGGTTAAAACCATAATGACAGACTGAAGCCCCCACCCCTGCCCCACCCCACCACCTCCAAGTCCTATCCATACTTAAGATTTATGTCTAAAAAGTGTTTCAGAGGAAAGAAAACGGAAGAACCACCTAATCACCCACATGAACACAGCACTTCTCAGCTATCCCATCTCAGAAATAAAGCACCATTGACGGAGCTCACTTGGGAACATCCAAATATTTACTGAAAGAAAATGATTCTGCATATCAAGAGGTGGAAGAAATGCCTAGGAGAGCAGATTCTGATGAGATTTGCTGCTGTGTGCACTGGCAAAAACAACTTCACCAGACAAACACCAGTCTATAAATAATGGCAGTTACTCCCAGGAAAGTGGTGTTCCTGTAGAAGAAATGGTTTTCTTTTTTCTTTTGCTTTCTTTTTTTTTTTTTTGCTACCGTTATTTACCAAGAGACTTGGTATTTAAAAAAGAAATGAGAAGGTAGATTGATCAGGGACCATTATGGGAATAGCTGCTCTGAACCCAGCCTTGAAGACAGGTCCTTGGAATCCAGCACTTCCCCCTGTTAAAACACCATTTCCAGTACCAAAAAGTAAAAAAAAAAGTGTGCAATTTTATGCAGCAAAAAAAATGCTGTTGTGACAAGAAACACTAATTAGATGTCTGGAGTGAGGGGGCTGCAGGGGGATTCTGTTGCAAATTTCATAAAGGAATTTTATATACTCAGTGTGTGAGTACACTGTAATACAGAAGGAGGCAAGAAAGTGAAATGAACACTAGATGCCATCAGAAAAATAATTTGTAAATATTTGCTCTTTGATAAAGCTAAATGCTCTTTTTAAAAATAAAGTTGTTCCTTGGTGGTATAAATAACTAGAACACAAAATAAAGGCATCCCCGGAGAACAGACGTTTTAAATGCTAATCAAAAAGGCAATTTCCATATAATACGAAAACTAACATTGAGAAGAAAGAAGAGAAAGGACAAAATAAAGATGAAAAGTTTTCCTTGAAAAATTGAGGGAAAAGTCTTTTAATGTAGTTTCTGTAAATACAAATATATTTTAACAATATTTCTCATCATTGATAAAATCATAGGTATGTTTAGAGAACATATTAACGTATCAATAGCCAATTTGCATTTGGGAAAGTCTGACTTCCCAAAAGAAGAATCATGTCCACCCAAAGTCTCACAACTTGTTTTTTTCCCCCTTTTAACCTTGAATATCCCACTTTACAAAATGAAAACAGACTGTACGACACAAGAGCAATATATCCAGGACCCCAACACAAGGTAATTAAAGGCCTAAGGAAATTGAACTGTGGTCAGCAGCTTTTTGTTATATTTATCTAATTATCCAACAGTCTGTCTCCATAAATGGCACTTTGTTAATTCAACGAATATATACTGAGCGCTCACTATATGTAAGGTTGTAAGGTGCTCTTCTAGGCACTAAGGTTAGGGCAGCAAAGAAAATCTACACGTCCCTTTTCTCCCAGAGTTTACACCTAAACTAGAGGCAGGACTGCAGAGAAAGAAGAGACATGTTTCCTAGTTGGAGACACTATTGGCATTTGAGATCAAAATCCTTGATGATCAAAATCTCTAAAGTTGGCTGGGTGTGGTGACTCACGCCTATAATTCCACCACTTTGGGAGGCTGAGGCAGTGGATCACTTGAGTCCAGGAGTCTGAGACCAGCCTGGGCAACATGGCAAAACCCCATCTCTACAAAAAATACAAAAATTAGCCAGGCATGGTGCGGTGAGCCTGTAGTCCCAGCTACTTGGGAAGCTAAGGTGGGAGGATCACTTGAGCCCAGGAGAGCGAGGCTGCAGTGAGCCAAGATTGCACCACTGTATTCCAGCCTGGGTGACAGAGACCCTATCTCAACACACACACACACACACACACACACATACACCCCAAAGTCTAAAGTCTAAAATCCTGAAAATCACAATCGCATCATATTGCATCATGTTAGGTGAAACTATTGCCTCGTTACTATCTCTTTTAGAAATTAAGTATGGTTTAAGGAGATGTGTATGGGCGCCAAGTTGACGAGGGGTGGGTTTGTGGATTTAATTTTAGCTTGTCAATTTGACTGGATTCAAGAATACTTAGAAACCTGGTAAAGCATTATTTTGGGTATGTCTAGGAGGGTGTTTCCAGCAGAGACTAGAGTGTGAGTCTAGTGGCTAAAGTAGGGAGGATTGGCCCTCAGTGTTGGTGGGTATCATCCAATAGGCTGAGGGCCTGGAGAGAAAACAGAAGGAGAATTAGTGTCTCTCTGAAAGCTGGCACAGACTTTTCTTCTGCTACCTTGGACATCAGAACTCCAGGCTCTCTGGCCTTTGAATTGCAGGACTGACGCCAGTGGCGCCCGGGTTCTCAGTCTGTTAGCTTCGGACTGAGAGTCACACCAGCGGCTTCCCTGGTTCTGAGGCCCTTGGACTTAGACTGAGCCATGCAACCAGCATCCAAGGGTCTCCAGCTTGCATATGGCCTGTCATGGCACTCTTCAGCTTTCATAATTGCATGAACCAATTCTCCTAATAAATACCCTCTAGTGTATCTATATACATATGCTATTAGTTCTGTCTTTTTAGAGAATCGTAACTAATACAGATTTGGTATTGGAGAAACCAAATATCTTTCCTTCTTACTATATTCCTTATAACACAATGGTAGAGATCTGTGAAATTGTTCCCTTGGAAAAATAAAAAAAGGCTGTGATAACTTAACTATATGAGGCTACTTAACGGTAAAAGATAAAAGTTAGAAGCTAATTATTATGGGTGTTTTGAAAGCAGAAAATGGCTTAATTCCAATGGTCAAGCAATAACCATAGTTTCTAATGGACAGCATGTACTTAACAAAATTTGTAGGCCACAACCACTCTCCAAATACAAGCGCAGCAATTGTTTCAAAGATCATAGAGGTGAAAAATACAAGAAATCTCTTCTGCCAAATTATTCAGTCATGTGTGACTTCTGTGTCTTCACACATAGTGTAATACTTGCTTTCAAAAACAGTTATTCAGTGAATAAAAAGAATTTGGCAAGCTCAGTGACCTTCTGAACCAAAGACACTGGCTGATTTTGAGGTTCCTTCAGTGTTACAAAGCACATTAAATGGTGAACTATTCCTGATTAGGCATTTGACTGTTGAAGAAAACAGAATTTTTTTTTTTTTTTTTTTTTTTTACATTTACCACTAAATCTAACATAGAAAAACTAACACATGCTTCATTTTGGCTAGTGGATGTCACTTTCTTTCTTCTTCCACAACAATTATCTTAGGAAGGATGGCACTTTCAAAACTGTCCATACTGTTTGTTTGTTTTTTTAATCAAGTATCCACACAATTCATGCCCCTGATGGATCTGAAATATCCTGAACTTATCTGCTCATTTATTTATTAATGACTGGAAAGAGTGAAGTACTTTATAAATGCTGATTTGAAAACTTTGTGGCTTCCTCCTTGCTTCTTTGTCTTGGATCAGTTACTCTGGAGGAAGCCAGATGACATGTCATGAGGATGCTCTAGCAGTCCTATGGAGAGCTCCACATGGTGAGGAACTGAGGCCACCTGCCAACATGAGCCACTTTGGAGGCAGGTCCTCCAGTCCCAGTCAAGCCTTCAGATGACAGCAGCCTACGCTGACATCTTCAGTCAAATCTCATGAGACACCCTGAGCCAGAATCCCCTAGCTAAGCCACTCCCAGATTCAGACTGCTAGAAAACATGAGCTAAAAATGTCTGTTGTTTTAAGCTGCTAAATTTGGAGTAATTTGTTTCTCAGCAATGGGTAACTAATATAAGTGTGTACTTTGATCACTATGGTCTAAATAGAAACCTAATCTTCCAAATTTGTTTTAAACCTTCCATATTGCAAATCAGGGTGACCCAGGTGTCAGCAGCAGCTCCTGTCTTTAGGATATCTCAACATAATTGTCTCTACTCAGAGCTTAGCCACCTCCACAGCTATGAATTGTGAACTCTATCCTGTGGCATAATCCTGAATACGAAGTACTTCCCCATCTTCTAGACTTCTGTTTCCACCTAACCAGAGATTATCAAGGCATTCTCTGCAAATAAATACAATGTTCTCCTTCGTAGGAACTGAGGTAAGTACAACTGTCTCCATCTCATTGTTCAATATCTTATTGGATTTCAATGCATAGATTTATAACCTCTGAATCAGACTACTATCAACATATCCCAAAGTACCAGACCCATTTCGTGGAACAATACCCTGTGCCACCAATTGTTAATATGTGTGATGAGCAGCTTCTAAGACAGCTCCCCCAATTCCCAGTTCCTGGTATTCATGTCCCTGTACAATTTCCTCCCTTTAAATGTGGGTTGGGCCTAGGAACTTTCTTCTAACAAACAGACTGTGGTGAACGAGATGGGATGTCACTTCTGAGATGAGATTAGAAAGAGGCTCGGGCTTCTCCCTTGTTCGTTATGATGACAGCCAGATGCCATGTTGTGAGATGCCCTGTGAAAAGGCCCATTTGCCAACGAACCAAGGGAGACCTACAGCTAACAGCCACTGAGCTAATGAGGCCCTCAGCTCAACAGTCACAAGGAACTAAATCCTGCCAACAACCACATGAGTGAACTTAGAAGAGGATCTTCCCCTGATTGAGCTTTGAGGGAACCACAGCCCTGGTCACCACCTTGGGTGTAGCCTTATGGGAAACCCTGAGCCACAGAACCCAGCTAAGCCACACCCAGTTTCTGACCCACAAAAATGTGAGATAGTAAATGTTTGTTCTTTAAGCTGCTACATTTGGGGGTAATTTATTACACAATTGATAAGTAATATAATGTGGGAAAAGAATTAGCTATAAAACATAAATTGTAAAGTGCATGACAGTCAAGTGTTTCTAGAGCATATTCAGCACTGTTAACACAAAGCACTAAACAAATATTTGACCAAGACCTAATAACACCAAATTATAGATTATGGGATGCAAATTTATCTTGACATGTGAATTTTCTCTGTGATAAGTTTTCCCAGATTCATCTTTGTTGTCTTCATAATTCATAAGAA
This sequence comes from Macaca mulatta, assembly GCF_049350105.2. Lineage (NCBI taxonomy): Eukaryota > Metazoa > Chordata > Mammalia > Primates > Cercopithecidae > Macaca > Macaca mulatta. Next base: position 42,994,597 of record NC_133406.1, on the reverse strand, counting down.
CTGTGCATGGGAATATAAACACAGCTATAGAGTATTAAAATGTTTTTAAAAAGCATTAAGTAGAAACATATCTGGCATGTACATAGCCTCTGATCTCCTTTCTTAGGTTTTATGAATTCACTACCTACCACATGGTGGATGAGCATTTGTCATACTTAAATATGTATGGGAAAGTAAATTTGGAAAGCCATTCATCAGCACAATTTGTTTTAAACCCCTGAATTGAAAAAGGAGAACAGTAGCTGAGTTTTGAGTTTTTCTCTAAATTGGCATTTCTCTAAGTATACAAGCTATTTAGGAGTGGTATATATATTTTTTAAAAGGTTCCATTGTCAAATAAGTTTGAGAAAAGCTAGGTGAAATTAAATTAAAATAGGCTTATTTTTTGCACAACATCGCTAAGCCTTTTTTCCCCCCAGTGTACCTGCTGCTGGGTCACCTAAGCCTTTGCTGTGTACATAAGTATTGTGAAGCTCTAAAAGGATGGTGTGTTCCACAGCGTTTTTAAAATCTTATTTGGTTGAATGACTGATGCTTCTTCTCCAGGAACATTCCCTGAAATCACAGTTTGGCAAAACTGTTGAAAATTAAGAGCTTAACTGAAAACTTACATCTGAATGTTGCCCTTAGCTGTTTCCTATCAGAAGATTCCATTCCTCAAATGTTATCAAAGTCACCCCCAAACTTCCCTCATGGGCTGAAGCTTTATTAGGTAAGAAGCTGGAGCTACACACTTAAACAGGTTTAATATTCCTCACCAGTAATGGGTTTAGCTTCATTCATAATTGCAACAGACAACATTAGTAACCACATCTGTTCTTAAAATAGGGTTAATAAATTGTAATAGTAAACCCACAGTAAATGTTAACTATGTGCCAGGCATTATTGTGAACCCCCCCCCCCCAAATAATCTGCACTGACAGATGGAAGAGTTGACATCCAGGAAGGTTAAAGGAAACACTGTTTAAATACCACCACCAATATCTGTGTACCGTGTCTTCATGCCAGGGGAGTACTATTATAATATGGATATTGCCTGCATTGGTTCAACAATTAAATGTAAATTATTTTATGAAAGAACAAGCACAAATTAATCTTATACTCTATTAAAATTCATCTCAGTTTGCTGCTGAATTTTTCCCTATTGATTATTATGTTGTAACACAGAAACAATATTGACATAATATTCTCATGACAAATATTAATGCACCAAGGATTATATAGTCAATACCAAGATACAACAAATTAATATTCCGTTAGCATTTTTTAACATCTTTTGAACTAAATTGGCTATAAAATTCACAAGCTTTACAATTTTAAAGTGAGTTTTTTTCCTAGGAGCATCTATAATTCTAGTGAATATACATTGAATTTACATGTAACGCCAACCAGCAAGAGCTCTTACAACTGCCTCCTTTGACTCTTGTTAATGCCTAAAATCCACATGTTTTGTACCATGAACATTAATGCATAGAGACTACATGTGTTTTTACAATTATTTGTTGACTTTTAAGAGGAAAAAGTTTTAACTTTTAAAAATTATGTCACTTAGGAAATTTTTCTAGTTGTTAAACTTTTAATTGAATATCATAAAGGTTCTATAATTGATAGCAAAACAGATCAGATACTCATTGTTTAATCTAGAAGAGACCCAACTGTATCTGAAAGTTTTATCATATGTTGACCGAGTGTGGTGGTTCACACTTGTAATCCCAGCACTTTGGGAGGGTTGGGCAGGCAGATCACCCAAGGTCAGGAATTCAAGACCAGCCTGGCCAAGATGGTGAAACCCCACCTCTACTAAATATACAAAAATTAGCCAGGCATGGTGGCAGATGCCTGTAATCCCAGCTATTCGAGAGGCTGAGGCAGGAGAGCCTGAACCCAGGAGGCGGAGGTTGCAGTGAGCCAAGATTGTGTCACTGCACTCCAGCCTGAACAACAGAGTAAGACTCAGTTTCAAAAAATTAAATAAAAATTTAAAAGTTTTATCATATGCTATATGCTTTATCTTATGAGTAGATTACACACACAAACACAGACACACACGGAAGTAGAATTTCTTTGGAGAGGAGTAGAAAGGCTATATGGAACCTGCCTTTTGTCATTAAAGCACAGATGTAGTAAAAAGAGTTAGATCTGTGTTCAAATTCCACCTCTACATGTTTTATTTTAGAGTAGTTACTTAACCTCTCTGACTTATCTATGAATTGATGGAGAGCAGAGTGATAATACAAGGAGTAGAGACAATATATATGTGCCTAGCACACAGTTCGCACTTGACAAAGTCCTGGAAACACCATCATTATTCAGTTTAAAAGGCAAATGCTAAAACTTGTATTTTCTAAACCCTCTGTGAATCTGTCTTAATACAAAGAGAACGAAGTCCCAACTGGTGAGTGATCATATATATGGAACCTGCTTGATATGACACAGTGAACCTTAAGAGACTTGTCCCCATAGTTTAGGGAAAAATAATTAGCCATTTAGGCATCTAATCCTTAAAGTGAGCATTAGAAGGTAGGAGGAGGAGAGAATATCAGTAGGTTTGGGGATGGGGCTGCAGAGAAGGTAAAGAAAAGGAACCTGAGAGTGGACTGTCTTGTGAACTGGGCTACCACACTGACTTGTCTGTATCTGTCTCTGCTGCTAGCTCCAGAGCAACACAAGATACTGGGACTGTGCCTTCTTTATTTTCTGTTGGCCACAGTACCTAACACAGACCTTTAAACATGGTGCTCAGTAAAGTGTCAGATGAGTGGGAAGAAAGAATGAAAAAAGGTGAAGAGAAGCTGGAGAGAAAGGCAGAAGAAAGAAGTAGGCAGATGAGAAGCAAGAAGAGGTAAGGAAGAGGACGATAAGGAATTGGTTACTCTCTCAAATGAGAACCAGAAATTTCTACTCTGTAAACATTGCTCACATCTATGTTTTTGTGAATTTTTAAAAACTTTTTTTCTCATTTAATGGGTAACAGTTCTTTGATTCAATAAAACTAAGACCAAGAAAGCTCTGCATAGTTGGAAGTATTGGAAGTAGAGTTATTTGATGGTGATGGCAGCTACACCAGTTCCCAAGGGTGGACTGGGACGGGACAGTGAGATGGGGGAACCAGACAGCCATCCCATTAAATGTCCCTCTGTGATGGCTAATCCTTCCCACTAACTCACACCAGCCAATCTAATTACAGCCTGCTTACATGAAGGGCACAACCAAATCTGATCTATTCCTCCATGTAATCCCTCTGAAAGTCATTTCTGAGCTTCAACCTTTTTGGCTATACCCACTAGATTCTGAGATTCTGAGTTCTTTCCTTTCAACTTCATTTCATACATAGCTGTAAAACCTTTTGCTGCTATCCTTCCTGCTTCAGAACGTTCATTAAGTCCTTTGTCCTGGCTTCCTTACCTGTCACACAAAATTTAAGTTGGGGAGATTAGTTTTGATCATAGTACTAAAGAAACTAAGGCCAAAGGTTAAATACCAGAAAAAGCTTATAAATTCCTGAACTCACAAACCTTGAGCGTGAAAAGAATTCTAACAATGACTTAGCACAACCCTCTTATTTTCCAGAGGAGATTATTAAGGCCTGGAAAGATCAAGTTTGCACTGGAAAAAAAAGAAAAGAAAAGCATGTATACATGGCCACAAAATGATTTTAAATCTTAGGCAATCATCTTGAAAATGCCTGTTTTGTATTTCCAGAAGTCAGGTAAGAATGAGGATTACATCACATAACCATCACCCTCCTAGAGGAGGCTGGGAAACCTCAAAGCTCTTAAAATTCTCTTCCTCTAATTGCCAGTCCCCTTCCCACTGAAGTATGTGTCCTAATCCTTAGCCCCAATTTGCATTTCTTACTTTTGTCAACTGAATGTTGAGGAGAGAAAGGCCAGAGAAAGATCTCAGATAGTATGTGTACTATAGAAGTGAGATACAAGGATTCTGGAGACAGATGGGGCTGGAGTTTTACCTCTTAGCTGCCTCCCAGCCCTTACTTTGGGCAAGTTTCTTAACCCCTCTAAGCCTAAGTTTCATAGCTGGAAAAATGAGGACAATACTAGGTCCTACATTGTAGAGTTTTTGAGAGGGTAAGTGAGCAACCCTGAACCAGTCTTCCACTATAACCACACAGGACCTTGTTTGTAACATGCGGCACAGCCTAGTTGTCCCATTTCCCACGGTGAGTTTCTTCCTGGATGGGAGAGAGTTGGTCTTCTTCCCTAACCAATGACTTCAGTTAGGACTGCCTCAGTTCATCAGAGATGTTCTAACATTAAACCTCAAAAGGGAAGAAATTAGGGTCTCAAATCACCTTTATTCCCATAAGCTTCTTAGCACCTTGTGGAAATATGCTTTCACTCTCCCCACCCTACACACCAACCAGCAACCTCATACACCAAGGGCATAGGGGGTTACCATTGTCTGGCCAAACAATATCTTATTCTGCTGCTATAATTCATCTTTATTTCATGTACTTTCTTCACCTTTATACCATATTTTCCTATAGTATGGATAGTAAGAATTTGATTCTTTCATATTTAATCACATATTCTTTTTGTTTGTTAAGCATTTGTTTACATGAGTGTTTTTATATTGCTACATAAATAGGCATGTCTGTTAACATACATTAACATCTCTGAAAAGAGTCAGATATTCTCCCCAGAAAAGGATCTGAGTCAAGCTGATCTGATATGTCCAACACCAGAAACACACTTTTAAATAGCAGTTATTCTTTCTATGAGTGTTCCCACATTTCTTCTTATTGGGCAACCAACCCCATCAAAATGATAATATCATTTATTAGGTTACTATTATGTCCTAAGCATTTTTTCAAGTGTTACTTTATTTATTCTTCAAATAATCTTAATTTTAATAGATCAGCACCATTATTCCTATTTTTCAAATAAGGAAACTGAGGTACAATGGGGTAATGTCATCGGCAAAAATGTCACTCAGCTAGCAGACAATGGAGCCAGGATTCAAAACAAATCTATATGGAAATATCAGAGGCATTTGAACCAGAGCAACTCCATCTTGAATAGGAGCTCGGTAAATTAAGACTAAGACCTACCGGGCAGCCGTGTTTCCAGATGGTTCGGCATTCTCAGTCACGGATGAGATAGGAGGTCGGCACAAGATACAGGTCAGAAGACCTTGCTAATAAAACAGTTGCAGTACAGAAGACAGCTAAAACCTACCAAAATCAAGATGGTGATGAGAATGATCTCTGGTCCTCCTCACAGCTACACTCTCACCAGCGCCATGACAGTTTACAAATGCTGCGGCAAAGTCTGGAAGTTACCCTATATGGCCTAAAAAGGGGAGGCATGAATAATCCACTCCTTGTTTAGCATATCATCAAGAAATAAACATAAAAATGGGCCCAGCAGCCCTCAGGGCTACTCTGTCTATGGAGTAGTCATTCTTTTATTCCTCCACTTTCTTAATAAACTTGCTTTCACTGTACTCTATGGACTCATCCTGAATTCTTGCTTGCATCTGGATCAGGACCATTTTTTGGTAACAATTCTATAACTCATGCCTACATCATCTTAATTTACAGGATTCTCCATAAATGAAATATAAGCCAATGACTTAAAACGTGTATTAGTCTGTTCTCACACTGTGGTAAAGAACTAGCTGAGACTGGGTAATTCATGAAGAAAATAGGTTTAATTGACTCACCGTTCCACAGGCTGTACAAGAAGCACGGCTGCAAGGTCTTAGGAAAGGTACAGTCATGGTGGAAGGCGAAAGGATAGCAAGCATGTCTTACATGGTGAAGCAGGAGAGACAGAGAGTGAAGGGGGAAGTGCCATGCACTTTTAAACCACCAGATCTCATGAGAACTCACTATCACAAGAACAGCAAGGGGGAAATCAGGCCCTTTCCCAGCATTGGGGATTACAATTCAACATGAGATTTGGGTGGGGACACAGAGCCAAACCCTATCAAAAGGCAACTATGGCAGAAAGTTTTAGCCTACGACTCAGAAACTCCGTAGCTGTTTGGTGGCAGAGAGGGTGTAGAGCAAAAACCCAAGGAAGTGAGTTATGTGTAGGGGACACACTCACCAAGGCCTGTGGGCTGCAGGAGAAACACAGCTGTTTGGCTTACCGCATTGTTAGAGCCCTTACTTCTTCTCTCACTGACAAGTCAGCCCAGTATTAGGGAGACCCCCAGAATGGCAGAACTCTTGAAAACTTTCCATGAGACATGGCGTGTTGTAGGCTGTGGTAAATTTAGTCACAAGCTGAAAAAACATGTATAAAATGCAAATATCAAAATCATTTTAACTCAGAGGCTGTAACATTTTAAAGGAAAAATTTTAAAAGAAAATAAGTTATACATATATGTACATGTGTATGTGGATAGATAGTATTTATACATAAATTCTACATTCTAAATATCTGCAAATGAGGAATATACATATGTATACATATATGTACACATATCCCAATTAAAAACCACCTGTCAAGATTAGATACTCTATCCATGTTAGACATGACAAATGACAGCATTAGAAGCACTTGAACTTTGTACCACTTATCTGGGCAGCTACGTCAGAGAACTTGTGATCTCAGTAAGCCAGAGTTCTTGGGAGAGGGGCCTCATGGCACTCAGGAGACTCCTTGGTCCAGGCTACAAATACTGGAGCAGTAGTGCTGTCTCGACAAGGATGTTTATCCAGGAATTCATCTGACATTTGGTCAGAAGCTACTGAATTCCTTTAGGGTACTCTGGACTTGAACTCCTCTGCACCTGGAGAGCAGTAATAACAGGTGGCTGGAGTTGAAAAGAGCACCCCCAGAATTCCACCTGGGCACTACCCTCCCTTGTTCCTGTTTACAAAACCAGACTTCCCATTCACTTCAGCCCAGCTTCATCCCCTGGCTCCTGTTTCTTGCCTTTGCTTTCTTTAATGAGGCCTTATGTTCAAGTCTGTGTCCAACCTTCAGTTCCATGAGCAAGGACTCTTTCTTTGAGCAAGTTCCATCCATGGATCTTGGTTTTACCCTGGCCTTGCCTTTGTTCTCAGCTCTGCTCTATACCTTCCTAGCATCCCACCCTCTCCAATATGTCCACCTTCCACCAACCTCACTTCTCCCTTATCTCTTCTCCAGGACTTGGGCTCGTGCCTGCCCACATCTGACGTGAGCTCCTAGCTCCTGTTCAACTGGAGCTGGCTCAGCTCCCCACCCAGCTATGTGAAAGCTAGAGGGCTGCCGAGTCTCAAGCCCCAGCAGAGCCAAGGAGCCATTCTTCTTCCAAAATTCTTACCAAATACATAAGAGAGTCCCAATAGCCTTGCCAGAATCAAAGATAATTCATATCTCTATAGCAAGCTCTCTACATCTCTGTTCTCCATCCTACATTGTAACACACCCAGAGAAAGGAAGTGTTCCCTTGGAAATCAAGATTGACCATGCACCCACAATCTCAATCACTAACCTTAAAAGCCATAATGTCTTCAAATTTTTAACTGTGCGGGTTCACAATGAATGGAGAGGCTATGGTGTTATATTTTAATATCAAATAAATGTGTCATATTTCTCTTACTGAGAACTATTGAGGATTGAAGTGATAGAGTTGATTAAAATTTATACCAGAAACAAAATGAGTTTCTGAAAACTTAGTTCTACTGGAAGTAAAGTATAAGCTTAAAAAAGAAAAAGAAAAAAGAAGAGGAAAGGAAGGGAGAGAGGAAAGGGGAAGAAAAAGAAAGTGACAGGTCTTGTAGCAGCAAAAACTACTAGGAAAGCTTGGAGATTTTTTCCCCTCGTTATACAATTAATACACGGAGATTAATAGAAAACTTTTTAAAAAAAGAAGCAATTTTTAAAACTATTCCACCACCACAATGCATCTGAATTTTATGTGTTTTCTTCATCTTTATGCTATATTTGTCTTATAATATAAATCATAAGTATTTCATTTTATTGTATACTCAAATGTAAATTTTTTATTATTCGATAAGCATATGTTACATCATCTTTATAATCATTATTTGAATGGTTGCATAATATTCCACAGATTCCACAGACTGACCAAACTCTTTTACCTAGTTGTTACCAATGTATTACCTAGATACTCAATTGTATATTTAGGTTGCTTCTAATTCTTTCCTGTTTTAAAGTAACACTGCTAGTAATACCTTTACACAATTTTTCAACATTTAGATTATTGTTTTAGGCTAAGTGTCCAGAAGTGGATTAGTAAGAAAGGGTATAAACACTTTAATGGTTCCTGATCTATGTTCCTATATGTCTTTCAGAATGAATTTTTACCAATTTACACAAAAAGGTTTGATTTTACTGGACTCATCAAAAATAAACATTGGCATTTAAAAATTTTTTTTTATCAATTAACTCATTTTTTTACTTTAATTTAGCTCTCTTTGATTTGCATAATGAAAAAATTCATACCTTAATTCTTATTTGAATTAAGGTATTAATTTTTTCATTCTCTTTACAATTTATATATATTATTTAAATGCTGTTGTAGGCAGAGAGAGTACTAAAGGAATTGCAGACACTTACCGAAGGATTACTTCCCTAAATGTTAAATAGATTTTATCAAAAGTTAAAATTTGGAATGCTCTTTTGAAAACCAGAAGATCTGAACCAGTTTTCTTGCTTCTGCATTTAATTTAGGATCATTTAATAAAGTACTGGTTGATCTTGAAAGTGTTATATTTGATATTTTTGGTAACAGAAGGAGAAAGAATAATATATTGGAAGCACCACCATTGCAGATTTGTAACAACAGGCTTGTCTTATGGAGATGGGGTGAAGCCATTTATATCTCATTACTCTGGTCTTATTACTAATATTCACTTTGAAGCATTTATTATATTGTATCTTTTGCCTTCCTCTCCATGCATAAAATGTTTACTTATATGGTTTCCTAAAAAAAAAGTTTAAAAAATTATTCTGAGGATAGGTACTTGCCACCCAAAGTCACTCACTTGGCAATCGTAAAGAACAGGAGATGCTGAGGGAGAGAGTGAGATAAAGGATCAGAGAGAGGCGGACTTACCAACAGTTACACAGAATTCTCAGGACATGAAAGGTGAGAATATTCATTTCTAAAATTTTGGCTTAAAGAATATGAAACATTGATATTAAGGGCTGGAAGTAATCAGCAGTGCACTTGAGCAGGTAAAGAGAAAGGAGGGGGAGGTGGCAAGGAAAATGAAAGACTTAGACAAACAGTAGACATTCCATGTTCCTGCAATTAATTGCAAGCCAACCAGAATCTCAACCAGGCACCTGGAGCCAAGTAAAGTAACAAAGTGTACTCAATGTCCTAAACCTCCTGTGTACCTCTGGTGAGGCCAGGGCTTAGTGCTTTCCCAAAATGATCTGTAGATTCACAGAAGCAACACATGTAACCTTCTGACAACAAATAGAGCCATGAAAATAGCATTGGCCTTTATGTCCACTGGCCCATGTTCTTGAAAAAGTCAACTTGGAACTAAAAGCAAACAAGCACTATGCCAAAAAAAATTAAGTAACAGGCTTTTGACACATTTTATGACTTCCCGTATTTTGTGTGTTTTTAAGAGAGCAGTTTATGCTTGTTCATTAAAAAATGATTCATTGTTTTCCAACAACAAAAGATAATTTTTAAAAAATGTGGTATATTCATTTAATGGAATATTTATAATCTTTAAAATACATAACGACATGGGAAGATTTTTGATGTATTTTCAAGTAAAAAAGAACTATTATAAACCAGTGGAAATTGTTATATTTTTAAAGTGGGTAAAACCACGAGGCTCATACAGATAGAAAATAAACACATGTCAGAATTTCTATGTAACTCATTATTAGTTATTAAACAAGGGAAACAAGCAGATGTTACAACCAATTCAAAGGAGAAATTAAAGAACTGGAAATTTACATGGAGCAAATGAATGCTGAAATAAATTTACAAATGAACACAAAACTGGCTTTTTCCTGGGGATGAAGAGGGAGATTGTCTTTCCAACAGACAGAAGTCATTTGAAAGTCTAGAGACAAGAAGTACTTGCATTTGCAACAATTTGTCAGTAATTCACAAATTACAGAATTGAAAAATAACCTGATGAAAGACAAAGTCCACATCCCTAAGCAGTGATTCTCAATCTTTTTTTCATTATTGCCTTTCTAAGAAGATTTTTTTCAGATATCTTAACCTAATCTCCCCTACTCGGTGCCCTCAAAATTAAACACTAAGATAAAAGGATTTTGTTGGGTACAGTTGAACTTCGGAGGGCCACAAACCATTATAATTGCTATGATTCTTTTCTGCCCCTCAGATCGAATTTTTGTCCCCTTTGGGGCAACTGAAAATCCATGTTGTTAAGGACAATACCCAGAGTCTATTGGAAGGAATATCTAGTAATCTCTGCAGCCTGTTTCAAAGTTTTAAATTACCTTTACAATACAATGATGTCATTCTTTAAAACCACCATATATGTGTGTGCCGGGGGCAGGGGCGGGTGTTAAAGTGTATTGCAGGAATCAGCAAACTACAGTTTACAGGCAGACTCTAACCTGCCCATTTTGTAAACACAGCTTTGTTGGTGACACACAGCCACACACAGAGTTTCTAATCATCTCCTGTCTTCTGTGGCTGCTTTCATGCCCCAACAGCAGACTTGAGTCGTTGCGACAGAGACCGCAGGGTCCGCACAGCTTCAAATATTTATTATTTGTCCATTGACAGAAAACGTTTGCCAATCTCTGGTTTATACTAGACTGTTGATAGAAATTGTCTCTAGTTAATAAGAAAATAAATTATTTTTCTTTACAAAAAATAACATCTCTATTTTCTATAAATGTTTTACTTATTGATGAGACAAAAACTCAAAATTATTTGTTACACATCAATCGTACGCAAAGCACTTGAAGGATAGAAGTATACACCATGGTTCCTGTTTTTTAAAAAGCTTCTAATCTCATGTTGCTGGGATAAAACGGTATGTTTGCTATCAGAGTTGCATTCTTTTGCTGAAGTAAACTAAAAATAGAAGTAGATAGGGACCACTAACGGGGAAAATAGTAATTGTAAATATGAGCCAGGTCAATGTCAACTTCTGGTTTAAACTTTGGCCTTCTGAGTCTTAAAAATAAAGGAAAATCAGATTTAATAGTTCATCATGACTGAAGTATTTGCTTCAAATTATAAAATAGGAAAGAATGTGCTTGTTCTCAACCTCTAGAGAACAGTATTTTCTCTCCATTCAAATTTTATACTCACTGAGGTCATGAAATTCAAAGGTACCCTAAAAACCACTGTGGGAAGATGTCTTCTAGATAGGTAATATTTCAAGAATTAAGCTGTCCTGGTTCCCATAAATCTCTTATATTTTCCTGTTCACCTTTCAAGATATCATAGCTTAACAGAGCATCTCAAGGTATGTGTGGCATTCTTTTCAGTTCATTCTTGCCAGCTTCCAGAAACTTACTTTCCCAGGGACTTTATCCTTGGATGGGTCTCTTTAATACACGAATGACAATATCTTTGTTCCCATCATAATATAATTCTTATAGTATGAAGAAGCTATTTTTTGTAATGTAAGACTCTTGTATATAACCATCAATACCCAGGCAAATGATTTTTCTCATTGCTTAATTCTAGAAATTTGAGAACAGCATCCTCCAAACCAGCACACTTACAGAGTAAGAATTTTACTTATTTGCAAGATATAAAAAGGTAAATAGATAAATGAATGAGTCTTGGGGGATCAAAAAAATAAATTTTTTGGTTGAAAATTCTCCAGGAAAAATAACTATAAAATCACCATTAAATCCAAATCAATTTAATAATTGCTTCGGACCTAATATATCAGCCTTTCCCAACCATGCAGTCATAAAACACTAAGGTGCTCCAATCGATCGTGTGGTGTGTCTCCAGTAATCTGTCTCTAATAAAGGCTAAAATACTGAAGTTTCCAATTTATTTACTATTTCAGAAATGATTACTGATTCGAGGTGACCCCTATAATAACTGTTGTCACTCACTTGCCTTCTAATACATATTACTGAATGAGCAAGAAAGATGACGTTAAGGCCAACGATACTCCTATAGAGGCATCTGGCATGTGAACAACATCTGTCATTTATATCATGGTGTACAGATGAGGTTCAAACTTGCAGCCGAATGGAAAGAATCAATGGGGAAAGAGAAAAATGGTGGAGGAGGGGAAGACAGAAGATGAGAAGGTGAAGCAGCAGGAAAAGAACAATTTGATGAATGAGAAAGGAGAGCCCAAATGGAAACAAAGCAAAAAGAATCAGAAACCAGGAGAGAGTGGCTAATGGAAACCACAGGAGCAAAGTCTCTAAAACAAAATGGGTATAGAGGGCAGCATCAATTCCTGCTGAGAAATTCAGCAACTTTGCCGATGTGAGGCAATTAGATGCCCCTAGGCTGGCATTAAAGCCTGAATTGAAGAAACAGTTAAAGGAGGGGAAATAGAGCATCTGTAGACTCTTCCTTGCCGAAGCTTGAACTTGCTGAAAGTGAGAAAGATAGGATGGTGTTTAGAGAGAACACTAAGTGAAGGCAATCACTTTTAAGAATTGGAGAGACGTGGCTTAAGTCTGTAATCCCAGCACTTTGGGAGGCCGAGACAGGTGGATCACGAGGTCAGGAGATCAAGACCATCCTGGCTAACACAGTGAAACCCCGTATCTACTAAAAAGTACAAAAAAACTAGCCGGGCAAGGTGGCGGGCACCTGTAGTCCCAGCTACTCAGGAGGCTGAGGCAGGAGAATGGCGTAAACCCGGGGGGCGGAGCTTGCAGTGAGCTGAGATCCGGCCACTGCACTCCAGCCTGGGCGACAGAGCGAGACTCCATCTCAAAAAACAACAACAACAACAAAAAGAATTGGAGAGACCTAAGTATGTATAGAGGCTCCAAACAAAAACAAACTAACAAGGATGGGTTAAAAATATCTTATAGAGAGGAAATACCCAATGGAACAAGGTTCTATTCCCAGAAAGGGCAGAAGGGGATAAGATCATGAACAAGGTTTGCTCTGTAACAGGAAAAGACACACCTCTTCCTCATAAACTGGAAGAGAGGAGATAAGAGGGTATGTATTTGGAGTTCAATTTCTTGTGGACAGAAAGCCATGAGATTCACATCCTGTAGACCTGAAAAAAGTTATCAACTGAGTGCGAAGAGGACAGGGTAGAAAATGAATGGCTGTTGTAGAACGTGGGAGAGGAAGATGAAGAGAAACAGCTAAAATTATACACCCCCAAGGCCCTGTATATATTTTCCAGAAGAAAGGAAGGAGGAGCTAACAAAGACAGTGGAGAGAGAATGGCCGCAGTACTGGGAAGAAAGCTTTATTGTCACAGAAGCCATAGTAAGGAACACTTAAAAGAAGAACTAAATAGGGAAAAGAAGGAGCTGATCAATAGAATACAAAACTAGCAAGAACTTTGAATGATACATATAGAGGAAACTTCCCTAGATTTGGCAATGAGGAAGTTATTAATAACTAAGTGAAATTTTCTATAATGGCAAAGATTAGACCAGATCTCATGGAGTGGTAGTGATGAGTTGAAGACAGTTATGGGAACATTCCACCTTTCCAGGAATTTTAGAAGTGAACAAAGTATGAGATGGGGTAACAGTCTGGGGAGATGGGATATTTTGTATATAAAAGAAAACTGAACATATATTCATGTGTTTGTGGCAGGGGTTGGAGGGTATGTGTTGAGTGCTACTATAACTCAACCACTCAGTTACCTTACAGGAATATTGTAAGAATTAAATAAAACACTTTATAAACTGAAAATTATCATTCTAATATTAAGTGTTATCATTTTCATTATACACAGATTCTCGTTTATTGAATGTACAAAACATGTTCTTAACATTCAAAATTCCATTTAGTGTTTTATATGAATGCAGTCATGAATCAATACAGTTTATCATCAGAGTTCTCTCCTCATAGCCACTAAAATCCTTGACAGCTCTGAAAGATGAAATCTCCAGACCAATGAAACCAGCAATTGCCATCTCAGAACCTGAGCAGAGAAAAATAGAAACATTACATTAAGCTGATTTCTATGGTCCTCAGACACCTGCAGGTTATGGGGACAAAACACTGACTTCGGGAATTAGCTTGCTTTTTCATTCTGGCTTTCAGATCTGTTGCTAATTTAATGAAACCCATATTTCTGCTGGGCAAGACTCAGTTAAGTCTTAGGTCAAGTTTTAAAACCCAAGCCTTTTATCACACTCTGACAGCTGGGAAAATGACATCTGGAAAATGCCATTATCAGGGGAAAGCGGTGTGTTTTGCTTTGGGCTCTTTGGCCTGAGGTTTTCTGCACATTTGAAAAACCCCAAAGGAGCTAAGCAGTTTGCAGGTAACAGCTAGTAATTAAATTGTGTATTTGCCAAAATAAATAAAACTCATTAGTTAGTAGGATTGCATTACATTCTAATATTTCAGCCAACATTTTTTTGTAAGAGTAGGTTCTCAAACTATCAACTCTTGATATGAAATCAGTGGGCCTTTGGAACAGAACAATCTTTCTGTTTTGCGCTGTTTATATATTTGAGAGCAATTAATTTAACCTACCTGAATGTTAATTTTTTCATATAAACTGAAGATAAGAATTATAGTCATATGCCACTTAACGACAAGGATATGTTCTGAGAAATGCATTGTTAGGCCATTTCATCATTGTGTGAACATCATAGAGTATACTTTTACAAACCCAAAGGGTATATATAGCCCACTACACACCTAGTCTAGATGGTCTGTTACCATACAGCTACTGCAGGCAACTGTTAACACAATGATAAGTGTTTGTGTACCTACACATAGCTAAACATATAAAAGGTATAATAAAATACAATGCAAAAGATTAAAAGTGGCACACCTGTATAGGGCACTGGCTGTGAATGGAGCTTGCAGGAAGTTGCTCTGGGTGAGTGAGTGAGTAGTGAGTGAATGTGAAGGCCTAGGACATTACTGTATACTACTGTAGACTTTATGAAACTGTATACTTAGGCTACACTCCATTTATTTAAAAAAATCTTTCTTCAAGAATAAATTAACCTTAGCTTACTATAACTTTTTATTTTATACACATTCAAACATTTTTAACTTTTTGACTCTGTTGTAAATAACACTTAGCTTAAAACACAAACCCATTGTCAGTGGTACAAAAATATTTTCTTTATATTCTCACTCTAAGTTTTTTTCGATTTTTAGAACTTTTTAATTTTTATTTGTTACTTTTAAAGCTTTTTTTGTTAAAAACTGAGACACAGACACGTACATCAGCCTAGGCTTACACAGTACTGGGATCATGAAGATGTCATTCGGTGAGAAAAATTTTTCAGCTCTACTATAATCTTATAGGACCACCACCTTATATGCAGTCTGTTGTTGACCAAAATGTCACTGTGCGGCCAAATGACTGCTTTGGTAAAGAGGAACATTTGCACCTTCTTACAGTGTGGTAAGCATTGGGGATATCATCCTTGTCTTCATAGAGCTTTGGATATTCAAAATGCAATATTACTAAAATAGTATTTCCAGCTCTTAAACGTTGAAAACCTGGCTCTCTGAGATTAGCTATGGGTTTTGAAACAGAGACTCTGTGGAAAATTTGGCATTAGAACAGAGGCCACCAAAAATGAGGTGGGATACACAATAGACTCTTAACGTAGGTCTGTCTGGGAGAAGGCAGGGACAAGATGGAATGTGGAATCAAGAAGATTGAATGTTATTTTAGTACACTTGTCATCACCCTGAAAATGCAATGGGTTTTGTAGATTTTGAACGTTTTCATAAATATTTTAACATAGATTTAAATAATCCATGCCTCTTTACTCCTTTTAGTACAAATCAATATATAGTTTGTTAAAGTTGTATCTTCAGAATCATAAATAAAGATAACTTTATTTTAACCCTTATTAATTTAAGTGAGGCAACTTCAAGTTGGAAGACTTACATAAAATGATCAAATGTAATACTTGGCTAACTCATATTTCCCCACGTCTAGTGAATTTCCTGGGCTGTCAACCAAAAAAAAAAAAAAAAAAAAATCTGGTTTGAGCAAAAAGATGCTTAGTAAGAAACGAGGACATTCCTCTATGCCAGTCTTACATAAGAATCATATTGGCAGCAATTCTTCCAAGCCATCGTAGTCATATGCTGCTATCTGCTAAAGACAGGAACAGAAGAGCAATGAGTCACAGGCAATACCTGCCACATGCCTTATCCTCAAGGTAAATGCATGTCATGAGACAAGGCCGCAGAGTCCCAAAATAGTCTGAGCCTGTCACCTGGTACCCAAATTAATTATTCAAGAAATAATTGTTTCTAAAGGGACAAATTACCCCATCAGCATAAAATGACACTGTCATGAGACTGTTGGATAATGTCTTTCTTTTAAATAATTTCACAGTAATCACTCTGACATGAAAATTATAAATTAAAATTACATCAGCTAAAGGGAGTCAGGAATTGTTTTCTAAATCTCTCCTCAGTTCTAGTCTAGGTTTGAAATAATTCCCACAGAAGGACCACAGTAGGAGCTGGTCAAGAGAATCCATGGGAATCAACTATGAGGAAAACTGAAAAGCAAGTGTCTCAGAAAGATCAGAAAGACTGGAGGCTTCCCATGGGGAGAAGTCAGGAGAAGACACTCCAGAGCTTGAGTTTTCGAGCACATGCCTGCTAGAGAGCCACGTCCTGTTACAGAGCACATGAAAGGGGTGTCTGAACACAGAACTTTAAACATAGGTGAGGATCAACTAACCTGAAGTTTGCAAGGTGTATTAGTTTCCTGGGGCTGCCATAACAAATGACCACACACTGGTGGCTTCAAACAGCAGAAATCTATTGTCTTGAAGTTCTGGAAGCTAGAAGTCCAAAATCAAGAGGTCAGCAGATCAAGAGGCTCCTCCTAGAGGTTCTGAGAGAGAATCTGCGCTATGCCTCTCTCCTAGCTTCTGGTGGTTGCTGGCAATTCTTGGTGTTCCTTGACTTGTAGGTGCATCACTGTCATCTCTGCCCCCATTGTCACATGGTGCCCTCTTTGTGTTGGTCCAAATTTCCATCTTTTTATAAGGATACTGGTCATTGAATTAAGATCTACCATAATCCAGTGTGACCACATCTTAACTTGATTACATCTGAAAAGCAGCATTTCTAAGTAAGATTACATTCACAGGTAGCAGTGGTCAGGATTTGAACATATATTGTTGGGGTGGGGGGACACAATTCAACCCACAACACTAAGTCTCTCAGAAGCGACCCAGATGTCCACTACCACAGTGATGTGGGGCCTTCTGGCACAATGTGAGGAAACCATAGAATGCTAAGGATAAAAGCAATCTTAGCAATCACCAAACCTAACCATCTTACTTCATAATTAACCGATCTTTCCAAAGCAGCAGTTTGTAACCAAGCACACTATTGAGACCCAGGGTACACAATCTATTGCAAGGGATGAGACAAGTAAATGATTATTTTTTAGAAACACTAAGTAGTGAGGATAATTCACTTTCCCTATGCACAAGGACAGATGAACAACTGTGCCCATAACCCCCTCACTCACACTCACTTGTATTTCTTGTGTTGGAGAGACAGGAGGGACAATAAAGCTAAAGGGGTTGAGAATTGCCTGTAATCCACATGCATCTTACCTCTGCTTCCAAGAAAGTATATCAAGCATTAGAATGTCATCCAGATGGGTATTCTAGTACAAAAATGGCTAAAAATCCCCATTCTGCAAAAACTACTTTAGTAGGCAAAGATTGTGTGATGCACCCATGCACTACTCAGTTTCTGGACATGCACAGAAGAAACAGAAAGGGGAACTTGAGAGAAATATGCAAATGGCATACACAGTAGAGCACAACTTCAAACAAGGTGGCTTAGACAGGGTTGCAATGGAGAACAAAGAAAATGTGTAAAACATAGAATCAAAGGAAAATCTTCAGAAGGCCCCACTGAAGACCCTACCCAGACACAAAATGACTGTCTTCAGTCCTCTACCTTCCTGCAGGAGGAAAAGAAAGGTAAAGAACAATCTGTACCTTTGCCCTGCTCACCTGAGAGGCACTATAGCAAAGTGGCTATGACTAAGTTATCCACTCTAGGGATGATGTCAGTTCTGCTTCTGGAAGGCTGTGTGACCTCAAGCAAGTTACTTTAACTCTCTGGGCCTTGGTTTCCTCATTTGTGAGGATAATAATAGGAACTAAGGTTGTTTGAAGGAAAAGGTTAATAGACATAAAATACTTAGAAAAATTTCTGGCACATAGTAAACAATAAATACTAGCTACTATTTTTATAGTGTTGCTTGTGAGGATCCAATGAAACATTTATAATTTCTGAAAGCTATAAAATTGACATTGTTACATCAGTAATAAAGGGAATGATATCTTCTTTAAACAGATTATTTTATACTTGATAAATATTTATGAGGCTC
The DNA here is from genome assembly GCF_049350105.2 of Macaca mulatta. Taxonomy (NCBI): domain Eukaryota; kingdom Metazoa; phylum Chordata; class Mammalia; order Primates; family Cercopithecidae; genus Macaca; species Macaca mulatta. The sequence goes on along the minus strand of NC_133406.1, from coordinate 42,976,131 downwards.
TTTTGACATATTTTCTTGAATTTAAACTCAGTTATAAAAGATAAACACTACTTTTTGAAATTCACGTAGGCATTTTTAAAATGTTTAAATCATTTAATATCTTATATTGGCCAATGTATAGGTACGGATTCATTATTTTGGAGTCTTGGAGTCCTTCTACATGCTCTCTAAAGTCACCATATTTGGGTAAAAGTCACATTAGACTGGTAACAAGACTTCAGGGTTCAAATTCTAGCCCAGCCATAAACAAACTGAATGTCTTTAGGCAAATGATTTTGGCCTCTCAAAACCACAGTCTCCTTATACATAAAATTTCCAGGTGGGAGCAGATAATCTGCAAGACCACATACAATTATAAAATTCCATGAGTCGTAAGTTAGCACAAACATCATTATCTTTGTTTTCTTCAGGATACATTTTAAAAGACTTGCCTGAAATCAGACATTTCAAATTTCAAACAAACAGAAAACACCATTCTCCTGGCTCCCAGACTGGAAATTTCAGTTCACTGAATCTCCAACTTTTGAAATCAAGAACTCCTCTACTATGTAAAGGACTCTACTAGCCATAGAACTCCTCTACTATGTAAAAATATTGAAAATAAAGATAATTGAAGAAAAATAAACTCACAATTCTTAGCAAGTTGACACCACCTGAAAAACACTTTTCCTGTTTTAATCTTTCTCAGGCAAAAGGATACCTCTACCAGCTTGGCAGAAGCAAGGTCAAAAAATTTTCCAAAGGTAGATAAAGGCAACTCATCCTATTCATATAGCCTGAAACCAACAAACTAATTTTGCTGCTAGCCTGCATTGGTCCTAACACTGCCCGATTTTAAGAAAACTGCAATGGCTACCAGTACGTCACTCCACCTGTGCCTCACCAATGTGTTTAATACTACCTGACAAAAGTCAGCAGGAGGGACAGTGACATGGTTCGGCTGTGTCCCCACCCAAATCTCATCTTTAATTGTACCTCCCATATTTCCCACATGTCATGGGAAGGCCCTGCTGGAAGGTCATTGAATCACAGGAGTGCATATTTCCCATGCTGTTCTCATGATAATGAATAGGTCTCACGAGATCTGATGGTTTTATAAAGGGGAGTTCCCTTGCACACACCTTCCTGCAGCCATGTAAGACATGACTTTGCTCTTCATCTACCTTCCACCACGACTTTGAGGCCTCCCAGCAATGTGGAACTGTGAGTCAATTAAACCTCTTTCCTTTATAAATTACCCAGTCTTGGGTATGTCTTTATTAGCAGCATGAGAACAGACTAATACAGTAAATTGATACCAGAAGTGGGTGTTGCTGTAAAGATACGTGAAAATGTGAAAGTGACTTTGGAACTGGGTAACAGGCAGAGGTTGGAACAGTTTGGAGGGATCAGAAGAAGATAAGAAAATGTGGGAAAGTTTGGTACTTCCTAGAGACTTGTTGAATGGCTATGACCAAAATGCTGATAGTGATATGGACCATGAAGTCCAGGCTGAGGTGGTCTCAGATGGAGATAAGGAACTTCTTGGGAAATAGAGTAAAGATCACTCTTGCTATGCAAACAGACTGGTGGCATTTTTCCCCTGCCCTGGAGAACTGTAGAACTTTGAACTTGAGAGAGATGATTTAGGGTGTCTGGAGGAAGAAATTTCTAAGCAGCAAAGGGTTCAAGAGGAAGCAGAGCATAGTTTGGAAAATTTGCAGCCTGATGACACTGTAGAAAAGAAAAAACCATTTTCTGGGAAGAAATTCTAGCCACCAGCAGAAACCTGCATAAATAACAGGGAGTCAAATGTTAATTGTCAAAACAATGGGGAAAATGTCTCCAGGGCATGTCAGACGTCTTCACGGCAGCCCCTCCCATCACAGACCTAGAGGCCTAGAAGAAAAAATGGTTTCATGGGCCAGGCCCAAGCCTCCCCTGCTCTATGCAGCCTAGGTACTTGGTGTCCTGCATCCCAGCCACTCCAGCTTTGGCAAAAATGGGCCAAGGTGCAGCTTGGGATGTTGCTTCAGAGTATGCAAGCCCCAAGCCTTGGCAGCTTCCACATGGTGTTGAGTCTGCAAATGCACAGAAGACAAGAATTAAGGTTTCAGGACCTCTGCCTAGATTTCAGAGGGTGTACGGAAATGCCTGGATGTCCAGGCTGAAATTTGCTGCAGGGGCAGGGCCCTCAGGGAGAAGCTCTGCCAGAGCAGTGCAGAAGGGAAATGTGGGGTTTGGAGCCCCGACACAGAGTCCCCACTGGGGCACTGCCTGGTGGAGCTGTGAGAAGAGGGCCATCATCCTCCAGACCCCAGAAGGGTAGATCCACCAACAGCTTACACCGTACACCTAGAAAAGCCACACACATTCAATGCCAGCCCATGAAAGTAGCCAGGAGGGAGGCTGTACCCTGCAAAGTCACAGAGGTGGAGCTGCCCAGGACTATGGGAACCCACCTCTTGCATCAACATGACCCATATGTGAGATATGGAGTCAAAGGAGATCATTCGGAGCTTTAAGATTTGACTGCCCTGTTGGATTTCAGACCTGCATGGCCCCTGTAGTCCCTTCATTTTGGCCAATTTCTCCCATTTTAATGGATATATTTACCCATTGCCCGCCCCTATTGTATCTAGGAAGCAACTAATTTACTTTTTATTTTACAGGCTCATAGGTGGAAGAGACTTGCCTTGTCTCAGATAAGACTTTGGATTGTGGAATTCTGAGTTAATGCTGAAATGAGTTAAGACTTTGCAGGGGCGGGGGGCTGTTGGGAAGGCATAATTGGTTTTGAAAGGTAAGGACATGAGATTTTGGAGGAGCCAGGGGCAGAACGATATGGTTTGGCTGTGTCCCCACCCAAATCTCGTCTTCAACTGTAGCTCCCATAATTCCCATGTGTTGTGGCAGGGACCCAGTGAGAGGTAATTAAATCATGGGGGCAGGTATTTCCTATGCTCTTCTTGTGATAGTGGGTAAGTCTCACAAGATCTGATGGTTTTATAAAGGGATTTCCCCTACACATGCTCTCTTGTCTGCTGCCATGTAAGATGTGACTTTGCTCTTCATTTGCCTTTAGTCATGATTGTGAGGCCTCCCCAGCCATATGGAACTGTGAATCAATTAAACCTGTTTCCTATATAAATTACCCAGTCTCAGGTATGTTTTTATTAGCAGTGTGAGAACAGACTAATACAGACAGTATATTGGCAAATGAGAAAAATAAGCAGAAAACATATTAAAGTCAATTATTTTCTTAGTGGTTATATTAACATCAGACAAAGTAGACTTCTAGACAAGGAATATTGACAGAGATAAAGAGGGACATCCCACAATGATAAAGGGGTCAATTTATTAAGAATATATGGCAATCTTAAATATATTTGCACCTAATAACAGATCTTTAATCTGCATGAAGCAAAAATTCACAGAACTAAAGAGAAAAAGGACATAGAGTTTGAGAGTTTTAACCATCCTTCTTCTAGTCATTAATTCAATAAATAGAGAAAATCAATAAGGATATTGAAGATTTGCTTAATACCATTAACCAACTTTATCTCTTTGATATTTATATAACAGAACAACCAACACCCTGCAAAAAATACTTTTTTCAAAGGCATATGGAACAACTATCTAGCAGGATCATGTGATGAGACACAAATCAAATCTCAAGAATTTCAAAGAACTTAATAATACAGAATATTACCATGACTATAACAGAATTAAGATAGAAATCAGTTACCACAAGATACTTGGAAAACCTCAGAATCTGGAAATTAAAAAACCTACTTCTAAATAATCTATTAGTCAAACAAGCAATCTAAATTAGAATATAATTCAAGCAAAATGCTAATGAAATCAAACTTTGTAAAATGCCATCAAAATTGCACTTAGAGGGCAATTTCTAGCTTTAAATGCTTATATTAGAAAATAAGAAAAATTTATAAATAATAATCTAAGGCTCTACGTAGAGAAGTTGGAAAAAGAAAAGCTAATTAATTTAAATTAATTAGAAAAAAGAAAACATTAAAGAATGGAAGACAACAAAATGAGAAGCAGGCAATGGACAAAATAAAAGAGCTAAAAAAAATGGATTTTGAAAAAAAATTTTAAGGTGATCAACCCTGCGAAGATTGATAAAGTAAAAAAAAGAGAGAAAAAACCCTCACAAATTACCAGTATCAGGAATAGAATAGGGACATTACCATAGACCCTATGGATCTCAAAAGACTAATAAGGGAATATCATGAAAAACTTTATGCTGATTAATTTGCCAATTTCAATAAAATAGAGAAAATCCACTAAAAATACAAATTGTGAAAAATTATGCAAGAAGTAACAGAACATCTGAATAGCCCTATAACTGTTATGGATGTTTTAACTTATTTCAATTTTTCCACAGAGAAACATCAAGGCTAAGATGGTCCCATTGATGACTTCTGTCAAACATGTAAGGAAGAATAAATACCAATTATATACAAACTCTTTGAGAAAATAAAGTAGAAAGAACTTTCCCAATGCATTTATTGGAACAAGATAAACCTGGTGTTAAAACCTGACAAGGACATTACAATATATAAAAATAACCCTCTTGAATAAAAATACAAAATTCTTTTAACATAATACTAGTAAATCAAATCTAGCTATATACAGAGTATAGTGCATCATGACCAGTAGGCCCATTCCCCTGAAGGCAAGATTAGTTTAACAATCAAAATTCAATCAATGTGTGTAGGCCAGGTGTGGTGGCTCACACCTGTAATCCCAGTACTTTGGGAGGCAAGGAGGACAGATCGCTTAAACCCAGAAGTTTGAGACCAGTCTGGGAAACATGGAGAAACCGTGTCTCTACAAAAAATACAAAAATTATGCAGGTATAGTGGCATGTGCCTGTAGTTAAGCTACTTGGGAGGCTGAGGTAGGGGGTTCACCTGAGCCTGAGAAGGTCAAGGGTGCAGTGAGCCATGATTGCACCACTGCACTCCAGCCCAGGTGACAGAGTGAGAGCCAATCTCAAAAAAATTAAAAAATAAAAATAAAAAATAAAAAAATTCAGTCAATGTGTCAATTAAAATTAAGGCTGTTCAGATAAAAATAATTTAATACAGTTTCCTTCAAAGCAAAATGTGAGGATAAACTTGAGAAAACACACTATCAAAGTTAAGAGTTTTTGAAGTCTGGTGGGAAATTTTTATAGGAGAGATTAGGAGAAGTGAGGGGGACTCCTCATACTGGATTGTCTCTTTTCATTGGAGGGTGCAATATAGAGGTTTACAATCACTGGATACAGATTGCTATGTACAGGCTAAAATGTCTACATGCAAGACAATCAGTAAAATTTTATAATTCAAAACTGACTACAAGACGTTGGCCGGGCGCGGTGGCTCAAGCCTGTAATCCCAGCACTTTGGGAGGCCGAGGCGGGCGGATCACAAGGTCAGGAGATGGAGACCACAGTGAAACCCCGTCTCTACTAAAAATACAAAAAATTAGCCGGGCGCGGTGGCGGGCGCCTGTAGTCCCAGCTACTCAGGAGGCTGAGGCAGGAGAATGGCGGGAACCCGGGAGGCGGAGCTTGCAGTGAGCCGAGATCGCGCCACTGCACTCCAGCCTGGGCAACAGCGTGAGACTCCGTCTCAAAAAAAAAAAAAAAAAAAAAAAAAATGAATCAGCATCCTTTTCAGTGTCAGTAGGCTATGCATTAATCAGTACATCAACAATTTGAGGAACTCATGACAAGATTCTTTACTCAGGAAGCAGGTGTCACCATGAATCACAAGACTTTTCCAAGGCAGATTAATTTGAAAGCCTGTTTTCTTTTAAACGGTCAAAATTGACCTCTAGTTTTCACTTCCTCTTTTTGATCAAAAATCTTCCCATAGAAGCATTGATGATCAATCTGTTTAAGCTACAGTGATAGACTTGCTTCATTCCTTGGTGCTAGGAAAGCTCATTCTCAGAAAGTCATATCCCTCAGTTGGGGCAAAGAACCTTGTTATTGCAGGTAAGGCAGATTGTTAGGAATGTAGGTCATGGACACAAGACTACATGCTATTCTCCTGAATAATGAATCATTGCCAGTTGCTGGATAACCATAATTTTGACTTTAGACGCTGATCTAAAGCAAGCAGAAATGAAAATAATGAGTAACTTAATAGCCAGGAAAATAACAACTATGTTTGTATTTATGGTTATGGTTATAATAATAACAATTTGAAGGCCAGCACAAAATAAAGAAGTTAGTCCTGAGTGTAACCAACTAAATAAGATACCAATTTATAGCTGCTCTAACTTGTTGAATCATCTCTAATCTTTAGAATTTCACAATTTTGTTTTCTTGGAAGAAGTAAAACAATGAGACATACATCGTATTAATAATTTAAATAGTGAAAAAAATGCACATAAGGATTAGAATTATAAAGAGAATTTGTATGCCAGAATTGAAAAAAGAGAGCCTATACTATTAGGGGACCAACTAAAAATCATCAAGAAGAAAATCAACTTCAGATTCTTCTTTAGAGACATGTTATAACCAGGAAATAATCCAGTATTTAGTCCAAAAAAGGGCAAATTTTTAAAACTCAAAGACAACAGTCAGGGCTAGAATCTAATAACAGTTCTCTTCTGTACTATAGTTCTCTTCTGAAACATGGTAGTTCTCTCTCCAGTCCCTTTTTCTACCAAAGAAAAATCACAGTGAGACCAATTTGTTTGCCATATAAGTTTTAGTCAGATTGCATTTGCCTTGGTTATTTGTATAAAGTACAGCAAGAATAGTGATTGGCCATAGAGACTCCTTTAAATTAGCTTTGCTGTAACTTTTTTTATAAGGATTTTGGGTTGGACTCTTAAAAGCCTTTTGAGCCTAAGTAGCCAAGCCAAGGATTCACTATCAGACTGTGCTTGTAATACCAGTGCAGATTAGGTGACTTCCCCTCTTCTTGAGGTCCCCAGAATATCTTGAGGTTCCTAAACCTATCCAAAAGTAGCATTCTTTACTTACCACAAGGTCAGAAACCTTGTAAGGAAATTGCATAGACTAAGTATCAGGCCCATATTTTTCCAAGTCTATTAGCCTCAATCTCAATTTCTCAAAGCAATCTTGTCCTATTTGAAAATACGACATTGTGGTTAAAGCTTTGAAAAATAACTAGTGTTTCCACTGTATCCTGTTACCAAAAAAAAAAAAAAAAAAAAATTCTTATTGAACTTATGCAAATAACTACATTGTCATAAAACGAGAATGCTTATGAATAGTTTCCAGATTCTGGATAATTCAAGTAGAGAGAGAAAGGTAAATGTTTCAGTTTTGTTTATAAAAGTATATTTTACCCAATTACTGTAGCTCAAAAGGAAAAACTGTTTTCTTGACTCTGGAAAACAAAATATAAAAAGAATCAGCCATATTTCAAACAAAAAGTCATAAAAAATCACTTTAGTCCTCCATCAGTTTAGTTTCATATCATTTTTGTTCTGCTTGATTTTGAGTTAGCAATTTTCATGAATAAATCAGTTTTTTGTCAGAGTTCTGAAAGTTCTAGTCCATTGATCTTAAAGTTATCAGAAGTCTGTGTTCAAGAGCACTTGTTAGAGTCTTTTCAATAAAAAGCATTTTTGTACCTTAGCTGATTGCAAATAATTTTAGAGAAGAATTGAAAATATTAACTGTAGATGACAAAAACTTAGAATAGCCATGGTTAAAATCTGATGAAAGTTTCTAATAGATAAAGGAATGTAGTTATTTCTATTACATGGAGCATTTTAAGAAAACAACTAGAATCCATATGCTTTCAATGAAGCACCTTAAAAGCAGGGGCAAGGAGACTGTGGCTATTTTTAACTTGTACTAATTTATCCCTTTCACGGGTTTCAAAGATTTTCAATTTTTCTCACCCTGGAATATCAAATTTCTATTAATGCAAAAGCACTATGTATGTTTTCCTCTGGGCTGAATTGTGGCACCCAATTTATTGCCTATCAGATAATGCTATTATCAGGTATGAGGGTCTAAGTTGCAACTGTGCTGCCAACCTACATAACTGTCCTACCTTTTAAAATACAACGTATCATAGAATGGATTTATATTGTGTATCAAACAATGAAAATGAGAAACATGTTTTTAAAATAACATTAATCTCTGTGGTGTAGGAAAATAGAAGAAACTGACAAATGAATAGCAATGAATAAATATGATGAGGAATCTGTTAAATCATAATGAATTAATTCAGTGGACCTACTGCTATGCCAAGCTATGAGCAACCCCTTCCTGAACCAAGTATTTTAATGAAATATGTCATTTAATACTTACAACGCTATGACATAGGTACTATTATCATTATTTACATTTTGCAGATAAAGAGAAATGTTTAGTGTAACAAAACTACTTGTGCAAAATCCATGACAAGCTGTAAAGCTTCAACTCAGCACGGTGTTTTTCTCCAAGCCTATGTGTTTAACTATTGCACTCAATATCCTCAGTATAGCTGGGTATTATAAAGTATCAGTCAATGTTTTGTTTTGTTTTGTTCTGTTTTTAGTTTTTTTCTCAGACTGTCTTTCATCTTGTGATTCTACCCTATTTTGTCAATTGATTTAAGATCACCATTGCACCAAGTATTAGCAAAACTAGAGAATTAAACTGTTAAAGTCTTGATGTGAACACCACTTATAAAATACAAGCTAACCTACTGAAACCATCAGACATAGAAGCAACGTTCAGAATCATAGGTCGTAAGTCCTTAAATTCACAGATCAGAAAACCAAGGCCTAAAGACTTACAATAACTTGAGTTATATAATTAGCAAATGGCACATCTGAATAGAAAACTCTTATTTCTTTTTTTAAAAATTTTGTTTTGATTATTTTCATTTGCTACCAATATTTTTATTGTAAGAAATAAAAACGTATCACAAATACACAAAAAAAAAAAAAGAAAAGAAAACAACTAGAATCATGACTAACACCATCACATGAAGACCCTTAGACTTTTGTAAATTTCACATGATCTTTAGAATCTTTAGAATATTCACATTAATAACATAGTCATACAAATATAACTTCAGAAAAAAAAAATGATCAAAATTATAAACAACATATTAGATTTTTATGAATTTATATAATTTTTGGAACATTTATATCAATAACATACCCATAAATATAACTGATTTTGATCCTGAGGAAACCTGCCAGGATATCAAAGTTTCAAAACACGTGATCAAAGCATAATCACAGGTCATTGTAAAATAACAGGTATTCATTTAACCAGAGTCAAGTGGACTTCAGAAGCAATACAGGAAGTTACATGAATGTGAAAACATTAATCTTTTTAAAACTTAGTTTTTTAAAGTAATCAGAGTCCTAATAAAGACAATGTAGAAATTATCTTGATAGAAGTTTCAAAAAGAAAAATTACAGGATTAAAAATTGAAATCTCTTGCAATTTTATTAAGAGCAAATTAATACTTCAAGAAAGCTTTGTTATTATAACATAGGGGATCAAATTCTTTAAGTTTTGTATTTGAGTATTTTTAATATCAAAGCTTCATCTTCAGAAAGGCATCCATAATTTTCATCTAATTATAGCCAACTTGATCAAACACAAGATTTCTTTCATAAATTTTCTTTTCATAAACCTTCTTTTCATAAACCTTATCATGACTTACTCAGACAATTGACAATATGCTTGGACTTTTTAATTTATCCTACATCTCCTCTTTCTTAAATAGATAGTCATTTACTTTAGGAAAAACATATACAAGATTCTTCCTCATACAAAACTATTCTCCTTACTTTTTAACCTTCCCAGCCAAAAAGTCATCTTCATATCCATAACTATTTTTTTGTTTTCTGTTTTGTTTTGCTTTGTTTTGTTTTGTTTTTGTTGTTTTATTATACTTTAAGTTCTAGGGTACGTGTGCACAACATGCAGGTTTGTTACATATATATACATGTGCCATGTTGGTGTGCTGCACCCATTAACTCATCATTTACATTAGGTATTTCTCCTAATGCTATCCTTCCTCCCTCCCCCCATCCCATGACAGGCCCATGTGTGATGTTCCCCACCCTGTGTCCAAGTGTTCTCATTGTTCAATTCCCACCTATGAGTGAGAACATGGAGTGTTTGGTTTACTGTCCTTGCGATAGTTTGCTGAGAATGATGGTTTCCAGCTTCTTCCATGTCCCTACAAAGGACATGAACTCATCCTTTTTTATGGCTACATAGTATTCCATGGTGTATATGTGCCACATTTTCTTAATCCAGTCTATCATTGATGGACATTTGGGTTGGTTCCAAGTCTTTGCTATTGTGACTAGTGACACAATAAACATACATGTGCATGTGTCTTTACAGTAGCATGATTCATATCCATAACTTTCTTTACATTCTTCTCTCTCCCATTTACTGGTTCCTTTTAATCTTGTTTCTGTTTCCTTCCTAAATCTATAATTTGAAGTAATCTTTAGGTAACATCGACATTGTACAAAATTATTCTTTTCTCAATAAGGAACACATTTTTATACCTTCTGATAATATGTTCTCATCAAAAACACATCTTACTTTTTTGGTCCTTTTTTTTATAGAGAGTTGTATATATTAATTAGAATTTTAAATCTTAGTAATTTTAAATTTTAGTGAAAACCTAAGAAGCAAGAAATCTAGAATTATCTGTCACATATCAGTTTTTTATAGATAGGAACCATTTTATAATTTCTAGAAACATGCTTTCTTATAACACAATTTTTTACCTTAAGTGGAAATGACCCAGACATTTAATGACTATTATTTAACTTTGAGATCTCAAATAACATAAAAAATTCGTTTATAGTAGTTTATCCCATTTACATTTAGTTTTTTTTTTAACAATTTACCTAGTTTACTTATGAGAACTAAGATATTAGACAAAGGTAGTTATCATTTCAAGTTATTTTCCTGTTAACCATTTTTATAGCCTATGAATATCAGGTGTTCACTCAAGAAAGACTATTAAAGTTAAATATTTGGATGTTTTGCCAATAACTCAGAAAATACAGCTGTTTTCATTAAATCAACAATATTAAATTAATCTTATTTACCAAAAGATTTATTCAAGTCCTGTGAACTTGGAAAATATTTGGGCTTACTAATTTATGAGCACTCATTTATTTATAATCAATTTAGTACCATGTAGACAACATACAAATATAGATATGTACACATAAAAATACAGATAAATATTTTATAGCTTTGAATTTAAAATTTTAGTCATGAGTCAGAGAAAACTCACTAGTTTAAATGAAGAGTTTAGTTAAATTGTGCCTCTGAGAACAGAACAAGTTAAAGTTTATCTGTCCTGCATGGCCAAAGCCCTTACCACATGTTAGGGAAAACAGCGTAGCAAATTTATATCTCAAAGCATGGAGAAAGAATTTAAGCTTTCCAAAAGGCCAGTGTTTTACATCTCCAAATGACTGCAAAGTCCAACAGGGCATTTAAAGAACATTATCCGATATTGGGTAAAAGGTTTAATCAATTTTACTTCCACTTTAATGGGGATGGCTCAATATATTTCACCAACATGAGTGAAAATTGGGACCATAAGTGATCCAGCACAGCTTGCAATAAATTATCAATATCACTCATTAGTTCTGGTTTAGGAAAATTTGTTGGATCTGTATTTTTATAATCTCAGTAGTTTTATGATTCTGAATTATTCCATTTGCTCCTTCTGTTCCAAATTTAAATACATTTTCCCCTTTTGAGAGAAGGAAATGTGTGCATTGTGAAATTCTAAAAATCTCTTCCTGAGACCTATGCGAGTTGAAGGAACAAGCTGAAAGGAATGATTTCAGATAAAGGAGAATATGAAGGCACAGGACAGAATGAGGAAGAGCATTCAGAGGCAACAGGGAGAATGTCTCTGAAGTCTTATCTAATTTAGAAATAAGTTTCAAATATCCTTTGTTTACCTCTTGAATGGGGAAAACATTTTTTTCAGAATTTGTTTTAGAAGCTTCTAGGTGCTACTGAAAGTAAGTCTCCCATTCAACTTGTCTGATTCTAAAACCAGTTTTTTCCAATTTGTTTTGAGTAAGACAAGCTATATAGTGGATCAAGTGCGCTAGTTACGAATCGTTCTTCCCAGAGGTTTCATGCAATGGGCCTAATAGAGTCTCTTAGGTGTCTCAGATTCCCAAATCACCTCCAAAGAAGTGGCAGGGTGCTCATGGGAAAGAGATGATTAGTCTTTATAAATCCTACCAGCTGAGCAAAAACTTATGATCATTCTTTATGAATCCCACCAGCTGGGCAAAAGATTAACAGTGTAGGGCTTTTCCTATGAGACTACTCCATGTCATGGACAGTTCATCAGACACCTTTGTTAGTTTTTGTTTCCTAAGAGTCATTCGACCAGAGGAAGGGTCTTTTACCTTCAGAGCAAGAGTGTCCTCATGGGAAGGGAAGGGGAGGGGAGGGGAGGGGAGGGGAGGGGAAGGGAGAGGGGAGGGGAGGGGAGGGGAGGGGAGGGGAAGGGGAGGGGAGGGGAGGGGAGGGGAGGGGAGGGGAGGGGAGGGGAAGGGGAGGGGAAGGGGAGGGGAAGGGGAGGGGGAGGGGAAGGGAAGGGAGGGGAAGGGAAGGGAGGGGAAGGGAAGGGAGGGGAGGGGAGGGGAAGGGAAGGGAAGGGAAGGGAAGGGAAGGGAAGGGAAGGGAAGGGAGAAGGAAGAAGGAAGAAGGAAGGAAAGAGAGAGAGAGAGAGAGAGAGAGAAAGAAAGAAAAGAAAGAAAGCAAGCAAAAAAAAAAAAAAAAAAAGTTAAAGTTGTCTTGCTTCAAACCTCCAGGGAAACAATTCACAGAGCTCCTATTTTACCATGGCCTAGAACTAACAACAACAACAAAAAAACCCTTACCTTGAATTCATGGGAGTAACTCTAATTTTGAGAGAGTCTTTGACCTCTTAGCCAAGGAAAAAACCAGCTTCAGTAAACCAGAACTTTCACCAAGATGAGAGGTTTACTGATTCTGGGAGGAGCTCATCTGTAGTACCTAGTAAGGGTAACTGAGTTCAGGAATACAATGGGTCCATTGCTAGTATCAGCACAAATGCTGTAAGCCATGCCAGATGGTCTAGGGAGGTGACTGTGAAATCCTACCAGCTATGCCAAAATGTCGACCTAAATTAAGTTTGTTGAGCCAGAAATAATTTGATAGAGTTTTACTGGAAGCCAAATGTGAGGACTGATCTGAGAAGACACACACCAACAAAGCTGGGAGCATTCCAGAGTCTGCTACAAATTGGAAAACTTTTATGAGACACTTTAGAAAGGATGAGAACTCCTTATATCAAGCTTATTTTACATTGGAGAGTACAATACCGAGGTTACAATCATTGGACACAGGTTGCAATATACACGCTAAACTATCTGCATGCAAGACAGTCAATAAAACTTTATAATACAGAAATAAATCAGCACCCTTTGCAGTGTCAGTAGGTTATACATTAATCAGTACATCAACAATTTGAGGAACTCATGATAAGATTGTTTTTTTAACTTAGAGACAGTATGTTGCCATCAATCACAAGACCTTATCAAGGCAACTCAATTTGGAAGCCTATTTTCTCTTAAAGAAAAGTGTCAAGTGTGAACTGTAGGTCATCAAATGTAATTCACAATAACTGTATCCCATTAAGAGCATTATAAAATGACAAAATTAAAATCGATTAATTCAGAAAACCAGAAATAGAAAGGGAGTATCTTCAATATAAATAAAAAACATATACAACTAAAAAAAATACATAGTTGGCCAGGCACGGTGGCTTACGCCTGTAATCCCACCACTTTGGGAGGCCGAGGAGGGTGGATCACGAGTTCAGGAGATCGAGACCATCCTGGCTAACATGGTGAAACCCTGTCTCTCTAAAAATACAAAAAATTAGCTGGGCATGGTGTCAAGCACCTGTAGTCCCAGCTACTCAGGAGGCTGAGACAGGAGAATGGCATGAACCCAGGGGGACGGAACTTACAGTAAGCCAAGTTCGCACCACTGCACTCCAGCCTGGGCGACAGAGTGAGACTCCGTCTCAAAAAAAAAAAAAAAAAAAAAAAAAGCTAACATTATACTTAGTGGTGAAAAACTGATACATTTCTCCAAAGATCAGGTAAGAATGGCTCTTTTCTTTATCTTTGAACTGGAAGTCTTAATAATAAAGCAAGGAAAGAAAACTTAAAAGCAAAGATTAGAAAAAAAAATTAACATTGTCTTTGTCAATGACCTGATTTTATTCATCCAAAATCCTAAGGATCCATAAAGAATCTAATAAGCCATAAAACAATTCTTAGTAAATTCAAAGAAACCAAAACCATACCAACCACACTCTTAGACCATAGCATGATCAAAATAGAAATCAAGACTAAGAGGATTACTCAAAACCATATAATTATGTGGAAATTAAACAACCTGCTCATGAATGACTTTTGGGTAACAAATTAAAGCAGAATCAAGAAATTCTATAAAGCTCATGAAAACAAAGATACAACATACCTGAATCTTTGGAACAGAGCTAAGCAGTGTTTAGGTGAACATTTATAGCACTAAATTCCCACATCAAGAAGTTAGAAAGATCTCAAATTAACAATCTAATATCACACCTAGAGGAACTAAAAACACAAGAGCGAACCAATCCCAAAACTAGGAGAAGACAAGAAACAATGAAAGTCAGAGCTGAACTGAATGAAATTGAGTAGTGAAAAACCATAAAAAAGATGAACAAAACCAGAAGTTGTTTCTTTGAAAGAAAAAATAAGATTGATAGACTGCTAACTAGATTAATAAAGAAAAAAGAGAATATCTGAATAAACACAATCAGAAATGCAAAGGGGACATTACCATCGACCCCATAAAAATATAGAAGACTTTCAGAGACTTATTATGAACACCTCTATGCACACAAACTAGAAAACCTACAAGAAATGGATAAATTCCTAGAAACATACAACCCTCCAAGATTGAACCAGGAAGAAATTAAAACCCTGAATAGATTAATAACAAGTTTCAAAATTGAATCAGTAATAAAAAGCCTACCAACCAGGAAAAGCCCTAAACCAGACAGCTGAATTCTACTAGATATAAAGAAGAGCTGATACCATTCCTACTGAAACTATTCCAAAAAATTGAGTCAGAGGGACTCCTCTCTAAATAATTCTATGAGTACAGCATCATCCTGTATATTAGTGCATTCTCATGCTGCTATGAGAACATACCTGAGACTGTGCAATCTATAATAGAAAAAGGTTTAATTGACTCACAGTTCCACATGGCTAGGGAAGCCTCAGGAAACCTATAATCATGGCAGAAGAGGAAGCAAACACATCCCCACAACCAGACACGGTGGAAGGAAGGAGAAGAATGAGAGCTTAGCAAAGGGAGAAGCCCCTCATAAAACCATCAGTTCTCACGAGAACCTACTATCACAAGAATAGCATGGGAGAAACTGCCCCCATGATTCCATGGCTTCCCACTGGGTACCTCCCACTGTGGGAACTACAATTCAAGATGAAATTTGGGTGGGGACACAGCCAAACCATATCATTCCACCCCAGGCCCCTCCCAAATCTCAAGTCCTCACATTTCAAAACACAATCATGCCCTTCCAACAGTTCCCCAAAGTCTTAACTCATTCTAGAATTAACCCTAAAGTCCAAGTCCAAACTCTTATCTGGGACAAGGCAAGTCCCTTCCATCTATAAGCCTGTAAAATCAAAAGCAAATTAGAGATTGATCATAAAAGTGAAAACTATAAAGCTTCTAGAGGAAAATGTATGATACTATCTTTATGTTCTTGGGATAGGTAAAGATATTGTAGGCAAGATTAAAAAGTCTAAGCATAAATGAAAAATTATCAAATCAGATGTCTATAAATTAAAAACTATTGTTCATCAAAAACACATTAAGAACAGGAATAATCCACAAACAGAAAATATTTGTGACATCTTTATCTGATGAAAGACTTATATCCAGAATATGTAAAGAACTACATATCACAAATCAATAATAAAATGATAACTCTATTTTTTTAATGGAAAAACTTGAAGATATACTGGAGGAAAAAGAGGATACACAAGACAAATGGCCAAGAAGCACATGAAGAGGTGCTCAACATCATAGTCATCAGTGAAATGCAAATGAGAAGTACATTGAGAAATTACTACACACCCTCTCAAACGGCTAAGATGTTAAAAGTAATAATAGGAATATTGGCAAAGATGTGAAACCACTGGAACATTCATATATCACTGGTAGGTGAGGGAAATGCAGCAACCACTTTGGAAAACCATTTTTTGGTTCTTTAAAAACATATATATATATATCCCTACTTGTTTAATATTTCTACCCCTAGGAATTTACCCAGTACAAATGAAAACACAAAAATTTTTATAAGAATGTTCATAGCAGCTTTATTTATAATAGCTAAAAACTGAAAATAATCAAAATGTCCATAAATAGGAAAATGGTTAAATAAATTGTGATATAATCATATGAGATATTGTACAACAAGAATGAAATAATGATACCCATAAAAATCTAAATGAACCTCAAAGATCTCAAAAACACTCTGTTGAGCAAAAGAATCCAGATGTAAAAGATATTCCATTTATAGCCAGTTCAAGAATAGTATCAATTAAACAGTGGTAATATAAATAAGAACATCAGTTGGGAGATGGGGAAGGAACTGACTAGAAAGGCACATAAGGAAACTTTACAGATTGATGGGAATATTCTACATCTGTATTGGGATGTTGATCACATAGGTGTATACATTTGTCTAGACCCATCAAACTGTTCAGGTAAGATCTGTGTACTTTGTACATTAGTAAATAAAAACTAGCATTTCAAATACCTTATCTTATGTGAAATATAGAGCAGATACATGGTTTTTTTTTTTTTTTTTTTGAGATGGAGTTTCGCTCTTGTCACCCAGGTTGGAGTGCAATGGCACAATCTCAGCTCACTGCAACCTCCGCCTCCTCGGTTCAAGCGATTCTTCCTGCCTCAGCCTCCCGAGTAGCTGGGATTACAGGCGCCTGCCATCATACCCAGCTAATTTTTGTATTTTTAGTGGAGACAGGGTTTCGCCATGTTAGCCAGGCTGATGTCAAATTCCTGACCTCAGGTGATCCGCCCGCCTCAGTCTCCCAAAGTGCTGGGCTTACAGGCACGAGCCAACGTGCCCAGCCATGTGTTGCTTTTAAGAAATAAAATAAAATAAAATAGCTACATTGGGTTGTGATTAGCAAGATGATTTTTACTTAAGACACTTGCTTGGGAGTTCCTCTGAATAAAACGATCCTTTAGTACACTGAAAATATGATTAGATTTTCAAGCACATAGTTTAAAACAGCTTTTTAGGAACATAAATCCTGCATAAAGAATCAGCTCAAAAATTGGAAAATATCTTAGTTCTTGGTTACAAAGAATCTCTCAGGTATTTAACTTAACAGTCCCAGAAGTAGATAACTTGAGATCATGGTCCAAGAAAACATTCCTCATGGTAGACATGTCACAACTCATGAGCTACCTATGTCAGTTTTTCTTAGCACATAGAAAAAAAAATGTGATTCAATAGGTTCAAAAGAGCTATAGGAAGAAAATTCTGCATTTACGAGCCAATCTGGCTCTATATGCCATTTTTCTGCATGGGCAAGCATTTTCAGTTTTATCTTGACATATCTATTGCCATCTTTCTAAAAGCTGCTTTTGCACATGAAAAATTGTCACTTCACACATAGCGAAATACTTTAAATCTCCTTCACACATATAAAAAAAAGTCACGTAATCTCTGAAAAGTTGGTTATATTTTTATCATTACTGAGAACTGATAAAATTAAATTATATAAGTTACATAAGTTTATATGAAGCTTACATATTACTAACTAGCTGGGGTAGGTGTGATCTACACATAATATGTAGACCTTTGTTATCAAAGGTGTTTCTAATTGCCTGTCTTCTCAGTGTCCTAATCACAAACCTTTAAAATCTAGTCATACCACGATTTACATAAAGATGAAAAACAAAGGATTGAAAAGATATAATCAGGATTCTGTTACTTAGAGCAATGCCTTTTCTCCTCAGTAACAGACAGACACTAATACTACCAATGACATCCAATTCCGTAAATAAGTGAGGTAAGTGGCACCTCTCCTGGGATTCAGTGTAACTCATCACTGCCATTGGCCCTAACTCTGCTGACATTGCCAATGTCAGAGCTCATGGCCACTGTTGGGCAAGAAATAGAAGGAAACTTAACAGGAGATCCACGAACCTACCAATAGTGCTGGCCTAGATTTGGTCAAAGAAAAAGATGTGCAGTGCTACACCCAACAACTTGGTTATTCACTTCCTTTCTTAGCTAATACTGGATGGGGGGCAGAAGAAGCAGTTTAACTTATTGAACTGAGACACTACATTGGAAACTACTTGTTAACAGAAGGATTTGGTGTGCACCTGACCCATCTTGGGCTGTATCCAATTTAGTTACTGAAGAAACCGGGGTGCTTTGTAGAAAATGTCACTGTGAAAAGCAGTGTCACCTATTTGGCCCAACTCTAAAGAAGGAGTTAGGGAACACTAGAGTAATTTCTAGCATATAGTAGGCTATGAATATATATTTGTCGAGTGAATGGATGGATAAATGAATGAATGAATGAATAAAACAAGGCTCTAGTACATTGTTGAGAAGCTTTAATACTTACACATAAAGTTAAGAATAATTTATTGGTTTCACTTGAACAAGTATATATACATAAAATAACAATACTAGCTTCCATTTATCAAGTACCTGCTACATAGCTGAAGGAAAAGAAATAATATTCTGAACATATTAAGCTAGTAGATATGCCTTACTACTCCCTATCCAGTAAAAACAAGAGCTTTTAACACTTTCAGGGAACAGATAAAGAAAAATGAAGTTACCATTCAGTTTTAACTTGCATATTATATTTGCTAGTTCCATTTTTAGTTTTGACAACCAGACTTTGTTGAGAGGGGATAGAAATTTCCAAACTCAAAAGGCTTCTCTTGAAAAAACCAAGAACCCCCTGAAAAGAAAATCAGGGAAATAAAGTCAGAAAGTGCAGCGTATAGGTTCATACAAATGGACACCAAAAGCGAGCAGGAGTAGCTATTCTTCTATCAGACAAAACAAACTTTAAAGCAACAGCAGTTTAGAATGACAAAGAGGGACATTATATAATGATAAAAGGGCTAGTTCAACAGGAAAATATCACAATCCTAAATATATATACATCTAACACTGGAGCTTCCAAATTTATAAAACAATTACTACTAGACCTAAGAAATGAGATAGACCGCAACATAATAATACTGGGGGACTTCAATATTCCATTGACAGCATAGAGAGGGCATTAAGACAGAAAGTCAACAAAGAATATTAAACTATACCCTGGAAAAAAATTGACTTAGCAGATATTTACACAACATTCTACCCAACAACTGCAGAATATACATTCTATTCATCAGCACGTGGAACATTCTCCAAGATAGGCCACATTATAGGCCACAAAACAAGTCTCAATAAATTTAAGAAAATTGAAATTATATGAAGTATTCACTCAGACAACAGTGAAATAAAATTGGAAATCAACTACAAAAGGATACCTCAAAACCATGCAAACACACAGAAATTAAATAACCTGCTCCTGAACTACTATTGAGTCAGTAATGAAATCACGATAGAAATTAAGAATTTCGGCCGGGCACGGTGGCTCACGCATGTAATCCCAGCACTTTGGGAGGCCAAGGCGGGTAGATCACAAGGTCAGGAGATTGAGACCATCCTGGTTAACATGGTGAAACCCCGTCTGTACTAAAAATACAAAAAATTAGCAGGGCGTGGTGTTGGGTGCCTGTAGTCCCAGCTACTCGGGAGGCTGAGGCAGGAGAATGGTGTGAACCTGGGAGGCGGAGCTTGCAGTGAGCCGAGATGGCGCCACTGCACTCCAGTCTGGGCGACAGAGCAAGACTCTGTCTCAAAAAAAAAAAAAAAAATTAAGAAATTCCTTGAAATGAATGGCAATAGTGACACAACCAATCAAAACATCTGGGATACAGCAAAGGTGATGCTAAGAGGAAAGTTCATAGCCTTAAATGCCTATATCAAAGAGTCTGAAAGAGCACAAATACACAATCTAAGGTCACACCTCAAGGAGCTAGAGAAACAAGAATAAACCAAACCCAAACTCAGCAGAAGAAAAGAAATAAAGATCAGAGCAGAATGAATGAAATGATATGGAAACAAATAAAAAATACAAAAGCTTTTTTAAAAAGAAAAGCTGGCTATTTGAAAAGATAAACAAAGTTGATAGACAATTAGCAAGATTAACCAAGAGAAGAAGAGAGAATATCCAAATAAGCTCAATTAAAAACAAAACAGGAGATATTACAACTGATTTCACAGAAATACAAAAGATTACTCAAAGCTACTATGAACACTTTCGCATGCATAAACTAGGAAACCTAGAGGAGATGGATAAATTCCCAGAAATATGCAACCCTCCAAGATTAAACCATGAAGAAATAGAAATTCTGAACAGACCAATAACAAGCAGCAAGACTGTAATGGTAATTTTTAAAAAATGCCAACGAAAAAAGTCCAGAACCAGACGGATTCACAACTGAATTCTACCAGACATTCAAAGAAGAATTGGTACCAATTCTATTGACACTATTCCAAAAGAGAGAGAAAGGGACTCCTCCCTAAATCATTCTTTGAAGCCAGTATCACCCTAATACCAAAACCATGAAAGGATATAACAAAAAAAGAAAACTACAGACCAATACCCCTGATGAATATGGATGTAAAAATCCTTAACAAAATACTAGCTAACGGAATCCAACTGTATATCAAAAATATAATCAACCATGATCAAGTAGGTTTTATACTGGAGATGCAGGGCTAGTTTAACATACCAACTCTAAATGTGATACACCACATAAACAGAATTAAAAACAAAAATCATATGATCATCTCAATAGATGCAGAAAAAGCATTTGACAATTCAGCATCACTTTATGATTAAAACCCTTAGCAAAATCGGCATAGAAGGGACATAACTTAATGTAATAAAAGCCATCTATGACAAACCCACAGCCAACATAATACTGAATGGGGAAAAGTTGAAAGCATTTCCCCTGAGAACTGGAACAAGACAAGGATGCCCACTTTCACCACTTCTATTCAACATCATACTTACTGGAAGTCCTAGCCAGAGCAATCAGACAAGAGAAAGAAATGAAGGGCATTCAAATCGGTAAAGAGGAAGTCAAACCGTCGCTGTTTGCCAATGATAAAATCATATACCTAGAAAACCCTAAAACCTCCTCCAGAAAACTCCTAGCACTGATAAATGAATTTGGCAAAGTTTCAGGATACAAAATTAACATACACAAATCAGTAGCCCTGCTATATGCAAACAGTGACCAAGCTGAGAATCAAACAAGAACTCAACCCCTTTTACAATAGCTACCAAAATAAATAAATAAATGAAATACTTAGGAATATACCTAACCAAGGGGGCAAAAGACCTCTACAAGGAAAACTATAAAACACTGCTGAAAGAAATCATAGACAACACAAACAAATGGAAATACATCCATGCTCATGAATGGGCAAAATCAATATTTTGAAAATGAGCATACTGCCCAAAGCACTCTACAAATTCAATGCAATTCCCATCAAAATACCACCATCATTCTTCACAGAACTAGAAAAAAACAATTCTATTACTCATATGGAACCAAAAAAGAGCCCACATATTCAAAGCAAGACTAAGCAAAAAGAATAAATCTGGAAGGATCACATTACCTGACTTCAAACTATACTATAAGGCTATAGTCACCAAAATGGCATGGTACTAGTATAAAAATAGGTATATAGACCAATGGAACAGAATAGAGAACACAGACATTAGGCCAAGTACTTACAGCCAACTGATCTTCAACACAGTAAACAAAAATAAAGTGAGAAAAGGACACCCTATTCAACAAATGGTTCTGGGATAATTGGCAAGCCACATCAAGTCACATGTAGCAGAAGAATGAAACTGGATCCTCATCTCTCACCTTAAACAAAAATCAATTCCAGATCAAGGACTTAAATCTAAGACATGAAACCATTAAAATTCTAGAAGATAACATTAGAAAAACCCTTCTAGACATTGGCTTAGGCAAAGACTTCATGACCACGAGCCCAAAAGCAAATGCCACAAAACCAAAGATAAATAGATGGGACTTAATTAAACTGAAAAGCTTCTGCACAACCAAAGAAATAATCAGCAGAGTAAACACACAACCCACAGAATGGGAGGATATCTTATAATCTATACATTTGACTCAGGACTAATATCCAGAATCTACAAGGAACTCAAAAAAATTAGTAATAACAAACAATCCCATCAAAAAGTGGACTTAGAATATGAATAGATAATGCTGAAAAGAAGATATACAAATGGCCAAACATGAAAAAATGCTCAATATCACTACTGATCAGGGAAATGCAAATCAAAACCACAACGTGATACCACCTGACTCCTTCAAGAATGACCATAATCGAAAAATAAAAAAATAATAGATGCTGGCGTGGATGTGGTGAAAAAAGGAACACTTTTACACTGCTGGTGGGAATGTAAACTAGTACAACTACTGTGGAAAACTTTGTGGGGATTTCTTAATGAACTAAAAGTAGAACTACCATTTGATCCAGCAATCCCACTGTTGGGTATCTACCCAAAGGAAAAGAAGTCATTACACAAAAAAGATACTTGCACACACATGTTTTTAGCAGCACAATTCACGAATGCAAAAGTATGGAACCAGCCCGAATGCCCATCAGTCAACAAGTGGATAAAGAAAATGTGAGATAGATATATGAATATATATATATATATATATATATTCATATTCACCATGGAATACTACTCAAGCATAAAAAGGAATGAAATTATGGCATTTGCAGCAACCTGGATGGAATTGGAGACCATTATTCTAAGTGATGTAACTCAGGAATCAAAAACCAAACATCGTATGTTCTTACTTATAAGTGGGAGCTAAGCTATGAGGATCCAAAGGCATAAGAATAATAAAATGGACTTTGGGAACTTGGGGGAAAAGAGTGGGAGTGGGGGTGCAGGATAAAAGACGACACATTGGGTACAGTTTACACTGCTCGGGCAGTGGGTGCACCAAATCTCAGAAATCACTACTAAAGAACTTATTCATGTAACCAAACACCATCTGTTCCCCAAAAACCCACTGAAATGAAAACAAACAAAAAAACAAATAAACTACAGCACTTATACCCCATACCCTACTCCAGCTAGAGTCTGGAAAAAGCAATATACATTTAATAGGTCTAATTTCTCACCTTTTAAATTAAAATTTTATCAAACTGATATATGCAAAGGGTTAAAACAATAAAAGTTAAATTGAAAAATAATGATGTATTAAGTACCAGACAATATACTAAACTCATTACTGTTATTAATTCATGTATTAATCACAACTACTCTATGAAGCAGATACTATTTTTAACCTACATTTCTTTTTGTGTAATGTCAAATTTTACTTTAGATATGGAGGGTACATCTGCAGGTTTTATTACAAGCGTATATTGCAACCAGGCAGTGAGCATAATACCCAATAGGTAGTTTTTCAATTCACGTGCCCCCTCCAGTAGACCACAGAGTCTACTGTTCCTATGTTTATGACTATGCATACTCAATGTTTAGCTCCCACTTATAAGTAAGAACTTAGAGTATTTGGTTTTCCATTCTTGTGTTAGTTTGTTTCCCCCTCCATCCATATTGCTGAAAGGACATGATTTCATGCTTTTTTATGGTTGCACATTCTATGATGTGTATGTTCCACATTTTCTTTATCTAATCCACCATTGATGGCAATAGGTACTATTTTCATACCCATTTTACAAATGAGGAAAATCCCATAGCTAGTAAGTGACAGAACCTGGACACACAGTAGACAATCTGGCACCAGAACCAGTACTCTTAACTCCTCTGGTAAACTAAAGCTGTATTTGTTTTCTTGCTTTTATTTTTGTTTTTGTTTGTTTCTTGTTTTTTTGAGACAGTGTCTCTGTCGCCCAGGTTGGAGTGCAGTGGCGTGATCACAGCTCACTATAGCCTCGACTTCCTGGGCTCAGGAGATTCTCCCACTTCAGCCTCCCAAGTAGCTGAGACTATTGGAGCATGCCACTATGCCAGTCTAATTTTTAAATTATTTATTATTATTATTTTTTGTAGAGATGGGGTTTCACCATGTTGCCCAGGCTGGTCTCGAATTCCTGGGCTCAAACAATCCTCCCACCTTAGCCTCCCAAACTTCTGGGATTATAGGCATGAGCCACTGCACCCGGCCTAAAGCTGTATTTGAATAAAATTAACTTTGCAAACTAGGAAACAGCCTATCTGGAATTTAATACAGTCATGTGATGCATAACACCATTTCAGTCAATGATGGGCCATACATATGACTGTGGTCTCATAAAATTATAATGGAACTGAAAAATTCTTAAGGTCTAGTGACATTCTAGCCATGGTAACCTCCTGTCACATAGCATTACCTGTTCAATGTTTAGATAGTTTAGGTACACAAGTATTTACCATTGTGTTACAACTGCCTACAGAACTCAGTACTGTAACATGCTGTACAGGTTTGCACCCTACCAGCAATAGGCCATACCATATGCCCTAGGTGTATAGTAGGGCATCTAGTACACCATCTAGGAGACCCATCTGTGGTACACCATTCACAGTTAAGGATTACACTATCAGGTAAGTTCACCTACTCAAATGCCTAGGGTCACCCTAAACCTATCATATCTTTATATCACCAGCTCTGAGCATATAGTTGAAATAGGTATACCCAGAATTTCTCAGAATCTGCACATTAGTTCCCTGAACTGTGGTGGACAAATAAAAATTCTTTGAACTCCTACTACTAAGACAAACATTACTTCCACCATCAAAGACTTGTAAATGCAGGGGTGGTGCATCTGTCATCCTCATTTCCTTTACCTCTTTGATCAGTGGAGCAGGCAGATGGAACTTACAGAATACAAGTAGATGATTATAAATTTAATCAAGCGGTGACTCTAATTGTACCTGCTATTCTAGATGCAGTCACTTTACTTAAGTAAACCAAAATCGTCCCTAGTTCGTGACATGTAGCTATTCCTCAGGAAAATGCTTTTTCCTTTTTATCGGTATGCAGACACCAAAATCCTTTCTGGGAGGGGTACCAATAAATCTTCATCATCTTTCTCACTTATGCCAAACTGCCGGCTCTGTGCTAAAATTTAATCCATGCATCCCTTGATAACACCATCTCATATCTCACTGACCCCCTGTATGACAAAGAGAAGTGTACTATTCTATATGCTTTGGTAATACAATGTATATAAGAAGAAGAACAAGAATTGTAAGATAATATCATGATTTGTAACTTCAGTTTCTGGGAGGTCAATGATCTGGGACAAGTTGAGGTAGCGTCCCCAAAATGAGGGTACGGTTGCTAACTTTGAACCTTTTCTCACTGAAAAAGAAGTCAACAATTTTATGAATCTCTTTGGATTTGGGAGGCAACATTCCTATGTATGTGCTGGCTGCTCTGGTCTATTTGCTGGATGACCTAAAAAAATTGCTAACTTTGACTAGGGGTACTCCTAATCAATCAAGGGCTTTCTGTCTGGTTTGAACCATAGCTCAAGCAGCTCTGCTACTTAACCTTTATGACCCATCAGGACAGATAGCACTTAAAATATCAAATGAAACAATGAGGAAGTTAAATAGAGCTCATAGCAAGTCATGTGAAAGCCCCTAGGGCTTTGGATAGAAGCCATGCCCTTTTCAGCAAGTAATTATTCTTCTTGTGAGTAACACCTTGCTACTGGACTCTGACAGAGACTAATAAACAGATCATGGGACACCAGCTGACCATTGTGAATGGTAATCTCAGGTGCTTCACCATTAACTCAGTACACCCTGTAGCATATGATTAGCAAATGGAAGTGTTTTTCTACAGGCCAAAGCACAAACACAAACTTTTGCTCATTCTGAAAGCATAAATTTCATGAGCAAGTGGTTCATACTTCTGGCATATCTGCTTCCGACCTAATACCACCCCTCCTCAGCCCACAGTTACGACTTCAGGAGAGTGGTCTATGAGTCATGGACTACAACAGAAACGTCTTGAACGGCATCTAGAGAAGGCTCTGTGTGATATTCTGGCACCCTTTGAAAGGTTTGCTGAAATGTTTCACACCCATTTAGGCATGCTTCTGAGGGACTATGAAAAAGAGAAACCTCCCTGTGAGTAGAAACTTGAGAGCTCTTTTGTCCAATTTGCTTGTAAATAGCAATGGCTTGAGGTTAAATATATACAGGTTCATAGGAATGTGCTAATGGTTTGGTCAGATATTCAGATATTTGGAAGGAATGAGATGGAAGGATTGGAAGTAAGGTTTGGAGAAACGTATATAACTCTCCGAATGGACCCAGGTTGTGAGGATACAGGAGTGCTCACCGAAAGACCTAAGAAACAAGGATATTCCCCAACCCTGTGTGACCCAGGTATTGTCCTGCCTTCTCCTTCTTGCAGTTATTTCCCTAACCCCAGATGGTTGCCTCTCACATGTGTACTGATCATCACTTAAAGACTCAAGGGGATCCCTCTAGAGATCTCTGAAGTGCTCTCTTTGTGGAGTCCTTCTTATTTACTACTCCACTCTGAAAATTTTAGAAGTCATGACTTCCCCAAACTCCGGTCTCCATCTCTTACACTCAGCAAGATGACCAGAGACATCCCTACCCTCACTGTCAAACCTCTTGCAGATAGGAATCTAGTACGATCTTAGCAC
Organism: Macaca mulatta; assembly: GCF_049350105.2. NCBI lineage: Eukaryota > Metazoa > Chordata > Mammalia > Primates > Cercopithecidae > Macaca > Macaca mulatta. The sequence continues at coordinate 42,949,219 of NC_133406.1, read as the reverse complement.
TTGTCTTATTTTCTTTCTCTCAAAGGTCACAGTCCTTCACTGCCTGTTGTCCAACACCCGAAACCATTAATTCGTATCATTTCTCTGGTGCTTTGTTGTTTCAAGCAGAGTGGTAAATCCAAACTCTGTCACTCCATCTTGACTGGAAGAAGGGTGCAGCTTCATTTTTAATGCGTGCCTGGAATTCCACTGATGGATGTACCCTGCTGGACTATATGTACTTGGTAGGACAAACCATGCCTTGTTGACTGTTATACCCAAAGTCTGAGGTATGATGGAATTTGACATATAGCAACATTTAATAAATATTAACTGAATAAATTAATATTGAAGCTGTTTCTATTTTTTAGTATAAGAACATTAATAAACAGATATTTTTGTACAAATCTTTATCGGAATTCTATAGTAGTCATTTCTTGATGATACATGTTGGTAAGCATAAATATTGGCTCAAAGAGAAGGCAGATTTTAAGGCATTAATGTTTACTTCCAAATTGACCAAATGTAATCAACTTACATCTTCATTAGCTAATAAGCTTTTCATGAGTGCTTATTTCTCTATATACCTGACTCAACTGGATAATCCACTTACAAAATATTTCTTAATTTCATAGGTTTTAAAGAAGTTGTCTTATATTAGTTGTTACTTTGATTTCTTTGATACTATTGAAGTTTATCATATTTGTGTTTTTGTTTTCATTTGTAGTCCTTGAGCAATTCTATTGTTCAAATATTGCGTGAACTGTCTCTTAATCAAGTAGGTAATGGGAACTTTTAACCTCTACAACATTCATCTTATATTCAGCACTACATCCAAAGCTTAGAGAGATATTTGGTTTTTATCACCCCCTTTCTACTGTCATGTTTAAAACAGCTCAAAGCCAGAGAGCTCATTTGCTACTATAAAGAATGGACAGTATGTTCAAAGGATCCAGCAGTTTGGCAGAATCAAAAAGCAAAGAGGCAAAGAAAAGAACTGTAATTAAAAGCACTTTCACAGGTCAAAAGTGTAAGCTCATTAATGTTTTACTGAGCAGATGGCATTAATGAGTAGCCAAAGATGCATGCTCATTATTATTGTCCCCATCATTGTTCCTTTGACATAAATGGCTCAGTAGATGTGAGATGCTTACCCAGATGATGAGATTCAATAATTAACATGGTACCTGGTCCCTTTTCCTACAGAAATACTAAATAGGGGCAATAAAGGAAAATGCATAAAATTAGAATAAGAAACATTCACACCTTATTAAAGAGATAACTTACCTCAGCATTATTTATAGTTACAAAAACACTGGAAATTTCTAATAATACAGTAAATGATTAACTAAATTATGGGACGACCTCTAACTAAAGATATATGCTGTCATTAAAATACTATTTTTCTGCAAAATTGTTAGCAACATGGGAAAATGTTCATAACATGTTAATTTTGTTTAAAAAAGCCAATTGTGTATGCATTACAATCTCAATTACATAAAATACGTACAATTATAAATATATGTGTATGTAAAGGACTACCGATTGTAGAAAACACTAAAATATTAACTTTATCTTTGTGTAGGATGGTAATGAGTGTTTGACTTTGTTTTCTTCCTTTTACTTTTCTAACATATTCCACATATTACTTTTCTAACTGGAGAAAAACATCACCAGAGACTACTTTTTTAAAGAGAGAATTATATATCAAAGGGTAGTTTGATCACAGTAGTTACCTCTGTGAAGGGTGGCAAGACTGGCAACTTGCTTTGTCTGTACTATCAGAATACTTTAAAGCAAGAATATGCTCATCTATTACTTACATGATGAAAATCATTTATTTTTTAACAAGGAGAATTGTGGATTATATTTTGGATATTTTCTTTATTCTGTTCCTTCATATTTAATATTCAAGTGTAAGGCTCCATTATAACTTTGGATTTAATATAGTGAAAAGCAGTCTCCTTAGTATTAGAGAAAAACCTTGATTTTTAGGCCAGGTCTACCACTTACTAACTGTGTGACCTTGGGCTAGTCACTTAACCTCTCTGTGCCCCAAAATTGTCATATATAAAATATTAAATTGATATTTTCCCACCCATCAACATGATTCTGATAATTCTTATAATTTATATGAATGCTTGTGAGCTGTAAAAATGCTCCCCCAATGCAAGGTGTCATTTGGCAGTAACAAAAATGCACTGCCACTGAACAGAAAGGACACTTTTCAAAAGTTGTTTAACTTTACCTTCTGAACAAGGGAAATTCAAAAAGTGAGGGAGCAGAGAATTTAAAGCAGCAGGATGAGGGAAGCATGAAATTGGGAAGAAGTAAACTCCCGTCACAAAAAAAAAAAAAAAAGGAAAAATAAAAGCTAATCTCTCTCTCTCTCTCAATCTGAAGAAACTAAAAGTTCAGAAAAGTAACTTGTAGGATATTCTCATGGAACTATATAAGAACCCAGACTTCCAATGTCTGACACACTGAAAGTACCAAACTCATGTTAATATACTAGATTTCAGCAAGTCTTCTTGAAAATTCCATACAGGACAGCTCAACACCACTAGGCAGACATTAACTCGCTGGAGGAATGACCAACCCCATGCTCAGAACAAAGTGGGGACTCCAGCTTCTCTCCACACCAGCCCGACATCTACTTACTGACATGTGCTCCTGTTACTGCAGATGAACTGCCCAAGCTCCTGGGCGGTCCTGGTTGCCCTGGCATAGTTATCAATGGTACCTTCATTTCATGCTCAAATACGCCCTGGTCTGGATCACAAAGCACATGTGATTTATAGGTATATATCTTATATATTTTAACCTATCAATAAGCAGTAGAGGGGATAGGTGGGTACCGAGACAGATCAACCTGCTTACGGTCAGCACCAAGTCCTGAGTGCGATGAGCACTGTGTCAATAACTGTCAGCTCCCTTCAGCTGCCAAGGAATCATTTTAACCCTGGGATATGAACTAAAAAATGCCCCAGTGGAAGGAGCCAGTAGCTCATGGTCCATGTTTCACCTTAGAGTTCTCACACGCTCTCCTCTCACTAGCCAGGGCTCACAAAGATGATTCCCCATCTCCACCATTACCTAGCTCTTAGCCCTCAGACCTTGGCTTCCACTGATGGACATTTTGAGTCTGATTTGCTGCAACATCTTGATATATCTAATATCAATTATCACCTTGCCTCCAAACCAGCTCTGTCCTCAGATTTCCGCCATCCTATGAATGAAGCCATCTGTTACCCAGACCCAGGCTGCAGGGTCCTCTTCCACCTCTTCTGTGGCTCACCCCACAGCCTTCATCTCAGCCAGCTGCTCAGGTGTGTCAGTCACCAACCAACTTCAGATCTCTGTGACTGGGAGACTCTAGAGACCTCTGGCCCTGGTCCCTGCAGAAGCTGTATTTGGAAAATCTTTCTACAAGTACTGTTATAATTACACCACTCCCTTTCCAGCACATGCATCCTCTAGAGTTCATGCCTCCTCAAAAAAGCCTTCCCAACTCCTGCAGAAAGGCATTCTTCCCTCCTCTGGATAGCCATCAAACCTCTGATCTGTAGCATGAGCTCAGCATTTTTACCACAGCCTACTGTTGTCTCTTCTCTTAGTTAGAGGATGGTATTTCTGAGGGCTAGGGTCCTATCTCAGACATTTTAAAAAATCTCCCGCAAATCTAATGTAGAGCTTGATGTTAAGTGTTTTCCCTGTTTGGTAAGCTGAAGCACAACCAAATTAGACGATGTGTCCACTGAGAGAGCTTCAGTTACAAAACTAGGATCAAAATGCAGGCCTCTGAGAACGTCTCTTCAATCTTCCTTTTAAAGCTGTAGAAATATTCACTAGATTAGTCACCTACTCTAATTAATTTCATTAAACCCCTCTGAGCAGAAAAGATTCTCTGTAATCAATATATCTGAACAAATAGTTTCAAAGATGAAAAAAAGTGATTCATTTGCCCTAGGCAACACAGCTAGAATTTTTGATCTTCTGGAGTATATTTTTTATTTAAATATGTCTTCATTCTGGAAATATTATCTACATTTGTAATTGCTTAAAGGACAAATGGGTATAAGTTGCCTGAAAGAAATTAACATTTTTGACATTCAATATATCCATGAATAGTATATCATTTAGTTCCTCTTATTTTGAAACAGTCATTCAGGAAGCCTTTTGGTAAAGCAGGAAGAGAACTAGTCACTGAATATAATGTATTCCAGTCTGTCTAACACATAGCACCATCTAAATCTAATACCTTGTCCTTCAAGCATTTGTGTTTTGCTTTTTCCATGTCCCCTTCAAACTAAATTGTGATCTTCATGAGAGCAGGAATATTGCCTATCTGCTTCTTCAACAACAACAACAACAATGCTTGGTGTTTGGGTGGTGAAATTTAGTTTCACTGGGTATTTGTTTCCTCACAGCTAAATTTAAAACACTGATGAACTCCAAGTTTTCTCTTAGATTCAAAAATCCTATTATTTATGTAATTTAATGAGAAGCATAAAAGAGAAGGTTAGCCCAGGCACAGTGGCTCATGCCTATAATCCCAGCACTTTGGCAGACCAAGGTGGGTGGATCATTTGAGGTCAGGAGTTCGAAACCAGCCTGGCCAACATGGTGAAACCCCGTCTCCACCAAAAATACAAAAATTAGCCAGGTGGTAGTGGTGCATGCCTGTAATCCCAGTTACTCAGGAGGCTGAGACAAGAGAATCACTTGAGCCTCAGAGGTGGAGGTTTCAGTGAGCCAAGATCAGGACACTGCACTCCAGTCTGGGGGAGAGAGCGAGACCCTGTCTTTAAAAAAAAAAAAAACTGGCTCATTTGGAGTTCATAGTAACGAAAAATATCCTCAATTAAGGCAGCAGCTGTTCTAGTTAATTGGTTATATTCCATGAAATGAAATCTTTATTTTTCATGTTTAAATCACAAAGCAATATAACCAAGCAATCTTAGCCATATAATGCAGTTTAGCTATTTATGTTGTTACTTCTAGACTTTGCAAGGCTAGACCAGATTCTTTTAATGCCTAAGATACTTTAAAAGTCTCAGCTACTCAGGAGGCTGAGGTGGGAGGATCCCTTGAGGCCAGGAGTTTGAGGCCAGTTTGCTATGATTGTGCCTGTGAAAAACCACTGCATTCCAGCCTGGACACTTAATAAGACCCTATCTCTTTTTTTAAAAAAAAGTTATTTTCTTCCTCTTCAAGTTCATTGAGGTCTTAACAGACCAAGGTAATTTTACTAAATGGTCTACAGTAGTTTGTAGTTTTGAATTATCTCCTTTTATAAAATCCTTTTTGTCGTTCAATTCTCAATCATTCTTACCATTTGCAAAAGTAAAACTTTAAAGTTAGAGATAATAAATGATTATTTGCATTGTAAAAGACTTCATAATTCCCCTCCTCCAAGAAAAGTACTTGTAAAATTCAGCTAACTAGCAAGCTATCTTAAAACCTTTAAGAATTCCATTTATTAAAAAGATAATCAATTTTAAACATAGCAATTCAATGAAATTAAAAAACCAATCTAACCACACTTTTGTTTCAAGCAAGAAGCTGCAAATGCTGTCCTACATTTATAAAATGGAAAATATATCATTAGGAAAAATGTAAGAACAGGTTATCAAAAGGGTGATTTTTGAGGGTGATTCTTTATGAAAAGAAGGAATAAATGATGAACAGGAGCCGTTCTAGATTCACAAAGAATGCCAACTTAAACTTACTCATTTTTTTGATAGGAGTACCCACTAAACTGAAAGATCAAAAGAATACTATAGTCATGGAAGGATCTAAATTTCAGTATTTCTGGATAACCTTACTGAAAGCATAGTGAAATGTGAGCTGATAATCACAGTTAGCTGACTTTATCTTTGAACGCCAAGAATGCCAATCAATACACTGATGCCAATTTAAAGGGGCTTGATACCATGTTCTGTCTTTATCCTTGTATTATGGGGGCTTGGAGATAAATGACATACTAAAGAAATGAGTGTGTAACAAGAAGTTATGTGGAATAGCAAAGTCATAAGATAACGAAGTAGCTATCCAAAATGAATTCAATAGAACCAAAGCAGGCAGTTAATTTTACATGAAAATTATGTGGGTAACCAGTCATCAGGAATCTGCAAATTAAAGCAATGAGATAAAAACACTATACACATCTTTAAAATGTCTAAAATTGACAGGACTTAACTAGAACTGGAGATATGGAAAGCTAGAACTCTGCACATTACTAGTAAGCATACAAATGGTACAACCACTTTGAAAAATTATTTGGCAGTATGGTCTAAGCAAAACATATTTACCCCATGACCCAGCAATTCCACTCCTGAGTATACAACCACCAGATATGAGTGCCTGTTTCCAAAAGGCATGTACTAGAATAGTTGTGGTAGCTTTATTTTTAAAAGTCAAACAGTTGAACGAATAAATAAATTGTGGTATAATTCATACTATGGAATGCTACCTAGTAATAAAAAAGTGATTTTCAGCCTCACTCAGCTATATGAACAGAGTCACAGATGCACACATGAGAATTGGAATTGTACAATTTTATTTTTATGAAGTTCAAAACAGGCAAAATTAATCTACAGTGATAGAGATCAGAACAGTGGTTACATTTGTAGGATATTGACTATGAAGGAAGGTGAAACCACCTTTTAGGGTGGTAGAAAAACTCTCTATATTGCTCTGGGTGGTGGTCAAATGGATGTTTACATATGTAGAAATTCTTTGATCAGTGCACTTCAGATTACTGCCTGTTACTCTATGTAAATTATCCTTCAAGATTATATATATACACATATGTATGTAAATATGCATGTATGTATATGTATATATGAATAAGTTAAAAACTGCATTCAGATTCAAATAAACAATGCTATTGGCTAGAGGAGAAGAACCTAAACTGCTACACAAATGAAAATATTAATGAGTTTCAGTTGTCTACCTACATGACATGAGTAAATGGCAAGGATAACAGCTAATAAGATCTTAGTATTCATAAAAATGTGGTGTCAAGAACTACTCTATTGGGCCTTCTCTGTAGTATTTAGACCACACCTCGGGTATTATGGTTATTTCTTTCTGCAAAGCTTTAACATCACAAATTGGTATGCTTCTAGAGAAAAATAACCATATGTTGAACATCTGAAGCAAGTCTGAAAAAGCTAACTAAGGCTTTTCAGCCTGGGGAGGAAAAAAAAAGATTCAGAGAGGAACCAGATTTATCCTATGTATACTCAGAAGGCTGAAGTAGAATAAGTAGAAGTCGCAAGCAGGTTGATTTTGATTTACTATAAGGAAGAAATTTCTAAATTATAAAGCTTCCATCAAATTGCTGCAAGAGGCAATAAGTTGATCAAACAATGACCAGACATATGCCTATGTATGTCAAGAAGGTACCTTTCTCACCCAGTCGGTTAAATAAGAAGCCCTCTAATAATCCTGTTAATTCTGTTACTCCATTATTTTCCCAATCAACATCAGTTTATGTAACAGGAAAATTTGGCAGGAATATAGGAAATCCACAAGCAGCTTATTCTGTGCAGAAAGTCACTGATCATATCTTTCCACCCAAACAAGAGAGGCCTCTGTCCTATGGCTACAGACTTAATCACCATTCAAAGCCTTCATTACTTAGAAGAGCTTTCCAAAGTAGATAAAGCACATTTCTGAGGATGATAAAATAGAAGGGGCGTCTCTTGACAATGATTTACCTGATTGCCCATAATTTAAACTATAACCATCTTTATATAAATTGTTTTCTTTTTTGGTTTATTTCCTCAATCTATATACCATAATGTAGATTATAACTGAAAGGGTAAGATATGTTTTATTGCTCTCATCATAATTGGGCAGAATGTACTCCAGAATCATTGGAACAATTTAAATGTCACTAGCAACATATAAATATATGTATTTTTCTTATAACTCTATTAACATTGGGTTTTGTCATTGTAATTAATTTGTTTCTAACTTTTTAATTTTTTTTATTTTTTTATTTTTTTTTTTTGAGACGGAGTCTCGCTCTGTCGCCCAGGCTGGAGTGCTGTGGCCGGATCTCAGCTCACTGCAAGCTCCGCCTCCCGGGTTCCCGCCATTCTCCTGCCTCAGCCTCCCGAGTAGCCGGGACTACAGGCGCCCACCACCTCGCCCGGCTAGTTTTTTTTTTTTTTTTTTTTTTTGTATTTTTTAGTAGAGACGGGGTTTCACCGTGTTAGCCAGGATGGTCTCAATCTCCTGACCTCGTGATCCGCCCGTCTCGGCCTCCCAAAGTGCTGGGATTACAGGCTTGAGCCACCGCGCCTGGCTGTTTCTAACTTAATAAGCAATAGTAGAGCTCTGAGTTGTTTCAACTAACATTTATTTAATTATTAGTGAAGCCACACACTTGAAAGTATTGAAAGACTGGAAAAAATGCAATAAGCAATCCCGTAGTAATCCCATAATGTTCATTTTTCATTGCACAGATTGCATCTGTTTGAGCCAAATTGTTTACTGCTTAGACAGGGATTTCCTCTGTTCTCACAAGCCAAGTGGTTCCACAGGATGGGAAACCATCTTTCCTTGACATTAGGTAAACATTACATTTCGGTCTTACTGCCTCATCATTATGCTGCTGTACTTAGTCGCAGGACCAATTTTTCCATCCATGGTTATAGCAACAGCAAATTTCATTACATAGGTCCACAGTGGACAGCACTCCCGTAAAGACTTCAGAGAATGCTAATGTGCCAATGCATACCAAAGAGAACATTGTTACAAACCAAATTGTTAACAGTGGTTGCGTCCGTTGATAGGATTGGGTGTAACTTTTTTCTTTTGCTAGTCTGTATTTTCTAATTTTTCAACAGTGAACATGGAGTACTTGTACAAATTTGTTTAAGTTATCTTGATCGGAACAGTGACAAGTGGGAGGAATATGAACAGAAAAAAAGTGAGAAAAGATTTTATCTCTAAACTATATTCTCTTTGTTGATTTTTTTAAAGGAAAGAAACAGTTCCCATTATAGGCACCATTGATGCATCAACTGTTACAAGCCATAGATCAAGGTGATGCAAAAAGTGTGGAAGTGGAGTTCCACAAAGACTTTGGGTTGTATTGCTGTAAAGGCACCTGCTTTTCTCAGGCAGAAGTAGAGAAGAGAAGGAGAAGACATATCTATAATAAACCACTTCAAAGTCAATGAATATTGGATTTTATGCAACCATTTTTCTATTTCTGTCCTGAATGGCTTGAACACCAAGTTCATTGTCTATTACCAGGAAATACTCACATGTAATGGGACAAAAGGCAGGCAGAGAACCATGAGCACTTTGACCTCATTGTAGGCCACTTAATAATCTTTCTATATTTACATGTTCATATATAATTAAGCTTCAAGGGAAGGTATAACTGAGGAAAAAAAATCCAGAAATGGTCAGTGGGTTATTCTCCCTAAGTTTTGACAAGGCATTATAGCTCCCAAAGCCCAAACAAGACCCAAGGAATATGTGTGCTTCCCGTTGCGAAACACACAAGGTACAGGCTCTTCCCCACTTCCTTAATCCTTCCTCATGTACTTGCAACCAAGCCAGAATGCTGGATGAGGGGGCAATTCCAATGCACTTTTGTTCTATAATAGCAGAAATATCATTTTTTACTAATGCACACAAGGGCATAATTATTAGGGTGTACCTCTTTTTAAAAATAGAGCTAAAATTACTTTTAACTGTAATTACTTCAGCAAAAAATCTGACGCCTCAATTCAAAGTTCAAAATGTACATTTAAAAATATTCACAGTGCTTTTTATAAAGCCATTTAACCTTAAATGTAGCACAAAATACTCTTTAAGGAAAACAGTAGATATTGGAAACATAGACTAATGAAATCAGGGGGATTCAGATACCTCTTAGAAAATTATACACAGAGGGTGAAAATTTGAAAACAAAAATACCTTTTAGAAAAACGTTAAAAGAAACCTAATTAATAAAGTTCCACAAAGATGACCTTCAATTGAGGTACATTTTCAAAATCTATTCAAGTTGTAAAGCTTCTCATATAGAGGCCTTGGGACATCATGTCAGACATTCATCAGGTCCCAGGGCTCAAGATGTAAAAAATAAAAAAAGGGAAGTGTGCCAACCTGTGTCTGGAAGGTTAGGTGGTGAAGTCTTATAAAGAGAGATGAGGTTCAGGCCAGGTGCTGTGGCTCACACCTGTAATCCCAGCACTTTGGGAGGTGGAGGCGGGTGGATCACCTAAGGTCAGGAATTCAAGACCAGCCTGGTCAATGTGGGGAAACTCCATCCCTACCAAAAATTCAAAAATTAGCTGGGTGTGGTAGTACATACCTATAATGCCAGCTACCCAGGAGGCTGAGGTGGGAAAATCGCTTGAACCCAGGAGGCTGAGGCTGTAGTGAGTCAAGATCATGCCACTGCACTCCAGCCTGGGTGTCAGAGTGAGACTCTGTCTCAGAAACAATAAAAACAAAGAGACAAGGTTCAACAGAGAACCAGCAGACTAGAATAGACTAGAAATTCGCTAGAGGAGAGAAATGTGCAGGCAGAGCCAAGGTCTCCGCTGAGCACAGCAGGGCAGGGCGCCTGTGCCTGCAGCAAAGACAAAGTGAGCCAGCAAAGTCCAAGGGCAAAAGCTGGAGATGGCTAACTGGCTGGTGTTACTGCAACTTCAAGGAAAACCACCCCAGCTGCTAAAGGGATACATCTGGGCCCACACCTAAATGGACTTTCCTTCTCCAGAAACCTCCGAAGAAGAAGGAAAGAAACAGGTTAGCAGAACCAGTGTAGTCCAGCTCTGGAGAGTGGGAGTCAGGAGGAAACAGAGAGGAAGAGCTGGGGTATGCAGAGGCTCGGGGTTACCAGAGTGCACCTTGGCTTCCCTCAGCGAGGCAGAAGGGAAAACGCAGGGGCTTCTTAATCATTAACTGACTCCAAACTAAGGAAATAAGAAGGAGTGCATGTAATCTGTTCCCTGAAATTTCCTTTCAGTAATAAAGGAATTTTGGCACTAAAAATTCCTTTATTAGGAAGACGATTTGTCTGTTTCTCCTCTGCAGGGTAAACTGCATGAGGGCACAGCGCACCCATGCTCACAGAGCCCCTGGCCAACAGGAGAGTAGATGCTGATCCACTGAATGAAGGGAGAGGGACCTTCATTCATGAAGGAGTAGAGTAAGTTCATCTCAATACGGAGTGAAAGGGGTAGACTTCAAATCCCAGGTGGTTTTTCTGGAGGCAAATCCCCTTCGATGCCTCTTAAGGGTTAGTGTTACCCTAAAGAAGCAGCGTTGGGAAACCTGGAAGAGAGCCTTCTGTTCCCATGAATCTTCTGCTTTGCTGAGTCTATTCAGCCCACAGCTGACATGTGCTAGTCTCCTAAACATGTCAGGCTTGACATTTATCATCACATTTTCAAGTTTTGCAAACCTGCTTCTAAACATGGGTTCCCTTTAAACAAAACTACAAAGAACCCTTTATATTACATATTTTCTTTGATTCTGCCTGCATTAGCAAGCCAGCAAGAAACATGGGCAGTGAAAGCTCCTGACCATAGTGCTTTCTGGCTCCTTTCATGTCTCTGTGAGTTGTTTCTGTGCACTGTCACTTGGGAATCAAGCCTTGCACCAGCTACATGGCCAGAATTAGAATGGGACGCTCACTCTCTATAGACCTGCTATTGCTATACTCCACAACAGCAAAAGAAAGATTACAAAAACACAAATCAGATATTGTAAACACTTCTTTGTATAAAACATTTCCCCAGCATCTTATCACTCTTACAATAAAATTCAAACTCCTTGTCATGACCTCCAAAGCCTTAAACGATCTAGTCCCATCCACCTTGCCAACCTGTTTCCACCTCTCTTTTCTCTCTCCCTCCCCATCCAAATGAGCTTAAATATGCTGTCGTCCAGGAGAATGGCCTACAACAAAAGACCTCATCATATTTTCTCTTATTTCACTGATTTTTTTTAAAGTTTTCATTGTTTCAAAAACTTTTAACACAGCTCTCAATCACTGCATAATCAGCATAACAAAATGTAGACGTGCAGTTATTTTGACAAGCCTGGATGAAAAGTTATGCTTCCAGTCTTGGTTTATGATTACTCTGTCACTTACATCACTCCCCCTTATTATCCATGCACCTATCATTCTCAGCTCCTAGTGATCACAGGGGCGGAGATGGTCAGAGCTAAGACCTACAGAGTAGACATCAACAATTCCACAAATATCACTGAGCAAATCTCTGCCCTTAAAAAGCAGGATCACCTCACAACAGAACATCATCTCATTATTTTAACACAGCACAGCTTTTTCTTGCTAAAAGGCATTTGGTCTATAGGATGGTTTGGTTTGGTTTTGAATTGCAGTGTTTGCAGTTGGTGCCCAGCTCACAGCTGGGTCTTCAAGCAGGCTCACTGCCCATCTCACCAACTGCTGCATTCTCTCATGGCTGCCAAGGAAAGAGCATTTTGCTGTTTCAGCATTCCAGGAGAACATGCAGAAAACACAAACTCCAGGACCTTATAAATCAGGCTTCTTCACATGCTCTCAGTATGGACACAGCAAGTTTTAAATGCATCACAATGGACTTCAGGCTTTAAAATTTCTGGTTGGTGGCCAGAGGCCTAGTGAACTAGGGATGCCTATGCTTCTCCTGTTGGTAGGTAGAAGAGACACTTCACCATTTGGGAAGTGAACTTCAGTTATCACCACTGTCTCTTTAGGATTTGCTAAGAGCAGCAGACACCTTGTCTGCCAGAATGTAAGAGCATGAGAGGTAACAGCCAGAGCAGGCTGTCCTCAGGGCCCAGACAAGTTGGTTTTCTCTCCAGTCTTAGAGGCTTTCCATTGTTCTTGAAGATATCAGCCCATTTTCCATGGCCTCTCTTTTCAGTCTCTGGGTTGTTTCCTCTGAAACTGCCAGTGTGTAGGGGAAGCTGGTAAGATGAGTTGTTTAAAGTGTCTACTAGACTCTTTGCCTTTACTTTAAACCTGGCTCACCCACCACCCACCATGAGGCCAGCGGTCGACTATAGGAAGCCACTGTTCACCAATCACCATTGATCTGCTGGCCTTGATCCCCCCTCCATTCCAATTCTCCAGGCTCTGACCCCTTAGTCTTAATCTTCCATTCCTTTTCCTGTTGGCCCCAAGGTTTCATCACTGAGTTTAATCTCTTCCTCATGACCTGTCACCTTTTCTAGAAACAGTTTATGTTCTCTGTCTCTCTCCTCCCTTCCTGATCGATTTGACCAACTCTTCCATCTCTTCCCCATAGTGGTTTCCAGCCCACCTAATGAGTGACCCTTGAAGATAAACTCAGACATAAAGATGTCAACAAAAGATTTAACTTGCCAGCTCCATTAACCCTGACAGCTACATCTCCAGCCCTTCCTCCCTCCCATTTTCCTATATCTTTTGTGCCTGAAAGCCATATTAAAATCAAAGTTATCTTTCCTCTAAAACCAGATTTATTCTGGATGATTTCTCTCTTTCTGTTCGTGGTACCATCATTCTTCTGCTCATAGAAGAATGTGAGCTGCTCATTCATTCTCACAAAAGTCAGCATACCAGCCTCCTTTTCACTTGTTTTCAACCCAAGGACTTCACACAAGCTGTTCCCTTTGCCTGGATTGTTCTTACTTTCCTTCATTCCTGCCTCACTCCAACTCATCCCTCAAGTTTCACTGTCAGCATCCCCAAAACCCTTCCCAATTGCTTATTACACCAGTTTCCATTTCTCTGATAGTACATATTACCATCATAATCAAAATCAAGCTTGTCCGACCCACGGCCCAGGATGGCTTTGAATGTGGCCTAACACAAATTTGTGAACTTTGTTTAAACATTATGAGGTGTGTGTGTTTGGTTTTGGTTTTGTTTTCCTCACTAGCTATCATTAGTGTGTTTTATGTGTGGCCCAAGACAATTCTTCTCCTCCCAGTGTGGCCCAGGGAAGCCAAAAGATTGAACACCTCGATCTAAATATTGACTTGTGGAATTACATGTAGGATGTTGGTAAACTACACCTCCCAGTACAGTAGGCAAGAGCCACATGAGACTGTTGAGCACTTCATGTAGCGAATCCAAACTGAGATGTATTATAAGTGCAAAACACATACAAAATTTTGAAGACTAACTACAATAAAAAGAATGTAAACTTTTACACTGATTACATGTCATAATATTTTAGCTATATTGAGTTAAATGAAATGTTATTAAAATTAATTTTACCTGCTTCTTTTGGCTTTTAAAAATGTATTTACTAGAACATTTTAAGTTATAATATGCATTCCCATTATATTTCTACTGGACTGGGCTGTTGTAGACCTTAAGCCCCATGAGAACAAGGCTATTTTGTTCATGACTGTAATCTCAGCTACATTAGCATAGGGCCTGGCACATAGTAACTGGATTGGGGAATATATTTTGAAAGAATAAGTTTTTCTAGACACCTGGTATTTAAATCTAGGATTCTCAGGCCAGGCATGGTGGCTCACACCTGTAACCCCAGCACTTTGGGAGGCCCAGGAGTTTGAAACCAGCCTGGACAACATGGCAAAACCTCATCTCTACAAAAATTTAAAAAATTAGCCAGGCATGGTGGCACACATCTGTAGTCCCAGCTACTTGGGAGGCTGATGTGGGAGTATCGCTTGAGCCCAGGAGGCGAAGGTTGCAGTGAGCCAAAATCACACCACTACTCTCCAGCCTGGGCAACAGCAAGACCCTGTCTCAAAAAAGTAAAAGTAAAAGAATAAATAAGTCCAGGATTCTACTTCTTAGAAAAAGAGTAACCAAGGATAAACAATTAAGGTGAGGGAGTTAGCAGCTCCCCTCTCCAGCAGTTTGTGCTGTCTGCTTGCCATGGGCATTGGAGCATCTTTCAGCCTGGGAGACTTCATTATGGGACAAGATCTAAACAGTCAGGCTCAGACAGTTTGTCACTGGCTTAAATTGATAGCATATCCATCTGAAAGTACTCAACAACTAGGGTTACCTTTCAAATTATAGACAATGATGGAACAGAAAATAATAAAAGAATCTACATAGCAAGAAAGGAATTAAGGGTGATTCTTTTGATCTAAGTCATTTTCACAAGTATGATCTCATGAGTAATAAATAGCTCATTTTCTTTTCTCAATCCTTAGTATCAGAAAATTCTTAATCTGAATTCATTATAAAGCAAAACATTTAGCATGTGGGAAAACATTTGAATGTGGGAAAGATGAGTGTCTAAGAAGCCTAGTGATGTCCTGAAAGACCATTTTTCTTCCACATGAGTTGGCTCACTCACATTCACAGACATGACCATCACTGTGAAGTGACTCAGCAATTTCAAGTATCTGTATTGCGTTACACCAAGTTCCCATGGTTGGCATTAATAGCACATTGCTTGAGGAAGGAAGAAGCCAAGCTGTCCTGTGATCCTGAGGACTAATCCCACAAGAGAAGCACTGGTTAGTCACAGACAAGAGAACGGGGATTAGAAGCTGTTCAGCCAGATGTGTCAGGTGACAACTGGAAGAGAGT
Source organism: Macaca mulatta (assembly GCF_049350105.2). Taxonomy (NCBI): domain Eukaryota; kingdom Metazoa; phylum Chordata; class Mammalia; order Primates; family Cercopithecidae; genus Macaca; species Macaca mulatta. Next base: position 42,933,687 of record NC_133406.1, on the reverse strand, counting down.
TGCTGAGAGCTGGGATGCCGGGAAGGCAATCTACCACCAAGACTCTTAACACAAACATGCATTTCATCTGAAGCATCAAGAACTCCTTACTTGGCAGTATCACTGCCTTCCCCAATGACAATAGGAACAAAAAACATCACTTTAATGAGGCTTACAGAAGCGGAGAAAGCTACAACTCCCTCTTTCTGTCCTCATGTTTCAAAATCCACAGTTGAGAGACAACCAGATGGTATATCCTCAGAAGTGTCACAGTCATCCTTAAGCTTTCTCAAGAACACAGAAATAGTACTGGGCTAGAAATGAGAAGTTGGGATTCCTATTCCTCCTATCGGGTATTAGTTTGAGAATCACTGAGTTGACATGCATTAGGCCTGCTGTTCTCAGTGTTACCTTGGGACCGTGCTCACAGCAAAAATGACTTAAACAGCAACAGCCATATGACAGGATACCTCAGCTTCCCTGTGACTGAGGCTCCTATTGTTCCAAGAAAGTCTTGGAGGAACACAAGATCCAACAGGATGCCTTCATGTCCATGAGATCTTACCAACTCTACATCTGTCTTTCCCCACTTACCCAATAAGGATTCACACATTTTAGAGTAAAATTAGAGAAAGGAAAAACACTCAAAGTTTTTTTTTTTTTTTTTTAAGACAGGGACACGTAAAAAGGGTACACAAGCCAAAGGCCCAAAGCAGGAACATGTTGAGCAACAAAACAAATAGTAGTATTGGATTTTAACCCATAGACTAAAATAAATACCCGTAAGTCCACACTGAGTAAGTAAATGAGTGAACAAATAAATTAGGGAGAAGAGACAGCTCTTCCTTACAGGAAAATTTCAATTAATGAAAATAGAAGAAATAGGGAAATAGAAAACAGCAATTAGAATACCACAATAATAACTACTGCAGGCAAGATCTAGAGATAGATGCTAAAATTAATGGGCAGAAGGTTGAGGAGAAACAGGATATTTGTAAAGTCTCAAAACATCTCTCCCAAGATATTTATAAATTTTAAAAGGGAAAATAGTAACTTTACGGAAGAGAAACCCGACAGATACCACCTTAACCAAGAGATCACGGCTAACAGCACCAGTAATAAGATACACTGATGGCTGGGCACGGTGGCTCAGCCTGTAATCCAGCACTTTGGGAGGCTGAGGTGGGCAGGTCATGAGGTCAGGAGATTGAGACCACCCTGGCCAACAAGGTGAAACCCCGTCTCTACTAAAATACAAAAAGTTAGCCAGATGTGGTGGTGAGTGCCTGTAGTCCCAGCTACTGGGGAGGCTGAGGTAGGGGAATCTCTTGAACCCGGGAGGTGGAGATTGCAGTGAGCCAAGATCGTACCATTGCACTCCAGCCTGGCAACAGAACAAGACTCCGTCTCAAAAAAAAAAAAGATACACTGACATCAGGTATCCCACGTTAGACTCACTAAGAAGAACACTGACCTTACTTTGGCTGTAATGCAATTTTTTACCAAAAATACAGAACCTCAATCTACTCACAAGAAAACATCAGACAAACCAAATAGAACCAAATATTTGACGAGTACTTTTCAGAAGCATCAAGGTCATGAAAGACAGGGAAGGACTGAGGCGCTGTCATGGATCAGAGGGAATTAAGGAGATGACAAGTAAATGAGACGTGGGCTCCTGAACTGGATTATAGAACAGAAACAGAGCACTAGTGGAAAACTGGTGAAATCCGAAGAGTCAGTAGCTTAGTTGATAGTATTGTATTGATGTTAATTTTTTGGCATTGAAAATTGTACTATGGTTTTCTAGGATGGTAACAGCTGGAAAATCTGGGCAAAGAGTACACAGGAACTCTATATATTGGCAACTTTTATGCAAATCAAAAATCATTCCAATTAAAAAGTTTAAAAATGGAAATTAAAAATTTGAAGAGGCCTGGCGTGGTGGCTCACATCTGTACTCTCAGCACTTTGGGAAGCTGAGGCAGGTGCATCATGAGGTCAGGAGATCAAGACCATCCTGGCTAACACGGTGAAACCCTGTCTTTACTAAAAATACAAAAAATTAGCTGGGTGTGGTGGTGGGCATCTGTAGTACCAGCTACTCAGGAGGCTGAGGCAGGAGAATAGCGTGAACCCAGGAGGCGGAGCTTGCAGTGAGCCGAGATCGCGCCACTGCACTCCAGCCTGGGCGACAGAGCGAGACTCTGTCTCAAAAAAAAAAAAAAAAAAAAAAAAAATTGGAAGGTTGAATCCTAAAATTAAAAGTGCCAGAAGACATTTAAAATGTAAAAGACCAATATATCAACTAAATAAAATTTCAAGGAGATAAGGAGTTCACAACAGAAGGTAAATCAATGTACTGCTTCCTTCACTGAGAAAGTCTTGTATGAACAAAACATCAGGCAAATTAAACAGCATGTCTAGTGACCTGGTTGATTTACATTCTGACACAAACTTCTAATCTCCTCATAGACAGTCACAGCTTGCAGACAGTCACAGGTCCACAAACCACACTTGAGTAGCACCTTTGTGGACCATTATAAGGCCTTTGACTTGTATGTAGTGGAATAGGGAGTCCATTGGAAAGTTTTGAACCAAAGAATAATTTGATCTGACTTATATTTTAACAGAATCACTCTAACTCCTATGCTGATGACTTGGACCACAGTTGGATACAGTGGAGATGGTGTGAAATGTTTGGATTCTAGAAATATTTTGAAGCTAGAGTCAGTAGAATTTCCTGGCAGGTTGAATGGGTAAGAGACAGAAAAAAAGTCAACGACAACATCAGCGTTTTGACCATTACAACTGGAAGGATGGATAGTTACTGTTCATTGAGGTGGAAAGACTTGGAGCAGGTATGAGGAGAAAGATAAGGAACTTGGTTCTGAATATGTAAAGTCTGAAATGCATATTAGACACCTGAGAGAAGATATCAAGTAGATAGTTGGACACAAGGGTCTGGAGTTCAGGAACTTACTCTAACACCCTTCCTCTTCCCAATCCTCCAGCCTCTTCAGATCAGACCTAGATCGGCCCAACTTATTTCTTGTAATTACTTATACCATGGAAAATCTTAAAACTATTGCTAGATGGAAATTGCTAGGAGTCACTTTACATTGGTTATTCCTTTTAATCCTTACCATTTGGCCAAAGGTTAGATACTATTATCCCATTAAGGTAAGGAAACCAAGGCTTAGGGAAGACAAATAATTTTCTCAAGATCATATGGCCAGGAAGTAATAGAATGATTATTTAAAAACAATTCTGTCTGCCCCCAAGTTCCTGTCCTGTAGAATGCCTTGCTGTTCAACTGCTGGACAGTCTCCCTTGGGAAGGTGGTCATGGAGATTCTTGTTCACATGGGCAGTTTGACTGGGTTAGACCAGATGACTGTGAGATGCTTCCCGGCTCTACAATTCTAGGTTTCTATAAAATCTATTTTGAAGTGGGAATACGTTTTGAAATGTTTTATGTCTTCTTTTTCCCCCTGAAAAATCTCTGTAGGAAGGAATCAGTTTCCAGTTCAAGAAAGGGAGTGGGTACTTCAAAATGATTATGAGCAATGGACATTTCCCTTCCCAAACCAGCTCCAATCCGTGGGCCTTTAAAATAAATTAAAAAAAAAAAAATCAGTGGTAAACCTATGGATTATATTGAAAAAAAAATCCAATGATGTTATTACCACTACCTTCAGTAAACATGCACAAACATCCTCAATTTTATCAGAAAGCAAAGACAGAAAGTGAAGACAGCGGCTATTTGAATAAAAATCATGAATTGCTGCAGGTGTATTCTTTAAAGCACTGTTTCCATATTCTTCTCCTTCCCCCATGACCCTCCCAACAAGTAGCCCTTAGTGACAGTTTCACTGTTTTTCACACCAAAAATGGCTTTCAAGTGTAGGAAAGTATCAGAAGGTCCCTGCTGGGCTGCCAGCTGGGCAAGTGTCACAGGTCACTGAACTCTAAAATGAGCTGTCTCTGCAACAAAGGGTCCCTTTCCCTTGGAACAACTTCAAGGAGATGGCACACTGCAGCCCTCCTTGCCCTTTTTGTATTCCAGTTTGATTAAACTGGGAATTGTTCTGTGCTTACCACTGTTGAGAGCACCAGGTGGTGGATTCTAGAGATAAAGGATTGTATAGATCCTTTGTTAGAAACAGACATCTCTATTGTGTGACTTACAATATTTTAGCACAAATGCCAGGAGCTTCCCAGACAGCCTAACGGTTATGCACAGGAGACAATCAATAAATCCTATTCCCCACTCACTCATGGCAAGCGGGGGCTGCTGGTGGCTAAACATGGTCTAGCCACTGGCTAAAAATGAAAGAAACTGAAAAATGAGTATTTACAATGAAAGAAGTGAACCAAAGCAAGGAAGGAAAAGAGAAATGTATCCAAGATGTAGCAGCAGTTGATCTTCATAGAACCCGGGTGTCAGGAGAAATGAGATGATTTCTCATCTTGACCAGAAACTCCTTGTGGGACTGGCACCACGCTGGGTCAGCATTGTCTCCCCAGTCCCTCATGCAGGACATATTTGCTGAGGAGGTCTAATAACAAATGGAACGATGATAGCTAATGTTTATTACAATCGTTATTTCTGACTATAGTAGTTTTCTTTTGTTATTGCTGTGTTTTTGAGATGGGGTCTTGCTCTATTGCCCAATCTAGGGTTCAGTGGCCCAATCATAGCTCACTGAAACCCCAGACTCCTGGGGATCATAGCTCACTATAACCCCAAACACCTGGGCTCAGGCCATCCTCCTGCCTCAGCGTCCCAAGTGACTGAAACTGCAGGTGTGAGCCACCACACCCGGCTAATTTTTTTATGTTTTAGTAGTGACAAGGGCCCACCGTGTTGTTCAGGCTGGTCTCAAACTCCTGGCTTGAAGCATTCTGCCCTCCTCGGCCTCCCAAAATGCTGGGATTATAGGCGTGAGCTGCTGTGCCTGGCCTTTCTATTACTTTTCTATTGCTGTGTGACCAATTACCACAAGCCTAGTGACTCAAAACAACACACAGTCATATCTCACCATTCTGTAGTTCTGAAGTCCAAGAAGACTTGATTGGATTTTCTGCTGAGAATCTCACAAGGCTGAAGTCCGTGTGGCAGGCAGCTGGGCTCTTATTGGGAGGTTCTGAGAAGAATCGACTTCTAAGCTCATTCACATTGTTAGCTGAATGTAGTCCCTTGAGGCTGTAGAACTGAGGCTCCATTTCCTTGCTGGCTGTCAGCCGGGGTGTCTCTTAGCTCTGAAAGTGTCTATTCCTTCCCACTTGCTGCCCTCTCCCCTCAAAGCCAGCAATGCACATCAAGGCCTTCTCACACTTGGAAACTTCCCGACTTCCTCCTCTACCAGCCCCTGAAGAAAGCACTCTGCATTTAAAGTGGCTCGCGTGATTAGATTGGGCCCACCCAGAGAATCTCCTATTTTAACTCAATTGTGCCTACATAACAAGGGGGAGTGATGTTTCATCATATTCCCAGGTTCTGGGGATTAGGGGAGAACATCTTTGAGGGGCATTTAAGGAATCTTGCATACTACATTGGCAGACATTGTTCCAAGTGTTTCCCATTTAATAATCCATCAATCCTCATAACAACCCTGTGAGCTAGGCTCTACTATCTTCCCCATTTTATAGATGAAGCACAGAGAGACCTTATTTGCCAAGGTCTTCCAGCCCGTATGTGGCAGAGCCTGGATTTCAACTCAGGCAGGCTGGCTCCAGAGCCTTACCTCTTACCCACCATTGTACATTGCTATTCAATTAACTGTTTCTGGAATTATTGAATACATGAATAATTGAATTCGGTGTGGGACTTGGAGACAGTGCTAAGGATGAGTAAATTTCTTAATTTGTATGGAAAATTTTGTGCATAAATTGTATGCTAATTGTGAAGGGAGTCTGCAGAATCTCAAAGGCATAGGTCTTAGAGAAGTGCTTATACCTGAGAAATTCCTCCAATGCAATGCCTTCCCTTTTCAGTCTTCAGCTGTTAGTAAGCAGCAAACACTGAAACCGGAACTGCCAACATCTGAGACCACCGTGGAACTCTTGGAACCGCTTTTGACACTAGATCATCTCTTCCCTCTGTCACTTTCCTCCTTGGCCATGGCCCAGGACAGATATTGACAGTCATGAGAACAAAGCCACTATGGTCATTTGGATTCTAGGAAAACAAGAAGAAAAATTAAGAGAGTCAAAAACTGAGCCGAAACAAACGCAAGAAAGGAGAATGACGAAAAACCGAAGTCATTCCTCAAGCCTGAAATTTATTTTACGTGCTGTTGTCTCTTTCTGTGAATCCTATTGTCTATTGCAGGGGTGTCCAATCTTTTGGCTTCCTTGGGCCACAATGGAAGAAGAAGAATTGTCTTGGGCCAAACATAAAATACACTAATGATAGCTGATGAACTAAAAAATAAAAATTGCAACAAAAGTCTCAAAACGTTTTAGGAAAGTTTACGAATTTGTGTTGGGCCTCATTCAAAGCCGTCCTGAGCTGCCTGAGGCCCGTGGGACACAGGCTGGACAAGCTTGTTCTATTGCTTACCTGGGGTGTGGTAGAAACAATACTTGATTGAAACTCAGAAGACTTGAGTTCCAGTCCTGGCTCTGTTTCTTATGTGATCTTAAGTCACTTAATTTTCTGGATCTTATTCATCCCATTTGTAAAATACAAATAATTCGTACTTCACGGAATTTGGGAAATAAATATGATAGTGAATGGGTTGTGTTCCCTTTACAAATTGTGAAGTACAATACAAATGTTACATGCCATTATTGCACCAGGTAACCAAGGGACTGAGGGAAGGAAGGGATAGTACATGCCGAGCCACCTGACGAAGAGGGTACTTCTCCCAGTGTGATGATCTAAAATCAACATTGGCTTAGAAAGAAAGAGAGTAAGATCAAGAAGCCACAGACTACTCGCTAGTCTTCTGAACACGCATTTTGCAAAATAAAATACACTTAAAGAGTAAAAACTAGTGTTGATATCATCTTTATGGAGAAAAAATGGAGGCAAAGAAAAATCATTTGCACAAGTGGCAGAGCTGAAAGTCCGTTTTGGATATGCTGACTCTCAGTACAGTGCTTGAAGCCAAACTTAAATGTATCCATTCTATGTCTAAAATGTCAGGGGGAAAATGGTATGCTGGTTAAGAGAAGAAATTATGTTGCTTGAATAAATACTGAGACTCAGTTGCATCAAATTAGATGGAATACCAAAATGTTCATCCTCTCAAACCTCTACAGCTAAATGGTCAGCTGTGAGTATCAAGTCATGTGATATTGATTGTCCTTAAAACAGTCATATAATCTACACCTGAGAGGAGAAAATAGTTCTCACGTGCGATATCTCTCATGACACTTTGATTTTGGCCTTGTGAGACCCTGAGCAGACAGCCTCGTCAAGCCTGCTCAGACTTCTGAACTCCAGGACTATGAGAGAATGAATGGGTGTTGTTTTAAGCCAATAAATTTATACTAAGCTGTTACACAGTAGTTTGTCTCAACACACCGTTTTCTTTTCACACAGTAATCAAAAAGCTTAAAGAAAGTCACCTTGAGAGCACATTAGCATAAAAGTAATGACTACAATTCATCAGCTTCTGGCAAACTCACCATCGCTAACCAGCAAGTTCTAAAAACCCAGTGGGGGAGTGTACATGGCTTAAAGACAGGCAATCCAGAGTTCTCCAGCAACATCCCATCACCAGTGACATTAACATGAATATACTAACTGTTGTGCAATTAAGCTAATCAGCCTTGCAAAACAATTCAAGCCTACAGACTGTCTTTACTGTCTGACAGAAATACTTAAAGCACATTTCCAAAATAATCTGCAATAGCAAACAAAGCAGCCCAACAAGGTGGCTGCTTTGCGTTGACTTAGAAAGGGTCCTGATAGTCATGCTTCATGGAGAACTTCATGAGAAATGATACCACACCCCCAAAACACACACGCACACACACACACACACACACACACTCCTCCCACCCAAGGTGACCACCTCAAGGGAAGAGACTGTGCCTTAACATCTTGTGATATTACCATACCAAGTGTTATGGATATTAACAAAGTTTAATGGTACTCACTACCTTCACGTTTATGGCCCTTCAAATAATAAAGTCAAAAATTTCTATAAACATCCTTAACCTATGTAGCGACTTCCACCTAACTTTAACATTGTAGACACTTTAATACTTCTGAATGTCAGTTAAAGTAGTTTTAAAGAAGGGCCAAATCTGAGAGGTTAAAAGACGGAGGAAAGGACTACCAAAAGAAAAATTACTGATTTGAACTAATTGAAGGCATGGAGTGCTGCAAACAGAAAGGCTTTCGGGTTCACTCTGAGGGATACAAGATGTTATGGTGAAAAGAGTATGCCGTAGAGATGCAAACTCTAGCGGTGATACTCCAGGTGCATACTCTAGGTTGTCTTCACAACTCCCGAGCATCATAACTCGAGGCAAGTCCTTACCTCCCTGAGATTCAGTTTCCTCCTCTATAAAGTAACAGTGATAATAAATGAGTGTGGTTGTGAGAATTCCCTAAGAGAACATAAATGGAGGGCATCACACAACGCCAAGCACACAGTTGGTGTTCAGCATATTTAAGCCATTTCTTTCTGCTCATCATGATATACCAACAATCCACCTCCCTCTTTCCGTGCCCCATCCCCTTCAACACTGACAAAAAATGTGACCCACCAAGTGAGCAGAATAATATAACGGTATCACTCACCGGAAGAGAAAAATAGGTACTTCTCTGTACAGGCAAGTGCCAGGAGAATGGTAAGTAAAGGACGGTTTAAAACCTGGCTTTATCTCATGTACAGTTGGGAAACTTTTGGCAAGTTATTTAACCTCTATGTACCTCAGTTTCTTCTTCTGTAAAATAGAGATATGAACGATGTTTATCTCATAGAGTTTGTATGAGAACTAAATGAGCCAATAGATGTAAAATTCATCCTTACAACAGTGCTTAGTACAAGGTCAACACTGGTAGTCAATGTTACCTATTACTGTTAACTATTATTGTTACTCACAATAGCCTTGTATGTGTAGTAGCTAAGAGGGAATGAAGAAAGAAGGCTGGCTTCTGCCATGAGGCAAAACTGCAGAAAAGGTGTGGCAGCAACAGCAGACTATGCTGCAGGAGGGAGGAGCCAGTAAACAATGGAAAAATGAGCTATGGAAAGAATGGTAATAAACACCTGTATAATGTTCATTATGTGGCAGGCACTGCTAAGTATTTTATATATATTAACTTATTCAATTCTCTTAGCAATCCCTTAAGGTTTTGACTCATTTAATCCTTTGAAACAAGCCTAAGTGGCAGACGCAGTAATTATTCTATTTTTCAGATGAGAAAACAGAAGAACACAGAGGTTAAGTAACCTGACTGAAGTCACACAGGAAGTGGTAGAATCAGGATTTAATCACAGACAATCTGGCTCCAGTGCCTGGGCTCTGAACCACATCATTAATGTAGACTATTGGCTGCAAGGTAGACTCACTGACACACTTATTCCCATTCCCTCAGAGATAGAAACAGGTCTGGGTTGTTTTCAGTGTGAGAAATGAGAATTCAAGCCATTTTTTAAAGAATGGTCAAATAAAGCCAGATGACTCGAGAGCATCCAAGCTAGAGACATTGTGGGGAGAGAAAAACAGGTTGAGATGGATAGGTTGATGAGAGGATTTCCTGGAGGAATCAAATAAGTAAAATTATTAATTGTTGCAAAAATTAGTATAAAAATTATATACTATAAAATTTTATTTAATTATTTTTTAAATAGTGATGAAGTACATGTAAAACTTAGTTTTCTAGCTTTGCAGCCTAGATTAGTCCAATTTCATACTGCTATGAAGAACATCTGGAGTCTGGGTAGTTTATAAAGGAAAGAGGTTTAATTGACTCACTGTTCAGTATGGCTAGGGAGGCCTCAGGTAACTTACAATCATGGGAGAAGGTGAAGGGGAAGCAAAGCACCTTCTTCACAAGGCGGCAGGAAGGAGAATGAACACAGGAGGAACTACCAACACTTATAAAACCATCAGATCCTGTAAGAACTCACTGTCAGGAGAATAGGGAAACTGCCCCCACGATTCAATTACTTCCACCTGGTCTCTCCTGTGACATGTGGGGATTATGGGGATTAGAATTTAAGATGAGATTTGGGTGAGACACAAAGCCTAACCATATCACCGCCAAACTTTCTTCCTACTTGAAATATCAGTTAGGGAGGAAATATGGCTTGAAAATTATATTCTTCCTTTACACTTACAATGAAATTAGACTTAATCTTAAAATAGGAAGACGAATTCCCAATTTCCTTTTCATCCCAAGAGAAGAGCCAGCTGACCCCAGGGGACACTCAACCCCATGGGGTCAGGCCACACCCCCTGAGACCCTCCCTAGGGCACCTTACATAAAAGCACCAACAGCTATGGCAACTGGGATGGGAGTGGGAAATATTGACTTCTACCATAGCTTCCCAACTATTCACCTGCTCCTAGATTCATACCCATCCACAGTCATCCTCCCCAAAACCTCCAGTCATATTTCTAAAAGACAAATCTGATTATCTTCCTCTTCTGCCAAAAATCTTTCAAAGGTTTGCCATCAACTATGGCAAATTAGTCAAAATCTTTAGCATGGACAACAATGTCCTCCCTAAGCAAACCCTCTTGGAAAGCTTATCTTTCTCATCCCTGGTGCTGCATGCTGTGTGGTGGTCTAGAAGATGGAAAGGGATGCTTGCTGTATCAGCAAAATTCTTTGTAGATTATGATGTCTCTTAACCAGCTTCCTAGTCTTAATTTATGGAGGCTTTGGTAGAGGGACTCAAAAGATTCCAGTGGGGATTCACTGGGCAGGGAAAAAAAAAAAAAGCAGAGAGTATGTATTAAATCATAAAACACACATTTGCAAAAGTTGTCCTAAAGCTTTCCCAAGTCAGAAACTATAAATCCCCTTACAGCCATTTATTATACATTAGGGAATGCAGCTTTTTCAGATGTAAAGATGTAAAAAGTAAACATTTTAACTCCCCTTTTTTTTTAAGTTCAGGTCTTTTAAAATTTAATTCTAAGTATTTGCCTTTTTGAATTCTGGTGAACTCAGCAGTGGTGGGGGCTAATCTAATTTAGAACCACTGTCTTTTCCTAGACTAAGGCAACCAGAAAGGAAAATCTCAATTGAAAATGAACTAAGAAATGTCTACATTGTTGATGGGGTGAAAGATGACTAACCTGCTAGTGGGCTTCATTATCATTGGAACCTGGGTCCAAAAACAAAACAAAACCCAATATAGGGCTTAGTGCAAAAACTGTTCTGGGAGTTAACATTGATATTTAATATATAACAATGATTCACTGAAATTTATTTGTATTATTTGATAGATACCTTCCTGGGCAAAAAGAGTCACTCCAGGTTGTTCTAAGTTACAAACTCCCTGAAAACTCAGAAGATGCTAATTTCATTTACTGAATATTAACTAACACTAAACTTGTTTGGAACTATATTTAGTACAGTAGTGAGACCACAGGCACCAACCAGCAAAGCATATGAATTTTCTTTTCAGCGTCTCAGCCTTGGCAGCACAGAGTGTTACGACAGTGAGAAAGGCCTCCTGCTTCACCTGAAGAATCTATCAAGAAATTTTATGACAAGCCTCAGAAGTGACATTTTGCACCTTCTGAATGTGGCATTGAGCCATTTCACACTGGTTGGAGAAAACAGTGTGCCCGTTAACAACATTTTTCATGGAAAAATTAGAAATCAACTCCAAAGCAACTGTAAATAGTACCCGTCTACCACAATTACTGTGCTTCCAACCGACACATAGTTCTCAGGCACAAAAAGGTAACAAAAATAAACTTAAAAAAGGAAAGAGGGGCCAGGCGTGGTGGCTCACACCTATAATCCCAACACTTTGGAAGGCTGAGGTGAGAGGATCACCTACGCCCAGGAGTGTGAGGCCAGCCTGAGCAACACAGCAAGACCTTGTCTGTAATAAAAATAAAAATTTTTAAATGTGTTTGGAAAAAGGAAAAATGAAGTAAAATGAGTTATAATGAAGTGCTCTTTCTCTGTAGATGCTAATCTTATAATAAAGCCAACCGGGGAATTCTATTTTTAATTAATATTTTCGAGGATTTTTTTTTAAGACAGAGAAAATAACACTTTTACTGAATATCCAGTTTTGGATCCACATTTCATTTATTCATTCATTTTAAGTTCCAGAAAGTTAGGAATTTTTGCTGTTTTGTTCACTGCTGCATCCCTAGCTCCTGGAACAGTGCCTGGCATAAGGTAAGAACTCCAGAAATATTAGTTGAATAAATTCATTCATCAAATACATATCAAGTGCCTACGCTGTATCAGGCTGGGTGATAGGTCCAGGGATGTAAAGAGTTGCTCACAGTCTATAAAGTATACCCCTCCCAGCTCCAAATTCATATATCTAAATGCTTCCTTGAAATATCTAACAGGCTTCTCAAATTTGACATGGCCAAAACAGAGCTTTTTTCTGCAACTACTCACCTACCTCTTGCTCCAAATCATTCCCACCCTTGATAGGTGGAAAATAATTACCCCAGGACTTCTGATCACTTGATGCAAATATATGCCAATGAAGCACCAGTGTAAGGTTTCCTATTATGTATAGCTAGACACAATCCTAACTGATACATCATTCAAAGGGTAGATAGAAGAGAGGCAAGGAAGAAAACAAATTTTAAAAGGGCTTTCAAAGGTAGTAAGAGGACCAGGGAAGCAGATTAGATAGGAAGGTCAACTTGAAACCAGGGGACCACCACCATGTGGTCAAATAAAATGAGAACATGATAAAAAGTGATTTTACTTGGCAGTTAGATGTCGGTTCCAACAGGAGTGAAAAGAAGTAAAGGAGATTAACATATTTCCGTTGTTCTATTTAGAGAGATATCTATGCTTTATTGACTATTAAATCTGTATATTCATAAAATTTCTTTGTTTAGCTTTACTTAAATGGCCGGAGAATCATGTACTAACATATCCCAGCTATCATGGCAAAGAAAACCAGTGGAACCTGAGTTAACCTCTAGTAAGAGGAAGCAAAATTAATTGGCATGACTGCTTTCACCAATATCCCCCTAACTACAACCAGACTAATAGATTCTCAACAACAATGAAAGAGTCTATGAAAGAGAAGGAGAAAAGAAGGAAGAAGAAGGGGCTAGGGGAGAGTAGGAAGGAAAGAAGGAAGTGAGAAGGTCTAGAGGGAGTGACACAATGCCATTTGTATTACAATAGACAGTGGACATGCTAGAAGACAGCCAGGGAAGACTTCTCAGCAGAAGTCGCTCATAAACTGAGAGCTACAGACAGCAGAATTAATCAGGAAAGAATGTGAGGAAATGCTCCAGGCTGGGTCAGGAAGGACCACGGAAAGTACATGAAGCATGTCTTAATCATCTAAAACATCTTTCTCGAGGTTTCTTTCCATCCTTGTGCTTGAACTTAACAGGTAACCTACTATTTTGAGTTACGCTGATTTGGTTTGTTTGGTAATTTGAAACACTGTCCATCATCCAAAGTCATTAACTGGATTTTACCAGTGGGTGCCTAGATCCCAGCTAATACCCCAGTTCCCAAAGCAAGGGTCTGGGAACTGTTATAGTAACATATGATAGTAACATGTTACTATCATAATATTTAGTGTCTTTTACTGAAGCATACCAGTGAACCCGGAAAAGAGAAAACTCTGAAATCATCCTAGTCATTTATTTGGATATTGATGTGCAGTCTTTAACGTATCACCAAATTAGAACACAACAGGGTTTTGTGGCAGCCCCCATATACTCACTGTACAATGCCAAGGAAAGCATCCAAAATAGCCTAGATTTAAGAGTAAAAATCTTTGTCTCTAATATAGAACCAAAAGATGACAAGCATAAGAAAAAGTTTCCTTTTGCACCTTGTGTTTACCCATCCTGTTCAAAAAATTGTTAGGGATTAGTGCAATGTGAAAGCAACATTTTGTACTTTGGGTTCTCAGCCATTTACTCCCCGGTAATAGCCAAAGAGGTGGGGGTGGGGAGGAATTTGATCAAGATTTGTAAAAATCCCCCTGTAACCTAATATTGAAAACTTTAAAGAGCCTTTCTGAAATTACCGTTACTAAAATATTCACAGCAGCCAAGCCTTCTGCCGAAATCCTTAGGCCCTGCTAAGTCAATGTAAGGGATGAAATCAGTTACACAGGCTTAATTTGCAAAGAGAGAAAATTTAAACATCTAAACTGGGATTACTTAGTTTCACAAGATATATCCAGTTACTGAAGTTTTTATGAGCCCTGCATAGAATAAGTCCCCAAATATTTGTTTAATGAGTTAACTAGTGAATGAGAATCAATGAATAAAAGTAAAAGAGGGAAGGAAATTCAGCTATAAGAATTAGCAATGTATAAATATGCTTTGAGTATTAGACATTAAATACAGTTTAAATCCATGTCAGTATCCAAGTAACTGATGAAAGATGCCTGATATAAAATGAGCTATCATCTCAATGAGACTATTAAGAAAGCAAGTAACTGGAAACCAGGTTGTAATACACAAGTCTTCCTTCTTCCTTATCCTCATGCTCTTACCTTCTAATTGGTTTTTTTCCCCCTCTTCTCCAACATCACTTCTGTAATCTCTGGTCCCCAATATTTTTTTTAAGTATCCAAAGAGGTAGAGGTAAAGACTCTTCATTCCCTTTCTGCTAGCAACACTCACACCTTAAGCTGGATGAGTCTGTTCAATTGTTCATTCATTGCTTAGTTGACTCAACAGCAAATGAGCAGCTGGGTCCCAAGCACTGTTCTTGGGCTAGGGTCAAAAACAACCAAAAAACACACTTGGTCCCTACCCTCAGGCTGCTTAGAGTCTTTGCGGGGACACAGATGAGTAAAGGACCAATTACAATACAAATAGAGGTATATTTGGAACTCTCGGAAAACACAGCCTAATGTTAGAATTTATAATCTAGTTGCGGAGGAAGGACATTTGAAATGTAAAGGAAATGAGTGTTGGTTAATGGTTCAAGAGAACCACTATATATTAGTGGTTAGAGGGATATTGGCAAAAGGAGGTAAGATCTAAGATGGAGTCTGGAGATGAGAAAGCATTAGCGAGGTGGAAATGGAGGGGAAATAGAAGGGAAATGTAGGAAAGGTAAATAGAACTAAATCTGCATTGAAAGACCGGAGCTGATGGATCGGTATTTTGAGGGAATCTGTCTGGATAAGACCTGTGCTTTACGTCAAACAAAGCAAACTCACCACTTCGTTAAGCACAATCCCACTGTGCTTTGTCTGCTCACCAGTGGCCACATGGGAATATCCTCCCCATCTTGCCCCCAGTCCCACCCTTCCTTTAATGCATAACTTTGCAATTCATTATGTCCTGTCTTAAACCTTACATTTCTATGGCTCTTTTTAGGGTTCACATATGTGCTTTGTCAATACTTGTGATATCTGTACTGTTTCAAATGACCCTTCTCCTCCACTAATAGATTGTAAGTAGTTCCTTAAGAACAGGATGATCTTAAAACAACCTGATTGACATAGAATTGTCTTTGTCTTTGTTCCTGGTACAGTACTTTCCCAGAGCAAATACTTACTATTTATTAATTGTTTAGTAACACCGTTTAGGTGAGCAAAAATGACAAAATTATAACCCAAAACTACCTAGTCATCCAGGTTCTGGACTATTCTTAAGGGAGAAATGGAAAAAACTAATTTTTCTTGGTGTAACTTCCAGTGGATCTATGTGGGGATTCACTGTGATGAGAAAGTGAACAGGTAGTTCTGTTCCATAAACACTACACATTTGGACTAGAGGTCCAAATTGTTAGATTAGCATGACACTAAAACCATTATTACTTAAGAATAATTCGGAGTTGGGGTCAAATATTTATCCTCTTTATTGAGATCATGGTGACACCTAAATCTCCAGTACACCTGCAAATTCCAGAGGAAAGGAGGATTCTCCTCTATGACCAGTTGAAAAGAGAGATATACTTGGGACATGTGGCAGTAAATTTTCAAAAGATTGATGCCCAGAAATTGCAAGCAAAACTTCTAGTCATAATAAAATGATACTTGTACCTCAAAAACTTAGGTAAGTTTTTGAGACAAAAACAAAATTAAGATTGAACTTTGAGAAAGATTATTTTTCTTGAGGCAGCATCAGAGGACTTTGTACATTTCTTCAGTTCACTGGTTTACAAAGTTGTGGTTACATGTAGTTCAAAAGAAGTTCCAGTGTTCTGTAAGAAATGCTCAATGGCCAAAACACCCATTCCATGGCTCATAGGTAGCCTTTTATGAAGTGGAAATTTCCACTAAAAGTAAAAATTATATTATCATACCGATACAAACAGGAGACAGGGAAATACTGGGTAGAAGAGGGTAGTTCTCCAGCAAAGGCCCTATCCTCAAGCCTGAAGACCTGTGGCCCTAAGTGAGGACAGGCATTTCTGTTTTCAGGCTCAAAAAGTTGCCTTTTGGCCCATCATGTCCCCCATCCTGCCCCTATATAAACCCAAGACACAAGCAGCTGAACATCAAGACCAGCAGACCAGCAACGGTGGAACAATGAAGCAGAGCAAGAGAGAAGAGGAGGGATGTCTGGATGCTGAGGGGAGTTCAGCTGGGGGCGGTCAGAGAAGAGTCTGACCACTGGATGGCCCATCTCCAGGGGAAAGCCACCCTCCCACTCCATCCCCCGCTTCCAGTTCCCCATCTGTCTCTCTGAGAGCCACCTCCACCACTCAATAAAACCTTGCACTCATCCTTTGAGTCCACATGTGATCCAATTCTTCTGGTACACTGGGCAATAACTTGGGATACAGAAGGCTGTCACACTGCCCACCCTGCCCTTGCTATAAGGAAGAAGATCCACTGAGCTGATGAACAGACAAGCCATCTGCAGGTGGCCAATCTAAAAGAGCTTGGTAACACATGCTCACTTGGGCTTCGGGATTCGCAGACATCCACCCTAGATGCTGCTGTGGGGCTGGAGCCCAAAAGCACTCACACGGGCCTCTGCACCTGCGTGCTCCCCCGGGAGTTTGAGCTGCGGGACAACCAAGCAGATGACAACCCTGTCACACGTCCTGCGAGGGGAATCAGGGAACTCTCCATTTCAATACCAGCATACCAGTGCTGATTAAGTGATAGGCTTCAAATGCGTCTCCACATTTGGGGACTATCTAGCAGGACCAGCTCCTATGGATGATCATTGGCATTTGCCTGATAAGACAAGGTGTCTATTTTGCCATTTAGGGCTTTGCAGACTTTGTTATAAAGGAAGCTTAGACTCTTGCAGTATTCACTATTCTTAATATATTGTCTCTGAGAGATTGTAATTTTTTTTACTAACTCAACAAACATTTATTGAGCACCTATCATGTTCCAAGCACTGAGCTGTGGCAAAGGTGATTCCATTCTGGCCTTGCCATCCAGGAACTAACAATCCAGTGGTGGAGGCAAACATGTAAAACAGATAATTTTGCTAAATAGTGGTAAGTGCATAATAGAAGTAGGAGGAGAATACAGTGGGTTCAAGAGAAGCAAAGAAGAATATGAATCATTCTGGGAGATGTTAGACTACTAGAAGGGATATCAGTAACTGAGGTTACTGCAAACATTCCTCAATTGCTTTCTTGAAAAACACTTAATTTTCTATCACGAACTTTACTTAGCGATTAATCCCTTGATCAGTCATAAGACCTAAAAAGATTTTTTTTTAATAAAGTAGGACAAACTTCACCACCTCCAGGTAACCCACCCACCTACAATTCAAAATGTGGGTCAACCCCAGTTTGACTCAGAGGGATCAAGCTCACTCAAAATACCCCAGAAATGCCCTAGTGACCACTGGTCACCTTTAATCAGAAAAGCAAGAGAAGACCTTGTCAACTCCAAAAGCAACCTAAAACACAGCTGGAATTCTCTGCACTCCCAAGGCCACTCACATTTACCTTCTTACCTTTCCAGGGCATAGTTGCCTAAACAGTGTCCCATCCTCTCATTGATGGCCCTCTAGCCATAAAGTTAACAGTCTCCAAATGTGCTCAAAACTCCTAACCATGTATCTCTTATGCACAGAATATTGCATATAATGAGAGCTCACTTACATTTGTACAATGAATGAATGAATGAGTTTTCTTATTTTTATTCACTTTATCAGGCTTTTCTCTCTATGTCAAATGGTATTTCCATGTCTCCCTCTCCTTCCTCTCCCGCTACAAATCCCTGCCCCCCACCATTATATCATCTGTTAAGCAATATTTGAAGGGAGATGGTAATAGGAAGAACAAGGATTCTGCAATTAGACATCTCTGATTCAAACCCTGACAACATTACCTTATCAAGTCACTCAACATCTGTGACTCCCAGTTCTCCACCTGTAAAATGAGAATAATGCCCCCTAATATATAGTATTGTTGTGAGAGAAAACAGTTATGTCTAAAGTTCCTGGTACGCTTTTGTGTCAAGCCCCAATGCTAATTTCTTTCCTTTTCTCAGGACCCAACTTAAATCCCTCCTCTTCTGAGAAGCCTGTCTGCTTACCCACTAAAAATTAATCTCTACTGTAGCATGGGAACACTTTCCCAGTCTCTGAATGCCTCCATGGGGAAACAAATCTACAGTTGAGAAACTTTAGACATTATAGAGAAAACAGGATAGGAAACTGAGGGCATTGTTAAGCCTGAACTGTTCTAAGTTCAGTAAAATAAAACCATAACCCAACTTGCTAAATAAAAACATTATCAATTTTATTTATGGCTCTTAAGTTAGCAATTATGCCTACTGTAGTACTATTTTTCATTTACCACTCCCTGCTCATTAGAAGATTTCTAAAGAGTTCCTTGCCTTGTAATTGATAAAGCTGCTTGTAAATTCATTTCACTTTGAGGCAAATTATCCACATACTGCCAGAAGCTGTGTTTTATCTATAGCCAAATGTTCGATGCCTATCTGATTTTATGGCTCCCATTATCGACTCCTGCGTCTCAAGTTCCAACATGGTCTCCAAAACAAGGAAGCACACAGGGCTTGAGAAGAAAAACAGCTTTAAATAGGTTCTAATAAAGCACTGTATATTACTAGTGAGCAGCGGACAAACCCCCACTTCTCAGTGCTCAGGATGATGCAGTTTTCTTCAGTCCATGATAACCCCAGGCTTTAAGATTTCCTGACCTCCAATGCCCAAGACTGCAGCCTGAAAAATGAACTTTTTTCAGCTTCCTTTATCAACTTCTTCCAGTTTCATGGACAAAAACACTAGTCCTTGTGAAACCAAGCTTTTTGTTTTTTCCTTCTTCTTTATACGGTCTGATGTCAAATTAATGTTACTTGGTCAAGGCCCCACCGGAGTTACCACAATTGGGTGGAATCACTGAGAGAAGAGAAGTGCCTCCAGGTACCCCAAAGTCTCCTCTCCCTTAACCTATCTTTCACTGAGAGATGTGGTCCTCTTTCTGAGGACACCAATAAAAATGTGATACGAAAGAATTGTAAAAATACAATTCTGGATTGAAGCATTAACAACTCTGTGCAGTATTCTGCTTTCTGACAGAGAACAACAAAGACCATTTTGTAAAAGGCATCTACAGCTGCCCACCACAATCCTTACTGCCTTTTAGTGAACTTATATGGGACCATCATTCACTAATGTTTCACACGCTTGTGGACCAATTCGTGCTATCCAGGCAGAAATTTATATAGATTTTTCTGTACTTTCTCCAATTAACACAGAAAGTAACTTTTCACGTCAAGATTTATCCTCTTCTTCTGAATCATTCAACAAACACTTATTGAGTTCTGAGATACTGCAGTGAGCAACATAGACAATGTATTTTTTCTCATGGTGCTTAAATGTTAGGGTAGGACATGGACAACAAACAAGTACAGTTAGCCCTCCAATTCTATGGGTTCCTTATCCCTGGATTCAATCAAGCTCAGACCAAAAATATTCAGAAAACCAAAATGGATGGTTGCACCCATGATGATCATACACAGACTTTTTTGTCATTATTTCCCAAACAATAGCATATAACAATTATTTACACAACATTTACATTATATTAGGTGTGATAAATAATCTAGAGATAATTGCAAGTGTGCCAGAGGATGTGTGTAGATTATATGTCAGCACTCCACCAGTTTATATGAGGTACTTGAGCATCTGTGGGTTTTGGTATCCAAGAGGGATCCTGGAACCAATCTCCTGCAGATACTAGAGTACTGAGGGATGGCTATCAGCACTTAATTGCAGATAATGGTAAGTGCTGTGAAGAAAATTAGGCAGGATAATGTGTGTGTGAGAGAGAGTGTAAAGTGGGTATACGGGAAATTAGTACAGATGAGGTCATCGAGGAAGGCCTCTCTGAAGAGGTGACATTTAGCTGAGACCTGAATACTGAGAAGCAATCGTGCATATTCCAGACAGAGGAAATAGTGAATGGGAAGTCTTCAGGTAGGAACAAGATCAAGGAACTACGGTCCCTGGGAGAGCTCATTGTCATGTGTGCTTCTTCATGACTTTATAAACTTTATACATAAATTCTGTTAACCTTGATCTTTGTGGACAAAATAATGCAAATCACATCTATGAGTTTCTAGCCCTCTTGGTTCTTTCTGGCGCACTCCTTCAGGGCGAGCTGCAGACATCCAGGAATACTTGTTGATGATTAACACCCACAGATGATGAAAAACAGATTTTGCTGGTTGGTCAGCCATAAAATTCTAAGGAAGCCTGCCGGAGATTTAGCACAAGCCTTAGGTAGCTGGGCCATTCATTTCTGTATAACTATTACCTTACCCAATCCCTCACCCCATCTCACCCGTCCCCAGGAACATAATAGCTGTGCTGAGTAATAACCTTTCTTAATCTGTGGGAAGTCAATAGTTAACAACTGAGGATTGCCTTTCACATTGCTTTTTGTTGAAATACACCTAAGACTCTCGGATGTTATTTGGGAAAAGCTCTAAAACTTAACCTGATAAAGAAGTAATTTACAAAAAGATAAGCTTTGATAGATATTCCTGATGAGGCTGACTCTAGGCTTACAAAGCATTGTAAACAGTTATGAGTACAAACATATGGTTAGATAAAAGAAATAAGTTCTGTTTGATAGCAGATAGTGTGACTATACTTAGCAACAATGTTATGTATATTTCAAAGTAACTAGAAGAGAGGACTTGAAATGATACCAGTACATAAAAATGATACTCACTCAAGGTGATGAATACCCCAATTATCCTGATTTGATTGTTACACACTCTTTGCATGTAAAAAACACTCACAGTACCCCATAAATAAGTAAATTATTATATATCAATAAAAGGGAAAAAAATAACCATAAAATAGAAGCACATCATATTCCATATTAGTGATATTACATCCTCACGTTAAGAATGGATACGTTTTCTTCACATTCAATTCATTCATTATTCACACAGATGAATTCATCAGGCCTGAAATATACCAGTCTCTTAGACTTTTTCCCTAACCCAGTATAAACTGCTGCATTCCCAAGGTTATGGGAGCTGCCTCAGTGGTATCACCCTTGCTAACACTAGTGTGTGATACTTTCTTCCATTCACACATTCACTCGTTGGTCCACATACCTCAGGAGAATGATAAAATCTCTTTTACTTGTATGTTTACAGAAAGTCATCATAGCCTGTTATTGAAAAATCTTTTTAAATACCCTGTAAGTCTGTACTGCCCTAAATTGACACAATCTACTCCTTTCTGTCCTGAAGTCTAAGCTAATGTTCAATCCCGGAGATATTTTACTTTTATGATGACATAATTAAGTGCCAAACATAGTCAAGAGACCTAAATTCCAGTCCTAGATTCATTTCTTCACTCACCAACCACTTATTATATATATATTATGCACCAGACTTTGCACCACTGGTAGGTTTTTTCACTTTGGGTAAGTAGCTAAATTGCTTTATCCCCCAGCTTTCTCATCTGTACCTAGTTCTATAAAAAGGTCATTTACCAGATAATCTCTAAGGTCTCTTGCAGTTTTAAATACCTTTACTTCTAAGTCCAATTCTAATGTCCATATTGTTTCTGAATCATACTTGTTTCGAAGTAAACTGAGTTTGTCTCATAGACATTTCCCATTAAAACAAAGGTCAGTACTGGTTATTTCTCCTAAAGCATTAATATAATTTCACTGGTTGGGAGAAAAATATATAACAATATTTCTGGAATTCAGATGAATATTTGCAAGAATTATCAATGAAGAAATCATACTTTATATATATGTACACACACACACACACACACACACAAACACACAGTGGCCATTCATATTCACGAGTTCCACATCTGTGGATATGGAGGGCCAACTAAGAAACTTGTACATACTGGGAGTTTGATGTCCTGGTGATAGGGGGTCCTGGAACCAATTCTCTGAGGATATGGAAAGCTCCACTGTATATATATTCACAAGAGTTAGAAAACAATAATATGTTACAAATGTCTCAGAACCAGTTTCCCTAACAAAAAGAGAAGTATACAAAAATAAATATATTTTGCTGGTCATATTGTATATTCTTTCTCAGACTAATTTGACAATATGTAACATGGATCATAAAACTGGTTGTGTAGATTAATTACAATAATAATCTTAATTCTTCATTTTGCCATATCTTTTTTTTTGTCATGGTGTATAATGTATTTTCTTTTTTTTTTTTTTAATTTTAGTTAAGTTCTGGGATAAATGTGCTGAATGCGCTGGTTTGTTACGTAGGTTTACATGTGCCATGGTGGTTTGCTGCACCTATCAACCCATCATCTAGGTCTTAAGCCCCACATGCATTAGGTATTTGTCCTAATGTTCTCCCTCCCTTGCCCCCATCCCCCAACAGGCCCCAGTGTGTGATGTTGCCCTACCTGTGTCCATGTGTTCTCATTGTTTAACTCCCACTTACGAGTGAGAACATGTGTGTTTGGTTTTCTGTTCCTGTGTCAGTTTGCTGAGGATAATGGTTTCCACCTTCATCCATGTCCTTCCAAAGGACATTATTTTTTATGGCTGCATAGTATTTCATGGTGTATATGTGTGACATTTTCTTTTTTTTTTTTATTTTTTTTTATTTTTTATTTTTTATTATTATACTTTAAGTTCTAGGGTACATGCGCATAATGTGCAGGTTTGTTACATATGTATACTTGTGCCATGTTGCTGTGCTGCACCCATCAACTCATCAGCACCCATCAACTTGTCATTTACATCAGGTATAACTCCCAATGCAATCCCTCCCCCCTCCCCCCTCCCCATGATAGGCCCCGGTGTGTGATGTTCTCCTTCCCGAGTCCAAGTGATCTCATTGTTCAGTTCCCACCTATGAGTGAGAACATGCGGTGTTTGGTTTTCTGTTCTTGTGATAGTTTGCTAAGAATGATGGTTTCCAGCTGCATCCATGTCCCTACAAAGGACACAAACTCATCGTTTTTTATGGCTGCATAGTATTCCATGGTGTTTATGTGCCACATTTTCTTAATCCAGTCTGTCACTGATGGACATTTGGGTTGATTCCAAGTCTTTGCTATTGTGAATAGTGCCGCAATAAACATACGTGTGCATGTGTCTTTATAGCAGCATGATTTATAATCCTTTGGGTATATACCCAGTAATGGGATGGCTGGGTCATATGGTACATCTAGTTCTAGATCCTTGAGGAATCGCCATACTGTTTTCCATAATGGTTGAACTAGTTTACAATCCCACCAACAGTGTAAAAGTGTTCCTATTTCTCCACATCCTCTCCAGCACCTGTTGTTTCCTGACTTTTTAATGATCGCCATTCTAACTGGTGTGAGATGGTATCTCATTGTGGTTTTGATTTGCATTTCTCTGATGGCCAGTGATGATGAGCATTTTTTCATGTGTCTGTTGGCTGTATGAATGTCTTCTTTTGAGAAATGTCTGTTCATATCCTTTGCCCACTTTTTGATAGGGTTGTTTGTTTTTTTCTTGTAAATTTGTTTGAGTTCTTTGTAGGTTCTGGATATTAGCCCTTTGTCAGATGAGTAGATTGCAAAAATTTTCTCCCATTCTGTAGGTTGCCTGTTCACTCTGATGGTAGTTTCTTTTGCTGTGCAGAAGCTCTTTAGTTTAATGAGATCCCATTTGTCAATTTTGGCTTTTGCTGCCGTTGCTTTTGGTGTTTTAGACATGAAGTCTTTGCCCATGCCTATGTCCTGAATGGTACTACCTAGGTTATCCTCTAGAGTTTTTATGGTATTAGGTCTAATATTTAAGTCTCTAATCCATCTTGAATTAATTTTCGTATAAGGAGTAAGGAAAGGATCCAGTTTCAGCTTTCTACTTATGGCTAGCCAATTTTCCCAGCACCATTTATTAAATAGGGAATCCTTTCCCCATTTCTTGTTTCTCTCAGGTTTGTCAAAGATCAGATGGCTGTAGATGTGTGGTATTATTTCTGAGGACTCTGTTCTGTTCCATTGGTCTATATCTCTGTTTTGGTACCAGTACCATGCTGTTTTGGTTACTGTAGCCTTGTAGTATAGTTTGAAGTCAGGTAGCGTGATGCCTCCAGCTTTGTTCTTAATTCAGTCTATCATTGATGGACACTTGGGTTGGTTCCAAGTCTTTGCTATTGTGAATAGTGCTGCAATAAACATACATGTATGTACATGTGTCTTCATAGTAGAATGATTTATAATCCTTTGGGTATATACCCAGTAATGGGATTGCTGGGTCAAATGGTATTTCTGGTTCTATATCCTTGAGGAATCGCCACACTGCCTTCCATAATGGTTGAACTAGTTTACAGACCCACCAATATTATAAAAGTGTTCCTATTTCTCCACATCCTCGCCAGAATCTGTTTTTTCCTGACTTTTTAATAATTGTTATTCCTACTGCCTGAGATGGTATCTCATTGTGGTTTTGGTTTGCATTTCTCTAGTGACCAGTGATGATGAGCTTCTTTTCATGTTTGTTGGCCGCATAAATGTCTTCTTTTGAGAAGTGTCTGTTCATATCCTTCACCCACTTTTTGATGGGGTTGTTGTTTTTCTTGTAAATTTGTTTAAGTTGCTTGTAGATTCTGGATATTAGATCTTTGTCAGATGGATAGATTGCAAAAATTTTCTCCCATTCTGTAGGTTGCCTGTTCACTCTGATGATGGTTTCTTTTACTGTGCAGAAGCTCTTTAATTGGTCCCATTTGTCAATTTTGGCTTTTGTTGCAATTGCTTTCCGTGTGTTAGTCATGAAGTCTTTGCCCATGCCTATGTCCTGAATGGTATTACTTAGGTTTTCTTCTAGGGTTTTTATGGTTTTAGGTTTTATGTTTAAGTCTTTAATCCATCTCAAGTTAATTTCTGTGTAAGGTGTAAGGAAGGGGTCCAGTTTCAGTTGTCTGCATATGGCTAGCCAGTTTTCCCAGCATCATTTGTTAAATAGGGAATCCTTTCCGCATTGCTTGTTTTGGTCAGGTTTGTTGAAGATCAGATAGTTGTAGATGTGTGGTCAATTTCCAAGGCCTCTATTCTGTTCCATTGGTCTATATATCTGTTTTGGTACAAGTACCATGCTGTTTTGGTTACTGTAGCCTTGCAGCATAGTTTGAAGTCAAGTAGCCTCCAGCTTTGTTCTTTTTGCTTAGGATTGTGTTGGCTATACAGGCTCTTTTTTGGTTCCATATGAAATTTAAAGCAGTTTTTTTCTAGTTCTGTGAAGAAAGTCAATGGTAGCTTGATGGCAATAGCAGTGAATCTATAAATTACTTGAGCAGTATGGCCATTTTCATGATATTGATTCTTCCTGGTTCACCTATGTAACTTCCTTTCACCAATGAGCTTTCTCTCTTTCCAATCAGGCTCCTTTGCCATCACCATGAGGACACGCCCACCTCAGCCTGAGGAGTGAATGTGAGAGACACCTGGAAGAAAACCAAGTCATTCCAGCGGGGACCAGCAGTTTCTATGAGTTAAGAAGATCTAGCCAGGAGTCCAGGAAGGCCAGAGCAGCTAGAATTTGCAAGGCGAAATACCAAAGAGAGAACGCTGCAAATCTGCAGAGCCCCTCTCAAATCTGTGCAGCACATGACAAGTAATGATCAGCACATGTGTGTGACGAAACTGCCCACGGTTTGGGAAACAACCACGCCCCAAAACGATTAGAAAAGATATTCTCTAGAGCTCACACAGAGCCAGAAACAGTTCTTGTTCCCACTAGCTAAAGTGAAAACCTCGTAATTCATGAGGCATCAGACAGCATGACTGGGGAAGGGCATGGCCTGTGTAATGGGGCAAAATCAACTCTGGACAAAATACCTCTTTGCTGTCACCTAACAAAACTTAAAAGCGAAACGGAAATAATCAACCTATTTCTAAGTAATGTAACTGTGCCCTAGAACAAATCTCAAGAATATTTACAGAAATACAAAAATATCCAGTTCCCAACAAGGTGAAACTGATCATTTCTGTATCCAACGAAAACTTACCAGGTATATTAGTTTGCTAGGGCTGCGTGACATTTATTGTGTCACAACTCTGGATTCCAAAAGTTCAAGGTCAAGGTGTTGGCAGGGTCGGTTTCTTCCGAGGAACGGAGGGAAGGAAGAAGGGATCTACCACAAATTTTTATCAGGCTGCTGGAATTGGGGTAGGAAGAAAGTAGAATGGGGCCAAATAAGCCATTGGGACAGAAATAAAATCCTATTTTTTTAAATAATCTATGCCTTTTACAAAAGAATGTGAAGGTGCTCAGCAAGACACACACAATAATGAAATTAAAATCTAAATGGAAAGCAAAGCCATGAATATCTGGAGGAATTAAGTAAACATGTTAGCCTTAAGTGCTAACTTAGTTACTACAATCATCAATAAACATGGCTTGGAGCTTCCTGACAGCTGTAGCCGAAGGGGAAATACAGTTTGTAAGAAATTACGCTTTGTGTCAGGGAGAAAAATTATTAATGCACAAATACTCACTGCCTTCCTCTACCCTTTCCCTAGATGTCTTTAAATCTTACTTCTCCCACCCAGGCTTTTGCTAGACCCTGGGGTTGGGGAGCGGGGATCAAGAATATACACAGTAATGGCCAGGTGCGGTGGCTTACGCCTGTAATCCCAGCATTTTGGGAGGCTAAGGTGGGTGGATCACCTGAGGTCAGTTCAAGACTAGCCTGGCCAACATGGCAAAACCCCGTCTCTACTAAAAATACAAAAATTAGCCAGGCATGGTGGCATGTGCCTGTAATCCCAGCTACTGGGGGAGTTGAGGCAGGAGGATCGTTTGAGCATGGGAGGCGGAGCTTGCAGTGAGCCAAGATCATGCCACTGCACTCCAGCCTGGGCAACAGAGTGAGACTCTGTCTAAAAAAAAAAAAAAAGAAAATACACAGTTAGGAAACTCAGGTG
The DNA here is from genome assembly GCF_049350105.2 of Macaca mulatta. Lineage (NCBI taxonomy): Eukaryota > Metazoa > Chordata > Mammalia > Primates > Cercopithecidae > Macaca > Macaca mulatta. The sequence continues at coordinate 42,906,229 of NC_133406.1, read as the reverse complement.
TTCTATGTCACCGTCTGAAGGAGGAATCATACATTTTGGTACCCAAAAAGAGGAAGTAGGTTATCCCTTTCAGAGCATACGTAAATCCTTACTCCATCATTTTACACCAGTTAAATGCTTTATTTACCTTTGTCAATGAGCAGATAAGCAAGTGCTCTTCTGCAAAACTATAAATAATTAGAAGCCAAAATGGTGGAATGCTGAAATCATCATCTGCAAATTAGCAATGGCTATTTTTATGTCAGGTTTTGATTTTAGGAGAAAGGAAAAGAATATATTCTAATCTACTTCGTCGGAACAGTTGTAATCAGCAGATAATGGAGATGACAAAACTCAAGTAATTAAACTTCTTTCTCATTTAAAAATCTATTATTCAACAGCAAAAGCAAAAAATACATCAGTGGATTTTTACTTTCGACCACTGGAAAGTGTTCTATCTCTAAATGGACTATCATTAATTTCTATAATATATATGATTAGGCAAACAAACAAAAAAGGAAACAATAAATATAATTACCTTAGAAAAGAATGTTTTGTAGCTTACTTGTTTCTTTTATGGCCTCAATATATTGAAAGATATGTGACTATGGAAATATCAGTCTATCTCTTTTTTTCTCTTACTCATTACTGTCAAGTCCTGCAGAATGCAAGATGGCACTGGAATACTGTGTTCCATTCTGTTGCATTAAGAGACTTAACCCATTATTAAATCTCTGAGTTCTTTTGCTGGTCCTTTGGCAAACAGGTAAATAAATTGCTGGAAAAAGTCCTCATCAGTCATTTGTTCATTAAACTAATATTTATTGACCCTACTATGAGCCAACAAGATTCTATTAGGTGAATGAAGCAGACTAAAATCCCTGCCTTCATGGAGTTTACATCCTAGTGGAGGAAGGACAATAAAACAAACAAGTAGAGAGTTAAGTCATATAGTGATAAAAATGGAAGAGGAATGGGGTTGGGGAGAGGGCGCTAGGGAGGTGGCAGCATTTTAAAGGATGTGATAAGGTCTCCATGAGAGGATGCCTTATGACATTTCAGCAAAGATCCAAAAGGTGTGAGGGAGGGAGGCATGGAAATAACTGTAGAAAGAGCCTTCCACACAGAGGGAGCAGGGCTGGCAGGATTGAGGAATGGCAAGGAGGTCAGTGCAGCAGAATAGAGCAGTCTAGGGGATGAGTGCAATGAGTTGAACCAGGGAGGTGAGGGACAGAAGGGCAGGGCAGATTGTGGAGGACACTGTGGGCCATTGTTAAGACTCTGGCTTTCACTCTGAGACAGATGGGAAGTCACACAGAGGTTGAACTAAGGAGAAGCATAAAATGGCACATAGATTTTAAATTATTGTATGGTCATTGTGTTGACCACAGACTATAGAGGATCAAGGGGAGAAACAGGAGGCTCTGCAGGAAGCTGTTGCCGTTATTCAAACAAGAGAGAATGGGGGCTCAGACCAGGGGGTTGCAGCCTCCATGGTGAAAAGACCCCTGCAGATAACTTCCCACCCAGCTGTTCATGGGATTAAGAGATGCCACAGGTTGAGTCATATTTTCTTGGAAAAGTTTTCCTTAAAAAATAGTCAGCAGGGTGCGGTGGCTCACGCCTATAATCTCAGCACTTTGGGAGACCAAGGCAGGCAGATTACCTGAGGTCAGGAGTTTGAGACCAGCCTTGCCAACATGGTGAAACTCCATATCTACTAAAAATATAAAAGTTAGCCAGGTGTGGTGGCGGTTGCCTGTAATCTTAGCTCCTCGGGAGGCTGAGGCAGGAGAATTGCTGGCAGCCAGGAGACAGATGTTGCAGTGAGCCCACATGGAGCCATTGTACTCCAGCCTGGGAGACAGAGGGAGGCTCCATTTGAAAATAATAATAATAATAACAATAGTCATTGTGGTTTTTTGTGGTTTTTAAAAATTTTTTAATTTTTTGTTTTTTTGAGATGGAGTCTTGCTCTGTCACGTGGGCTGAAGTGTAGTGGCATGATCTTGGCTCACTGCAACCTCTGCCTCCCAGGTTCGAGCAATTCTCTGCCTCAGCCTCCCAAGTAGTCAAGATTACAGGCACCCACCACCATGCCCGGCTAATTTTTGTATTTGTAGTAGAGACGGGGTTTCACCATCTTGGCCAGGCTGGTCTTGAACTCCTGAACTCGTGATCTACCCGCCTCGGCCTCCCAAAGTACTGGGATTACAGGCATGAGCCATTGCTCCCAGCCTAGTCTTTGTCTTTAATAAAAGTATCGAATATTTTTTAAAGCCAAAAAAGCCAACATTTACAAATGGGAAACTGGTATTAAAGGGTTATTGCTAATGAAATTAGAACCACAGCAATACATCTATTTTTAAAGGCCAAGGTTTATTCATTGCAGTTTCTATTTAGGCAACAATTAAATAAGAATTTTACTTACTTGCACCCTTACTGTGGAAACTCTTTCTTACACATAATTGGCTCACTTCCCTACCTTTGTAAATGTTATATAGTGAGCAAAATTAAATTAATTCAATGCTTGATGATTGAAGTTTTGCATTACCTCAGAATCCTACTTCTCACCAATAATTCATATTAAACAGATGTTTGGATAAAGATGTAAAAGATACATGAGATAGGCCTGAATTTATACTAAATCACAGAATATACTTTAGATATTTGATTATTTTTTAAAAATATCATGTATGTTTGATTTCTCGTTATTGCAAATTTTTCTTCTAAATGTAGATTACAAATGAACTGTAGTTAATGGAATGATAGAGATCAAAATGTGGTTTTTTTCCCCCGCCGTGATTCCCAGCGTTTGAGGGCCACAGTGCACATCACTTGCCAACTCTACAGATGATGATGACACTTACCAAATAAGTACTGAAATTTATCATCTTGTTTCTGAAATAAACATACTGTATTACAAGCGAGTGTCGTGGCTCATGCCTATAATCCCAGCACTTTGGGAGGCCGAGGCGGGTGGATCACGAGGTCAGGAGATGGAGACCATCCTGGCTAACATGGTGAAACCCCGTCTCCACTAAAAATACAAAAAATTAACCGGGAGTGGTGGCGGGTGCCCGTAGTCCCAGCTACTCAGGAGGCTGAGGCAGGAGAATGGCGTGAACCCGGGAGGCAAAGCTTGCAGTGAGCTGAGATCACACCACTGTACTCCAGCAGCCTGGGTGACAGAGCAAGACTCCATCTCAAAAAAAAAAAAAAAAACTGTATTACTAAACTCAATCATGTTATCCAAATATAGATCAAAACATTCCCTTTCATGATAAGACTGTACTTCTATAGCCTCCCCTGCTGTTCTCACTCCAGCAACATTTTTCTGGCCTGACAGGACCGTTAACCAGATTTTCCAAGCAAGAATTATTTATATCCTCCTGTGCACTTCAGTGAAACTAATTTCAGTTGTCCTTCTTTTTCACTGGCTTCTCAATAAATCTTGCTGATAGTTGAAATAGAAATATCATCAAGTCAGGCTGGAATGTGGCAAAAATTACCATTGTTAAGCCCAGAGCTTAAGTGGTAAAAGAAAAAAGAGACTGGAAAATATGAGGCAAGAGCTTTTTGATAAACATGAGACACAACAGAAAATATGCAAAGCTTCACAGTGTATGCATAAGAAAAAAATTCCAAAGGAATGGTCCAAACCTAGTGTTTTAGTTTTCTAGGGCTACCATAACAAAATACTGCAGACTGGGTTGTTTAAACCAGCGGTCCTTCACCTTTTTGGCACCAGGGACTGGTTTCATGGAAGACAATTTTTCCACAGCCCAGAGGTAGGTGGATGGTTTGGGGATGATTCAAACACATTACATTTATTGTGCACTTTATTTGCATTATTACACTGTAATATGTAATGAAATAACTATGCAACTCACCATAATGTAGCATCATTGGGAGCCCTGAGACTGTTTTCCTGCAACTAGATGGTCCCAGCTGGGGGTGAAAGGAGACAGTAACAGATCCTCAAGTATTAGATTCTCATAAGGAACACGCAACCTAGATCCCTCTCCTGCGCAGTTCACAATAGGGTTTGTTTTCCTATGAGAATCTAATGCTGCCGCTGATCTGACAGGAAGTGGAGCTCAGGCAGTAATGCAAGCAATGGGGAGCGGCTATGACTATAGTTGAAGCTCTCCCACCACTAACCTCCTGCTGTGTGGCCCAGTTCCTCACAGGCCACGGACCACTATCAGTCCATAACCTGGGGGCTGTAGACCCCTGGCTTAAACAATAGTTATTCATTTTCTAACAGTCCTGGAGGTCAGACATCTGAGACCAAGGTGTTAACAGGATTGCTTTCTCCCAAGGGCTCTGTCCTTGACTTGTAGACAGTCATCTTCATGTTCACACGGCATACTCCGCAATGTGTGTCTACGTCTACATTTCCTCCTTTCCTTGGCTTATAGTTGGTTGTGTTCTCCCTGCATCTCTTCACATGGAGTACTCTGTGTATGTGCATCTGTCTCTAAATTTCCCCTTTTTATAAGGACTCCAATCATACTGAATTAGGGCCCACCCTGATAACCTCATTTTAACTCTTTAAAGCTTCTATCTCTAAATACAGTCACATTCCAAGATGCTGGGAGTTAGGACTTCAACATATGAATTTTGGGGCCATACAATTCAGCTCATAACACACACCATTTAGGAAAAGTATATGGAATACACCTGTTGTCACCTGTTAGCTGTTTAATAAACTATGGTTTTTGATTGTTTGAACACCAAAACTATGCTAAGCCCAGAATACAGCATTTGACATACTTACATGCAAGTGAGAGGCCTAAAGCTTAAGTTTCATTAGCTTCAACCTGGTATATCTGGCCCTGCCACAAAGAAAAATGCTGCCTCAAAATCAAAACTCTTCTGTAAAGAGTGTTCATTCCTTCATCTCCATCCCCTATTCACACACACCCGCCTCCTTTAGCTCTTGTATGTCTGTGTCTTGCTCTACATGGTCTCTGTTACTATTGCCTTACTTTGTCCCCCAGTCAGTTTAGATTCATAGGTAGCCACAGGATGGGCAAGTTAGGAGATTCAAGACTAGGGCTGTGCTTGAGAAACACCCAGGCCTCAGAGGGTATTGTCATCTTATTTAGAAAGGGACATGTATTTGGTTCCCTCTGCTTCTGAAGTTAACCAGAGGTCACATTTTTAGTGAATTAGAGACAAGTCTCCAGGATTTAGCATATAAAGACAAGCCAACCCTCTCATATACAATTGAGAAGTCGAGTGTGGAGGTTTGAAATGTAGTGTACAATTTACATAAAGAGTCCAAAGCCTTCTTAGGGAAAGGAACCAATATTACTGTGCACTTCCGCAGATATTCAAAGTTATGAAAGCAGATGTGATAGACTGAATAGGCTTTGTCCAAGTCTGAATGTCAAAAAAAAGGCAATGGGACTCTTGAGGGAAAAAGAGGCTTTAAGAGTTGAAGAGACAAAAACAGACAGTGGGTCCTTGCTCTAAGATGGTCAGAAGGGACCTTGGTTCTGGATCCACCTAGACTTCATAGAGACGACACTGGTACCCCTACTACCTTTCTGAAGTAGCTACGAACAAGTGGGCAGGCTGGGAGACCACTGTTACTATGTAGCTGTAACTTTGGGAACACAAACCTTCTTTAGAACAGAATGTTCATAGTGAATATAAAACTGATGATAGAGACAGATATTTTACACATTTGCCTTCCCCTTCCCCCTAGCCTCTCTCTTCACAGGGATCACTCTTTCTGCATAGCATTTCCTGGAACATCCAGGACCCCGTGAATCCCGTTCTTCCCACAAGGGGCAGTGGTAGTGGTTTTGGTGGCGGCAACACGCCTGGGATTCTGTCTCACCCCCAGCATCTGAGAATCCTTCACAGGCCCTATCTTAGGGAAGCTTTTTAGTATAGTGGAAAAGGATGTGGAAATACGGGAAACCTAGGTTTGAACCCTGGCTCCATCATGTACCAACTGTACGGCTGTAAGTAAGTTAACTTACCTCTGTGAACCTCAGTTTCTTCATCTGTAAGCTGAAGTCACTGTGGGCAACAACCAAGTAGATTTGTCTAACATGCATAGCATGATCCCCAGCACAGCATGTGCTCTGAAAATTTTGGTTCCATAACTTTGCACTCCCAAAGACTTCCCTGGTAATGTTCGACCAATCACAAGTTTTAATTTGGAATACAGTCAAATTTAGAATGTAGCTGAAACAAGTCCTCTTATTATCACCATCACCTGTACATCACTGTTGTAATCCACTGGAAGCTATGGTCACACCGTTGTAAGGAGCTGTGAAGGATAAAAAGGCCATGCCCATCACAAATGGGGCTTAGGTTTGAACACTGAATAAACACTGAGAAATGAGATAAGAAAACTAGGCATCACTCAGCTTGGATTGAATAAAAAAAAAAAAACCTCCCAAAACACAGATATGCGATGTGAATAAAAAACAAAATGCATATGAATCAATGACTAGAACCTGAAGTAACTTGCTTTGGAGCAGACAGGAAAGCAAACAAGCAAACTGGCTTCAAGAAACTTGACTGGCAATCCCCGCCTTAGATGGATCGTTTACTTCCTGTGAATTCTCTCCACCCTTAAGTACAGAGGTTGGGCTGCCTCACCCTACACTTATCTATGTTCACTTGTCATTCTGTTTCAGGTTTTAGCTCCCTAAGTTCATTGTCAATTCCACCAGGGAAGAAACAATTATTTGTTTCTTTGGTATGCTCCCGTTGAGTAGGAACACAAGAAATAAAAGGAAAAAAGGGAGCAAGAAGGAAGAAGGAAGGGGACAAGAAGGAAGGAAGAAGTAAAAAGAGAGCAGAAAGGAAGATCTGCTTCAAAAGGAGGCTGAACTTTGCAGCGAAGTATCCTGTAGCAAAGTATCTCCATGCTAGGAACCTGGCCAGCTGCAAACTGCTCTTGGCTGTCCTATTGAACTTGATGCATCCATCTTCCTATAATAGATACTTGTTGGAGGATTCAGTGTAAGGAAGCATCTGCCATGTTTGACCTGAATTGTCATCAATAAAGCAATAAACTCTTTTATAGCTTGTATTGGTCATTAGTGACTAATTAAATGTGGGAGATAAATGCAATATTTTCCAGGACAGCTGTTATACAAAGGGGCAAGGCGGCAGAAATAATTGCACAACTGCTTTTATAAAGAGCTTTGTCTTTGAATATAAATCCAGGTATTTTCCTATGATGGCAACACCTAAAACAAGAAATAAGTAACACTGGCAGAAGAACTTGAGAAAGAGCAGTTCTCAAGTCCCCTTAGACCCTACACCACTATGATAGAAGGGATCCTTACACCTGCCCAAACATGCTGCCTTCTAGAAGTAACCCCTCCCACTTCTTAAATTTTCTCAGCACACAGCTCATGAGGCTCTTATTAAGCACTGCACTGGATTGTAATCCTCTGTGTCTGTGTCTTTTTATTTCTACCATTTGTAGATTCTTTAAGGCAAGGACTTTTCCACATTTAACTCCGAACCTTACATAAGACCAAACTAGTGCTTTTTACTGAGTCTACAATAAAGAAATATTTGTTGCATAAATTAATAAAATTTGCATTATCTTTTAGTCTGAAATTTGTTCTCTTATCTATTTTTTTTTCATTTGCGCTTGAGCCCCTAAATCCAATAACTCTATGTAGACTTTGTTAAACAAGCACCAGACAGCATGGCCTAATAGTGGGTAGAGGAGGTCAGGAAACACAAAGCATAATTATGGTACTTTTTCTAAAAATAAAAGTGAACTTTGGTAAGTCACATAACTTTTCTACACCTTGATTTCTTTATCTATAAAATGAGGAAAAATAGTATCTGCCCTCCAAAGAAACAAGGGAGGGGAAGGAAGGAGACATTTACTGGGTGCTTATTATATGCCAGACACTGAGTTAGGTATACACACAGGAATCATCTCATGTGACTCTCTTAATAACTTTGTGTTTGTTTTCCAGCTATACAGATGAGGAAACTGAGACTCAAGTAAAGTAACTGCAAAAAGTTATTCAACTAATAATTGACAAAGTGAGAACACACAGTTCAGGTCAAGCCATTCAACACTTAGTGAGAGCCACTGAGCTGACACTATGACTGTAGTCAAGGATACAAGATAAACTAAACAGAAAAGGAACTATCTGTTACTATCAAGAAAAGGAAACATATAAACAAATAATTATATGCGAGTATGCATTTAAGATTCCTTCCAACCACATCTGCTGCTTTTAATGAGACTGTGAAAGATCAAGTATGTAAAAGTGTCACCAAGTCAAAAGGTTTATTTTAAGTACCTGTGCCTAATACTGTAGAAACTCCACTAGGAAACATACTTTAAGTAAATAACTCTCAGTCATTGGTCACTGTCCTCAAGACGCTTACAATCTTACTGAACATATTGGTGCTTGAAGTGGTGGACTTCATCTAGAAAACTCACTCACATGAAATAATACATTCTACTAAAATAATGAGCAAAATTGATATGAATAATTCTGCTTTTGAGAATGCTTGACAACTATAACAATAGTTGATAATAGAAGATAAACAGTGTCTTTGCCGTACAATGAATACAGTGTTAACCACACATCAGGGGCTAAGGTTTTCTGAATATTACGTCACCTACTTACAATTAATCTCCAGGTTTCATTGGGTTTATAGTAGGAAATATTCCACCACCCATATTCTGGCTTTGGCCATATATTCCTCTACAATTCAAGGCACTTTCTGGTTAAACAATATTTTAACATTTTCATAATGGCTTGCTCACTTGAAGCAGTAATATTAACTTTTATTCATAAAATCTTCGCTTCTTCCCATGAACCCAAGAACTGAGAATAGTACACATGAAATTAAAATAACAAAATATATAAAGGAAATTTCAAAAGAAAGTCAAGCCAAAAACTAGGACATCATTAACTAGAAATTACAAAGCAAACGAGTTGTAAAAAGATGTTTTATATTATCTTTCCTTTAGTACTTCACTTTTGTATTGTTATGGATCTTTTACAAGCATAATTTTCTTGAATCTCTTGTGTTATTGTTGAAGTGATATTTAAAGCATCCACACATAACCCACAGGCTTAAATTCAGTGACTGATACTTACATATTTATTATGTTAAAAATATGTGCAGTTTCAGAATGCTCCTCTCTCTGGTGTATCATGAGGATTTAATTTGTGTCCCACTATACAAAATGAGAACTGATTCCTTCTTTGTTCTGTAAGCATTTGGAAGAGAAGGCCTCGAAAAACAATACGTGGAAACACACCCACCTACCACCTTCTAAAAAATAGATTGAAACAGGTACCCCACTCTCTTCTGAACAGACAGAAGTCCACTTACTAGCAGTGAGTTTATATTTAATATTTCACAATTGTCCTGTGAAACAAATACGCCCTCTAGGAGTACCTTGAAGTTTCTTCAGATATTAATAAAACTTTAAGAAAAGAGGGGTTTACTACAAGCTCAATACGCTCTACTTTGGTGATTGTTTAGGAAAGTTAATTGCTTATGAAAGGAATCATGAAAGAATGGGGCTAGAATTTTCAGGGCCTAAGTTAAGAAAGGTGTCATGAGGGTTGTGAGGGTCTAAGTCTCTCCATCTCTCCCCAGGACAGCCCTTTGCATGTGGGCCTCAGATGCTACCAGGTGGAGTTAGGTGTTGTCCCTCTTTGCTTTTAGCCATCTTGCTCTAAATTTTATAGGGATGAGAAATCACTTGGGAGAAAAGGCCTGGGACCCAGTTTCTCTTTATTGAAATTCATAGGGATTACCCAAAGTGATGCCTCAAAAGGTTATGCTAAAAGACAAATTATACAATCCAGATCTTATTTAAAAATCTACCACAAGGCTAAGCACAGTGGCTCACACCTGTAACCCCAGCAGTTCGGGCGGCTAAGGCAGGCAGATCACTTGACGCCAGGAGTTCCAGACCAGCCTGGCCAACATAGTGAAACCCCATCTCTACTAAAAATACAAAAATCAGCCAGGCATGGTGGCGGGCACCTGTAATTCCAGTTACTCGGGAGGCTGAGCCACAAGAATCACTTGAACCCGGGAGGCAGAGTTGCAGTGAGCTGAGATGTCACCGTTGCACTCCACCCTGGGTGACAGAGCAAGACTCCAACTCAAAAAAAAAAAAATCTATTACAAGTTTCAAAAAGTAAAATTTTAATCCATTTATATTTTAAAGATAAAATTAACCAGCTAGCTACAGCTCTGGATCACAAACCCAAGTGGTTGTGTTTTCGGGTAATATAATGAAATAATATAATGAATGTCACACATCGTGAAGAGGTCACATGGTGAAAGGCCTCCCTGCCCTGGCTATCCAGCCACCCTCTTCACTGACAGCCTTCCCCAGAGTAATCACTTTTTCCAGTTTCTTTGTATCTTTCTCGAGATATTCTAATCATATACAGGCATAAATGTGTGTATCACCTTTTAAAACACAAATGGAAACACCACAGTAATATTAATAATAGTTTTAGGCAAAAATAATCAATGTATGCTCAAATTAGTGGATAAGAAAGTACAATGAGTAACAGGATATTTGCATAGTCTCAAATTAACTCCCCACAAGACACTTGCTATGTTCAGAATTGTGTCCTTCCAAAATTCATACAGTAAAGCTCTAACCCCCAGTGTGATAATATTTGGAGTTAGGGCCTTTGGGAAATAATTAAGTTCAGATGAGGTTATAAAGGTGAGGCCCTTATGATGGGGTGAATGTCCTGATAAGAAGAGACAGCAGAGAGCTTGCTTTCCTTCTGTCTCCACCATGTGAAGACAGAGCAAGAAGGTTGCTGTCTGCAAGCCCGGAAGAGAGCCCTCACCAGAAACCAAACCCTTCTGGATATCCTGCTGGACCCTGCTGGATCTTGATGTTGGACTTCCAGCCCCCAGAACTATGAGAAAATGGATTTTTGTTGTTTAAGTCACCTAATTTATAGTATTTTGATATGGCAGCCCAAGCTGGCTAATTACAAAAGAAAAACAAAATAACTTGGCAATGGAGAACGCTAGCAGATACCACCTTAACCAAGTGATCGAGTTAACATCTCCAGCAACAAGGCACATCAACATTATGTGCCTCCTGATGTGCACTGTGAAGAGCTAACATCCCTTCTGTGGTATTCTTGCAAAAAAAAAAAAAAAAATCAAAACCTGTATCTAATCATGAGGAAACCTTAGACAGTCCCATTTTACAAAATATCTGATGAATAGTCTTCAAACGTGTCAAGATCATCAAAGGAGAAGAAAGAAGATGAACTGGAGGAGCTATCCCCGATTAAAGTATACTGAAGGGCATTAGAGGAGCAATTGAAAAAAATTTTGAATAAAAATCTTCAAAGGTCTGTGGATTAGTTCATGTGATTTCATCAATGTTAATTTCCTAGTTATGTAACTTTTTATAAGTATAAAGTTATTTTAAAAAGAAAAGTAAATTTTAAAAATTAAAAACACAAGTGGTTGTGTTCTGTGTATTTTCCATCTTTCATTTCTCCTCTAAACTATGTCGTAAGCATCATTTCATGTCAGTATAGACACTGCATTTTTAATGAATGTGAACTGTTCCGCTGCATGGATTTATGTCTTTAATCAGTTCCTTATTAATGAATACTTTGAGCTATTTCCTAGCTTTTGCTGTTACAGTGTTGCAGTTAACATTCTTTTCAATAAGACTTTTTGTGAACATGGTAAAGCCACTCTAAATGCACAATAAACCAGTGTCCCCCTTCCTTTAAGAAAGAGGTTCCCCAACCTTTCTGGCACCAGGGACCAGTTTTGCAGAAGACAATTTTTCCACAGATAGGGGTAACGGGATGGTTTCGGGATGAAACTGTTCCACCCAAGCATTAGATTTTCATAAGGAGCTCGCAACCTAGATCCCTCACAAGCACAACCTAGATCCTTTACAATAGGGGTCATGCGCCTATGACAATCTAATGCCACAGCTGATCCGACAGGAAGTGGAGCTCAGGCGGTAATGCCTGCTTGCCGGCTGCTCACTTCCTACTGTACAGCCTGGTTCCTAACAGGCCACAGACCAGTACCTGTCTGTGGCCTAGGGTTTGGGGACCATGCTGTAAGACTTAGAATTCAGACCAAGCAAATGTTCAGGACAGAATAACATATGTGACCAAGCTCTTTATCAAAGCCAGAGTTGAGAAAAATAATACATGATTTATTTTTTGATATTATAAATTCTTAATGTTGTGGTTAAAATGAAGCAGTTTTTAAGATTGTCTTATCCATTGAACATATATTCCTTGGCTTTTTACTTGTCATCTAAATTATTTAATTTAGGGGTAGAAAAAGTAAAATCATCACAAATGTTACTAGTTAAGGCATTTTTTTAAAAAAATAGATGAAATTAATCCTAAATTTAAAATTCTAATGCACCTGCCTTCTCTGGTAATTAAGACTGTAACCAAATCTTTAGCGTGCAAATCAGCTGTTTTAATGATCTGAATCCTAAGGCATGTGCAAGAGTTTAAGATAAACTTAATAGGCCAGGCGCAGTGGCTCACCCCTGTAATTCCAGCACTTTGGGAGGCCGAGGCAGATGGATCACCTGAGGTCTGGAGTTCGAGACCACTCTGGCCAACACAGTGAAACCCTGTCTCTACTACAAATACAAAAAATCAGCCGCACATGGTGGCACGCACCTGTAGTCCCAGCTACTTGGGAGGCTGAGGCGGAAGAATCACTTGAATCTGGGAGGCAGAGGCTGCAGTGAGCCAAGATTGCACCACTGCACTCCAGTCTGGGAGACAGTGAGACTCTGTCTAACGAAAAAAAAAAAAAAAAAAAAAAAAACCCTAACTATTGCAATAAAATGCTAAAATGCACTTATCTACAAGAAATACTGTATCAGTAATCAGAAAACTCTGAACGCATTATCCCTCTCTCCTTCTCTCTGTACTGTAAACATAACCTTCTTACTGTCCATTTGCCACCTTAATTTACTTCAGCAAGTGGTCAAACAAGGCATTCTGATGCCAAGTCCATGCTTAAGGAAAGAGGAGAGATATTTTGAGCTTGTTCTTTCCCTTTTAAAGTCTTCCACACGTTTTTTATCATTGAAACAGCATCTATCAAGCACTATGCCGGGTATTTCGCAAAGCCAATGAACAGTTCCCATCCACTTTTTAGCTTATAACAACAAACCAACAGCAAATACAGCAAACCAATAAACGTGGGTTTTCTGCTGAAGGTCAAGTAAATAGAGCACTGAATGAGGTGAAGGACTGTTATTAGGGGTCCTTTATTTTTCCAGTAAGGTCTTTCTGGAAATTTCCAGATATTAGGATTCATTTGAGGAAAAAGCTAGGAAGCCATATTAATTTCCTCTGTCTGTTGTAACAAAGTATTACAAATAATAATAATTTGGTAGGTTTGAAAACAATGGCAATTTATTCTCTTGAAACCAGAAGTCCAAAATCAGTATCACTAGACCCAAATCTCCCTTATGGCATCCCAGAGGCTCTAGGGGAGAATCTGTTCCTCCCTCTTCTAGCATCTGGTAGCTGCCAGCTTTCCTTGGTTTGTGGCTGCAGGCCAATATCTGCCTCCATGTTCACACTGACTTCCGTTTGTGTCAAATCTTCTTTTGTCTCTCTCTTATAAGGACACTTGTGACTGAATTTGGGGCCCTCCCACGTAATCTGGAATAATCTCCCCATCTTAAAAATCTCTTACTAAATCACATCTGCAATGACCTTTCTTCCATTTGTGGTAACAATGACAGGTCCCAGAGATTAAGATCTGATATCCTTGGGGACTATTATTCAACCTACTCCAGAGTTCCTTCCCTTTTGTGGGGAGCAGTGTTCTAGAAAGCTTGAAATCAAAGTAAGGGAAGTCAGTCAGTGCAGTGGCTCACACCTGTAATCCAAACAACTTGGGAGGCCAAGGTAGGTGGATCACTTGAGGTCACAAGTTTGAGACCAACCTGGCCAACATGGTGAAACCCCATCTCTACTAAAAATAAAAAATTAGCCAGAAATGATGGCGGGCACCTGTAATCCCAGCTACTTGGGAGGCTGAGGTGGGAGGATCTCTTGAACCAGGAAGCAGAGGCTGCAGTGAGCCAAGATCGTGCCACTGCACTCCAGCCTGGGTGTCAGAGTGGGGCTTCATATCAGAAACAAAAAAATGAACAAAAAGCAAAGTAAGGGATGTAGAGGATCTCACCAACACAGGAATAAAGAGTTTGAGTTTGTGTTGCTTTTGTTGTTTATCAGAGTGTCTAGTTGAAGCCTTGAAAGTACTGACTGAGATAAAATGTAATTGGCAGGGGTTCTGGAGGAAAGGTGTGGTGACCAAGGAAAACCCAGGGGTCACAGATCCCAGACTCATCAAGACTGTGGGCTGAGAACCAACAGTACTTTCACCTACTTATTCTGGCTTTCCTAGGGTCTACCTTGACACAGACCATCTTAGCCTCCCACCAGCACCCCCAGGACTCACACATACTCCAGAGACAGCCACAGCAACACCCCCACCTTTGCCCACCCCCAGTGCTCCTTGCTGGATGGCCTTCTCCTTTCACAACTCTGTTTGCATTCCATTTCATTCTACTCTTTCCACCAGATGGTCTGCTTATTCTTATTATAGCTGAAAAGAATTCAGCCAGATTAAAATAAATCCTCTATAGTCATCACCTAAGTGTTAATGTAAGCCCAATGCTTGTCTTAATACCAATTTTTCTATTTAAAGTCTTAGTACAATGTCTTGGGGTGACAGGGGTGAACAGGATGACAAACTGCATGTTTTTTTTTTATACCTTTTGAATGAAACTAAGGAGACTAAGCAATTTTTTGGGCGGGGGACTAATGATTTTAAGTTCTTTTTACTATAACTTGGGTGCTAGATAATATCCTCCACATGACAGCCTAAGAACAGCCACCAATCCTGGTTATAAGGGACTTATTGCTCTCTAGGAAATACAAGGGGCCTGTTCCAGGAGATGTTTCACAGGAGCACTTATGTGTGGCTTTGGCTTCTTGCCTATGGTGCACTCTAGCATGGTACACAATCCCTGGGTTCCATGTCAGATCACCTAGGTTCAAACCCCTGCTCCAACACTCATCATTCTTGTGAATTGCTTCACAGAGGTTGCTTGAGGGTTCAACGAGATAACACGTGTTTTATGTGTCAATTTGGCAAGGCTCCAGTCTCCAGTTATTCAATCAAACATTAACCATAGTGGTGCTGTGAGAGTATTTTGTAGATGTGCTTAAAGTACATAAACCTGACTATAAGTAAGGGGGGTTATCCTCAATAATCTGAGTTGGTCTGATTCAATCGGTGAAAGGCCTTAAAAACCAAATTGCAGTTTCCCAGAAGAAGAAGAAATTCTGTCTGTGGCTGGTAGCCTCAGCTCATGCCCCAGGGTTCCAGCCTGCCCTTCCTAACAGCCTCGCCTACAGAGCCCCCACAATCACATAAGCCAACTCCTCTCAATAAATGTCTATATATGTCCTGCTGGTCTTGTGTTTCTGGTTGAACCTTGTCTAATGCAAGACAGAATGCGCAGGACAGACACTGACACAGTGCTCAGAAGGTTTTTGCTCCTATTTTTGTTGGTGATGGTGGTGGTAGTGGTAATAGTGATGGTGGCGTTATATAACATAAACTGGAGTTTTCCTATTCCTATTGGAAATTTTCCAATGCCCAGTATTCTCTCCCATTGACCCCAATAAGTACATTCTTTCTTGTCAGATCATGTGACTCAATGTTTCATTCAAAAAAATGCAGCCACTAAAAATTCTCCACTTAACAGACAAAACAACTCACATTCCAACCCATGTGATACGATTTCCACAGCCCAATAATTAAAACATGTCCCAGTAGAAATATGTGCTTTAGACAATCATTAGCTTGGAGAAATTTTTCATCTCTTGAGTATTAGAACAAATTCTACATTTACCTTTTTTTTTTTTTTTTTTGAGATGGAGTCTCACTCTGTCCCCAGGCTGGAGTGCAGTGACACGATCTGGGCTCACTGCAACCTCCGTCTCCTGGGTTCAAGCGATTCTCCTGCCTCAGCCTCCCAAGTAGCTGGGACTACAGGCACACACAACCATGCCCAGCTAATTTTTGTATTTTTAGTAGAGACAGGGTTTCACCATGTTGGCCAGGATGGTCTTGATTCTTGACCTCGTGATCTGCCCGCCTCAGCCTCCCAAAGTGCTGGGATTACAGGCGTGAGCCACTTCCCCTTGCCTCTACGTTTACCTTTAAGTATTTTTTTTTAAGCCTAAGAATTATATTATTTCCTTCTACTTGCTCTCCTTGTATTTTCAACATTCTTTCAAATACATTAATTTTCACCTCTTCCTTTCTTCCTCTGCTATTTTCCACTTAACATGGCAGAATTATTTCAACTCCATGAAGCTATCTACATACAGCAATTAATTCTCTGCTAATAGGTTTATTCTATCTGTAACTGACACAAGTTTGTGGCAAGAGCCACACAAGCAACTCTTAGACCTGATGACATCACATTTTCCACTGACCTAAATGTCTCGTGCAAATTTGAAGTACAAGATTGTTTTCACTTTTTTTTCTAATAGTCTCCATTACTTCATGACTACTTTGTCTTCCAGAAGTATGCTTTATTGGTTCATTTGACAGACACTTATCAAGCACCTGCTATAAGCAAAAAGAATGTGTCACCTCTCCTATTCTCATGGTGTTTTCAACATATATGAGAGATAAACACAAATAACTCTATTAGTTAGAAGATGTTGATAACTGTCATGAGGGTGGTTCAGACAGTGTGATAGTGATTCTGAGAAGTGAAATGTCACGTCTGGTTGATTGGGTGATTACATTGAGAATAGCCTAACGACAGCTTCTGAGATAATTCTTAGAATGTCTAGGATTTCAACAGGCTGACAAGGAAGTAAGAACCATTTCAGAGAATGAAAATAGCATATGAGCACTGAAAATGACTCATTTTATACATGAGGAAAGCAGACAAGAATTTGCCCAAGGGCGTGCAGCTAGTCAGTCACAATAAGAACCTCTAGCTGGTGGACCTCTAGCTGAGGTCAGAAACCCCAAGGAAGCTGATATAACACCTTTCATCTGTAGCTTCTCCACTCCTAGTTATAGTGTGGGACTGAGACCTGAACTTCTGGGCCTCCCATGAAGAGGCCATCAAAACAAATTTCTCATACTTTATTCCCTCTTAACTCAACCACTCTCAGAAGTCTAAGACCCTATCATTCATCCACACATCTCCCTCCAGTCTGGATCCCATACTCCTCCATTCATTCCTCCCACCTTCTCTATCATCTCCTTTACTGGGCCACTGGGGACTCCCAGTTGGTCTTCACCTTCTTTTCCTAAATGAAACCTTTTCCTTCCTATAACCACAAGCAAGGGTTGCTTTTTTCTTTATAACCCATGAACCTAGAGCCTGATTGGTGTCTTCCTAGCTCCTAGAACCATTTTCAAAGCTTTCTTTTGCCTCTTCTTCTTTAAAATATCCAGCTTATATCATTAGACCACAATTCACTCACATCTCCCTCCTTGTAGATGGCATATATCAACCTCCTGACCACTCCTCCACTCACTGGTGACATTTTTTCCAGTCCATTACCTTCATGTCCTCACTGCCCTTTGTGCCCAGACATCTGCTCCCACACAAACTCTTTTAATTATTTTCCACCCCTTCCCTCCTTCTGACTACCCCAGAAAACCTTCATACCTGATTAAATTTAACTCTGGCCAAATTCTGGTAACTGAATTTTGCTAACGAAAACCATTCAAGGCCACTAAATCGTTCCACCATAAATTCATGACTCAGAGTTCGTGAATGGATACTCAAGACTTCCCCAGTGTGCTTGTTTTCCAGCTCTCACAGACAGCTATTTTATTCTTTCTCTTCCTCAAACATTCCTGTCTCATCCCAGCCCTTGACCTTACCTCCCATTTTCCTGAGAAATTAGAAGCCATTTAAATGGAGTTACCTTATCTTCTCATCGCCAAATCTATATATCTCCTTTCTTCTGTGCCTCTGCTTTCTACCTTATTTCCTGCAGTTACTAAGGTAGATATGTCCTTTCTTCCAAAAAAGCCCACCTACTCCACTGGGATCTCTGAATCCATGTTCTCCCCCTACTTTGCAATTATACCCTCTCTCTCCTATATCACCCGATTTCTCCCATGCTTCTGAATCAGTTGCATCAGATCTAATTTCTCTATTTATAAAAATCACCCTCCCTGGACCCAAGATACTCTCTAGTTATTACCCCATTTCTTTCCTTCTCTTTATAGCAAACATCTCAAAAGAATAACTCTATCTCCTGTCTCCACTTCCATACTTCCCAGTCTCATCTCAACCACTCCAATCAAGCTTCTATGTTCTTGTTGAGATCGCCAATGACCTCCATGCTACCAAATGCAATGGACACATCTTGTGCCTTCATCATGCTGAACTTCTTAGCAACATTTAGTGTTACTGATCACTCCTTAACTTTCTGAAACACTTTTCTCTTCCCAGAAGAGTGTCACCCCCACTGTCCTAATTTTCCTCTTACCTCACTGGTCTTTCACTCTTCAACTCCTCTTTTTCTACCTACCCCTGAACTTTGAAACAGCATTGGATTCTCTTCTTTTTCTCTTCTTACATTTGTTTCCCAGGTGACCTCATCTGAGTCTCTGATTCCAGTCACTTCCACCAGCAGAGCACAGATCCCTGACTAGGCCTCACAGTACTTAAAGGGACAAATGAGCCCAGATGGAAATTAGGCTGCACTCAACCAAGTGTACTCCCCACCAAAACTAGACGGGGTTCCCAAGGTCACATCCTGAGGCTCATTCACACACTCGGTTCTCCCCCATACAGTGATCTTTTCCCAGGACAGGGCATCACACAGACTTATCCAGAGCCATCCTTTGTGTTGAACTTCCATGCTCCCCACTCTGAAGCTGGGAAATCCCTCCTTCTTCCTCTCCCGTGTCTGCTTCCTGTCACAGAGTGAGTGAACTGCTTTCAGAGCACAGTCCCCACAACCACCTATCGCTTACACAGACCTCCTGATTCTGCATCCAAGATTTTTTTTACACTGTCAGATCCTTACTTATACATTAAATTCCATTTTATGCTACCCTGTATATACATTGTTCACATGAAATTCTTATCCTCTACAACCAACCACATTCCAAAAAATAATTGACCATTCATTCCTATGTGGCCCCGTAAAATACTAGCAGGGGATGCAGTGTGGCACAGAGAAATTTACTTTTCCAAACAGGTAAAACAAAAAGCTTGGTTTAACAATAATAGGTACTTTATACTTGTGCATCCAAACAACACCAAAAAATCTATTTCTTTATTCTTGTTTTCCTTTGCAATAGTCCATTACTATGTCATATTTCAAAACAAAAGCTAGTTTCCATAGGAAGGGAAAACAGATTAAGTAATACAATGAAGAAAGGAGTACTGTGTGTAAGGTTTGAATGTGAAATCTTTTTTTTTTATATTTTACTTTAAATTCTAGGTACATGTGCACAACGTGCAGGTTTGTTACATATGTATACATGTGCCATGTTGTGTCCTGCACCAATTAACTCATCATTTACATTAGGTATATCTCCTAATGCTATCCCTCCCCACTCCCCCTACCCCATGGCAGGCCCTGATGTGTGATGTTCCTCTTCCTGTGTCCAAGTGATCTCATTGTTCAATTCCCACCTACGAGTGAGAACATGCAGTGTTTGTTTCTTTGTCCTTGTGATAGTTTGCTGAGAATGATGGTTTCCAGCTGCATCCATTTCCCTACAAAGGACATGAACTCATCCTTTTTTATGGCTGCATAGTATTCAATGGTGTATATATGCCACATTTTCTTAATCCAGTCTATCATTGATGGACATTTGGGTTGGTTCCAAGTCCTTGCTGTTGTGAATAGTGCCAAAATAAATATACATGTGCATGTGTCTTTATAGCAGCATGATTTATAATCCTTTGGGTATATACCCAGTAATGGGATGGCTGGGTCAAAAGGTATTTCTAGTTCTAGATCCTTGAGGAATCGCCACACTGTCTTCCACAATGTTCAAAGTAGTTTACAGTCCCACCGACAGTGTAAAAGTGTTCCTATTTCTCCACATCCTCTCCAGCACCTGTTGTTTCCTGACGTTTTAATGATCACCATTCTAACTAGTGTGAGATGGTATCTCATTGTGGTTTTGATTTGCATTTCTCTGATGGCCAATGATGATGAGCATTTTTTCATGTGTCTATCAGCTGCATAAATGTCTTCTTTTGAAAAGTGTCTGTTCATACCCTTTGCCCACTTTTTGATGGGGTTGCTTGTTTTTTTCTTGTAAATTTGTTTGAGTTTTTGTAGATTCTGGATATTAGCCCTTTGTCAGATGAGTAGATTGCAAAAATTTTCTCCCATTCTGTAGGTTGCCTGTTCACTCTGATGGTAGTGCAGAAGCTCTTTAGTTTAATTAGATCCCATTTGTCAATTTTGACTTTTGTTGCCATTGCTTTTGGTGTTTTAGACATGAAGTCCTTGCCCATCCTTTGTCCTGAGTGGTATTGCCTAGGTTTTCTTCTAGGGTTTTTAATGGTTTTAGGTCTAACATTTAAGTCTTTAATCCATCTTGAATTAATTTTTGTATAAGGTGTAAGGAAGGGATCCTGTTTCAGCTTTCTACATATGGCTAGCCAGTTTTCCCAGCAGCATTTATTAAATAGGGAATACTTTCCCTATTTCTTGTTTTTGTCAGGTTTGTCAAAGATCAGATGGCTGTAGATGTATAGTATTACTTCTGAGGGCTGTTCTGTTCCATTGGTCTATATCTCTGTTTTGGTACCAGTACCATGCTGTTTTGGTTACTGCACCCTTGTAGTATAGTTTGAAGTCAGGTAGCATGATGCCTCCAGCTCTGTTCTTTTGGCTTAGGATTGTCTTGGCAATGCGGGCTCTTTTTTTGGTTCCATATGAACATTAAAGTCGTTTTTTCCAATTCTGTGAAGAAAGTCAGTGGTAACTTGATGGGGATGGCATTGAATCTATAAATTACCTTGGGCAGTATGGCTATTTTCACAATATTCATTATTCCTATCCATGAGCATGGAATGTTCTTCCATTTGTTTGTGTCCTCTTTGATTTCATTGAGCGGTGGTTTGTAGTTCTCCTTGAAGAGGTCCTTCACATCTCTTGTAAGTTGGATTCCTAGGTATTTTATTCTCTTTGAAGCAGTTGTGAATGGGAGTTCACTCATGATTTGGCTCTCTGTCTGTTATTGGTGTATAAGAATGCTTGTGATTTTTGCACATTGATTTTGTATCCTGAGACTTTGCTGAAGTTGCTTATCAGTTTAAGGAGATTTTGAGCTGAGACAATGGGGTTTTCTAAATATACAATCATGTCATCTGCAAACAGGGACAATTTTACTTCCTCTTTTCCTAATTGAATATCCTTTTCTTTGTCCTGCCTGATTGCCCTGGCCAGAACTTCCAACACTGTGTTGAATAGGAGTGGTGACAGAGGGCATCCCTGTCGTGTGCCAGTTTCCAAAAGAAATACTTCCAGCTTTTGTCCATTCAGTATGATATTGGCTGTAGGTTTGTCATAAATAGCTCTTATTATTTTGAGATACATCCCATCAATACCTAATTTATTGAGAGTTTTTAGCATGAAGGGCTGCTGAATTTTGTCACAGGCCTTTTCTGCATCTATTGAGATAATCATGTGGTTATTGTCTTTGTTTCTGTTTATATGCTGGATTACATTTACTGATTTGCGTATGTTGAAGCACCCTTGCATCCCAGGGATGAAGCCCACTTGATCATGGTGGATAAGCTTTTTGATGTGCTGCTGGATTTTGTTTGCCAGTATTTTATTGAGGATTTTTGCATCGATGTTCATCAGGGATATTGGTCTAAAATTCTCTTTATTTGTTGTGTCTCTGCCAGGCTTTGGTATCAGGATGATCCTGGCCTCATAAAATGAGTTAGGGAGGATTCCCTCTTTTTCTATTGGTTGGAATAGTTTCAGAAGGAGTGGTACCAGCTCCTCCTTGTACCTCTGATCCTGGAGTTTTTTTGGTTAGTAGGCTACTAATTATTGCCTCAACTTCAGAGCCTGTTATTGGTCTATTCAGGGATTCAACTTCTTCCTGGTTTAGTCTTGGGAGGGTGTATGTGTCCAGGAATTTATCCATTTCTTCTAGATTTTCCGGTTTATTTGCTTAGAGGTGTTTATAGTATTCTCCGATGGTAGTTTGTTTTTCTGTGGGACTGGTGGTGATATCCCCTTTATCATTTTTTATTGCGTCTATTTGATTCTTCCCTCTTTTTTTCTTTGTTAGTCTTGCTAGTCGTCTATCAATTTTGTTGATCTTTTCAAAAAACCAGCTCCTGGATTTAATTGATTTTTTGAAGAGATTTTTGTGTCTCTATCTCCTTCAGTTCTGCTCTGATCTTAGTTATTTCTTGCCTTCTGCTAGCTTTTGAATGTGTTTGCTCTTCCTTCTCTAGTTCTTTTAATTGTGATGTTAGGGTGTCAATTTTAGATCTTTCCTACTTTCTCTTGTGGGCATTTAGTGCTATAAATTTCCCTCTACACACTGCTTTAAATGTGTCCCAGAGATTCTGGTATGTTGTATCTTTGTTCTCATTAGTTTCAAAAAACATCTTTATTTCAGCCTTCATTTCGTTATGTACCCAGTAGTCCTTCAGGAGCAGGTTGTTCAGTTTCCATGTAGTTGAGCAGTTTTGAGTGAGTTTCTTAATCCTGAGTTCTAGCTTGATTGCACTGTGGTCTGAGAGACAGTTTGTTATAATTTCTATTCTTTTACATTTGCTGAGGAGTGCTTTACTTCCAACTATGTGGTCAATTTTGCAATAAGTGCAATGTGGTGCTGAGAAGAATGTATATTCTGTTGATCTGGGGTGGAGACTTCTGTAGATATCTATTAGGTCCACTTGGTGCAGAGTTGAACTCAATTCCTGGATATCCTTCTTAATTTTCTGTCTCATTGATCTGTCTAATGTTGACAGTGGGGTGTTAAAGTCTCCCATTATTATTGTGTGGGAGTCTAAGTCTCTGTGTCGGTCTCTAAGGACTTGCTTTATGAATCTGGGTGCTCCTGTATTGGGTGCATATATATTTAGGATAGTTAGCTCTTCTTGTTGAAGTGATCCCTTTACCATTATATAATGGCCTTCTTTGTCTCTTTTGATCTTTGTTGGTTTAAAGTCTGTTTTATCAGAGACTAGGATTGCAACCCCTGCTTTTTTTTTTTTTTTTTTTTTTGCTTTCCATTTTCTTGGTAGATCTTCCTTCATCCCTTTATTTTGAGCCTATGTGTGTCTCTGCACATGAGATGGGTCTCCTGAATACAGTACACTGATGGGTCTTGATTCTTTATCCAATTTGCCAGTCTGTGTCTTTTAATTGGAGCATTTAACTCATTTACATTTAAGGTTAATATTGTTATGTGTGAATTTTATCCTGTCATTATGATGTTAGCTGGTTATTTTGCTCATTAGTTGATGCAGTTTCTTCCTAGCATCAATGGTCTTTACAATTTGGAATGTTTTTGCAGTAGCTGGTACTGGTTTTTCCTTTCCATGTTTAGTGCTTCCTACAGGAGCTGTTGTAGGGTAGGCCTAGTGGTGACAAAATCTCTCAGCATTTGCTTGTCTGTAAAGGATTTTATTTCTCCTTCACTTATGAAGCTTAGTTTGGCTGGATATGAAATTCTGGGTTGAAAATTTTTTTCTTTAAGAATGCTGAATATGGGCCCCCACTCTCTTCTGGCTTGTAGAGTTTCTGCCGAGAGATCTGCTGTTAGTCTGATGGGCTTCCCTTTGTGTGTAACCCAACCTTTCTCTCTGGCTGCCCTTAACATTTTTTCCTTCATTTCAACTTTGGTGAATCTGATAATTATGTGTCTTGGAGTTGCTCTTCTCGAGGAGTATCTTTGTGGCATTCTCTGTATTTCCTGAATTTGAATGTTGGCCTGCCTTGCTAGGTTGGAGAAGTTCTCCTGAATAATATCCTGTAGAGTGTTTTCCAACTTGGTTCCATTCTCCCCATCACTTTCAGGTACACCAATCAGACGTAGATTTGGTCTTTTCACATAGTCTCATATTTCTTGGAGGCTTTCTTCATTTCATTTTACTCTTTTTTCTCTTAACTTCTCTTCTCACTTTATTTCATTCATTTGATCTTCAATCAATGATACCCTTTCTTCCAGTTGATCGAATCGGCTACTGAAGCTTGTACATTTGTCATATAGTTCTCATGCCATGGTTTTCAGCTCCATCAGGTCATTTAAGGACTTCTCTACACTGGTTATTCTAGTTAGCCATTCGTCTAATCTTTTTTCAAGGTTTTTAGCTTCTTCGCGATGGGTTTGAACTTCCTCCTTTAGCTCAGAGAAGTTTGATCATCTGAAGCCTTCTTCTCTCAACTCGTCAAAGTCATTCTCTGTTCCACTTTGTTCCGTTGCTGGTGAGGAGTTCCTTTGGAGCGGGGCAGGCACTCTGATTTTTAGAGTTTTCAGCTTTTCTGCTCTGTTTTTTTCCCCATCTTTGTGGTTTTATCTACCTGTGGTCTTTGATCATGGTGACGTACAGATGGGGTTTTGGTGTGGATGTCCTTTCTGTTTGTTAGTTTTCCTTCTGTCAGTCAGGACCCTCAGCTTCAGGTCTGTTGGAGTTTGCTGGAGGTCCACTCCAGACCCTGTTTGCCTGGGTATCAGCAGCGGAGGCTGCAAAACAGCTAATATTGCTGAACAGCAAATGTTGCTGCCTGATCATTCCTCTGGAAGCTTCATCTCAGAAGGGTACCCGGCCATGTGAGGTGTCAGTCTGCCCCTCCTAGGGGGTGCCTCCCAATTAGGCTACTCGGGGGGTCAGGGACCCACTTGAGGAGGCAGTCTGTCCGTTCTCAGATCTCAAACTCCGTGCTGGGAGAATCACTACTCTCTTCAAAGATGTCAGACAGGGACATTTAAGTCTGCAGAGGTTTCTGCTGCCTTTTGTTTGGCTATGCCCTGCCCCCAGAGGTGGAGTCTACAGAGGCAGGCAGGCCTCCTTGAGCTGCGGTGGACTCCACACAGTTCGAGCTTCCCGGTGCTTTGTTTACCGACTCAAGCCTCAGCAATGGTGGGCGCCCCTCCACCAGCCTCACTGCTGCCTTGCAGTTTGATCTCAGACTGCTGTGCTGCAATGAGGGAGGCTCCGTGGGCGTGGGACCCTCTGAGCCAGGTGAGGGATATAATCTTCTGGTATGCCATTTGCTAAGACCATTGGAAAAGCACAGTATTAGGGTGGGAGTGACCCGATTTTCCAGGTGCTGTCTGTCACAACTTCCCTCGGCTAGGAAAGGGAATTCCCTGACCCCTTGCACTTCCCGGGTGAGGCGATGCCTCACCCTGCTTCAGTTCACACTCGATGGGCTGCACCCACGGTCCTGCACTGTCTGACAAGCCCCAGTGAGATGAACCCAGTCCCTCAGTTGGAAATGCAGAAATCACCCATCTTCTGCATCGCTCACACTGGGAGCTGTAGACTGGAGCTGCTCCTATTCGGCCATCTTGACTTTTTATCTGGATGTGAAATCTTACATAGCTTTTCCAAAAATACCAATTTGGCTGGAACTTTAATCCTGAACATGACATTTAAACTTCTATGGAGTTTTAAACATTTAAAACTATATTACCTATAAACAAAACAAGCAAAACAGCAATCCCTTCCTGATTGAACTCAGGATGAATTTCTCTTGCAACACTTTTCACATTTGAGTAATGTACCTTTTTCTCTAGCCATTTTAAAATAGATTAGATTTGAAGCTCTCAAGGAGTCAAGTGACAACTAAACTAAAATAGGGTAGGAAGAAAGGTCTCATTCCACGTTCCTCAAAGCATATTCTACTGGCAATTAGTGCATTGGGCAGTAATAATGTTTATGACAAAGCCTATACTACTTTTCTTTGGGTTATGAATTATTTATTTATGACCTTTAATGAAAATCAGACACTGCCTCATTACTGTCCCATCCAAGAAGTTTGTCTTGCAATGAACTCTAGCAATATCTATTTTTCCCCCATTAGAGTGGTATGCATTTTAATAATTAGAAATGATATTATTAGGTAATCTGTTCAAGTCAATGTTTCTAGGACTATAAATTTATGGCTAGCAGGTGCCAATTCATGTTATTGGAAATTTGGAGACTATATAAGAAAGAAGCACTAGAGCAGTCAGATTCCTGAGTCTTACTGACCATCATTAAATTAGGGACATAGGAAGGGGTTACAAAACAGCTGTGTTCCAACTTTGAGTGCCTTAAGAGCTCAGAAGAGGTAGACATGTATTATTGAATACCATATCCATTTCCTATTTGATCTTTGTGTTCAAGGAATATTCTTAAGCTAATAGTTCAATCAGATAGTGCACTATGATAAAGGCAGGAATGAGCTTGGGTGGCATAAACATTTGGAGTCAGGCAGACCTATATTTTAATCTCAACTCCGCCTTAGACCTTAGGTGACTTCGGACAAATGGAATAACCTCTTAGCTTGAATTCCTCTTTCTGAAAATCAGAGAGCTAATACATAGCCTCAGTAAGCCTGTAGTTTGGATTTAAAGATGTAAATGTATGTACTGTGCCTGGTTTCTCTCTCTTTTATTTTTCTTTTTTAGCCTGAGCTCCTTCCTGCCAGTCCTATGGGTTGGTCTCTGGGCACAGTAAGAAAAATTGAGGTCACACAGATTCAGCCTTTGACCTCTGGCAGATTAGGACAGCTGGGCCAAGGGAACAGCAGGTACAAAAGTCCAAATGCTACCACTTCAGGTAAGGCCAGTGCTCAGCCAGGCTGCAGCAGGTGGATGGGGCACCATGGTTCTCTTTTGGTGAAGGGTTCACCATGGTAGTGTTTCTTCTCAGGCAGCTGCTATGACCATTTGATGATTCTAGCCAGGAATTGCTGCACCCACCACTCCATCCAGGCCAGTGAGCACAAAGCTGTGCAGCAGGGTCTAGGGGTCTTCTCCATGTACTGCATAGGCCTTGGCCCACTCTCACTGGTTGGGCCACCATCTGGCTGCAGTTCCACCTGCTGCCAGGCTTCAGACAGTAAGTAAACATTCTCCCCATGGGTACAGTGCCTGGCTTCTAATAAGAGTTAATTCCCTTCCCTTGAACAATTTTACATCAGGAATCAGTGGTAGATTCCATCGTATCACAACTGCTCACTGATTCTCTTAGGTATTCAGTACAGTATTGGCCTATTTGTTGCCTCTTTAGAGACAAAAAGATTTCTAGGGCTTTGGAGTCCAATGATAGGCCAATCTCCATCTAATGACCCATTTCACAGATAGAACTCATGGCTCACAAATGGTTTTGTTAACCAAGACAATAAAAATATTAAAGCTTTTCTATAACAAAATAATGCCTGTGGGCCCAGCTACATTTTTTTTTAATTAGATGTAGATTTCTAACAATCATTGAGTTCACTAATGCATACGCTCCAGAACAAAGGCAGGGAAGATTTTTTTTTTTATTGTTAATACAGAATAGACAAGACTAACAGTATACACAACAATAATATTTCTGGGGGGGCTGAAGTTTGGCAAATTTATTAAGAGGTTAAAAATGATCTATGCTTTAGACTCAACAAATAATATATTCTAATGAAATAATGACGGTTGTGCATAAAATTTTACCCATAAAAGTGCTTAAAATGCAACATTTGTAATAATAATAAAAAACTGAAAACTACTGCTCCAAAATAGATCATTGCTAATTAAATTATGTTATATCCATACAACATAGCTATACAAAGCCATCAAGATGATGTTGTAGAATACTGATAGAATGTTATAGAATATTGTAGAATAGATATTTTAGAAATATGTTAATAATTGGTAAAGCGAAAACAAATTATAAAATGGTATGAATAGCATTCTTCCATAAAGAAAGAGAAGGAAGAAAAGGAAGGAAAGGAGGAAGGGAGGAAGGGAGGAAGGGAGGAAGGAAGGGAAGAAGGGAAGGAAGAGAAGGAAGAGGGGGAAGAAAAAAAACACCAATATTAATAGTAGTTTACTCTGGACAGTAGAAATTTGGGTGTTTGTTTTTAATTTGCTTTTCTTTTTATAA
Source organism: Macaca mulatta (assembly GCF_049350105.2). Taxonomy (NCBI): domain Eukaryota; kingdom Metazoa; phylum Chordata; class Mammalia; order Primates; family Cercopithecidae; genus Macaca; species Macaca mulatta. The sequence goes on along the minus strand of NC_133406.1, from coordinate 42,878,094 downwards.
TTATCTGTTTCTTACAATGTATTATAATTATGTATTCAATTATGCATAAGTATGGTAATTTTGAGGTATTTTTAAAGAAGTAATAAATTGTCCAAATATCCCAATCAGTTAAAACATCATGGGGAAAAAGAATAACAGACCAGGCAAGGTTGCTTACACCTGTAATCACAACACTTGGGAAGGCCAAGGTGGAAGGATCACTTGAGCTCAGGAGTTCAAGACCAGCCTAGACAACACAGTAAGACCTCATCTCTACAAAAAAATTATAAAAATTAGCCAAGCCTGGTGGTGTGTGCCTGTAGTACCAGCTATTCCTTAGGAGGCTGAGGCAAGAGGATTGCTTGAGTCAGGGAGTCAGAGGCCACAGTGAGCCATGTTCACACCACTGCACTCCAGCCTGGGTAACAGAGTAAGACTCTGCCTCTAAAAAATAAAAATAAATAAAAAAAAGAATAACAGAGGGGGAGGAAAGATGAGAACCTATAAAATATAGACTACTCCCTGACAAATGTCTGGAGAAAATTTTTAAACGTGTGTTGTGAAAAATAGGACATTAGTTAATAATAATTACATAATAATATAATTTTTTTGCATGTGGAGTTTTCCAGTGAAAACCAGAAAATCTAGTATATAAATTCTAAAAGAGTGGTAACATTATTATAATATATTAATAACAAATATTTTATAGTTCATAAAGTGATTTCAGACTAACTTCACTGCCTTTATTCAGTGACTGCTATGTTGATCAAAAACGGTACAGACACCATGTAAATAGATTTCTGCAAAGCATGTGGTGTTTCTCATAATATTCATTGGAGAAGATGGTGAAAGTAAACCTAAGTGGATTATAAATTTCCTGAACAATTGAAACACTCAGGAGATTCAAACACTTATATATTTAACAACTGCTCACATAGAGTTTCCTACACGCCAGACACTGTTTCAGAAATATTAGAGGCTTCAGAAATATTAAATTACTTAATTCTCACAATAGTCATAGGAGACAGGAGATGACAAAACCCTATTATAACTTCCTCTCTACAGAGGGCAGGTTAGGTAACTTGATCAAGGTCAGAGGACTAGTGAAGGGCACAGCTGGGATTAAAGCCCAGGCAGCCTGTCTCCGGAGAGGGTGCCCCTAAGCACCACACTATCATGCACATCTTCACGGCATATGGGCCATGATTATGCACTTAATACATTTTACAAAGCAAATTTTATATCTTAAATTTAGGACCAGAAAATACAACATGTTATATAAATATAGAATGAGAGAGACAGATTTACATTTTAAAAAGTTTGGATTTATTTCAGGTCCAAAATAATAACAATGTAGTAGCTACAAAAACTAATTAATAAATTTCCAGACTTCATTAACAGGGAAGAAGTAAGGGAGAGGAATGGAAGAAAAAAGAACCAGGTTTATTGATTGCCTATGGTGTATCAGATCATTTATACATAATATTTGTTTTTCGTTAAAATTCTTGGAAGTAGGTAATTGTGCTAGACTAAATGCATTATCGGCTTCACTGGCCTCCCTCTATTCACATCCATTACAACGTGATTTTTTAACTACTCCACCCCCATCAAGAGATGAAATCTTCACCTTTTGAATCTAGGCTAGATTTGCTTTGGCCAAAAAACTGCAACCAAAGTAATGTTGTGCCACTTCTGAGCCTGAGTCTCACAAAGCTGCCTACGCTTCCACCCTCCCTTTCCTGGAACCCTGCTAATCTCCATAGAAACAAGCCCAGAGTAGCCTGTGAGGAGATGAGAAACCACTTACGTCACGACAGCTGAAGTCATCCTCAACCAGACCAGCCCCCACCAACCTACTGACTTTAGATACGTAAGTCCAGGTTGGGCGCAGTGGCTCACACCTGTAATCCCAGCACTTTGGGAGTCTGAGGGGGACAGATCACTTGAGCCCAGGAATTTGAGACCAGCCTGGCCAACATGGTGAAACCCCGCCTCTACAAAAAAATTACAAAAACTTAATTGGGTGTGGTGGTGCATGCTACCCATCCAGGAGGATCTCCTGAGCCCAGGAGGTTGAGGCTGCAGTAAGCCATGATCATATCACTGCATTCCAGCCTGGGCAACAGAGTGAGATGCTGTCCCAAAGAAAAAAAAGAAGAGTCCAGCCAAGATCAACCAACTCTCCCAGAGTCTCTAGGGAAATAATATACAGACTTCTTTTTAAATCATTACATTTTAGGGTGCTTTGTTACACAGCAATCGCCATATGATTCAGTATAATTTTTTTCTCTTATAAATGTAGAAATTGAGGTTCAGAGACGCATTTTACCCTAAATCACCCAGTTTGTACGTGGCAGAAGTCAGCCCCAGTCTGTTTTATTTCAAAGCACATAACATTCAGATGTTAGAATAATCATCTCCCTGAGCTCTATACTAGACTGGCCATATATGAAGTGCTATATTTAATTCTATACAACCTAACACGAACCCAGAAGAAAATACAAAGAATTTTATGATGTCTATAAACTAAAACAAAAAAACAAAAATGAAAATAAATAAATAAATAAATAAATAAAAGAGAAAGAAAGGTTTGCTGGCTGAGTACGGAAGCTCATGCCTATAATCCCAGCACTTTGGGAGGCCAAGATGGGAAAACAGCTTGGGGCCAAGAGTTTGAGACACACCTAGGCAAAGGAGCGAGACCCAATCTCTACAATAAATAAAAAATTAGCCAAGCATGGTGGTGCACACCTGTAGTCCCAGCTACTCTGGAAGCTGAGGTAGGAGGATTGCCTGAGCCCAGGAAGTGGAGGCTGCAGTGAGCTATGATTATGCCACTGTACTTCAGCCTCGGTGATACAGCGAGACCCTGTCTCAAAAACAAAATAATAAAAAATAAAAAAAAGAAATAAAAAGAAAGGTCTGCTTAGGTTGGAGAAGATAAAGCTCATGGAGGACATAAATAGAGGGGCAGAGTTTTTTCTGTTGCTCCTGTCTCATCTACTCTGATTCCTTCAAGCAACAGCTCCCTAGCACTCATGAAGAGACACATCTAACCACTTGTGCTGATTACTGGGTTTAGATGTTAATCTCAGTCTTCCTGGTCTTCATCACATCAGGGCCTACTCAACCCTTATAGACTCACTTTGAGCTTCTAACAGCCTCTCTCAAGTCCATCTCTGCATCTTACCACAACTATACTCAGTGTGATGTTTTCTCAAATTCCTTTCCAGGTAACGCTGTTCCCAGCTAGACTTGGCCTCCAAAATTGGTCTCTTTCACCACAAAAGGAAGCCTCCATATCACAAACACACTCACATTTTCTTTCCTGGCCTTGCTCCAGAGATCGACGGCTAAAACTAACAGGATTTCATCAGATATTAGCTTAATAAAAGGGAGATATACCTACCAATGACATTTGTCAAGTAAAAGCACTAGCCCTTCATGACAATAAAGACCCAAATCCAGACAGCATGGTATGTTGTATAAGGGAATCCTCCTCATGTGATAACTTGGATAGCATAAGGTACTGAAACAAACAAAATCCCCAAATTTTAGTAGCTTAAAACAACATAATATTATGTCTCACTCCTGTATCAATCCAATGAGAGTATTTCTAGCTGCCTGACAGCTTTCCTGAATATGGTGATCCAAGGACCCACCCAGTTCCTTCTGTCTTGTAGTTCCACCATCCTTTGAAAACATTGAGCATTTTGTTTTTTATTTAGTCTGCCTAGGAGGCAAGAGAAGACAAACTAGAAAAGGTACCCATTTTTTTAACCACCTCAGTCAACAAGTTATGCATGTCAGATTCCATTAGTGAGACCTAGTCATACGTCCCTATCTAGATGTAAGGGGAGTTGGGAAATGCAGTCCTTGGCTGGAAAGCCATGGCCCGGTAACTATTCCTCCCTACAGAAGGGGAATATCAATATTTGGTGGGCAGACAACCATTTCTACTGCCATTGGTAATAAAATAAATGGGCTCTAAGTTCTGTTTTAACTACAATGTTCACGACCCTCAACTTTCAGCAAGGTTCAGTTAAAAAAAAATCCGCTTAAAAGTATCAATTTAGCCGGGTGCGGTGGCTCACGTCTGTAATTCCAGCACTTTGGGAGGCCGAGGCGGGCGGATCACGAGGTCGGGAGATCGGGACCATCCTGGCTGACACGGTGAAACTCTCTCTACTAAAAATACAAAAAAATTGGCCGGGCGTGGTGGCAGGCGCCTGTAGTCCCAGCTTCTCGGGAGGCTGAGGCAGGAGAATGGTGTGAACCCGGGAGGCGGAGCTTGCAGTGAGCGGAGATCGCGCCACTGCACTCCAGCCTGGGCGACAAAGCAAGACTTCGTCTCAAAAAAAAAAAAAAAAGTATGAATTTAACTGCAAACTCTTCATATTTCTAGTTTAAGATATTAATCAGAAGCTCTTATACTAGACCCTAAGGACTTTGAGAGCAAGAATTGACTCCTTCAAGCTTTGTATGCCTGGAGCTTCCCACATATAGTAGCTACCCATGGAACATTTGCTGAGTAAATAAACTAGGCGCTGGTTATCCTATCCCAGGTTCTTTTTTTTTTTTTTTTAAGTTGGTCTGCTTTTTATTTTTATATTTATTTACTTATTTTTTAACTTTTTTTTAAAGGCAAGATCATTGAGACTTTAAACAAATTTTTTTTTTAATTATTTTTGAGACAGAGTCTCGCTCTGTGGCCCAGGCTGGAGTGGAGTAGTGCGATCTCGGCTCACTGCAACCTTTGCCTCCCAGGTTCAACCAATTCTCCTGCCTCAGCCTCCCACGTAGCTGAGATTACAGGCATGCGCAACCATGCCCAACTAATTTTTATATTTTTAGTAAAGACAGAGTTTCACTATGTTGGCCAGGCTGGTCTCAAACTCCTGGCCTCAAGTGATCCACCCGCCTTGGCCTCCCAAAGTGCTGGGATTACAAGCATGAGCCCCTGTGCCCTGTTTTTTAACATCTAAGTTCAGGGGTACATGTGTAGGTTTGTTATACAGTTAAATTTGTATCATGAGAGTTTGTTGTACAGATCATTTCATCACTCCAGGTATTAAGCCTAGTGCCTATTAGTTATTTTTCCTTATCGTCTCCCTCCTCCCACCCTCCAACCTTTGATAGGCCCCAGTGTGTTTTGTTTCCCTTTATGTATCCATGTGTTCTCCTCATTTAGCTCCCACTTATAAATGAGAATATGCAGTATTTGGTTTTCTGTTCCTGCGTTAGTTTGCTGAGGATAACGGCCTCCAGCTCCATTCATGTTCCTGCAAAAGATATGATCTCATTCCTTTTTATGGCTGCATAGTATTCCATGGTGTACATGCAGCACATTTTCTTTATCCTGTCCCCACCATTGATGGGCATTTAGGTTGATTCCATGTCTTTGCTATTGTGAATAGTGCTGCAATGAACATACATGTGCATGTGTGTTCATAATAGAACAATTTATATCCTGCTGGGTATATAGCCAGTAATGGAATTGCTGGGGTGAATAGTATTTCTGTTTTTAGCTCTTTGAGGAATCACCACACTGTCTTCCACAATGGTTGAATTGATTTATACTCCCAATAACAGTGTATAAGTGTTCCTTTTTTTCCACAACCTCACCAGTTTCTGTTATGTTTTGACATTTTAATAATAGCCATTCTGACTAGTGTCAGATGGTATCTCATTGTGGTTTTGATTTACATTTCTCTAACGATCAGTGATGTTGAACTTTTTCCCATATGAGTGTTGGCAGAATGTATGTCTTCTTTTGTAAAATGTCTGTTCATGTCCCTTGCGTACTTTTTAATGGTTTGTTTTTCTCTTGTAAATTTGTTTAGACCTTTGTTAGATGCATAGTTTGCAAAACTTTTCTCCCATTCTGTAGGATGTGTTCACTCTAGCCAGGGTTCTTTATACAAAACGAATGTGAATCCATACTTGAATTCAATGTTGGGGATGTTGTTTCTCAGGATAAATTTCTTCTATGCCTGTGTGCTCCTGCAATGCTAAGCTACTTATGGTTCTGTGAGAATGCAATATTTTGGTACTTCATTCATTTCCAGATACAGTCTCCTGTGCCTGGGTTGCCCTACCCCACATTCACCTGGAAAAGGCTTTCTCCTTCCTGAAGAGTTGGCTCAAGAACCACCACCTCCCGTCCACACCATTTAACCAATTCTCCCAGCAGACTTAAGCACCCCTTCCCCTGTGCTTCCACTATGACCATTACTATTCTTATCTTAATTTATAGGAATTACACATTTGTTTTCTGTCTGTCCATTAGATAAGGGTAGGAACCATGACGTTTCATATTTATATTGGCAAAATCTTGGCCACTGTGTGACATATCAAAAAGGCTCAATTAATATTTGTTAAACAAATTATCATTGTTTTAATCTATTCTATACCTACATAAAAAGCATACAAATGTCTCGAAGAATGATATGCCCCCCTCTTTCATACTCTTTGCCCCACACATAGAGTGGTCTGATGTATTTTAACAAATCAGAGATATTGAAAGCAGAGAATCTTCAGTACCTTATTTAAGGTGATAAGCTTCTAATACCATTCATACTATAATACCCATGACTTTAAGCGCAATGATACATTATCTGTTGCATCATGTTATAGTTTCATACTTCATTGGAACCTTAACTGGATATTAGCCAGTATTTTGTCTATGTGATAATTATTTTGGACATATTTTTAGTATTTTATAATTGTGCTACACAATTTATAAAGTTCAAAGACCCACTGCCTTCGAACTAAAATATTTATATTTTCAGATATTATCAAAGGAGATGAGAAAAAAAGAAATTTAAATTTAACAGAACACCTATGGGGGTACTTGGTTGGTGGTAGCACTTTACATACTTACCTCATCAAAATCTTACATCAACCTAATGAGAGATAAACATTATTAACACCATTGAGATAAACCTAAGGCTTAGAAAGAATAAAACATTGTTAGAGCCAGGATTCAAATTCAGATGCATCAAGCTATGTACTAGGCTGAAGAGTGGTCCCACAAGATGTCAACATCCCAATCCCTGAAGCTTGTAAATGTTACTTTATATGGCAAAAGTGATTTTGCAGATATGATTAAGGATCCTGAGATGGAAAGATTATACTGGATTGTCTTGACGGACCCTAAATATAATCACAAGGACCTAGTAAGAGAGAGGCAGAGGGAATCTGAATTCAGTAGAGGAGAAAGCAGTGTGAGCATGAAAGCAGAGATTGGAGTGATGCAGCCAACAGCCAAGGACTGCTGGTGGCCTCCAGAAGTGGCTAAGGTAAGGACTAGATTCTCCCAGGTAGCTTCCAGAAAGATCCAGCCTTGCTGACACCTTCCTTGAATTTAGCCCTCATGATTCATTTGGCCTTCTGACCTCCAGAACTGTAAGAAAATAAATTTGTATTGTTTTAAGTGTGGGATTTGTTGCACCAGCAACAGGAAACTAACATACATGCTCCAAACTTAAGGAGATCTTTGATTAAATCAGTTTAGTACAACAAACAAGGCAGAGTAATTAAACACCTCCTCTAACAGGAAAAGAAAACAGCTGGAGCCACGTCAGAGCACATAAGGAAGTTCCAAATGTGAACATCCTCCAAGAACACTTGAGCCATCATCATGACTATTCCAAAGTAATATCTGGAAAGCTTTAGCCAAGTGCTCTAGCAGATCTTCCCAGCTGGGAGGAAGGAACAGTGTGAGGGCCAATCCCTCAGGTAGCCAAGTCATAAACCTTGCAGAACTAAACCAAAACTTTAAACTGAGCCCACAAGCCTGAGGTGGCCAACACAAACCTCAGTAGAACTAGTTGTACTTCCAGTAGCAAAACACTTTTAAACAAGGGCCGTATTCCATTTGCAACTTTTGAGGTAAAGCTTTGTCTATGCCCCACAGTAGCCCAGAACTGGAATTTACCAGGGAATGAGTAAGTCAGAAAAAAAAGTTTGCAAACTCTGTGCCTAGCCCAGATGGAAAAACAAGCTACTGGCTTTAATGCAGTACATACTCCAGACCTTGAGCCAGTAATAGCCTCCTCCAGGATTGCATTTGGCATAAGAATGGGAATTATAGTGGTGTGAATTACACATATTTTCCAATGCAAAATAAGGACTACCACAAATTGAAAGAAAGTTTGTGTACGTCTTCTGTTGTTCATTAAGACAATTCTCACCGGCTCTCATGTCTGCTGTCCAGGGCTACCCTCTTGAGGGAAGTGACTCAAGCGGGAAACACGCACCAAGGCCAAGAGAAAACAGAATCTTCTGAATGAAATTAGCTTTTGTTTGCCTGCCACCTTTTGACCTTGATGGATATTTCTACATAAAAATATGTTCTGAAATATTTGGAAAAGTAAGGCTCAGAGGTATAAGCAATAAGGCTGTCTCCGTATTTAGTAAGTTTCCCTGGTAGAGTCCCCTGGTAGAGGTGGACTCTGATCTGATTAAAGAAAAAACGAAAACATAACAAGGAAACTGATGGAAATCTACAGGGATTTTTAACAGTAAAGTGTTAAAGTAATGAAATATCTCACTGAAATCCTTAATGATATAGCTACTCTCAAAATTAAAAAATCTATTTATTTCTTCACCAATCTCTCTGAATTACTAACACTGTGGGTATAACAATTGTCAGAAGTCCCATAAAAAGTACTTTAAATGCCTCAAAACAATCTTGACTATGACTTTTATATCAGACCAACTATAGCTTAGAAACTATCTCCTTCACACTAATTAAAATCAAATCAATAGGTAGTAATCGAGCATCAGTTATTCACAAAACGATGTGGGAAGTACAACAATCAACGTCAGTGCCCTCATGGGGCTTATCATCTACTAAAGAGAAAAGCAATACACATGCAAAACATTAAATAACAAAGTTTCAAATATGGGTTAAAAAATAGAAACCCATCACAAAGCAGTATGTGGTCAGTCAACACATGACTCCATAGGAAGGGGCCAGTATGGGAGTTTAAGAGAGAAGGAGGTTAGAGCAGCAAGGTTAGATGGAACCTAGAGAATTCCGTTGTTTCTATTTTATCTCAATGTGGCTAAAGGCAGTAGGTAACTGGTGTGATGGGAAGTGTGAGACATCAGCTCCACAACTTGCCAGGCATCACACCTTGACAGTTACTTAAACACTCTGAGCCTGATTATCTTACTCTGTAAAATATAGATCAAGCCTACCTCCAAGGTTGCACTGAGGTTAAAGTGAGAAATGTATATAAAGGTCTCAGCAGATTGTAGATGCTCAATAAATATTAGTTGTTTTTCTTTCTGTAGTTATTTAATCTTCAATACAATTTGTTTTCTGAGAGTGTTGTGGTATTTTGTTATTTTCCACAAACCCAAACATGTATTTTATCTCATAGGTCTCTTGGAGCATTATTTGTCTGTAAATGCTAAATAATTCTCAGTGAATTTTAGATTCCAGGAAACATGGAGAGTCCTGTTTAAGTTTGTTATGCACCTTAAGCTGAGAGTAAAGTCACTAAGGTGTTATCTAGTTTAAGAGACATAAAGTTTTCCCTGACTTCTAGACACTTAAAAAAAATCTCTTTCATAGTTCAGGCTTTTAACAATGCAATGCTTCTCTCGTAGGTACTGGTCTTGCCACATGTTTGCTCTGACACATTAAATTACCTTTGCAGCATCAACCCAATCAGATAGAACTGAGTGCCAATGAGACAATGGCCCCCTCTCAGGCCTCCCATCAGTTCATGAGCTTTGCTCATTTCCATTGTCACACAGCATATGGAGAAAGCTAACCATCTGTCTTAGAATTTCTTGCCCATAATTACAAGAAAGACTGGGTAGGACAGTATGGATACAATTAACACAGATCTATCACCAATACCAGGCATTTGTGTGGGGACTCCCTCCTGGGAGAGCTGGGCAGAGGCTCAGGGCTGAAAACCAGTGAGGAAGGAAAAGGAAGTCGCTTCTATAAGCCAAAGTTTAAATAAAAATGAAAAATCCGTCATTGATTATGTGTTCTGCCAAATGCAGTCTTTTCCACTATAACCAAGCCAGACGACAGAGCTGGCCCTCCGCTCTTCACTCTTCCCCCACCCCACTCTCAGGCTGACTTCTCCCTTTCAGTTCCAAGCTTGCCTGTGCTCTTCTCTTTAATGTGGATTCCACCTAATAGGAAGAACCCATCTTTCTCGCTTAAAAATATCAACATTCATTTCACGCAGGCTCACACCTATGCCTCAATTCTGCTATCCTTGGTCTACACATTCTGCAGTTTCTGTCAATGCCATATGGAAAGGGAATAAGGCATGTGAAGCCACCAAGGCAATGAAGATGAGACGGTAGAGTACTTGACTCCCCTCAGCCAGAAGGTGGCTAATGGTGTTGCCTGGATAGTATCGTGGTACTCCTATGACTGCCCAACCAAGTGTAGGATTCCAGCTTGATCATCATGTACACCATGCAGAAAGTGACTCTCCCCTCAGAAACATTTTTTTGAAACTCCTGCCATTGCCATGGGATAGAAAGAAGCCACATATTTCCTCCATTCTATGATGCATAATTTTCACTTCTGAAATTGGAGTGTGTCTTATAACTGACCTCCAAAGAAACTTGCCAGGAATGTCTTTTTTAATAAAATATTGCTATGAATATAGTGCTTTGTTATACAGTTAAGGGCATCTTCACATGGAGGAAATATGGTCCTTCCACTGAAAAGATTGGAATTTCAGTAGAGAACAGGCTTGGACTCAAGTTTAGAGGCAAGAAGCCCACAGATTCATGTCACAGAGCTCTATACTTAAAAATGGCAAAATAACAAATTTTATGTTATATATATATATATTTACCAAAATTTAAAAAAATATTAAGCCACAGAATCTGTAACTACCCCCTGGATGAACGGTTCAATATTGTGCAAGTGAGCCAGCATCATGCAGGGCTTATTGGAAAAAAAAGCAAAGTCTTCCATAGGAACAAACTGGTTCTCTGCCTTCAAGCTCCTTCTTTGAGGAAGAGCACAGGCATAGGCTGAGGCATCTCTACAATTAGTTACCCTGGGTCTAAAGCAAGACATGGTTTTCCTACTCAGGTGGACAGACTGGAGAGTCACAGGAGATGATGGTAAACACTCTTCCCTTAGTCCTACCAGTCAAGAGTTTTCACCAGTTCACTTAGTGCAAAAGACCTGGAAATAATATTGGAACCCACCATGGATTCTTCACAGTGCCCTAGTGCTTTGTGAATGGCTCTCTGGAGTAACAGATAACTCCCTCTAGAGAGCCAGGCCCCCTCATTCACTGAGTCCCACTGTTGTTTCCAATAGGTGGTATGGATCCTAGCAGTTCAGCATTCCACTGTTGGTGCTGCTTGGTCAGAAGGGGTCCAAAAGGTGGTCAATCCATCTATCCCTCGCTTGGCATGTGGTACCATACGGAATGTTCAAGACTGGACATTGCTCAGCAAATCTGGCGTTCAGTGGGGCCAATGACCAGGTCAGGCATTGTAAGGGGAAATTTTGTTGTTGAACATATGCACAGCCTCCAGCCCTGACTCCTACCTTGTTCACAGAACACTGAGCAAGCACTGGGGTGGCCACAGAGGAGGCTGAGTGACATCCACAGGACAACTCAGCATGTCTACCCTTCCCCTGAGTCTCCTCTGCAGCAGAAGCTCTTCGGTCTGCACTCATGAGGAACATGCCCTGGGGCCCGCTCAAAGAGTATCACCCACTCGACCTCCGAAACCTCCTTGCCATCAACCTTCAAGTCTTCTCTCCTTTCAGGCAAAATGGACCCCAAGGTGTACTTCTCAAAGTGCTGGGGGGATTTCTCTTCTCCTCTAAACTCCAGGGTACCTCAGCAGCCCAAGTCCAACTGCTATCAGCAGAGCCATCTGTAACCCTGTACCTAAATGAAGCAAACTCCCCATGAAGCCACAGGTGTGGGTGCTACAGGCATAATGGCAAAAACAATAGAAGCAACTGAAATGTCCAGAAATGGAGGTTGGTTAAATAAGGTATGCTATATAGAAATAATAGGCATCCATTTTAAATGACGCTATGAATACTCGATGAGATAAACTATTTGTTGCTACATGGTTAAATGGAAACATACATGTTAAAAACCAGTAATTATCTCTAAAGATGTAAAATTATGAAATATTACTTTTCTTCCTTCTGTTTATTTGCACATTTTGTGTACTATGAACATTTATTCATTTTGTAACATGTCATTAAAATAAACCTTTTTGGTAGACAAAACACTGCTACCAATCTTCCTAACAACAAGCATGTTTTGAGTATCACTGTAGGGTAGTGCTGAGGTCAGTTAAATGATTTAAATGCTTTTGCTTGCTACAGGGAGTATATTAAACAGGGGGAAAAGTCATTTTCTGCACAAAATTGCTTGGAGTTATTTTTTAAGAGATCCAAGACATCCAACAGGACTTTCTACATTTCTGGACAACAAATTCAGTTCTCAATAAAATGCTTAATTCTAGTTAGCAAATAAATTTTTGGTCAGATACAGCTGATACATATCTTTAGATCTATATCCTTTCCACAGTCCACATATGGTATATTTATATACATCTATATATATATATATATATTATTAAGATTTAGAAAATACATTTACTTATTTGGATGCTACATGTTTGCTTTTATAACATACTATTGGCCATAACAATGACTTACTTGTTTCAAAGTTCCATTCTAACTTTGTTTCTCTAGAGAAAATACAATCTACTCTGTACTGATTTATTTGTTGATGGTGTCCAAGACAAGCTACATAGGAAATTATCTAAGTAAAAATATGGAATGGACTCTCCTTAGCTAGAATCCCCCTAAAGATAGACTCGGCTTTGCACTCCTATGTAAGGGTATTATTTGCATTCTCTTATTTATGTCCAAGTCAGGCAGCCTCTCCAACAAGCTGACTGCCAATAAATAGACCCACATAAATGTATTAACAAAGTTCATCTTTGTCATTTGGGCCAGAGACTAAAAGGAGTATGGTACAGATTCCAAAAAGATTTTCTTCAAAAGTGTCATTTTTGTGTTTATTCACATTCTTAATTAGCCTTCACAGATATACATTCCGTTTCTTTTAGGAAAGTTTTGAGGTTATTTTAAAAGAGCTGCAACATCGTAAAGAATGCCATATAATTTAGTCAAAAAGGTGTTTGTTTTCCCCCACGTTGTTAGTAGCTATTTCTGTCTCATCCATAAGCCCACACACTGAGAAAAATACACATTTTTCACACCCTGGTGTGTGACCACTCCCCATACATTGGAGCCCTACATTGGCAGATGGTTATTCCATCACCCCACCCAGAAAGAAAACAAATGACTGCCATTCAAAGAAAATGAAGGGTTTTAAGCGAAGTGGTATAAAAATAATTACCTCGATCATTTCTTCTGTAATTTGTAACATTCTGTTTGACCCAGAACAGAGTGGGATGCATATTTCTTCTTTTCGAGGAAGCTATCTCTGTTGACACTCATTCATACACGATCATCCTGATTCTTCTCCCTCTCAGCATCCTCTGTTTCATTCCTGTGCAGAACTCTCGTTGATTATAGACTAATCTATTGGAAACATTGGGAGAGTCCCCTTCCTCACCGTATGTGTCCCAGTGGTCTGAAATTGTATCTTTAGATATGATTTGTTTTAGGATCTTAAAGGCTTTTTTTTTTTTCAGTCTCCAACAATCTCATGAGAAGTTAAGAGTAAATCCTAGAAGCTGCTAGCACCCTGAGAGTGTGGAGACAACCTGCCATGTTAGGGGAAGGATTCCAGGGGAAGGAAGGCAGAGGAGAGAGGGCAGTGACAGAAATCTTACTGGAGGACAAATTCAATCTGACTTCAAATACAAAAGCATTTCTACAGGCTACTTGGCAGTTTATTTACTGCTGTTAAACTCTCCTTTACGTTCACATTTAAGCCAAAACAATGACAAATAAAAATACCAAAGTTATAAACACACTAGAGTCAGTAGTAAGAAAAAAAAGAGGGGTATTTTCCTTCTAGAGGCCCAAAAAGGGGATAAGGTAAAAGAAAAAAGGTTGAGGAAGTTAAGTACTTTAGAGGGGATGGGGGCAGAAGTGTGCTGTTTTACTGAACTATGGCCAGTGTGCTTTGCTTGGTTTGTTCTCCACACTTCCTTCCCCAACTGCACCACATCCTTTACACTAAAAACCCCAATAGCACCTTCCCCAGTTGCACCACATCCCTTACACTAAAAGCAAAAACTTTGGTCAAAATGTTGTAGAGCCTGAAAGGTCAAAAGAAGGATCTCAAAGACTCCACCACCAAACAATGAAGGAATCACTGTAGCCTTGTTCCCCCAGCCCAGAACCTCACATTCAGAGAAATATTAACACTTCCAAGGAAGACCCAAAACTCCACCCTTCTTTCTGTAAACCCCATGAGAAGCTCATTGAGGCTGGCCCTGGGCAAAACTGGAAGGGAGAGAACCTAAAGATCTGACCCCTCTGTCCTTCACTGCCCCTTCCCTACAGGCCTTTTCCAGAAACCACAGCCCACATTCTCAGCCTATCAACAGCATCCTGGTGACCAGGTACATTCTCATTTTATCATGAGATTGCTGAAAACTAAAGAAGGCATCAAGACCCCCATGTGAATTTCTACTGATGCAATTTCAGACCTGTGGAGGAAAATATTTAACACAGAAAACGCTTTCTCGAGAGGGTGCCTTCAAAGTTCCCAGAGCTCTTGTGCCTCAGCTGACTCTCACAGACCTGAGACCGAGTGACCCGGCAGCTGCGGGCTCCTCCATTGACTCAGGCTTCCTCAGAGAGCACCATAAGTGCCATATCTCCTGCTTCAGACCACCTGAGGACCATTCTACCTGTATTATTCATCTGCTAGGGGTGCCATAACAGAATACCACAGTCCTAGCACGTAAAATATGGAAGAGATCCTCCAAAATGGAGAAACCTATTGGGGATATGCCTCCTGGAGTTTGATCAAGGAAGATGGACACAAACAGAAAAGAGAAACTGTCCAGAGGAAGCTGAAGGGTCTCCTACATTGCACCAGATGCTGTAGATGAGGAGGACCATTCCACTGCGTGCATTCAGGACTGTAAACAGCAGACTGTGAGTGCGGCAGGCAGGGATCACCCAGGCTTGACAACTCAACAGAGTGAGTAATCTGCTGTTCTCCCAGACCCAGCAAGAGCATCTGGCATTACTTTAGGGCTGTTTCTCATTTAAAGCAGCCAAGCCACTCTTTTTTTATTTTTGTTTGCTTTTAGTAATAACAATAATAGCAGTAACAAAAATGATACCACACATTAAACACTTGCTGTATAGCAAGCATTGGTTTAATTGCTGTGTATACTTTGTCCCGTTTAATTCTCACATTATCTCTATTTTATATAGGAAGAAACTGAAGCACAGAGAAGTTAGGTGAGTTATCCAAAGTCACGCCAGCTAGTAAGAAGACCTACTATTTGAATTAGGAACTCTGACTACAGAGTGCTTAGCTACTTCTCTTCATCATTCTAACCTTGGGAGGAAATATGGTTTGACTAGAGCAATGTAGTGAGAAAAACATAAGCTTTAGCCTCACAGACTAGTGTTTAAATTCTAGCCCTATGACCAAGGGCAAGTTCATCTCTCTATACTTGGTTGCCTCCCATTTGAAGTGAGAATCATTTATGAAAAGTACAATCAAAGTAACTCATAAATAGTATCTATTATTATTACTATTATTATTTTTCTCTCCTGGCTGTGTTCTATGATTAAATTTGTGGCAATATAAACCAATAACATTTCAGTAAAATATAAAATAAAGTAGGCTGGGCATGGTAGCTCATGCCTGTAATCCCAACACTTTGAAAGGCTGAGGCATGACGATCAAAACTTCAAGACCAGCCTGGTCAAAGTAGATGGACCCAATCTCTACCAAAAAATAAAAAAATTAGCTGGACATGGTGGTGCATGCTTGTGGTCCCAGCTATCTGGGAGGCTGAGGCAGGAGAGCCCCTTAAGCCCAGGAGTTGAGGTCAGAAGGTTAAGGTTGCAGTGAGCTGTGATCGCAACAGGGCACTCCAGCCTGGGCGACAGAGCGAGACTCTGTCTCAAAAAATAAAAGATAAAAATCATGAAATAAAATAAAGTAATACCTTTCATTGCAAGTTTACGTTAATTAGTACTAATTTAAAGCTGTCCTTTTAGCTCATTCTTCAGCAAAGGTGAAATGTAGATGGACCCTTCTTTTTCACCTCCTTTTTAAAATCACAACTGATTGCTTATTATCATTACATTTTCATTATCCCTACAGCATCTCGATCCCTCAGGAAGGTAATGAATAATTTAAAATTCATGTTTAATTTATTATACATGCTTATGGCAACTATTTTCATAGACCGATCCTTGTTAAAGTTCTCAGAGGCCTTGAGGCACAGGTGGTTCTATTAAAAATGTATTTCTGTTTTCTGGAGGGATGCTGTTTTAAAGTGCTGGAATGAGCATGGTCATAATTAATTGACAGTAGATTAGATGCTACCCTGTTCAATATATCCAAAGGAAAAAAAAAAAAAAAACATTGCTTTTTTTCTGCTCCCAAATGAGCTATATGTCAATACTTTTTGTTTCCTTCTTTAGAGATTGTAATTACTACATATAACATAAGACAACATGACTGCTTCAATGATTTTTGGGGAAATTGTTAAAGGGAGAGTTACGGAGGAAAACTGGGAGCAGGGGAGAGGAAGAGTGAGGAATGTACGCTTCCGAGTAGGACCTTAGGAAGTCAGCATAGTCGGAAACAGCAAAGAGGCCAGAAGCTTTCTTGGCATTGTCCAGATGCTCTGAATGGAATAATGAAGATGGAGAGCACTTTGGTCTGGTCATGACCTCCACTCTGGGGCCAAGATGCATCCTCAGTCAGGTATCAGCCACTTGCCAGCAACAGAACTGAAGCCGGAACATAGCATATTTTTCTGCTGAACATAGTTCCATACTCTACCGAATGGTTTATGTTTCATTATCACTCAGCTTGAGTTTGTAGTCTCCTCATACCTAAATTGGGCCCCCTTATAAGCTTTCTATATATTGAGTAAATAGAGTTATTTATTTGTAGAGATGTGAAAACCCTGACTACAACAAAGGATGTCAGTTCCAATTAACATGGTGTGGGAAGCATTGGTTTTATGTGGATTAGCGTATATGAGTTTTTTTAAATAATGTATCTACAGTTAAAAGTCTTCCTTACTTGATGTTTTTGTGCCATCAAAACTATGAGAGGTGTAAACAGCCTTGGAAAAGGCTCTTTTTCCCCAAGTGAGGGACTTAGGAAAGCTCTACACTACAACAATACAGTTTTCACTTTACTTGCCAGACAGGTGGACCAGACTTAGGGTTGGCTCTAGAATTTTCTATCAAAATAATTATGATTATTCCCCAAAACATACCAAATTACTTCCATTAAGTTAATATGAACAATGGCCCAGGATTGAGAACGAAAGTTTAAGTGATCTATTTGTGAATATTCTCTGGGGTGAAAAATCATGTACATTTTTACAGAGACCTTATTTAATGCAGAGTATTAAAAGCAGCTCTTGAGAGCAACAATGTTGATTTCACTTATCATTGTATCTCCAATACCTGGCTAGGGCATATAACGCAGTGGAGATTTCAAAATATTTGTTAAATAGGGAAAAGGTACATGCTTGAAAATAAGCACATTCCAGCATCCTAATTCATCTTATATAATATATTCAATTAGATAATAAATGTATTTTTTCTTTAACACATCAACACTGCAACTTGCTGTGAGGTTGGTCTTCTCTCAGTAGAGAGTAGCAATTAGCTTTGGAACAGACTTTTTTGTATACAGAGCATAAGAACACTAAGGGAACAATAAGAACATAAGGGGACACTGCCCTTAATCTTTTCAAATTCCTAGATGTAGAATTGCATTAGCCATTTTAAGAATAAGACCTAGGAATTCCAGCAGCAGTAACCCATTTTACAGATGAAAAAGGAAAATCCAAAGGTAATAATGACAGCTGACACTAACTGAGCACTTACTTATATATTCAATGCTTACAAATCCCTAAATATACTATCTACCCTCACAGCCATCCCCTGAAGTAGGTATAATTTTAGTCCCATGTTACATTGGAGAAAACCAAAGGTAAAAGTGTTATGTGACTTGCCAAATGTTACATGGCTTCCTAGTGGTGAAGACAGGATTTGAACCAAGGTCTATCTGGCTCCAGAGTTCAGGCGTGTAACCACTGTCCTTTCCTGCCTCTGTGCTCTTCTATCTTCTGAAAGTCCATAAAGGCATTGATAAAATCCATTCCTGGATATGGTATACTTTAATGAAACAGGGTCTTCCAAGATCTCAAAACAAAAATTGTCTTAAAAATAAAAACAGGCCAGGTGCAGTGGTTGACACCTGTAATCCCAGCACTTTGGGAAGCCGAGGCAGGCAGATCACCTGAGATCAGGAGTTTGAGACCAGGCTGGCCAACATGGTGAGACCCCATCTCTACTAAAAATACAAAATATTAGCCAGGCATGGTGGTGCATGCCTGCAATCTCAGCTACTTGGGAGGCTGAGGCAGGAGAATCGCTTGAACCCAGGAGGCAAAAGTTGCAGTTAGCTGAGATCACACCACTGCACTCCAGCCTGGGCAATAGAGTGAGACTCTGTCTCAATAAATTACAATACAATACAATACAATACAATACAATACAATACAATACAATACAATACAATACAATACAACACAACACAACACAACATAACACAACACAGAAGATGAATTAAAAGGAATTCTGGGGCCATGATCTAGGATCCTGCAATGAGGTTTGCTAACTCTTACTTCAAAGTCCTGGTCCCAGGCTTACAGTGTTTGGGCCTCTTGGGCTGCATATCCAGTTTCATTTCAAGCTGCTCATCAACAAGCCTCCTCTATTTAAATCAGGCTGGACTCCTTAAAATTCCTACTACAACTTTTATGTATTCCTATCTCTATTCCCTTCCAGAAGCTGTTCTCCCCATTGGAAATGCCCTGTGGTAAGATAAATCTGGCCACGAATTCTTTAAAGCTCTTCCCATTAAAAGGCGGAATCTATTTCCCCACTCCCTGGGATCTGGGCTGATTTTGTGACTTGTTTTGAACAATGGGATGTGGCAGAAACAACATCATATGTCTACCAAGGTTTGGCTTCTAGAGACCCTGTAGCTTCCACTTTCACCTTCTTTGAACAATGCTATCTGTGAACTAGTCCTTTGTTGAGGATGAGAGGCACCACATGGAGAAAGAGGCCCAGCCATCCAGCCATTACAGGACCCTCTCCCCAGGTCCCAGGCTGGCAGTGAGGTCATCTATGATGGGCCAACCCATCAACAATTGCAAACAGATACAAAGTAGAAATGAGCTGTGCTCTGCCCAAATTGCCAGACCAAAGAATGGTAACGAATCAATGGCTATGGTTGTGGCCTTTAAGCTTTGGGGTGGTTTGTAAGCAGCAGTAGGTCACTAACATGTCTTTTTATTCCTTCTTTTCTAATATGTCCACTTCCTACTTGCAAACTGAGCTCCAAAGTCACTTCTCCAAGAAATATTCCTGGATGGAATCTTCCGTGACAAAGCCAGCCTCACTCAGGGCTAAGTAGATGGCCCTGTCTAATGTGATTCTAAGGGCACAGAGACCCCACTGTCTCCCTAAATACCTTCCCCATCCACTGGCTAATGCCTGGGATTTCATCACTACAGTATAATTGCTTATATAAGAGCATAATGCCAATTAAATTTTAAGATTCCCTGGAAGGCATAGCAAGTTTGTGCTTTTGATTTTGCTCTTATTATAAAAGCATACAGGAATAAAAAGTAATGCTAACATAAGTTTACTTTCCCAAAGAGGAAAAAAAAATTTAATAATGTGGACCAACTCAAATGTAAGCCTTTAGAAAGATAGATGAAATAGTGATATATCTAATTTCAATGTTTAATTTATTAATTTAAGTAAGTGTACATATTTAAAGTCATATTGTATAAAACAACTCAATTTAGAGATATTTTTCCACTTTTCCATCCCAGGAAGGTGTCTGATTTAAAGTTGCCATCTGTGTGTCTAGTGACAAGTGTCTTCCATTTCATGAGACATGTTTTTAGGTATCTGATAGTTTTCCAGACATAATCTTCTCTTCCATCTAATTTGTTTTTTCTTTTTTCAAACCGTGATGCTGCCATTGCCAATTTTTATCACAAGCCACAAAACACTAAAACACTAAAACAATTTTTTGTTCCCTTCATCCTACAAATGTATATTTATGTTTGTCACAGTGTAATCACTTATAGCATTGCTTGGTAAAAGGAATCTTCAGAAAGCTGGTTTACAATGACATTTAGAACTTGCAATTAATTTGGAGGCCTTTTCCCAAAGAAATGATTCATTAAATTTATGTTAATGCTTTCTGGTCCTTTATTTTTATTTTTAATTTTTTTCCTTTTCTTCCTCCTCCCTTCATGGTCCTTCTTTTAAAAAGCAAACAACCATAATTATCTAAAAGTTTATGATTTGTTAGGGTCAATTCAAGCTAATGTGTCCTCCCCACCTAGCACTTTGTGTTTCAAAAAAAGTCAGTGAGCACACCATAGTGCAAAGGACTTTGGAAGAACTCAAATGCAACTCCTTTTCTGAGAGATACTCTCTGGGGGGGAAACCAAATTTTCTTATCTGTTGTATATGAATACACGTTCATTCTAGAAACTTTGAACAATACAGAAAATTAAGGAGGTGAAAATAAAAGTCATTCTTAATGTTCCCAATTAGAAATCATGATTTCAACAGTTTGGTGCATTCTTTCCAGACCTTCTTTCTATGCGTTATTACGTATTATGTTAAACTCAATCAGCTGTTTCTACTTATTACTATAACATACACATTTCCCTTAGTAGAAATTCTTTGTATAAAGATACGCCATTATTCACTCAAACTCCCTCCTATTGCTGTAGATTTAGGTTATCTGGGGAAACAGCAACATCTCAAGGCACGCACCACCACACCCGGCTAAGTCTTTGTATTTTTAGTAGAGATGGGGTTTCACCATGTTGGCCAGGCTTGCACCTTAGCATGAATGGTTTTAGATTATTTTTTCCCTTTTTACTTTATTGAGCATCTACCCAAATAAAAATATACCAAACATGAATAAAGGGAAGTCCCTGTCTCAAAACAGACAAAGTTATCAATAATTAATTGTGCCAGGCGTGGTGGCTCACGCTGTAATCCCAGTACATTGGAAGGCTGAGGCGGGTGGATTACCTGGGATCAGGAGTTCGGGACCAGCCTGGCCAACATGATGAAACCCCATCTCTACTAAAAAAATACAAAAAATTAGCTGGGCGTGGTGGCAGGTGCCTGTAATCCCAGCTACTCAGGAGACTGAAACAGGAGAATTGCTTGAACCTGGGACGTAGAGGTTGCAGTGAGCAGAGATTGCACCATTGCACTCCAGCCTGGGCAATAAGAGCGAAACTCCATCTCAAATAAATAAATAAATAAGTAAACAAACAAACAAATCATTGCATGAAATATGATGAGGACTTGAATAAAGGTACAGTCATGTGCCACACAACAATATTTTGGTCAACAATGGACTGCCTATACATCAGTGGTCCCTTAAGATTGTAATTTGTCTATGCTTAGACACACAAAAACCACCAGAGTATGTCCTTACTATAGAGTATAAGGACACTCTATGATGTTCTCACAACGAAATTGCCTAGTGATGCATCTCTCAGAACATATCCCTGTCATTATGTGATACATGTATATCAAAAGCTGTATGTATACACAAAAAGCTCTGGCAACAAAAAGAGAGAAAGCTGACAGCTCAGGGGAGTGGTTCGAGGAAATGTCATGGAAATTAAAGGATTTGGGGACTTCTTGTTTGTTAATTGCTTCTTTTTAAAATATTAAGACTTAATTTTGAATATATTTGCAAGAAGAAATTTTTAAGACTCTCTCCCCATCTAAATTCCCAGAACAGAGTACCTCTGCTGTGTGGAAACCAGCCAGGTCACACTTTGGTTATGCAACAACTGAAGGCTTCCTGAATTAGAGTCTTTTCTCTGAAAGCAGGTTTGGATGGGAGGGAAAGAGTACAGGGACACCTGGGGCCTGAAGGGTAGATCAAGAACGACACCAGGACAAGTGCCAGCAAGACAGGCCAGAACAAGCCTGGCCTCTTCCTTGTCTGGCTGGGACGAGCCCTGCCACTCCCATGCTCATCAATGCCTTGCTTTGCATTTCCGTGTCCCGCATGCAGCACAGTGACAGCCACTGATTGTGCTCTCTGGTTCTTAATGTATGCATGTCCCGTGTCCTTCCAGTAAGTTCCTGAAGTTTAGTGGAGACAGCAATAATGTAACTGTGTTAAGCCCGTGAAGCTGGGTTCCACGCCAACTCCACCACTGACCGTGGGCTCTCTGTGACCCTGGGTTAACCCCAGCTCCCTCTGTGCTCTCATTTCTGCCCAAGCCACCTTGCTCTTCTCCTCTCTCTGTCTGTAGACATAGCCACAGGCAGGTGACGAATGTGCCCCTCTGACCACACTAACCCTACAGATTTTTCATCTCAGATCTGTTTCTTGCTTTTACACGGCACTTTGAATTTGACATTTACTCACGCTCCCTTAAAAAAACAACTTTAAGATAGTCAATTTATTTGTGAACAAATATCTAAGGAATTGATCACGAAATAATTCCTCCTGCCAATTAGCCTCAAGGACCCTATGGCATTTTATCAAATGCAAATATCCCTATAGCAACTATTTTTAGACATCAGACTGGCAGAACTGATAGACTTAGTTGATACCTTAGTGTGGGAAGGTAAAAGTAAAAGAAGATTGAAAACAATTGGTGCAATTTAGATTTCCTTTCTCTGCTTAGGGCACAGCCTTCTGACTGCGCAAGGTATCCAAGTCTTTTGTTTTAAGTTCCTCCTGCAGCATCAAGAAAGCTTCGTGTCTATCTCCACATGCCTCTTAGAAATAACCGAGCTTAGCTGTTCATCAAAATACTCCACTGGCTCCTGTTTTGGAAGTGGCCTGGGAGGTGATATACACAAGGTATCAAGACAACACATACATGGCTGGTTCTGAAACAAAGAAACACCTCTGGGAAGAACCCGCTGCCTCTGCCAAAAAAATATTTAGAATAGAGGATAAAATTTCTCATAGAATTTCTCTCCCACAACCTCTGGGAGAAACAGCAGCGGTCGGCCAGATTTTAAATTTTGGTTTGAAGCCCTCTTATATCCACATGAAAATGCTTGCCCCAACCCTACCCCCCTCACAAAAAAGAATTGAATCTACTTGAAAGTCATTTGCTGACATTTCCAATCTCCTAATTCAGAGAAACCTGTTCAGAATAGATACTACTTACTGCATTAGAGGATTTATAGAACATAATGCTACCTCTGCAGGAAAAAAATCTAAATATCACACAAGTCAGATAATTCATTCAGCCATTTCTCACCTTCTCCCACCACATAATAAAGAAAAGTATGAAATTCACATTTTATTCTTATCAGTAATCGCTAACATTTATTGAGCACTTACTGTATTACGGATTATACTTAGTCCTTTTCAGTTTTAGCTCATTTAATCGCAGTAGCCCTATTGAGTACTATTATTATCCTCACTTTATAGACGGGGAAGCTGAAGTTTGGATATATAGCCAATAAGTCATAGAGCCAAGTTTTGTTACATAGTCAAGGTCAGAGAACTAGAAAGTGGCAAAAAGGGAAAGCAAACAACGCATGAGAGAAATTCCAAAGCTCAGCCTCTGAGCCACTAAACTAGAAGAATCTGGCAGCATGAAACACCTTGAATACATTTGGATTTAGGATGATATTTATTTACAGTTTGACCTTGAAAAGAATGAACTGGGAACTCCCTGGTAATACCCAGGGCCTCCTAAATGTAGAGTGCTTTTAACCTTGTCATCACATGCCTCTTGTGTGGGAGACAAGAAATGACCTTCTGGGCAGCAGGGGAAAGTGTTCACTCAACAGTGACAAGAAATACTTGAAAACTAGATTCTTATTTTTGTTTTAAGAAGTACTAAGCAAAACAACCGATAAAAAGGGAAAGGAGACATGCCAGCGTTTGAACCTGCTCTCATAACTGCTTGAATTCTGTGCCTCTGTGCATTGTTAATATTTGGATGCACGCAGGGCTGGGGTGGAAACTGGTCTTAACACATACTGCGGTTTTCCAGAAACACTCACAAACCAATACATGTAACAGACATTCCATTTGTTAATGGGCACATATGTGAAAAACAGTATAGAAAAGAGGCTAATACTAGAAAATTGTTAAGTCCTTAACTTCAAGTGTGTTTATATAATGGACACTGTCAATGTTCACAACTTAAATTTGGGTATGTGGTCAAAATAATGCTTGGGAAACATTTTATTAAAAATTGAGTTAAATTGTAAAAAAAGGGAAGAAAGGAATATTTGAAAACTAACAAAATGAGGAAACAGTCAAACATTGGTTTAACCGCAGAAGGCTGATATAAATTAGAGTTATTTGTGTGCTGTGTTTACATTTATTGTGCAACATGACATCAGACTGCACAGATTTTATGCATTTGTTATAATGGTTTCGTTTTACAGCACCAAGGTCTTCCCACTGAACCTCTCAGACCACATGGGAGATGGCTAAAGAGAAGGCCTTGTCCAGTCCTTAGGCAACACCCCTACCGTGTCACACAGAATTACCCAGTGTCCAGATACAACCAAACTGATTACACCAGCAGAACAGCCAAGGAATCTGACTAGGACACACATTAACTGAAAGGCATAGTTTGTGGGATTTTGAAAGCTTAAACAGGGAGAACAAAGAGATATTGTTCCAGGGCTTGATACTGGCCTCAAGCATTTGATACTAAACCTGTGTAAGTTAGAGGTAATAAGAGAGACCTTCGAAAAGTGTACAGAACATATTAAGTGCTTAGTAATCTTTGGGAAGCTCTGATGCCCAAGACTTGCTTTATTACCAGGGAGGAGAAAGAAAGTCATAGGGTCTCAGCTTAGAAGGGAGTTTGGACTGGAGAGCAGTTGGGCTGAGCATCTGAGCCTATTGAGAAAGAGTATGCTTCAGGGGGCAAGAGGGAAGAGAAAGGGAACCCTCTCAAGAGTCTGTAGTATAATTATCACAAGGTTGTCATTTGTGCTTAGAAGAGTGTTTGTTACGTTTGTCTGAGATTTATTATAGAAGAAGAATATTGCCAATGCACCAGCATCTAAGTTATTTATGGATAACTAAGAAGCCAAGCATTCTGCCTTCAGTTCTTACATTTATCACTGACTTATTGTTTTATTCCTGGGAAAGCTATTTAATCTCTATCACTTAAATGCATCCATCAGTAAACTGTGGGGAAGACAATAGCCTTAGCCTGCATCCTAAGAATGTAAGAACCACACAAGATGGCTGCTGCCCATCAGGAGAGCCACCACTCAGCCCACTGAATTCCACCAAGCCTGTCATGAAAAATTCTTCTCTGCTACCACACCTGCCGGTGGTGGAGGGAAAATGAGTAGGTTGTGAAATCTCATGCAGTAATTCAAAAAGTAACCAAAGTGAGAAGAGTGGATGAGAATATGAATGGCCGAAACATCAAAGGAATTTGAGACAAATGATACAAAATAAAAGACAAAGCAAACATAAGACACAGATGAAAGCACAGTAAAATATCCAAATAATAGTAAATAAGATCCGAAATAAAAATAAAGAAAGTGCCCCACTTTCTAGTATATGATGAGATGTAATAATAACAGTCATCGAGAAGCACAACGTTGAGCGCTGATTGTTAGAGTTTTGCAAGCCAAAGGCATAAATAAAAATAACAGCCAATAAAAAATTGAAAGTTAAAATGGAGGTGGGGGGAGGATTACAATAAAAGACAATGTAAAGGAAATCGTAGAAGCTTATTCCAAAAAATAAAAAAGATGCCGAATTAAATGAGGAGGGAAAAGTAACACAGTCATGAATACGGAGGATGTCTCTTTGGCATCTTTCTCTTTCACTGACTTTTCACTCCACTTCCTTCAATAAATGATTTCAGGGTATTGCCCATTTCTTCTGACTTTTAAAAATTGCCTCACAGAACCACAAACACAGTGACTCAGACTGATCGAATATTTGTAATGGTAAATGCAAAACGGCTAACTGAAGGGTGGTGGTTCTTGAAGAGCCAAGTAAACCGATAGCCCACAAAGAAGAATGTGTCAGTGTTTACTCAGTGCTGTGCAGGGAGAGAGACTCTGGGGACACAGTTTTATTTGGACTTTATGTTGTTGCCTTAAGGGTTCGCCTCAAGGTGAATCAATGAATTGGATTTTTTTCTTAATGGGTAAAATTGAGTACCAGATCATGGACCCACTGTGAGGGAACAAATTGAAGTAGCATTTGCATCTCTCTATGCCATGTTGTAACCAGGCCTGTGAAGTTCTATCACTGTGCCTTCCAGATGCCATTATGCAGCGACTTCTAGCCAGGTCTTATTACAGACCCCAAATGGGTCAATAATTTCTTCCATTCCTGAGCAGTGTTCTTCAATTGTGACTCTAAGAGAAACAAATAAATTCCGGGTTTTTTTTATTATTACACCCTAGGCAAACTAATACACCAATTTTATTCTACAATGAGCTGCAAATATCTCAACCACTTATGGATATGCCATATACATATAGTTGTTATTTTAGTTCTGACCACCAATCTCTCTGGCCCCAGGTGGCTAAGTCGGCATTTCATCTCTATGTCTGTCTTCAGAGTCTTTATCTGATTCTGAGCATTTTTCACAGGTATGGTCACATACAACACAGTCATATATCCTTCCAGATAACCTCTGAATTTACTTAATGGCCAGGCATTAAATAAAGCTTTACCATGCTAACTGAAAAAGTTCTTAAGCTGTCCTTACTATCTTCTATTTCCCAATGCCAGTCTGTAGAATACACAGAAAAAACTACTGGGGATCAAGTTCAAAACACAGATTTCTGGGGCCCATCTCCAAAGATTCAGAAGACCCAGAAACCTGTATGTTTAACATATTTCCTACAAAGAGTACAAAAATGGACAAGGGGATTGGCAGCATGGTGTAATCGTTACAAATACAAAGTGCCTGAACTTAAATATCAACTCCCACTTTTACTCTGTGTGTGCACTTGGGCAAGTGACTTTATCCCTCTCTACTTTGCATGCTCATTTGGAGGTGGGAGGGTAGTTGGATTGATATGGTTTGGATGTTTTGTCCCCTCCAAATGTTGAAATGTGACCTCCAATGTTAGAGGTGGGCCTTGTGTGAGGTGTTTGGGTTATGGGGGTGGATCTCTTATGAATGGCTTGGTGCTGTCCTCACTGTAATGAGTGCTCACTCTGAGATCCCACGAGATCTGGTTGTTTAAAAGAGCCTGGTGCCTCCTCCCTCTCTCTTACTTCTGCTCTCAACATTTGATAAGCTGGCTCCCCGTTTGCCTTCCACTATGATTGTAAGCTTCCTGAGGCCTCACCAGAGGCTGAGCAGATGCTGGCACCATACTTCCTGTACAGCCTGTAGAACTGTGAGCCAATTAAACTTCTTTAAAAACTGCCCAGTCTCAGGCATTCCTTTACAGCAATGCAAAGTGGATGAATACAAGTATATATGGCATTTTGTAAGTATCAAATGGGTTAAGACTTGTTGATCCTTGAAATGGTATTAATATCTTGAAACAATATTAATGTGTATTCAAAAAAATTCATTCCTTGCTTCATATACTTCTATGTATTGTTTTGAAGGGTTTTTTTTTTCTTTTTTTTTCAAATAAGCATGTAATTACTTTTGTAATGTTTAAAAAAAAGATCTTGCCCTTCCCAGGGGATTTTGACACTAGGGAAAACTTGTACAAATCTCCCTTTGCCACTAGGGGATTTGTAAGCTAGGCTGCATGGATGATGGCACTCCCTCCTCCCCACCCTTTTATGCATTTGGCTATGTTGTGTAGACCTTAGTTTTCTTCTGCCCCATGCTCCTTTTGCTGCTGCCCTGGGTGAGAGTCCACTCTCAAAGGTGATCCTTCTTCTTGGACTCTTGCTCCTTCAGGGCTGGCCTCATGCCTCCTGGAAAATTAAGCAAGGCCAACCCAACTGCTGGGCGACAGGCCACTTCTCTGCTCCCTGTCTCCTCTTCCTTATGCCACTAGCCAGCTTATTCCACAGGCTCATGTCCTACTCTACCCCACCCCATTTTGCTCTAACACAGAATCTTATGGCTTTCTAGCCCTTAGCGCAAGTCCTAATTCTACATGAGTTTACTAATAGGGACAGGATCCTCATCCAGTTTTTTTCATCATTGTATTTTCGTTCTTAGGACTGTTCTTGGCACATAGAGGGCAATCACTAAAACATTTTTAAATAGATGGATGAATAAATCCATCCACCAGGCCACTCCATGCAGCCTGACCTATTGACTGTCTCAGGCAACCCACCTGTGGTCAGATGCAGCCTGCACAAGAGGAGGGTTTGACCTGCAGGTTTGCCACGAGGAGAAATTCACTTATGGAGACAAAGCAGCCCTGTCTCTGGGATAGTTCCCATGCCGCCACTCTGCAGTTATCCCTCCCACAGCTACAGGAACAGGAATGGAATCGCCATGCTTCAAAAGGAACCCACTCTATTCTACTACCATCATTCCATCAGAAACATCTTGGAACATTTTAAACCCCTGTAGTCCTTCCAACCCATCCCCAGCTCAGACAGACCCATGCCTGAGAGGCCGGCAGACCAGCTCTCAGACTCATCGCTGATGACAAGTCCTCTTTAAAGCCATAAAGTAACTTGTGACGCCTGATCACTGGATACAATCAAATGGCAATAGGTGCAAATTGCTTTTAAAACAGTCCTGTGATTTGTGAATTAGCCAATAAATGCTTTTTCTAACAAAATAATCCATATATATTAGATAGTTTTGAGCTTCTTGGATGAGATATACTAAAACAAACATTACCTTTCATTCTAATGTAGCAGTGAAAGTAAATTATGCTCCAAATTCCAATCTATCAAAATGTAGGTATTTTACCTAGTTCCTGGTCTAGATCTTTAGCCCATTGATTTTCATCCTCAAGAAACACCAATTCATGTTATCTTGTCAAAGATGTAGAAGACTGGAAGGAATTTGTTCTAACTTTGCCACTTAGGATATGTTGCTTCCTCACCTATTAAATTTTATGTTTCAGTATTGTGAGATCATTTTCAAATTTCCTTATTTGAATCTCAAACTTTTACATAATTTCTCAGCATGAAGATAAAAAGGACAATTAAAATACATGCTTGCTGGCAAGTTACTCTTCTGATCCTGAGAACTGCATTTGCTTTACTTTCATCCTCCCTTATTAAGTATACTTCTAAGTAGTGACTTCATGAATTTTGCAACACACCACACCCTTGAAAGTGAAGGTTTCCACCGGGCAGGGACTAAACCTCTGTGTTGCTTTGCATAATGCTACCAGAGCCCTTATATTAAAAGATAGGCATCTTCCAGTGCCTTTTACTCTGCCCATTCCTAAAGTCACAAAGCATGACCTTCATGTCTCAGGCTTCTATATAAAAGCAGGAAAATCCATTGCCACAGGATTTGCTGCACTTGTTGAATGTCATCATAAACTGTTGCAATATTTTTCTTCTCTGCTTACAAGGGCACACACCACGACTGGGCGCGTAGGATAGCGAAGAGAAGCACAATGACTCCATCCTCTATGGTTTCTCTACCTGCAGAGCTCATCTTAGCAAAGATACTTCATTCAAAGTCACCTTTTCCCCTTCTCATTACTCCTTCTTTTCTCAATACTAACCAGTTTTGTTTAGACTGAGATAATTCTGTCTCATAAAACTTCTAAGTTATTTGCTCATTAAAAAGAGAGAAAAGAAAAGCTGTCAGAACAAGGATGTTAACCAGGATTAAGAACATATTCAAGAAAACGCAAGTAACATACTTTTTAATTTCTTCAATCCAACTTCTAGCTAGGAAAAATATAGTAGAGAAATAATACAATGAAGGACAAACAAAAAATACGAATTATACTGACTTGTTTGCCAGGACCCCACAATTTCCTGTTTTATTCCTTTTACTCTGGCCTCTGCTTCTCAAAGATCCTTCACTGGTTACTCCCCATCTCTTTGGCTCCTTTTTCCTTTGTGTGTGTGTGTGTGGTTTTTTTGTACACAGCCAAGGCTGTTAAATTGAGGGATAATTTATATACCACAAACTTCACTTGTTTTATAACATTTCCAGAAAGCCCTGGGGCTGCTGAGCAGCCCAGGCTCTCCTCCGACTGCCCCCGCCAAACTCCACACCATTCTGCTGGTCGATGGCCTGCTGGCGTGCCAGTGCCTGCGGTGTGCTCCCGGCGTCCTCTCGACTCCCAGCAGCTTGTGTGTTTGCCTGC
Organism: Macaca mulatta; assembly: GCF_049350105.2. Classification (NCBI taxonomy): domain Eukaryota; kingdom Metazoa; phylum Chordata; class Mammalia; order Primates; family Cercopithecidae; genus Macaca; species Macaca mulatta. Next base: position 42,847,637 of record NC_133406.1, on the reverse strand, counting down.
TAGAATGTTAGGGTTTTTATAGGCACAGAATGGATGCATGGCAGGCCAGGGTGGTCTTGAGAAATGCAACATTTGGGCAGGAAAACAAAAATGCCTGTCCTCACAGAGGTCCGCAGGCACAGGCCAGGGGATAGAGCCCTAGCCAGGGACCACGCCCTTCCCCCATTCCATATCATTTAAAGGGATCATGCCGTGCCCTTCCCAGCACTTCCCTTCCCCCGTTCTGTATCATTACCAAGGAGCTTAGTCTTTGGACCACTTTTCTTTATACTCATTCCCTAGATTATCTCATCCAGTCTCCACATTTTAAATACCAGGTATATATTCTAATGACTCCCAAATCTAAAATCCCACCCTACCCCCCTCCCCTAAACTCCAGACTCATCTCTTAGATGTCTGATAGGTATTTCAAACTTAGCATGCTCAAAAACAAGTTTTGATCTTTACCTAAAACTGTCCCTCCCACAGTCTTCCCTAAACCAGCTAATAGTAACACTATATTCCAGTTGCTCATAAAACCCCTGGAGTCATCCATGACTCCACTCTCCTCCCCACTCGTACAACAATCCATCAGAAATCCTATTGACTCAACTTGTGAAATATATCCAGAATCAGCCACTTTTCGCATCTACACTGCTGTCACCCAGGGCAAGCCACCACTTTCCTCCCCTGGTTTATCGCAATGGCCACATTACTGGTCTTCTGCTCCTCTTCTTACTCCCTACACTCAATTCTCAACATGGGAGCCAGAGTGATTCTTTTAAAACTTGAGTCAGACCACAGCATAACTCTATTCAAAACCCTGCAATGACTTCCCATCTCACACAGAACAAAAGCCAACTTCCCTACCATGGCTTACCGGACTCTGACCACAAGCACTCTGACCTCAGCTCCTTGGCCTCTCCCCTTGTTCATGCTGCTTCAGTTTCTCTGGCCCACTTGTTCTTCCTCAATCTCATCTGCCTCCGAATCTTGACACTGATTGTTTCCTCTGCCTGTAAGACGTGTCACCAGAAAATTGGCTGATTTCTTTATCTCCTACAAGTCTTTGCTCAGATCCTACTTTTCAGTGAAACCTATCCACACTACCCTATCTAATACCATAACCTTCTCTGCTTGCCTCTCAATCCCCTTACCTTGTTCTATTTTTTCTTTTTGCATGGAATTTTTCATGCTTTAACTTGACAAACTACTTCTAAATTTAATGTGAAAGAGCAAAGGCCAGAAAAAGCCAAGAAAATTTTGAAGGAGAATAAAGACGAATATTATCCCTACCAGATAGAAAACTTATTATAAAGCCACAGTCATTAAATGGGTAGAGCAATAGTGCAGAAACAGAAAAATAGACCAATGGAACAAAGAGCCCAGAAACAAACTCATGTCTATACAGAAACTTGGGATATGACATGTTGGCATCACAAATCATTGAGAAAGGAAAACTATTTGAAAACTTGTGTCAGGACAACTGGCTTTCTATTTGAAAAAAGATAAAATTAGATCCCTGTTTTACTTCATATACAAGATAAATTCTAGGGAGATTAAAGAACTAAACATACAAAGAAAAACTTTCAACCTTTAGCAGAAAATATAGGAATACATTTATGACATCCAGATATGAATGTTTTCATAAACAAGACAAAAATGCACAAACTATAAAGAAAAAGACTGACATATTTTGCTACAGTAATATTTAAAAGTATGTGTATATCAGAAAGTACAATAAACCAAATTAAAAGATATACCGCAATCTAAAAGATGGTACACAATGATGCCTCGTTTCTAGTATTTATGCATTTTTAAACCACTAGCAATTTAAAAAGAAAAGATAAATAATTCGGTGAAAATACTTTTAATGTTCAAGATAAAATTTAAATGTTGAAATATATGAAAAAGCAATTAATTCACAGTAGAAGAAATTTATCAGGCCAGTATACAAATGAAAATACATTCAATCTCATTAAATTAATATGCAATTAAAATGATGATACTCTCCAATTGGCTCTACAAAACATAAAAATAAGGCTGATAACACAAGGTGCACTTCATAAAGATGTAGAGGAAATTAAGTTGTTATACACCCTGGAAGGGTGTGTGAACTCACCTAAACTACTTTGGAGAATAATTTGGCAATTAGTATCCAATAAAGTTAAAAATGTACGTATCCTAGAACAATAGGTCCATTTTAAGAAGTGTATCTAGAGAAACTGTCATATATGCATATGAAATAGTGTACAAGCATACTCATTGCAGCTTTGCTGGTGACTGCAAAAAATAATGGGAAATAATTCAAATGTTCATCAACAAGAGAATGCATAGATATTACATGAGATGAATTTCATCAAAACAGTACATTTCAAAAACATAATTGTGAATTTTAAAACAATGTGCAAAAGCATGTATTGATAGGATATTAAATTATGCTAATTTTATAATACAAAATATTATTTATAAACATAAACACATCTACTAAAAATGTAAAATACATACATGGAAAAAATACATATGCTTTGCAGCAGATCACAAAATAGTCACAATTTTCCACCCCTCCTAGAAACCTACTCCCACTTACGATATGACTTTACTACTCCTTACATCAAAAAGCAAAGTGTATTTTCCCATTCCTTGAATCTGGTGTCTTTGTGATTTGCTTTCACCAACAGAATACAGGAGATGAAATGTTTTGCCAGAGGCCTTGCATTCCTCATTCTACTTTCCCTTCCCTACTTTCCCTCCTAGAACCCTGCTGCTACTTTGTGAATAAGCCTGGGCTAGCCTGCCGAATGATGAGCAATGCATGGCCCAGACAACCCCATTGCCCAGTCTGCAATCAGCTAACTGCCAGACATATGATTAAGGCCATACCAAGACAAGCCAGCACCCAGTTGACCTGCCAATTGACCACAGACACAGGGGCAAGCCCAGCTCAGATCAACCTAGGCCAGCTCATGTCCATAGAACCACCCAGCTGACCTATGGACTATGCGCAAAATAATAAGCGGTTGTTGTTTTAAGTCACTAAGTTTTAGGGGCGATATTTTTCGACACAGCAATGGGTACATGATACATGTGCTGTCTTTGGAACAATTATCTCTAAGGAAAGAAAGAAGGGAAGAATAACATGGGGAGTGAGCACCTTCACCTTTTACCTTTTACATTTATTTATTATTATTATTTTAAGACAGAGTCTCACTCTGTCACCCAGGCTGGAGAGCAGTGGCTCCGTCTCTGCTCACTGCGACTCCACCTCCCAGGCTCAAGTAATCCTCCCACCTCAGCCTCCAGAATAGCTGGTACTACAGGCACACACCACCATGCCCGGCTAATTTTTCTATTTTTCTATAGACATGGGGTTTTGTCAGTTGCCCAGGCTGGTCTCAAACTTGTGAGCTCAAGTGATCCTCCCACTTTGGCCTCCCAAAGTGCTAGGATTACAGGTGTAATCCTAGCAAGTCGCCACTCCCAGCCTACACTTAATTTTTTAAGAATTTAAAAGTCCTCAAATCTCACGTTACATCTGGGTAGCAGCAAGTGGGGAGTCTGTTCTATTATTTTCGGGATTATTTCTGAACACCTGAAATGCTGCCTAATTGTTTAAAGAAGCATGCCGCCATCCTTTATATTTTTGTCATGTTCATATAAATATGGTAGAAGTAGAAAGGGCTGAAAGGTCTGGTTCACCGTTTGATTCTCATGTAGACTGGCTACACAGAAACTTGGAAATATTAGACCTTGACTTATGTAACTGACCTCATGAGCCACAGTGACTCAGACTGACCAAATATTTTGGTCACACCCCATTTTGTGGTAGAATATAAACATGAGCTAAAAGAAAAACATCAAACTCTCAATTAATTACATTCAAGAAACAAATTTTCTTTGATGAAAAAAGATATTTTTAGGACAAAACAAACTGGTATCAAAGGTATTCTTTAGTTTTCAGATTAAGTGCTGGTGTCAGTGTTGATTCAACATACTTTTCTGATGTTCAATATTAAGGTAGGAGTGTGGTATGCTGCTGAAAAATATTTTCATCAAAGACTGAAATAAAATGAGTTTTCTATTTGATCTTCACTTTACCAAAAAATTAATTGTGTATCACATACAAAAATGCTGATTTTATTGAAATAGAATTATTTCAATTTTGTTTCAATGTAATTCCATAATTTAAAAAAAAGAAAAGAAAAAAAAACACCCTGTGAGAGGATGTAGGTGTAGGAACTGTAAATAATTTATGCAGAATGAGGCCTGTCCATAAATTCCAAGCCCCCAGTGAAACCTATTGAAAAAGTTCCATTAATCTGCACAAGGCAAGCTATTTCTAAGGGGTCAATGTCCCTGATTTTGATGGGATCTTTTTACCCTAAACCCCACAAACAAAGTAAATGAAGGACCAAATTTTTACCTGCAACTTTGGGTGAAAACATAAACAGGCAGTAATCAATCTCTCTGCAGTACTACAGCCAGTACTGCAAACACTTCTTTTATATGGAAAGGAATGGAAAGCTCTAAAGCCAACATCATTCCAGGTGATAAGAGATAAGAAAAGGCATTTGTGGCTAAAAGACAAGGTCTTCTGGGACTTGGGAGAGGCTGATGTGAGACAAACAGGGACTTGGAAGAGGCTGGTGTGAGACAAACAGACAAAACAAAACAGAAAGTACATGTTCTGAAGCAAGTCACATCACATACGAGCCTAGGCAGCAGAATACGTCAAGGCTACACAGAGCTGAAAATAAATTAATTTGATTTATAAACAGAAGTGCAAGGCTAACTCTCTCCAATTTACTTATTAATTATATATATATACACACACACACACACACATATATATTTATATTTATGGCCTTTTTTCCTTTCTGCTGATTCTACCATTCATAAGTGATTACAATACAGTCTGTTAATCAGCTTTTTAGGTTTAATTTCTAACAAAGAATATCTGTAGAGTTTTAAAAATTAGTATAGCAGAAAGTCAGGATAGCAGGGTGAACCAAATTGCAAAATCACTTATCCCAATATTTGAGAAGACAAATCAAAAATCTATAACAAAAACAGTAAAATAGAAATAGTACTTAGTATATACCAGGCATTATTCTAAGGACTTTATACATTTTAACTCATTTAATAATATCATATCTTTATGGAAAATAATATTATATCCTCATTTTAGAGATGTGGAAACTGAAACACAAATTATAGCTAGTAAGCAGCAGACCTGAAATTTGATTCCCAGTAGTCTCAATTCAGAGCTTGTGTTTTTAACCACCACACTATACTGCTCTCAGATAGACAAAATAGGCAAATAAGTGAAAAGCAAGAAAAAAAAACCACCATTACCAAACAAGGAAAGGACCAAAACTTATGCCTAAACAAACAAAACAAGAAATAAAAGGGATTGAGAAGGTATACTAATCCTATTCCCAATTACCAGAAGCAATATTGTATTAATATTTTGAGTGAAACAAACCCAAAAAATTCTCACTAATATACCTTCCCTCACCCAAAATAAACAATTTGGGGAGAGGTGAAACAGTGGAGTGAATAGGCAACATCAGGAGTTAAATACTCCAGGCCTTATCATTTTCCAGAGCCTTGAGATTTTGTTTCTAAGAAAAGACCAAAAAAAAAATGAGCATGATAAAAATTAATGATATGACAGTGGCAAACACTACACACACAACCACACAAGAAAGGAATATGACAAATTAAGGACCCTATCTGGAAGAAATCACAACCTAAGGAAAATTCCCTGTGTGTGTGTGTGTTTGATCACAAACCATTAAAAGAACGTAAATTCAATGAAGCACCATCTCAATCAATCAATAAAACTGGAGAATAAAACAATTAAATAAGATGAAAAGACAGTTTGTAGAGTTATGAAAACTAATTGAGCACCAAAACTACACCACTGGAGTAGGGATCTGAAAACTATGGCCCCTGAGACAAATCCAGGCTACGGCTTATTTTTATAAATAAAGTTTTATTGGAATACAGCCACACCCATTTATTTATGTATTGTCTATGGCTGCTTTTGCACTACAACAGCAGAGATGAGTAGTTGCAATGGAAACTTTATAGTCCACAAAACCCAAAATATTTACCAAGTAATCTTTCACAGAAAAAGTTTGCCTGGCTGGGAGCAGTGACTCATGGCTAAATCCCAGCGCTTTGGGAAACTAACGTGGGAGAATCACTTGAGGACAGGCTCAAGACCAGCCTGGGAAATATAGCTAGACTCCATCTCTACCAAAGGAAAAAAAAAATTGCCTAAAACATTAGTACATTATAAATGACCTGGGCCTTCCTGTCCGGGGCTCTTCTACCCCACTTCTGTGCTGCTACAAATACTTTCCTGTTACACTCTGGAATTGAATGCCCACTAGTTTTAAATGCAGTACAAGTTGGTTGGTCACACTTTGGACCTCTGGAACTTCAAACCAGGCACTTGGAAACTACCACATTATTAGATGCCTTGAAATACATAGACTTCTCACCCTCAGCTTAAGCCAAGTATCTTTGAGAACATATAATTATAATAGGTAGCATTTATTTTATTATTTTGGGGGGAAATAAGAGTCAACAAACATTTATTTGGTGCTACATGCTGGGTAATATTGTGCATTTTTAAGAATATAGGAAAAAATGGTAAAGGTGGTATATAAATAAAGTTTAGGCAATATTACCAAAGTGGAAAATATTTCCCTGCTGCATAGTAACCTAAAAAATGAGATGATAAAGGAGAAAAACCAGGTTCAAATTTTGTAACACTTTATTTATATAAACATGTTTTATTGGAAGTATCATTGTAGTAAACATTTTAGAGACTTATTTACTTTAATAATTTTCAGAAAAAAGTATTAGACTGTAACTCCAATTATGAAAGATTTATAATTCTTTCAAAAATTTACAAAGTACAGTGCAAATTAAATGTTACTACTTTAACCTTGGCTAGGACTAAACAGCACATTTTATTTTCAGTGGTCATTGGACTGGAATTTACTACTTTGAGGCAAAATAACCCACTGGACTAGTCTGATACCAACTCCTCAAATCTCTAATCCAAGCTCCACAGCTCCCTTGAGCGTTTCTTACTATTGAACAGACATAAGTTTATTTATTCGACAATAATTTTGAAGTATTGTCAAGAAAGCAATTTTTGTTCAGAAACATTTTTCAAAATGTACATAACGGACTGTAACGTCACTATTTTCTATATTCTCTGTGAGCATTACATTTCAATTTTTATCGCACTCAGTTGTTAAGGTGTGTCAAAATAGATATTGTTAGCTAATATAACACTTTAGCTTTCATTTTGCAAATATGGATCCAATGCAAACCATGTTCTCCAGGCTCTGTGAGAGGAGCTGGATACACTAATAAATAAGTCACAGGCTTTTTGGAATTTAAAGTCAAGAGTACAGATGAGATCTTCCAAGATAGTTATGTAAAACAGGAGTAGAGAAAATGTTTCTTTTCATGTGCAAACTCTGATCATTTGATGACTGCCTGAAGCGTTTTTTAGAATTCTAGGATAGAATCAGGATTCAGAGAAAATTGCCAAAATCAATTAACAACGTCTGCTGTGGGCATGTGTGATTTGATGCATATTGTATGTTTATAACTTTTGGCAGCATTAATAGAAAAAAGGACCAAGTATGGAATATTGGATATCAGTAATTATGGTATGGGTGAAGGAAGAATAAGAATAGCAGAAAACTATTCAATGGCAACACCATGGAAGCTAGAGATTATAAAGTACAGTGCAAATTATATGAATTTATAAGAAGTGAATTTTCAGGAGGAAGTACTCAATAATGTCAATTTTTTTCCTTGCAGAAGAAAGTTTGGTAAATTATAATTCATTGGTGACTTCTCTGAAAGCAGTTTCAGTTGATTGGTAGTTGAAACAAGTATAGTGACTAAGGAAGTAAGAAAGTAGGCACAAACTACATAGTTCTAGAAATCTAAGATTCTTCACACTTCCTACTGCTTGATAATATACAATAATGCATTGGTTCTGGGCTTATTTCTTTTCTTTTTTCTTTTTTTTTTTGAGACCGAGTCTCATTCTGTTGCCTAGGTTGGAGTGCAATGGCATGATCTCAGCTCACTGCAACCTCTGCCTCCCGGGTTCAAGCGATTCTCCTGCCTCAGCCTCCCAAGTAGCTGGGATTACAGGCGCCCACCACTACACCCGGCTAATTTTTTTTTTGTATTTTTAGTGGAGACGGGATTTCGCCATGTTAGTCAGGCTGGTCTCAAACTCCTGACCTCAGGTGATCTGCCTGCCTGGGCCTCCCAAAGTGCTGGGATTACAGGCGTGAGCTACCGCGCCCGGCCTGGGCTTATTTCTTTGTTCACAGTTATGTACCCTGAAATTGCAACATCTAGGCTGCATTCTTCTGGTACATCCATACCCCCATTATACCACTTTTCTCTGTAAACACAGATAGCCTATTTTACATTATTCTGATGCTACACTCATACATCTACTTTGTCTTTTACTTGCTAAATTATTGACTTTTATTTTTGCTAAATAGTGTCTTCTGTTTCAATAACATGAAATATGCTATTACTATTCAATATTTACAACTCCCAGGATATCAGATTAGCATTTCTAATGGCCTTCCTCAACTAAAGTTCAATAATGAGTTCTGAGTCTCAGAATCTAATTTATTAATCAATATCTTAGATTTTTAAAAATCCTTTTACAATATAAAAAATCCTCAATTTGATTAGGGTACTCCAGTGTAATTAATTCAGTAAGAAATATTTAATCTAAATCATACTGTGGAAAAAAGGAGAAAGAATATGTGCCTTAAATATGATTTCTAAGCTGGGTATGGTGACTCACACCTGTAATCCCAGCATTTCGGGAGGCCGAGGCAGGCAGATCACGAGGTCAAGAGATCAAGACCATCCTGGCCAACATGGTGAAACCCCATCTCTACTAAAAACACAAAATTAGCCAGGTGTGGTGGCACATGCCTGTAGTCCCAGCTACTCAGGAGGGTGAGGCAGAAGAATCACTTGAACCTGGGAAGTGGAGGTTGCAGTGAGCTGAGATCATGCCACTGCACTCCTGGGCGCAAGAGCTAAACTCCATCTAAAAAAAAAAAAAAAGAGTCATAATACTAAAAATATACAATCATGGGGTGAGTATAACCAGTTCCAATAGCAGATCATGGCACAGTTTGCCACACCTGATTGATGAGAACCTGGAAATACCAGTTTCCATTCACGTATCAAGTCTTGTTCTAGGGAAAGAACTGTACACAGTGTTTCAGGTTAATCTGATTTTATCACACTTTTATACATCTGAACAAAAGAAATTAAATTGAGAGTCAGAGAAATTGAACAAATCTTATTTTCTGGGAGAAATAAACCATAAGCAGAGCTGCAAATCATGACCTTGAGTGTATTCTCCCCTCCGAGGTTGATGAAAATGATCAACTAACATGCCTGGGTCATAGAGGTGAATTAGATCTCTGAGTTTCTTTTCCATTCTAATGCTCTATGCCACTATGAGTCTACAAGGCTGGGAAAGCAGAACAAGATACACAGAGAAATTAGAACAGAGATTAGCTTCAAACTCAGGCAACAGGAAGAGAGCCCTTGTTTTAAAGATTAAGTTTGTACTTAGGATATTTAAGGAAAATGGCATGTAAATTCACTCAGAAACAAATACTGGTCAGCCCTTTGTTCAGTGTTTTTTTGTTTTTTGTTTTTTGGTTTTTGTTTTTGTTTTTTTTTTTTTTTTAGCTGTGGACCTATTATGAAGGTAAGTTATGGTCAACTAAAATGTGCCTATACAATCAAATCCTCCTTGTAAAAGTCAGGATGAAGGAAATGCCAATCTATTACATCATGCATCACTAAGTGAGTAACTTAAGCTATGTCAATAGCTTGTGTAACAAGAATAAATCCATTGTTATTAAATATTAGGGTAAGATTTGTGTCACATAATTTAAAAGTCAGGATCAAAGCTTTGTTGTGGCACATACAAACTACCAGCTCATGGCTTCATGATCACATTTTATTACATTAGCAAGATTTTTTCCATTTATGCTTATGTCTAGTAAATATTTAGTCTTAATTGGGGGGGGGGAAGTTCTTAAATATAGACCAATCTCAAACATAGCCAAAAGCTTCATTCTGCCAAGCAAGTCATTATTCATTCCCTAACTAAACTTTTTTTAAAATCTATCTTTGAACTTTATTCTTAATGACCAATTTAGTCAGATAAAAGATATAAGGTCTCTCACCTGTACTCTCATACTTTGGAAAGCCAAGGTGGGTGGATTGCTTGAGCCTAGGAGTTCGAGACCAGCCTGGGCAACATGGCAAAACCCTGTCTCTACAAAAAATACAAAAAAGTAGCCGGGTGTGGTGGCATGCCCTTGTAATCCCAGGGACTCAGGAGGCTGAGGCAGGAGAATCACCTGAACCTGGGAGATGGATGCTGCAGTGAGACACGTTCCCACCACTGTACTCCAGCCTGGGCAACAGAGCAAGACCCTGTCTCAAAAAATTTAAAAAAGAATAGATACAAGGTCAAATCACTTGGTTCTTTAGAATCCCCAAGTGAAATCTGTTCTAAACAGATGTATCAGGTTTCAGTTCGCATTTGCCAAAACGTCGAAAAAGAACCTCACCATATTTTCCATTTAAGTAATAACATATTCAATCTTTACTATGTTTTGATTGTACCAAGCATTTTACATGATTTATCTCGTTTAATTCTTACAGTAATTTCAGGGGTAAATATCATTATCCTCATTTTACAGATAAGGTAACAAAGGTTTAAGGAAATTAAATGATAAAATGGCAAAGCCAGACTTTGAAGTCACATCTCTTAACCTTTGTGGCAGTGGAGAGATGACAGATGGAAGGTGAGCAGTTGATTTCAGGATAATAAGAACTTGATTTCATATAGGAAGGGGAACATCACACACCGGGGCCTATTGTGGGGAGGGGGAAGCAGGGAGGAATAGCATTAGGAGATATACCTAATGTAAATGACAAGTTAATGGGTGCAGCACACCAACATGGCACATGTATACATATATAACAAACCTGCACTTTGTGCACATGTACCCTAGAACTTAAAGTATAATAATAATAATAATAATAATAAAGAACCTGATTTCTAGCAAAATCAGGAAATTTGGAATTCTACTTACCTGATGTTGCTTTGGAACATCCATCAGGCATTCAGTAAATTCATAGTGATTGACAGCTGATTGATATACAGATGATAAACAGATGTTTGCTATTATAACCAAACTCACTGAGTGGTTAAACCTGGAATTCAATGTGATTATCAAAGATGAGGAGAGTTTGATTATGATAGCGAAAAGATGTTATCATTCTTGTTCTACAAAAGAACAAACAGACACTCAATAAGGGTAAACAATTTACAGAAGTTCACAGAGTAGGAAATAAAGCCAGACACACATGCAGATCCTCCAAGACCAAGTCCAGTATTCTTTCCACAGGGCCACATGACCCTCCCAAAGATGGTTCTCTGGGCCATTCAGTGAGGGCCACTTATCTATTGTAACCTCATTGTTTAGATCCTTAGTGATACACTAAGACTGTCTTGGACTTTTCCCCCAACCAAATATTCTGTTAAGTTATATGTTTGACCTTGAATATAGCCTTTTTTTTTTTTTTTTTTTGAGACGGAGTCTCGCTCTGTCGCCCAGGCTGGAGTGCAGTGGCCGGATCTCAGCTCACTGCAAGCTCCGCCTCCCTGGTTCACGCCATTCTCCTGCCTCAGCCTCCCGAGTAGCTGGGACTACAGGCGCCCGCCACCTCGCCCGGCTAGTTTTTTGTAGTTTTAGTAGAGACGGGGTTTCACTGTGTTCACCAGGATGGTCTCGATCTCCTGACCTCGTGATCCACCCGTCTCGGCCTCCCAAAGTGCTGGGATTACAGGCTTGAGTCACCGCGCCCGGCCGAATATAGCCTTGAACTCAACTGGAGCCTTCCTACCAACAGAACTTAGAAAGAACAAAGGGTTTACACCTGATGATGTAGTGATGCTATCAGCACTTCAGTATGATGGAAGGAGATGATCACCACAGTGAGGCCTTGGAGCCTAGGACAAGCCCAGCATTTGGAAGGTATTCTATAATGTATGCTTAATAAGTGATTGAATGAACACAACCATAGTGCCCACTTCTGATTTAGGCCAGTAGTCTCTGGTGTAGAGAGTATAAATTCCAAGGGATATATCATATGATCCACTGGAAAGTGGAAAGAAAATATTGAAATTTCTACATTGAATTTTCATCTCATATTTTTAAAAATTCTATTTTGTTTTATAATGTATATATTAGCATAGTGGTACTTGTAATTTTAAAATAAATGTATAATATACAAACATTAGGATTACATTATACAAAAGATTTTATTGATGGGGATGCATAAGTTTTTAAAATATAGAAACTTCTGGTTAAGATCAATTTATCTACCTTGTCCTCTGTGAGCCTCATAAGGGTTCCAAAACACCTTATGTAGTGGTTTTCAAACTTTAGTGGGCATAAGAATCATTTGGATAGTTTGTTAAAAACGTAGATTTGGGGTTCCATCTCTTTATACACTCAGTTGATCTGTGGCAGGATCCCAGACTTTGCATTTTTAACCAATAACTAGCTAATTCTGCTCCAAGTGATCTCAGGAGAAACATTAACTCACAAGGCTACAGTGACCTGGAGAATCTCCTACTCTTGCCACCAACACAGATCAGATACCCCAATGTAGTTTTGAGAACTAAAGGGATAAATGTTCTCTTAGGTAGGAATAACCACATATTGCTTATGAGCCTAAAGCCTTGAATAAAAAATATAATTGTTATAGTAATTATAAAACCAGCCACCATTTATTAGACACCCACATCTGATAGCTTATTTCTGATTATCAGAATTCAATAAGGTTTCCATCATCAGCCTGATTTTACAGAAACACAGGTCTTAGCAAGGTGAAGTAAGTTACCCAATATTTTCAATTATAGGCTGAGCATCCTAAATCTGAAAATCCAAAATCTGAAATGCTCCAAAACCAAAACTTATTGAGTGCCAACATAATGCTCAAAGGAAATGCTCCTTGGAACATTTCAGATTCCAGATTTTCAGATTTTAGATGTTCAATTGGTATGATGCAAATATTCTAAAATCTGAAAAAAAATGAGAAATTCAAAACACTCCTGGTCTCAAGCATTTAGAATAAGGAGCACTCAAACTGTATTTTTTCTAAAAGCTTTCAGGCCCAGAAGAAGCAACTTTCTTTACAACTTTCCAACAATTCATTATCCCAGTAATATATGGGAGACTTAGCTTTATGATCTTGATTCTTTTTCTGCATTAAGATTTACATGACGTCAAGGTTGCTGAGAATCAGATATCCAGTTTCCTCATTGCCAGCCATTATCTTGCCTTTGTTCATAATGACCTTGGAAAGTCCAGAGATTGCTTATCTATACTGTGCTGTAACAACCTACCTACAAAGAGATGTTAATTAAAGAGCATGACTCTTTTAAACACAAATACTCCAGGGTATTTATGTAGAATTTCAACTCTCATGTCATCAACTGGTATCTGTAAAATGGGAGGTTTGGAGTAAATATTTGGTCAAATCCTTCTATTCCAGAAGTTAGACAATTATAACTTTATTAGGCAATGAATGACAGTCATTTATTTAGGAGGCTTCTCCTAGTTGCAGTGCCCGCATCATCACCCACCTTTCACATCTTCCAATGCAGACTCATTTGCTTCCTTTGAAAGCAAGTGAGTAACCCTTGGGAAGTCCACATCACCCCCAATATTATATTGGCTGCCAGAGGCATGAAGCCATGAAGCAACTTAGCAATACCAAGACACTGTAAATCTCAAAAATACAATTTAAAAAGCCATGTTAATTGCAGTCCTCCCTTCTCTCTTGGACTGTTCACTTTGAGGGAAGCTAGTTGCCTTGTCATGAAGGCACTCAAGCAGCCACACAGATAGGAAGCCACACAAGATGGAAGAAGCTGAGGCCTCCAGCCAATAGCCATATGAATGAGCCAGCTTGAGCTGGCTCAAGCTGGAGTAGACCCTAGAGACCCCGTCAAGCTTTCAGACAATGCAGCACTGACTGACACTTGACTGCAACCTCATGAAAGACCCTGGGCCAAAACCATCCAGCTAAGCTGCCCCCAGATTCCTGACCCTTAGAAATTATGAGATCATAAGTGTTTGCAGCTTTAACTTTAAACACACATATTCACATACACAATAACAAAATTCCTAGGACTCACTTCTGAGATAAAGGGCCCAAAACAGCCCCTCAGAGATTTATCCTAGCAGGGAGTCTAGCCTGAACACCAAAACAATGTTTTATAATCATGTTTTGTTGACTCATATGCCAATGTCGGCAACCCCCAAAATGGGTTCAAGAATTAACACACCCTTAGAGTTAGGCTCACTGGTATGCACCCTGCAGTCCCAGCTACTCAGGAGGCTGAGGCAGAAGGACTGCTTGAGTCCAAGAGTTCTGGGCTGTAGTGTGCAATGATAATGCCTGCGAATAGCCACTGCACTCCAACCTGGGCAACTTAGTGAGATCATGTCTCAAAAAAAGAATTAACACACCCCTCCCATCCTGCAGCCTTCCTGGATCTAATCAGAAGGGGAATGGCAAGTGCTGGGGCAGTGTGGGTGTGCTTTTTTAACCGTAAACTCTTCGTTAGGTTCTGGCACCTCATATCAGATCATTCTGATCCTGAGCTATTCACCAAGCTTGTATTTAAGTGTCTTACAACTACATGCTTTCTACCCATAATAAAGATAGCTTCCATTGATCTCCAGTCTCTAGGAGCCTCTCAGAGTTTTCAAGGAAACAGGGTTGGGCTATGTGGTCTGTGAGTAGGACATACATGCTATTTACACTATTAGGCCGTTGCTCTATCCTACTCTGTTGAGATTCCTAGGAATTTACACAAACAAGTGTCAAAAATGAACCATGTTTGGCCCCAAAGAAAGAGCAACGTAAATGAAAGAAGATTCTCATTATTCAAACAAGAAACTGGTGTCTTTGAACCTTAATGATACCTCTTGTGACTGTTAACATGACCAGTAAGTTCTCTGGCTGGTGCAGCATGCTAGTGTAATAAGATAAAAGTCACCCTTGCATTTACTTGCTCCTTATGTGCCTGGGGCATAGCCTCACTACAGAGTTTATTCTCTAACTTCAAGGAGAATTCTGTTATGAAAAAGTGATGCTGTTGAAACTGAAGAATAAAGCCGAATATGTGTCAGTGGATAACTATGGTTGGAAAGGTTGTTTTTAACATTTTGGCTATGTTTTGCAAGTAATAGGTATTTTCTAAATGTGCACCGACCAAATGAAATGGCTCAGATACTATCTAGTAGCCTTTTTGATAACGAATTTTTCTTTTTCAATTCCACTGTCCTTCAGTGGAAGGACATAATTTGCATTGAGTTTCAGCAATGTGAGCATTCAGTAGTTTATTATCATTTGATTTCATAAACAAAAAGCAGAGTATGATATAACTTCTGTTGGTTTTAGATTTTAGTAATTGTTTTCCTTTGTCCCATGAAACTTTTTTTATGCTGAAAATGCATCTTAGAGAAGCTGTCACCTTCCCTTATCACTCTATTTGTGCCCTCCTACACCATTCTGAACAGGCCAGGTTGAACACTTCTGCCACTAACTACCCACAGGACACCGAGCCTCAATTTCCCCAAGTTCATATGGGAAGATTTGGACACGGTGATTAAGGTCCCTTCTCATGGTAATATTCTATGGACACAAAATCTGGGTTTTGATTTTTGTGTTTTTAAAGCAAAGCTGGCGAAAAATTGACCTTCAACCTCAGCTACAGAACTTAAGTACGTTAAAAATAGTCTGGTTCAAGACAATTCCATATGACTTTCCAACATTTCCTTGGATTGTGTGCAACCTTTAAGAGCACTCAGCCTGTTCTTTTTAGCCTCTGCATTTGTTTACCTCCCACTCTCCAAAGAAAGGCTCTCTCCCCTGTGTGTTCCTTGGTTGAAGTTCGGCTAAAAACAAAAAACAAAAAACAACCTTATAGCATTGTAACCTGTTCGTTCCAATTGTTTGTAATCTGGCTGTGGCTATCAGATGTGGATTATGGGGAGAGTAGAGGTGAGCACATTGGTAGTGCTTTGGTCCATGTATATGTAGTCTTTATCTCATAATCAAATATCTTTCCATTCGTTTGAAAATATATCTGTGTGGCCAGGCACGGTGGCTCACACCTGTAATCCCAGCACTTTGGGAGGCCGAGGCAGGTGGATCACCTGAGGTCAGGAGTTCGAGACCAGCCTGGCCAACATGGTGAAACCCTATCTCTACTAAAAATACAAAACTTAGCCAGATGTGGTGGCGCACGCCTGTAATCCCAGCTACTCAGGAGGCTGAGGCAGGAGAATCGCTTGAACCCAGGAGGCGGAGGTTACAATGAGCTGAGACTGCACCATTGCACTCCAGCCTGGATACAAGAGTGAAACTCCATCTCAAAAAAAAAAAAAAAAAAAAAGGAAAAAAAAAAGAAAAGAAAATATGTGTATCAGTCCTATTCTGGTTTGCTGTCCTATTCCTCAGAGGTCACAGGCTGACCACCTGCAGACTTTATTTGGCCCATAGATGTTTTGTTTTTCCTCCACATTCTAGGAGGACCAACCATTCCAGTTTGGCCTGGACTCTCCTTGTTTTAGCGCTGAAAGACCCATGTCCCAGGTAACCCCTCAGTCCCAGGAAAACCTGACTGGTTGGTTACCTATTTAAAATGTAGGCCCAAGACTTTTGTTGTTGTTTTAATTTTAAATTGGTTGTCAATATTTAAATAACAGATGATTTTACAGAAACATCCAGATTTCTGGCTTCTCTTTAAAAATGGAAATATCTGACACAACTGGACCCTCTTTCACAGCAACTATAAGCGGGAACTGAGTCGCAGCTGCCCCATTAGGTAAGTCATGTTATTTCCAGGGTCCCACAGGCCCTGCCACTTTATACTGCCCCCTAGACTGAGGTGGAACATCGACCATTCATTATTGCTCTCTGGCTATTGTTTTTCTTATGGTAAAGGAGAAAGTGAAGTTCCTTATAACTACGTTTCTATCACAAGGGGGAAAATGAAAGCTCTACCAATAGGAGAAAATATATTGTGTGTGTGTAGAAATGAAGACTATTCCTACCTGTTAATAGTCCTGGCCCTCTGTATCTGGGTATGCAGCCTACCGATCCCTCTGGGCACTGAAGTCCTGACACACATCACGGGTTCTGTCATTTGTAGTTGATGGCGTGTGAGGTTGGTACCTTTACTTAGAAATCTGGCAGTGTTGGCCAGCGCGCACAGGCTGCTAGCACTTCAGAAATATCACTAAGCAAGGTCTTAAACGCTTGGTCCTTCCTAATAGGAATTCAATTTCTATCACTTGCTTCTACTCCATGTAAAAATCAGATCAGCTTTATCTTCCCCACCAGGGATTTCTTGAGTTTCAGCCTCTAATTAATTTCTGTGCTTCATTCATCTTGAAGTCATTAAGAACTTTAGTCAAACACATAACCTATGCCTACTAATCGATTTTAATGTTCTTTCACATGGAAATATTTATAAAATGTTCATCTCCTATATTGAAAACATTCTTTTTCCTCACTGTACATTGTTATCTGGGTTTGCAGGGAGCTAATCTTCATCTGTAAATACTGAAAAAGCAACTAACCTGGAGGGAACAAGGTTCTCAGCTCTGTGGAAGCAGAGATGGTGCCCTTTTTGTGGCTCATCATTTTAATATTGGCACATACCTGGCCCATAGTAAGCATTCAAGTAGCACTGACTGACTAACTGAATGAATAAATGAATGAATGCTCAAATGAAAAAATAAATGGTGCAAAAGGTGGTGGCCTTTTTTTTTTTTTTTTTCATTAGGGCCATGATGGCTACTGAAGAAGGTGTAGGCTTTGAGGTTAGAAAGATATGAGTTCAAACCCTAGTTATTAATCCCAGCTCTGCCTTCCCTTGCCAGATGTCTTTGAACAAGCAGTTCCTCTGAGCCTCGGTATCCACATTGGCCTAACAGAAATAATACTATCTATGCCTCATAGGGAAGCTATGAAGATTCTATGAGAAAATGTTCAAGGCCTCATACAAAGGAGGTACCCAATAAAGAGTAGCTAATTAAAAAGTCATTCACAGGGAAGTAGGACATGGTGGCTCACGCCTGTAATCCCAGCACTCTATGAGGCCAAGGTGAGCAGATTGCTTGAGCTCAGGAGTTCAAGACCAACCTGGGCAACATGGCGAAATTCCATCTCTACTACAAATATAAAAAAATAGCCGGGTGTGGTGGCATGCACCTGTTGTCCCAGCTACTGGGGAGGCTGAGGTTGGAGGATCGCTTGAGCCCAGAAGACAGAGGTTGCAGTGAGCTGAGACTGTGCCACTGCACTCCAGCCTGAGTGACAGAGTGAGACCCTGTCAAAAAACAAACAAGCAAACAAACAAAAAATGAAAGAAAGAAATCCTTAAGCGTGAAGTGCTTAAAATGGAAAATGCAAAAGTTTTAGAATTTTAAGTTTCCTAACTTGGATAAGATCACATTCTTAAAAAGCATATTCTAAAATTTTGTTTAGTTTTTTCTATATTTCTATATTTTTTGAAGCTGGGGCTCCCCAATTATTATTTCATATTGATTCTATTTAAAGTTAGGTTTTAAATATTTAAAACAGATAAACCAACAATATCTATAATTGCAATGGGCTTTTTAAGTAAAAAGCCCACGGATGCAAGGTTAAGAATAAAAGGAATTTTACTTGGGAGGCTGAGGAGCGGGGATTGTTTGAGCTCAGGAGATCAAGACCAACCTGGGCAAAAACAAGACCCTATCTCTTAAAAAATGAAAAAGAATGAAAATAATTTGTGGATTTTCATCCCTCTAATATATGCATACACAGTCTATATTATGTGATCCAGTAAAAATGAAAATAAATAATAAATAGATTCATACAAATAAACATTTAGGAATATCAAATAATAAAAATAAAATCAAGAAATGGATTTCTTTTTTGCCAATACAAAAATTCCCAATCTCAGCTTCTGTGCAATTAAAGCCCTCCTTAAGACTTAAGTTTAACCACTGCCTTATGTTGGAAATAAATGTACATGACCAGCTATGAAAAACAGTGCCTAGGCTGATTGATCTCATACTTTTCTGGTAAAGATAGAAGATGTAAACAGTTTCACTCTCCAGGAGATCTCAGATCATGGCTTTATTGAGTTTAGTTTGTCAGAGACTGATACTTTAGAAATGGTGATGCCATTCATGGTCACAAACTTATGCTATTGCATCTTAGCGGAAAAGTAATAATTCCCGAAATTGTATGTACACTGTCCATTAGTATCAAGTAGAAGAATCTCTTGACTATTTGTTGTTGTCTTTGTTTTTATGTTTTGTTTTGTTTTGTTTTTTAAGACTGAGTCTTGCTCTGTCATCCAGGCTGGAATACAGTGGAATGATCTCAGCTCACTGCAACCTCCTCCTCCCTGATTCAAGCAATTCCCCTGCCTCAGCCTCCTGAGTAGCTGGGATTACAGGCACCCACCACTATGCCTGGCTTTTTTTTTTTTTTTTTTTTTTTTTGTATTTTTAGTAGAGACAGGGTTTTGCCATGTTGGCCAGGCTTGTCTTGAACTCCTGACCTCAGGTGATCCACCCACCTCGGCCTTCCAAAGTGCTGGGGTTGCAGGCATGAGCCCCGTAATAGCGCCCAGCCCTATTTGGTTTTGTTTTACTGAGACCTTCTTGCCTGGCAAATATAAACTTGAAGATTCATTAACTTTTTAAAAATCACTCATCTGTCCATCCTAGGTACGGTGGAGTAGCAGACCTCATAGCCATTCTAACCTGTTTCCAATGTGTCCTCCATGCTGCAGAGACTGGAAAGCTAAAAGCCACATCTCCCAGACTTCCTAGTAGCCAAGGTTTTGTTCCACCAATCATGTGTACTGGCATGAGAGCTAGAAGACAACACAGATAAGCTTCCGCCGCTTTGGCGCTTCCTGTTAGCCAACACTAGAATGTTGTGTCTGGTTTTTTTGAGGCGGTTTCTGGAGAGTATTTATTTCTTCTGAGTCAACCTGCTAGGGAATTTTTTTTTTAAATTGGAAAAAAGGGATATAAATTTTATTAACGTGTACACGGGGAGAACCACACACAGTCATTATCCCAGTTTCTTGATCTTGTTAGTTCCTAGTAGTGCTGACCTCCTTTTCATGCAGGTGTTCTCTTTCCAGAAGTGGTCATTTGGTCCCAGAGCCAGCAGCTGACCCCTCAGTGTCCCTGCTTGGCTGTAGTTCTCCCAATCAAAGAAGAGCGATCTCTAACTTGGTGGCCCAGTCAGTGTGTGGTTTCCAAGGTGGTTCCTGAAAGCTCACTGTGGAGGCTGTTGTTGCAGCCTTCTCGATGGTGAACCACATTCTCTAATTAATCCCGTTCTGTTCAAATTAGCTAGAGTAGACTCCTTTTTTTTTTTGCTTCTGGACCTTGACACAATCCTTAAACCCTTGAGACTCTCTTCCACCCTGAACTGATTGAAAGACAGGCATACCTATTCAATCAGCCCATCAACAATGGGCCCTGCACTGTTTTAGACTACTGTTTTAGATTACTGCCATAATAAACAAAGCAGATAATGTGGAGTGGTCAGGGAGCATTCATTTAAGGGAGCAGCGTGGACATAAACAAGATAATCTCCAAGACAAATGTAATGCAGAAACTAAAACAGAGTAACAATATAGAGAGTGACTCCGGCTGGCAGGGAGGGTCATGTAGGATATGGTGATCAGGGAAGTCTCTCTAAGCAGGTGTCATTTGAGCAGAGACCTGAGTAACAAGTAAACAGAGACCTGTGAATACAGCTTTCCAGGAGTGAGATCTAAAAGAAAAAGGCTGAAAGGTGAGAAGGAGCTCCAGATGTCTGAGAGGTGGAAGAAAGGTCAGTGTGGCTAGAGCTTAATGAGCACAGAGGAACAAGGTCAGAGCACATTTCATTTATTCACCAGTGAAGTATCTGTTTGAGCACCTACAATGCATCATACCCTATTTAGGGTGCCTTCATTATATCAGTGGAAAATAGACACAAAAATTCCTGTTCTCATGGAGATTATATTCTATTGGTGGGGAAGGGAGAAACAATAAACAAATACATAGGTAAAATGCATATTTGCATTAGATCAATGATTCTCAACCAGGGGTGGTTTTGTCCCCTAGGAGACATTTGGCAGTGTCTGGAGACATTTCTGGCTGTCCCAACCTAGGGAGGAAAGTTGCAGGTATTGAGTGGGTCGAGGGTGGTGGTGATGCTGCTAAACATCCTGCCAGGCACAGGATAATACCCCGCAACAAAGAACTATTCCCAAATGCCAATCATGCCAAGCTTGAGAAGCCCTGTATGAGGTGGTGGCAAGAGTTACAGGGAAAACAATCCAAGAAAGGCCAAAGGGATTTCCGGGGGCAAGGTGGAGGGGGTGAGGAGCTGTTCAGGGAAGAGCGCACCAGGAAGATGACATCTGAACAAAAACCTGCAAAAGGAGCAGCAGTGAGCTGCTGTTGATATCTGCAGGAAGAGCATCATAGGGCAGGAAATGACAAATGCGAAGTCCCTGAGGGAGAAACATGTTGGGCAAGTTCCGGGAGAGCAGGAGACCAATGTGGCAGGGGCAGAGTGAGCAAAAGGAGGAGGAGCAGAAATGAAAAGCTTACGGGGCCCAGATGTGTCAAGCTTCAGCTTGTGCTCTGAGTGATCAGGAAGTCATTCGGGAACTTTGGGCACAGCAGTGACATGATTTCTGAATCCATTTTTGAAAGGATCACTTTGGCTGCTGTTTAGAAAATGATTCATAAGAGAACAAGGGCACAAGGCAGGAATACCAACTGGGTGGCATCAAGTAGACTGCAAGACAAGGAGGTGGTACAGATAACAACCAAATGTCTGGTGTAAGCAAGGGAAAGGTCTGAGATGCTGGGCCCTGAGATGGGAGAGCTGTGAGAGAAGCTGGTTTAGGAAGCAATGGAGATCAGGCATTCCGGGTTAGACATATGGAGTCCGAGATGCTGATAACAAATCCAAATGGAGATGTCACAGACTGTAGAATGAGTCTAGGGTTTACCAAAATCTGGGTTGGACATACTAATCTACTGGAAACAACAAACAAATGGCATCTAAAGTTGCAAGGAGCATAAAATCACCAAAGAAGTGAGCATAGAGAGTAGTAGTCTGAAGACTGGGGAGTTACACGGTGCCCAGATTATACAGAATGTTATCAAAATGCTAGAGACATATGGTCTAGCCGGGTGCAGTGGCTCGCACCTGTCATCCCAGCACTTTAGGAGGCCAAGACGGGCAGATCAGTTGAGCCCAATAGTTCGAGACCAGCCTGGGCAACATGGCAAAACCCCACCTCTATTTTTAAGAAAAAAAGTACATAATTGTTACTATACATTCCTTAGAGGAAAGCTAAAACCAAGATTTTTTTTTTTAATTTATTTATTATTATTGTACTTTAAGTTGTAGGGTACATGTGCATAACGTGCAGGTTTGTTACATATGTATACTTGTGCCATGTTGGTGTGCCGCACCCATCAACTCATCATTTACATCAGGTATAACTCCCAATGCAATCCCTCCCCCCTCCCCCCTCCCCATGATAGGCCCCTGTGTGTGATGTTCCCCTTCCTGAGTCCAAGTGATCTCATTGTTCAATTCCCACCTATGAGTGAGAACATGCGGTGTTTGGTAAAACCAAGATTTTTAAAGCAACAGTATCATGGATTAGTGGAGTTGTTTAAAGAATTCCATGGCAGGACCATAAACATCAACTAATTTAAATCCAAAATATTAGAGATGAGGAGGCTGATGCCCCACATAGCCAGGTCACAGAAGAGCAGGACTTTGGAGTGCCATTAGCCCGGGGTCCCACAGCTGATTATGGGCATAATCGAAACAAGAAGCTTAATCTCCTTTCTTATTCTAATGCTCTTTCTTCTTTATCATGCTGAGAAGTCCAACTCAGAAGTCCAATTCAAAACAAAGAAGAAATTCTTCTGAAATAATCATTTCAACTGGGGGAGAAATTTGATTTGCTTACAAATATTTGATACTCACAAAACTTGTCTTATAGACAACTTGTAGCATAAAATTTCTATATCTTGTCAGTGCACCTCTCTATCCACAGAAGAATAAGAGCAATCCTGTGTATTAAACTCAAGGATGAAACACCAATCTTGTTTGGGGAGGTAAGATAAGCTCTCTGGCAACTGGTCCTGTTGCTTTAGCAGCTAGGAGGAAAGTAAGGAAGTGAGTCAACATGGGGATGTAACTTGGGTAGCCCAAGATTTCACTGGTACCCTGCAATAAACAAGCCGACATTCAGAAAGCTGCTGTGTGTCCCTGATAGAATCACCCGTGAATGTTGTTGGTGCTAACAGTAATAGGAGGGAGAGTGATTCTGCGCTTTCCCTGAAGAGGACAAGAACTAATCTCCTTTTCATCCTTGTCTCAAATCACACTCACAAATATACACATTTATTTCCATGGAATGAAGAAACACGGTGAGGACTGCTACGGTCCCCCTGTACCCAAAGGAACAAAAACATCCGAAGGGGAAGTGAGCTGGCCCTGCCATCCTGTGAGTCAGTGGTGAAAAGATGGTATTCTATCCACAGCTTAGCCACTGACCATGTATTTGCCATCTGTGTCCAACAAGCAAACCCAGAGAGGCAGAGCAGACCCAGGTCTGGACTAGCTCAGCGTAGGGGGAGATGAACAAGAGTGTACATTCACACGGTGAGTAGCCCATATGGTACAGTGTGAACCAAAGCACCTCAGACCTCAAACCTCTGCTTTCAAGTATGCCAAGGTTCTCACTCTTAGATGCCATTTGTACACTACAGGACAAATTGTGGGTTGTTCATCTTTTTCCTTATTTCTTTTTTAAAAATTTCTGAATAAAAATACTTTTAAAAATGTCTCCTTTGTTTTTGTTTTGTTTTTCAAAATGAGTATTTGCAGTGCTTTCCAGAACTCTGTTTACTTCCTTTCTTCCACCAGCATAAAATTACTCTGGGAACAGGAAATATGGTTTAGTAAGAAAACTGTATTTGTTGAAAAAGAGAAATACTAACTGCATCTTCTGAAAATCAAAGGGTGCAGTAATCTACATCTCCAAAGCAGGTCTTTAACTCCCCACTGTTGTTTCCTGGGAAATGGGGTTCTTAAGCAAGTAACCTGAATCTTAATGAATTATTTTCCCATGTAATACAACTTTGCTTATTTTCTAGGCCACTCTTGGAAAAGTCTTTCCAAATTCTACCCGCACTTCAAGGCTAAGTTCACATACTATCTCTTTCCTGAAACTTCCCTGATTATTCCTCTCAGGCAACATGTATGTGTGTCTTGTGTCTAAATTTCTCTACTAGGCTGAAATGTCCTTCATGTCAAGAGTCTAGTATATATTATTGAATCCTAGTCTCCCCTTATGGTATCTAACATGGTGCTTTTGTATAAAAACAGAGAAATCCCATATATTAATAGCTAGAAAGAGAAGGTTACTTGGTTACCAGACTGAAGGGGACATTCCTAGAAGATTATAGATATCTTTGGGGCATAAATAAATATATCAAGAAAGTCTACTACCAAAATGGGGCCTTTAAATGCACTACATATCATGGAAGGTGTTCAGACAGAAAGTGGATAATCACTTATGAGATGTTAGACAGCAGCTGGGAAGGTAGACCAGATGACCTCTTGGCCCTTTCCAACTCTAAGTTTCAAAATGATTTTTTGAAGGATTGGTTAGCTGGATAACCCTGTTTTGCTATTGTTTCTGTGGACACTGCCACTATAGCAGGAAACTCTAAGAGCTTTTCCAAACAGCCTGATTGAAACACCCCAGCTTATAGCTTCTAAGGAATGCATCCTAGAACCTTCTAACTTTGACATTATCCTACCTTCACTTTACTTGGTCATCACAAAAGGTCATGGTTCAGGAAGACCACAAAGTAGTTGGCACCTGCACTCTTTAACTCTCAATCCCAGATACAGAAATTTAAGTTCTATGTCAATTTTGCACTCACTTGCTCTGTGCTCTTGGTCTCTCCAGATACAATAGACAGTCTGAGAATCATTTTCCTAATATTTGCCATTGTTGCTTTTTTCTGTATCTTGTCAGTGGGAAATACTGCAGGGACTTTGGCTAGCTTCATTCTTTCTCAATAATTGTGTGCGTCAGATTAGTGGCACAGAGGAAAAAGTAGCAGAAGAGTTGAAAACATGTCCATTGAGTATGCCACACTTCTTGATTGTTGGTGTTCCTTAAGGCAACATCCTCACTCTCTGAAGGACATGCCCAGAACTCTACTGAGGAGGACTATGCCTAACACTAGGGAGGCATGCATTAGCAGTGGGATTTCAGGCATCAGGGGGATTTGGGGACCAAGTTAAGAGTGTTTCATTGTTGTCTGTCTATCTATTTCTGTTCTAATCACAACCCAGACCATAGTAATGCTAGTCCCTATGTGCTGTGTATGCAAATTTGTATAGAACAAACAGTTGAAGGTGTCAAAATTAATCAGGACTCAAACAGCAATATGTTATGATAATCTGTTTCTTTATTCTAATTGTTTTTACTACTTTGAAAGATTGATAAAGCTAAAAAAAGAAATGACAGACCTGTCACATGTTTCTTTCCACAAATCTACCTAACAATATAAGTGTTTTTGTGAGATTAATGCAGATTTCTCCAGCTATTGTTTTTATTACCACAAAGCTAAACACCCTATATATTAAATTCTAAAGTATAGTGATCACAAATTACTTAAATCACAAATTACTTAAAGTAATTCCAGCCAATTGAAAAACATGTTCTCCATTTAAAAATTATTTATTATATTTTCAAGAGCCTCTTTATTATCCTTGGGAAAATATGATCAGCGTGGACAACTGTGGAAGTAGTTACAGTGCAGAATAATCAAGCCACCTCTTATGTTAAACAATCCAACAAGTAAGAGCAAAATCAATTACTGCTTCAACCTTTTTTTTTTTTTTTTTTTTTTGGGGTGGAGTCTCACTGTGTCACCCAGGCTGGAGTGCAGTGGCACAATCTCAGCTCACTGCAAGCTTTGCCTCCTGGGTTCATGCCATTCTCCTGCCTCAGTGTCCCAAGTAGCTAGGACTACAGGCACCCGCCACCACGCCTGGCTAATTTTTGTTGTATTTTTTAGTAGACACAGGGTTTCCACCATGTTAGCCATTCTTCAACTTTTAAAAAGTCTTCTCCCATGATATTAGACCAGGCTCAAGAAGACATTGTATTGATTCACAGTTTTTGCTTGAATACACTGAAAAGGCATATCCCAATAGGATTATCATGAATCTAGCAAAAAGACAGGCTCAAGCCCCTTTTATAAGAATGAAAGATATGTCTAGGCACAATGGCTCATGCCTGTAATCCCAGCACTTTGGGATGCTGAGGCAGACATATCCCTTGGGCCTAGGAGTTTGAGACCAGCCTGGGCAAATAGTGAAACCCCATCTCTACAAAGAATACAAAAATTTCACTCTGGAAGGCTGAGGCAGGCGAATCATGAGGTCAAGAAATCGAGACCATCCTGACCAACATGGTGAAACCCCGTCTCTACTAAAAATACAAAAATTATCTGGGCGTGGTGGCGCACGCCTATAGTCCCACCAACTTGGGAGGCTGAGGCAGAAGAATCACTTGAGCCCAGGAGGCAGACATTGCAGTGTGCCAAGATCATGCCACGGCACTCCTGCCTGGGCGACAGAGCAAGACTCCACCTCAAAAAAAAAGAAAAGAAATTAACCAGGCATGGTGGCACTCACCTGTGGTCTCAGTTGCTTCGGGGGACTGGAGTGGGAAGATCGCTTGAGCCTGGGAGCCTGGGAGGTGGAAGTTGCAGTGAGTCAAGATTGTGCTACTCCAGCCTGGGTGACAGAGCAAGACCCTGTCTCGAAAAAAGAAAAAGTAAAGAAAGATATGTTCACAGTATCTCCAAACCCTGCCTGACTTCCCTAGATGCTAAATCAAATATGGGATTCTGTAGCCTAGCACATGTTGGTTATTTATTAAATAAGTATTACATTAATTCAAATAGCCACCAAATTGTGTTACTCAAACCAGCAATTGCGGGGGAAGGAGGACAATGTACTGAGATTTATCTTTTTCACCAAAGGCTTTAATTTCATCTGGTCTGTGGATCATCTTGCCATTGCATAAGTGCTACTATTGCTGTTGCCCATGCTGGACATGGCCCTGAGTTCCTCACATCCACACCTTACTTTATGCTGACAAAAAAAGAAAAAGAATTGACACATCTCACTTCAGATGCTAAAGAAGTGAGGCATCTCACCTCAGTTGCTATAAACCTGGTGCATTTATACTGACACAAGTGACCAGAATCACATAAGTTATAGGACTTTCAATAATTTTTCAGGCAGCTATAAAGGAGGAAGCACATCCCTTCATTTTCCTGCTGAAAATCACCAACCAGGGCATGGAAAAATCCCAAATCCTGCACCTCTGCTTTAACCAGCCCTGCTGGCGTCCTGGCAGACCAATTTGGAAACCATGATTAATCTCTTAGTAAACAGAAAATAGGCTCTGGAGCCAAGAGAAGCCAAACTTGAGTCACTCCCTGGAGACTACATTTGGCCGATGTAGCTCTACCTCCTCCTCCAGGAGCTGGCTCACTTGCCTGGTGACTTTCAGCTAACAGAAAGGCCTTTCCATGGTGGCAGACTAGCACAGTGAAGCAGAGACCAAAGCATGGCTGCAGGTAATGACAATGAGCTGGGGTAACCCAGATCTATGCAGGGGTCACCATGGCCTATATGGATCAAATGAAATTGGCTGAAACCCTATCCTACATGAAATGGAAAACTCAACAAGCTTCCCATTTTCTCCAGCAACTCAGGGCAAAGAAGACAATGTGTCTGAGTTTCTCTTTGTCATCAAGCGAGAACTTCATCTGGTCTGTGGGTCATGTTGCCTTTGCATAAATATTACTACTCTGTTGTCCATGCTGGACACAGCCCCGAGTCCCACACATCCACACCTCACTTTAGGTACTTCCCCAAAATACCACCCATTCCAGGTTCTGGGTGTAACTAATTTTTATGGAAGATTCAGGGCAATGGAGAAGGTTTACATGGAAACACCAAAAATAATTTAAAATATCATTGTTCTCCAAAGCCCTTCTACCACTCTGGCCCCAGAAGTTTCTGACCAGTTGTCCTTTCTCCTCAGGCTCTGGCCTCCTGCTCTGCCCACTTCTTCATTTCCTGCGTCCTCCCCTCCCCTCTGTCTCCAGTTAAGCCTCTCTCCCTAATTCATGTCACTTTATGTAAATGTAATTTTGATTTCCCATCTCTTTGCAGACTGTGTCCTCACCTTGAAATCTTAAAACATTTTCCTAAAGAAAGACACCTCTTTTGCAAAGAGGAAATGTATGGCCCATGGTTCAAATACATTTACACAGACATACACCTGTACCTGTTTACCATCAGAAAACACAAGGGCAGCGGTACAAGCTTTCAGAGGGTAGGCCCACAGGACAAGAATGGTAGGACTGGGCAAAAGGTGAGGTTTTTAAAATGCATTTTAATTTTTACATATGAGTACTACTTTTTCCTTACTTTCCTAGGGTGTGTATTCACTGGAAATACTAAAGATTCTTGGTTGCTGTGAGACTGTCTGAGGCCAGGTGGGCCCCGAGAAGCCAGCTCCCACTACTCACCAGCATATACGTGGTGCTCCTGGCACCTCAGGCTGTCACTTCACTTCCTCTGGGTCCCAACTGTTATTTCAGTCTCTACGCTTTTGTTCATGCTGTTCCACTCCCGCCACTCCCCGACACACTCTTTTGCCTCCTGCAATGCTTTTCTACCTTTCACCTCCTGAATCACATCCATTCTTCAAGGTTTTTCTGCATGAAGTCTCCCAGATTGTGGCATTTGGTTTTATTTTTTCTCCTTCTTCTTTGTTTCATTTACATAGGCATTTCCTCCCTACCAGTAACATGTCTGGCACTTTCTCTGTGTTCCCCTAGATGAACTAGCACAGTTTCAGACACACAATAGATGCTCAGCAATGCCTATGAATTGGTTGAAATAGATCACTGTGTCTCTAAACCAGAGTGTAATTAACCACAAATATTAATTTGCCCAGTTGAGGTCAGCTGAGGAAACCTGAAACCCTGGAAACAGCATTGTCAGGAGATTTAGGTAGTTTCTAATACCAAATCTAGTATCTACCTTTTTTTGTGACTTTGAGCCGATTATTTAACTTCTTTGAGCATCATTTTTTAAACTGTAATATAAGAAAAATAAAAATACTTGACCTGCTCATCTCATATAGTATGCATTTGTAAGAATTAAATGGGTACATATTTATATATATATTCTTTATATATTCATATATATATATAAATGATCTGAGAAGCATTGTGCAGAAGACAAATTATTATAAGTTCCAGGTGTTCCAGATCTCTTTTTAAAAGCTTGACTATTTTATCAAGTAGCATAGATTATATATAGACTATCTTCTAATATTTATTGTGAAACATTTTCCCATAAATAAATGCCAATATTATTTCCCACAAAACATTTCCTTAGCCATAAAAAAGCTTTATGACAGCTTTCAAACCTATGTAAATCTCACCAATAAGCAAAATATGTCCTGTTTTTTTTCCCTTGTGTCAAGAGAATTTATTTTCTTTCCTGTGGGATTTGCTGTCATATGAAAATTAAGATATATAAAGGCCATCTTTGATGCCAACATTATGAAAATTATTACACTTTAAAATTTGATGGCAAGTTGTGTTGGGAAAAATGTTTAAGAAGTGGCAAATTTTACAAAAGGATCACTAATTTTAGATATTTAAAAAATAATAAAAGTATATTTTCTTCTAAGACTCTAATAAATATTTAAGTGGTTTAGCATATATCTCCTCATTCCTTATGAGGAGTGTATTCGTTTCCTGTGGCTTCTGAAACAAATTGCCACAAACTTGATAGCTTAAAACAACGGAAATTCACTTTTTCACAGTTCTAATTCAGAACTATGACTCGGACATTTGAAGCCAGTTTCACTGGACTGAAATCAAGAGGTTAGAAAAGCCGCCTGTGTTCCTTCCACATGCTGTAGAGGAGAATCCATTCATTTCCTTTTCCAGCTTCCGGTGGCTGCCCTCATCCCTGGTTGTTCATGCGTCACTCTAGGCTCTGCCTCTGTGATCACACTGCCTCCTCCTCTTCCATGTGTGTACTCTCCCTCTGTCTCTCTCTTAAAAGGGTCCTTGTGCCGATATTTAGGATTCATCCAGATAATCTAGGATAATTTCTTGTTTTAAGATCTTTAATCAGACCTGCAAAGACCCTATTGCCAAACAAGATAATATTTTATACGTTCCAGGGATTCAGATGCACTGTCTTTTGAGGTGCCATTTTCAGCCTATCAAACGGTGGTTCTCAAACTTTAGCATTCATTAACATTGTCTGAAGGGCTTGTTAAAACACTGGTTGCTGGGCTCCACTCCCAGAGCCTCTGACTCAGTAAGTCTGGGGTGGGGCTCAAGATTTTGAATTATTAACAAATTTCCAGGTGACAGATGCTGCTGGTCATGAGGCCACACTTGGAGAGCTACTAGCTTATCGAAGCTGTAATAATTATCTTCTTGCTTGTTTTTCCCACTTTAAGCTATATGTCACCAACTTTTTGTGCCCATTTTTTGTACATATTCTAACATCAGAGATTTTGACAGAAACAAGGCAGCAAGCACCTATTTTCTCCTTTCAGATACTGTCACACATTCCTCCAATTAGAGCTCTGCAATTAGACATGTCCAGAGATGAAAAATCTTCTATAAACTCATTTAATGCCACCATTGGTTTCTGTGAGAGAAACCACAGGATAATTAGTACACATTCCTTAGCCTGACATTCAAGGGCCTCCATAACATAACTTTAATCCCCACCTTTGGTTTGCAGCTAGATTATTTGCAGCTCCCCAAATGCCCTCTGCACACCTCTCCGAATAGAAGACTTCCTCATGTAGCTTCAGCTAGGTAGAATATCCTGTCATCACTGTTCAAAGTGCCAGCTCTGTCCATCAAAATCTCAAGGTCCCAAAGCCCAAATCATCTGCCTAGCCTTTTCCATTCAAATTAATATGGTCTCTCCCTTGGCACTGAACTCTCTAAAGCCCTTTGTAAGCTTTTTGTGATAATTGGTATAGTCTCTCTTGAATCATAATTACCTGTGCACTTTCTAATCCCTCTATGGATTTTAAAATTCTTTAGGATAAAGATTATTCTTTGTTTATGTTCGTTTCTTGAGTGGCAGTGATAAATGTTTGTAAAATTGGCAAAAGAATTTTGTCTGTTTTTTAGCACTTCTTATCTCCTCCAACCTCTTTGCAGTTAAAAGGCACACAGATGTCATGGTTGTCTTTTTGGTGACCCTGTAGCACACAACTTTGGGGGAACTCCTCCCACCCCATTCCAGCAATGTGGTTCTGACGATGGCTGTCAATCACAGTAACCCACGTATAACCCATATTCCTCCCTATCTCTCCTACAGATGTGAGCCCCTTTGCTACATTTTTTACTTTGGCTTCTAGAGAAAATGAGCCCTTTCCTCTCATGGAAGCAGCTGGGAATAGGTTGGCCTTTCGGGGAAAACAGTCTTCAGATAATGAGATGAACATACAATGAGAAGAAGGGAGATGTGAGTCCTTACACCATCAGATCTCCAGCAGTTTCATTTTATGGGCTAATACGGTTGCCA
Source organism: Macaca mulatta (assembly GCF_049350105.2). NCBI lineage: Eukaryota > Metazoa > Chordata > Mammalia > Primates > Cercopithecidae > Macaca > Macaca mulatta. The sequence goes on along the minus strand of NC_133406.1, from coordinate 42,815,744 downwards.
TTTTGCCTACTCTGGTTCAAGTTAGATTCTGCCACTTTCAGTCAAGAGTCCTATCTAATAATCCATGTGAAGGGTAGAAGAACTCATTATCTTTGTTATCCTTTTAGATTGTCCAGATGAATGTGAGGCTAAACACCACAATAGAGAGCTTCTAACCCTCTGTGTATATAGATAATGCACTGTCTGTGATGATATTAGGTATAATGGAAACTTACACATAATTAATTGTTATGAAGCTCTAACAGCAGAAAAATAAAAACAGAAGAGTCCAACTTTTTTTTTTTTTTTCAGGAGAAATATCCCCAGGAATCTTGGTAAGGAAGGCAAATATTATTATTTTTACTTTTGATACCTTAAACAGGTAAAGCCCAGATAAGTCAATAGGTTTTAATAATGCAATGTAAAGATAACAAAAGAAATGATTCCTCTTAAAAGAATGGTAATAAAGAACCAAGAATGGTAGGTAGATAAATACATTTAGAAGATCAGAAAGACACATACCAAAGAAGCTGAACCAGACAAAGAGCAATTTTCCAAAAGTCATTATTTTTTCAATGACTAGATGCTTTTTTGTCTTTGTTTGTTTTTGTTTTTGGTAGAACAATGTGTTTTCTTTTGGATATATACCCAGTAATGGAATTGCTGGGTCAAATGGTAGTTCTGTTTTAAGTTCTTTGAGAAATCTCCAAACTGCTTTCCTCAGTGGCTAACCTAATTTACATTCCCATCAGCAGTGTATCAGTGTTCCCTTTTCTCTGCAACCTCACCAACATGCTTTTTGTTTTTTTACTTTTTAATAATAGCCATTCTGGTTTAATAATAGCTTTCATTGGTATGAGATGGTATTTCATTGTGGTTTTGATTTGCATTTTCTCTAATAGTTAGTGATGTTGAGCATTTTTTCATGTTCATTGGCTGCATGTGTGTCTTCTTTTGAGAAGTGTCTGTTTATGTCATTTTCCTATTTTTTGAAATGGGGTTGTTTTTTACCTGTTGATTTGCTTAAGTTCCTTATAAATTCTAGATATTAGACTTTTGTTACATGTAAAGTTTGAGAATGTTTTCTCCCATGCTGTAGGTTGTCTGTTTACTGTATTGATAGTTTCTTTTGCTGTGCAAAAGGTCATTAATTAGGTCCTACTTGTCAGTTTTTATTTTTGTTGCAACTGCTTTTAGAGTCTTTATCATGAAATCTTTGCCAAGGTCTATGTCCAGAATGATATTTCCTAGGTTTGCTTCTGGTGTGTTTAATTTTAGGTCTTATATTTAAGTATTTAATCCATTTGGAGTTGATTTTTGTATATAGTGAAAGGAAGAGGTCCAGATTCAATCTTCTGCCTATGACCAGCCAGTTATACTAACACGATTTATTGAATAGGGAGTCCTTTCCCTGTTGCTTGTGATTGTCAGTTTGTGGAGACCAGATGGTTGTAGCTCTGCAGCTTGCTTTCTGGGTTCTCTAACCTGTTCTATAGGTTTATGTGTCTGTTTTTTGTACAACTACCATGCTGTCTTGGTTTTGTTCTCTGGCTTTGTTCTTTTTGCTTAGGATTGCTTTGGCTATTTGGGCTCATTTTTTGTTCCACGTGAATTTTTGAACACTTTTTTCTAATTCTATGAAAAATGATGTTGGTTGTTTGACAGGAATAGTATTGAATCTGTACATTGCTTCAGGCACTGTGGCCTTTTTCACAATATTGATTCTTCCTATCCATGAGCATGTGATGTTTTTCCATTTGTGTCATCTCTTATTTCTTTCAGGAGTGTTTTGTGATTCTAGTTGTAGAGATCTTTCATCTCCCTGGTTAGCTGCATTCCTAAGTATTTTCTTTTTTCTGTGGCTATTGTGAATGGGACTGCATTCTTGATTTGGCTCTTAGCTTGGACATTATTGGTATAAAGAAACACTACTGATTTCTGTACATTAATTTTCTATCCTGAAATGTTACTGAAGTTGTTTATTAGTTCTAGGACCCTTTGGGCAGAAGTTATGGGGGTTTTCTAGGTATAGAATCATATCATCAGTGAAAGGAGATAGTTTGGCCTCCTGTCTTCCTATTTGGGTGCTTTTTATTTTTTTCTCTTGCCTGACTGCTTTGGCTAGGACTTCCAGTACTATGTTGAATAGGAGTGGTGATTCAGCATTCTTTGTCTTGTTTCAGTTCTCAAAGGAAATGCTTCTAGCTTTTGCCTGTTCATCATGATGTTGGTTGTGGATTTGTCATAGATGGCTCTTATTATTTTGAGGTTTGTTCCTTCAATGTCTAGTTTGTTGAGGGTTTTTAACACGAATGTATGTTGAATTTTATAAAAAAGCCTTTTCTGTATCTATTGAGATTATCATGTAGTTTTTGGTTTTATGTGATGAATCACTTTTATCACACAAAAGTGATTTGCATATGTTGAACCAACCTTGCATCCCAGGGATAAAGCCTACATGATCACAGTGGATTAGCTTTTTGATGTGCTGCTAGATTTGGTTTGCTATACTTTGTTGAAGATTTTTGTATCTATGTTTATAAAGTATTTTGGCCTGAAGTTTCCTTTTTTCATTGTGTCTCTGCCAGGTTTCAGTGCCAGAATGATGTTGGCCTCATACAGTAAGTTAGGGAGGAATCCTTCCTCCTCAATTTTTTGGAGTATTTTCAGTACGATTGGTACTAGCTCTTCTTTGTACATCTGGTAGAATGTGGCTGTGAATCCTGCTGGTCTAGAGCTTGTTCTGGTTGGTTAAGTTTTTAATTACTGACTCAGTTTCAGAACTCATTATTTGTCTGTTCAGGATTTCAATTTCTTCCTGGTTCAATCTTGGGAGGTTGTATGTTCTAGGAATTTATCCATTTCTTGTAGGTTTCCTAGTTTGTGTGCATAGAGGTGTTTATAATAGACTCTGAGAGTTTTTTTGTATTTCTGTGGGGTCAGTGGTAATGTCACCTTTATTATTTCTGCTTGTGTTTATTTGGATCTTCTCTCTTTTGTCTTTAATAATCTAGCTAGTATTCTATCAATCTTGTTTATTGTTTCAAAAAACCAAGTTCATGTCTCAATTTCAATCAGTTCAGCTCTGATTTTGGTAATTCCTTTTCTTCTACTAGTTTTGGGATTGGTTTGCTCTTGTTCTTCTAGTTTCTCTAAGTGTGATGTTAGGTTGTTAATTTGAGGAGCTTCTTAACTTTTTGATATAGGAATTTAGCACTATAAACTTTCCTCTTAACATTACATTAGAATCTCTGAGTAAACAAAGATTCTAGTAATACTGTATCTTTGTTTTCATTAGTTTCCAAGAATTTTTTGATGTCTGTCTTAATTTCATTCTTTATTCAAAATCATTCAGGACCAAGTTGTTTAATTTCCACATAATTTATGGTTTTGAGAGATCGTTGTATTGATTTCTATTTTTACTGCTCTGTGGCCCAAGAGTGTGGTTGATATGATTTTGGTTTTTAAAAATTTGTTTGGAATTGCTTTATGGCTGAGCATATGGTCCATCTTAAAGCATGTGCTGGCGAGAATAATGTATATTCTTATTGTTGGGTGGAGTGTTCTGTAGATGTCTGTTAGGTCTGTTGGTCAAGTGTCAAGTTTTGCTCCTGAATATCTTTGTTAGTTTTCTACCTCAATGATCTTACACTGTCAGTGGGGTTTTGAAGTCTCCCACTGTTATTGTGTGGTTATCTAACTTTCTTCATAGGTCTCTAAGAATTTGTTTTTATGAATCTGGGTGCTCCAATGTTGAGTGTATATATGTTTAGGACAGTTAAGTCTTCTTGTTGAATTAAATCCTTTATCAGTATGTAATACCCTTCTTTGCCCTTTTTAATCATTGTTGGTTAAGTCTGCTTTGTCTGAAATAAGAATAGCAACCCTGCTCTTTTTTGTTTTTCATTTACTTGATAGATCTTTCTCCTTCCTTTTTTCTTGAGCCTACAGGAGTCATCGGATATAGATGGGTCTCTTGAAGACAGCATACGGTTAGATCTTGCTTCTTTATCCAACTTGCTACTTTGTGCCTTTTAAGTTGGGTGTTTAGTCCATTTACATTCAAGGTCAATATTGATATGTAAGAATTTGATCCTATCATCCTGTCGTTAGCTGGTTGTTATGTATACTTGATTGCATAGCTGCTTTATAGTGTCAGTGGGCTGTGTACCTAAGTGTGTTTATGTGTGGTAGGTATCAGTCTTTCCTTTCCATGTTTAGCACTCCCTTAACAAACTCTTGTAAGGCAGGTCTCATGGTAATGAATTTCCTTAGCATGTGTTTGTCTAAAAAGGATTTCATTTCCCCTTTGCTTATTCAGCTTAGTTTGGCTGGCTATGAAATTCTTGTTTGGAATTTCTGTGCTTTAGTGATGCTCTATGTAGGCCCCTAAACTCTTCTGGCTTGTAAGGTTTCTGCTGAAAGATCCACTGTTAATCTGATGGGGTTCTCTTTGTATATGACCTGCCCCTTCTCTCTGGCTGCCTTTAAGATTTTTTTGTTGCACACTGACCTTACAGAATTTGATGACTATGTATCTTGGAGATGGTCATCTTGTATAGTATCTTACAGGAGTTCTCTGAACTTCCTGAATTTGCATGTCAACCTCTGCAGCAAGGTTGGGGAAATTTTCATGGACAATATCCTCAAATATGTTTTCCAAGTTGCTCACTCTCTCTCCATCTCTTTCAGAAATGCCAATGAGTCATAGGTTTGGTCTCTTTACATAATCCCATATTTCTCAGAGGTTTTGTTCATTTTTTTAAAATTATTTTTTCTTTATTTTTGTCTGCACTGATTTGAGAGAGTGGTCTTTAAACTCTGAGATTCTTTCCTCAGCTTGGTCTAGTCTGTTATTAATGCTTCCAATTGCATTATGAAATTCCTGTAGTAAATTTTTCATTTCCAGAAGTTCAGTTTGGTTCTTTCTTTTTTTTTTAGATGGAGTTTTGCTCTTGTCACCCAGACTGGAGGACAATGGTGCAATATCAGCTCACTGCAACCTCCGCCTCCCAGGTTCAAGCGATTCTCCCGCCTCAGCCTCCCAAGTAGCTGGGATTACAGGAACTGGCCACCATGCCTGGCTAATTTTTTGTATATTTAGCAGAGGTGAGATTTTACCATGTTGGCCAGGCTGGTCTTAAACTCCTGACCTCAGGTGCTCTGCCCACCTCAGCCTCCCAAAATGCTGGGATTACAGGCATGAACCACCATGCCCAGCCCAGTTTGATTCTTTCTTAAAATGGCTAGATTTGGAAGCAGCCTAAGTGTTCATGAACAGATTAATGGATAAAGAAAATGTGGTACTTATACACAATGGAGTACTATTCAGCCATAAAAAGAATAAGATTCTGTCATTTGCAACAACATGGTTGGAACTGGAGATCATTATGCTAATGAAATAAGCCAGGCACAGAAAGACAAACATCATGCATTCTCATTTATAAGATCTAAAAATCAAAATGATTGAACTTCTGAAGAGAGAAGATACAAGGATGGTTACCAGAGGTTGGGAGAGGTAGTGCGGGGCTGGGAGGAGGTAGGGATGGTTAATGGGTACAAAAAAATAGAAAGTATGAATAAGACCTAGTATTTGATAGCACAACAGAGGGACTATAGTCAATAATAATTTAATTGTACATTTAAAAATAACTAAGAGAATAATTGGATTGTTTGTAACAGGAAGGATAAATGCTTGAGGGGATAGATACCCAATTTTCCATGATGTGATTATTACCCATTGTATATCTGTATCAAAATATCTCATGTATTCCAGAAATATATACAGCTACTATGTATGCACAAAAAATCAAAAACTTAAAAATTTTTTAAAATTTTTAAATGGCTTCATCTTTCAACTGTTGGATCATTGTACTGGTTTCCTTGGACTGAGTTTCAACCTTCTCCTGTATCTTGTTGAGCTTCCTTGCCATGCAGATTCTGAATTCTATGTCTGTCATTTCAGCCATTTTGATCTTGTTAAGAACCATTTCTGGGTAGTTAGTGTGGTCATTTGGAGGTAAGAAGACACTGACTGTTACAGTTGCCAGAGTTTTTGTGCTGGTTCTTTCTCATCTGTGTGGGCTGATGTTCCTTTAATCTTTGAAGTTGCTGTCCTTGAATGTGTCTTTTTTGCTTTTATATTTTTTGATGCCCTTGAGGGTTTGACTTTGGTATAAGTTGGGTTTACTCAATTGGCTTCCTTTCTGGATACTTTTAGGGGCCCAAGGGTCAGCTCAACACTCCTGGGCTGCATGTTCTAATTCTGTGGGGCTGAGACTGGGCCCGTGGCTTTGTTCTCTGGTTTCTTGAGATTAAGCACTGCTGTGCTGGAAGGGCCAAGGTGTTCCAGTCCAGTGGCAACAATAGGCCCATAAGGACTGCCAGCAAAAGCCTCTGATGGGGCAGCAGCAGGTGGGGGAGTGCAGGAGAGTGTGCTGCAGTGCGGAGGCCACGGAGGAGTGAGCAGCAGGAGGACAGTATGGCAGAGGGAGGGTATGGGCATGGGCACAGTGGTGAGGTGGCAGCAGTCCACACACATTCGCACACTGGCAGGACGGTGGTGGGTCTCAATGGGACTGTGCAGTGGTAGGGTAGCTGGGGGAGGCTGCAGGCAGGTGTCTGCCAGCTGGGGTGTCTGCAAAAGTGCTCCAGTGGGAACATGGCTGCTGCCAAGCATTTCAGCAGGGCAGCTGAGGCCTGCTACAAGTGGATGTGTCCAGGCCTGGACCCTAGGAGAGGCCAACAGACAGGAAGGTATTCATATCACGCTGACCCTATCCCACAGGCAAGACTGCCCTGCTCTCTCTAAATCTGGCAGCTAACAAAGTTTACAGACACCTAGAGGAGTATGGCAAGCCTTGGGGGATGAGTACTCCAAGGTTATGTTCCAGTGCAGACATTCTCACACCAAACCCTCCGGGCTCTGTGCAAGCTAGAGCTCTGTCTCTGCCAATTCTCTGGGCAGTTCTCCCTGCCAACTCAAATATCTGTCCATCGGGGTCGTGGGGTCTCCCATGGCTAGGATCCTGGAGGTCCACGGTGAGAGTGGGCTGCTCCATGCCTATTCCACTTACCACTTCCCTAAGAGCCACTTGTGGTCAGGATTGAGTTCCAGTGCTTGGCAACCCTGTGCAGGATTCCCAACTTTCTCTCCTTTCAGCCCCAGAGTCTGCATCCTGCCTCTATCCACTCTCAATGCCTTCTTTCCAAAGATCTGTTTGGAGTGTGCTTGTCTACTTGATGGTCTGGTCTCTCTTGGTGGGAGAAGGACGGGGAAGATCAGGAGAGGTCAACCAAGGGGTGCAAAATTACAGTTAGGAAGAATAAGTTCTATCTTCTATTACATAGTAGAGTGGCCATAGCTAATAACAGTATATTGTACGGCCGGGCGCAGTGGCTGATGCCTGTAATCCCAGCACCTTGGGAGGCCGAGGCGGGTGGATCACGAGATCAGGAGATCGAGACCATCCTGGCTAACACGGTGAAACCCCGTCTCTACTAAAAATACAAAAAAAATTAGCTGGATGTGGTGGGCGCCTGTAGTCCCAGTTACTCGGGAGGCTGAGGCAGAAGAATGGCATGAACCCGGGAGGCGGAGCTTGCAGTGAGCTGAGTTTATGCCACTGCACTCCAGCCTGGGCAACTGAGCAAGACTCCGTGTCAAAAAAAAAAAACAAACAAAAAAAAAACAGTGTATTGTACATTTCAAGATAGCTGGAAAAGAGGATATTGAAAGTTTTCACCACAAAGAAATGATAAAGGTTTGAGGTGATGAACGTGCTACATGCTAACTACACTGATTTAATCATTTTACCATATATACAGGTATTGAAACATCACATTGTACCCCATAAACATGCATGATTATTATGTGTCAATTATAAACAAAATAAAAGAATACTCATAGCTTTAATTTATAAACTTTGAATCATACTATATTATTTCTTTTTTTATTATTATTTCAAATATATATATTTCACTTAATGATGTATTTTGAGCATCTTTCCATGTCAATAGTCAATATTTCTGTACCTGTTTGTTTTTTTGTTTTTTGTTTTGTTTTGTTTTGTTTTTGAGACAGGGTCTCACTTTGTCACCCAGGCTGGAGTGAAGCGCTGCAATCATGACTCACTGCAGCCTCCCTCTCCCAGGCTCAAGCAATCCTCCTGCCTCTGCCCCACAAGTAGCTGCACCTACAGGTGCACACCACCATGCCAGGCTAATTTTTGATTTTTTTTTTTTGCAGAGATGGGGTTTTGCCATGTCACCCAGGCTTGTATCAAAATCCTAAGCTCAAGCGATCCACTCACCTCAGCCTCCCAAAGTGGTGGGATTATAGGCGTGAGCCACCACACCTGGCCTACCTATCATTGTTAATGGCAGTGAGACACTCTGTTGTGTTGATATAACTTATTTTCTTTTATAGGATATATAGATTATTTTTAATCTTTCATTACAACAAACTACTTTGCAATAAATATCTTTACGAATCATTTCCTTCATCCTCAATGTTTTCCTTAGGACAAACTCCTAAAAATAGTGTTTTGTTTTTGTAGTATTTTGGGGTCAAAGGGAGTGTACATTTGTAAAGCTTTTGATATAAGACCCTATGTTTTTCTGAGGACCCTTTGAAACATTTGTATAGAATTTCAGCAACATGCCAGTGAAATATGGAGTCTGAAAGTGGCAGAACTACACTTAAAGATGCCCTTAATCATCCACTTTCAGAGCATAACTCTGAGGTGCCAGCAGGTCAATAATTTTTTTTTTTTTTTTTTTTTGACGGGACCTTGTTCTGTCACCAAGGCTGGAGTGCAGTGGTACAATCATGGCTCACTGCAACCTTGACCTCCTGGGCTCAAGTGACCCTTTTATCTCAGCCTCCTGAGTAGCTGGAACTGCAGGCACATGCCACCATGCCTGTCTAATTGTCTTATTTTCTTGTAGAGACAGGGTCTCCCTATGCTGCCCAGCCTAGTCTTGAACTCCTGGGCTCAAGTAATCCTCCCATCTCAGCCTCCCAGAGTGCTGGGATTACAGATGTGAGCCATTGCGCCTGGCCCTGATTACTTATTTAGTATATTATGTATTACCCTGAAAGTCTGAAAGACAACAGTTTAGTTTATATGTACAGAATACACCCTACAAGACTTTTCTCACTATTTTCTAATGTTAGTTAATTTGATTCAGGATTTGTTTCTTTGGATTGACATTTGGGTTGCTATTGCTATGTTTTAATAAGTAGACATTTTCTGGTTTAGCACAGTAAGATAGTAGTTTGTAATGGGATGGTATGCCAGCAAACTTCCACTCTACCAGTCTACAACAGCTAAGAGCTATACTTTCCATTTTGGTTACAACTAGGGGCGGCCATGTGACTTGGCACTGGCCAATGATATGCAAGCTGCAAGGATGTGAGCCCTCTCCTCGGCCCTTCTCCTCTTCCCACTGGTTGGAATGCAGATGGCAGCAATTGCAGAAGCAGCTACATTATTAGACCACAAGATGGAAACTTCATGTTGAGAATGGCAGAGCACCCAGATGGAAAGAGCCTGATTGATCCCTTGCACTATGAAATGGCCATATCAGCTATAGTCTATTTAAGCTCTACTATTTTGTGAGAAAGAAAAAAACTTCCATTTGTCTGACACTGTTATTTTGGCCTTTGTGTCAGGACTGACCTGGTATCCTAACACAGAAGATTTGAGGAGTTTGACCATTTATTTTCACTGGCCACTACCAGAATATTCCATGTGGCAGATTCAAATTGTAACAAAGATTTTTTCAGGTTAAATGACAAGGAATATCGTTGACAGCCAAGTAAGTGAAAGCCAAAATATTTTACTAAGAAATAGGTACAAATTATTTCACTATTTAATAAGTTTTTTCCTTTGAAACTAAAATCCACTTACAGTTTATAAAAGGAATGATTTGGTTCGCTGACTTTTTGGCTTGCTCTGTAGTGAGTGAAAAGTTAGACTCCATAGCTTTGGTCTCTGTTTGATATAATTCTTGGTGATTCTATAGATTTCCCCAATGTCTTTCATATTCAGGGATATTATAAAGATAAAGCTTTATAAGAATTAACTCAAATTGCATATGAAAACATGCAAACATCACTTTTATAAATTCTAACCATACTTACATATTACCTCACAGGCTAAAAAGATCTAGATACCACTAACTAAATGATAATTTTTATGGTATTTAGTAAATATATGAAGTTGATGATATTTATATCCATGTTAGAGGTGAGGAACATGAGAAGAAAAAAGCAATTAGGTCACAAATGAGTTGATTGGTAGACACTAAAGATTTACCAAAATGGAGATCTTGATATACAGTTTATACAGTTGGCCACTGAACAACACAAGTTTGAACTGCATGGGTCCACTTATACACAGATTTTTTTTTTTTTTTGAGACAGGGTCTTACCCTGTCACCCAGGCTGGAGGGCAGTGGCACGATCACAGCCCACTGCAGCCTCAGCCTCCCAGGCTGAAGTGATCCTCCCACCTCAGCCTCCTGAGTAACTGGGACTACAGGCATGTGCCACCATACCTGGCTAATTCGTGTTTTGTTTTGTTTTTGTAGAGACAGGGTTTCACCATGTTGCCCAGGCTGGTTTCAAACTCCCGGACTCAAGTGTCTGCCCGCCTTGGCCTCCCAAAGTGCTGTGATTATAGGTATGCGCCACCGTGCCCAGCCAACAGAGGTTTTTCCATAAATATATTGGAACATTTTTTGGAGATTTGCGACAATTTGAAAAAACTTGCAGACAAAATGTGCAGCCTAGAAATATCAAAAAATTAAGAAAAAAATTAGGTATGTCATACATGCATAAAATATATGTAGATACTAGTCTATTGATCATTTACTGTCACAAAATATATAAAAGTCTATTACAAAAAGTTAAAATTTATCAAAACTTACACACACAGACCATTCATGGCCTCATTTGTAGTTGAGAGAAATGTAAACAAACATAGAAATGCAGTATTCACTTAAAACTGCACAAAATTAACTGCAGCAAATACTATACTGCTGTAATAATTTTGTGGCCACCTCCTGTTGCTATTGCTATGAGTTCAAGTGTTGCAAGTATCTGCTTAAAACACTGTGTGATGCTAATTATCTCCACATGAGCCATTTGTCTTTCCAGTAGAATTGCAGTAAAAAGTATCTCTCACAGTTCTTGCCTATTTTTCACCGTGCTTAGTGAAATATCTCAAACTTGAATAACACCAAGGGACCCATACGAATGCCACCAATGATGCTGGAAGTGCTCCCAAGAATCAGAGAAAGTCATGACATGATAAGAAGAAGTTGAATTGCTTGATATGTACCGTAACTTGAGATCTGCAGCTGCAGTGGCTGCCGTTTCAGACGGAGGATTCGTCTTGGAAACAGAAGACATAAACTTAATAAACACAGAATGGTACCATAAACATATTTATCTTCTTTATGATTTTCTTAATGACCTTTTCTCTAGCTTACTTTATTGTAAGATGACAGCATATAATATAACATACAAAATGTGTTAAGCAACTGTTCAGGTTATTGGTAAGGCTCACGGTAGGCTAGCAGTAGTTAAGTTTTTGGGGAGTCAAAACTTATAGGAGAATTTTTGACCGCAGGGGCATCGGCATCCCTAACCCTTACATTGCTCAAGGGTCAACTGTACATAATATCTCCACACTGTATATCTATCTCTCCAGCTATACATCTCTAGCATCCATTTCTTTCTTTCTAATAGCACCCGGAATTCCTTTTGGAGAAAGGAAACCCCCTAGGCAGTGTTCCATCCTGTAAATGCAGATGCATGTCTCCGTGGAAATGGAAGGGACCATATCCTCCCTGGCCCCTGACTCACCTCGGCCAAGGAGCAGGCAATGAGGAATCTGCCAGGCAATGCTCTCCCCTGGCTTTTTGAAACTTGAGAGAGACACAAGGAAACAGCTGTGGCTCTGACCTCAAGAATTCTTTTTGAGTGCCCAAGGTTCCGGCCTATTTCCAAACCTGGCTCTCCAATATCCCATCAATTTTAAGCACAACACCACCGGCACCAAATCTTTCATGCCTATAAATATTCTTTAGCTTCAGTTAGTCAGTTTTTGTTAGCAACAGCCAAGGATTCTCATCATTATACAACTTCACATTCTCTAGTGAGTACTCTTTGTTAAAAACCTAAATAAGTGAATATATATAAAATTATGTTAAAAAGTTTTATAGGGTATATGTCTATGTTTTGTTGGATACAATTCAAGAATTTTGTATGTGTATTTTAGTTTTTTCCCCTTTAAGATAAAAATACTTTCTGCCTGAAACTTTTTTTTTTTTTTTTTTTTTAAAAAACAAAGTCTTGCTCTGTGGCCCAGACTGGAGTGTAGTGGCGTGATCTTGGCTTACTGCAACCTCCCCATTCTGGGTTCAGGCAATTCTCCTGCCTCACCCTCCCAAGTAGCTGAGACTACAGGCACACGCCACCATGCCCAGCTAATTTTATATTTTTAGTAGAGACAGGGTTTCACCATGTTGGCCAGGCTGGTCTTGAACTCCTGACCCCAGGTGATCCACCTGCCTTGGCCTCCCAAAGTGCTGGGATTACAGGGATGAGCTACCACGTCTGCCCGGTCTGAAAGTTTTAACATGTACTGTAACACTTAAGTAGCTTTTTTAAGTTGCTGAATTATTCTTTTTTTATATACTAATTTACATCTTCTGAATTAATCTGTATTCTTTAAAATAATTAGTAAATATCATGGTACAGCTTCAGATTTTATCTTTTCCACACTAGGAATGCTAAGCCAAATTGGGAAACAATTTAATAGTTAAAACCAGTAAGTTAGCACTCCTAATGCACAGAATTATTTGCCTCTGATTTGCACACTTTTCCATTTTACACATCAGCCAAGCGGAAACAACTGGTTGCTAAGCAACAGTTTTTCCCTCAACAACCAGAAATAGAATACATAGAAGGTCAATTTAAAAAAATATATAATATACACATATATGAAGTTAAAGAGGGCACGTGTCCCATAGTTTGGCTATTTGCCTAGAATTCTTGTCATGAATATTGAATTCATGATGACACTTTGTGAATTCTGGATACCTTTGATGTATGAATCCTTGCGTAACTATATCATTTTGTATTTTCTTCCAGTATGTTCCTTGTTCCTCGCTACTGAAAAACTGTGGAGTAACACGGAAATCAGGATTTTAAAGCAAATTTCTTTTGAAAAACTGTTTGTAAATTGTACAGTTAGGTTTTGTTGAACCAAGTCATTCTTAAAGTAGCATTAACATTCCTGTTGCACTACTGTTCTCTCTGTAAAAACTACATATGTATTTAATGCTCTGGAAAGATATAGTCTGAGTGGTTAATAGTGACTACCACACGCAAATGACCATTCCCTTTCATATCTATGTATTCTTTACAAAGAAAATAACTGCTAGCAATTATTGGGTATTTACAAAGTACTAGGCACTGTTCTAAGCTCAATGTACATATTAACTTGCATTAATATTCCCCACTTGGCAGATGAGGACAAAGCCTCGGAGAGGTTATATAACTTGCTCAAAGTCATGAATCTAAGAAGCTGCAGAGCCAGTATTTGAACTCAAGCAGTGAGGCTCCAGGTCTTCACCACTTCACTGTTCTGCCTTTTACAAGGTGGTTCCCATATTGCCTCAATACTTTCTTAAAAAATTATACTGCCCCAGGACACACAGAATTATAGTTATCTCTGGGTGCTTAATTCATTAGCAGCTTTTCACCACTGGCTTTAATCAGTTTCACACCAGCAGGAATTAAGAGCATAACAGAAATGGGAGGAGTGATGAAGATCAACATGTGGATTGATTCAGTCAACAGAGAACTAAAATTGTGCCAAATCAACGGAACCTGTGGCCACATGCTACACTTACTCAAAATAGATCACGCAGCTACAGAAGTTTCTAAGGAATCTCTTTAAATAAATACCATTTCTGGAACTGATTTTCTTCTTAAAGGTATATTTAGTGATTTCTTTTCAAAATGTACTTAGTATACAAAAAAAGAATATAAGACAAACATTATTATTCTTAGCAGCTAGAGTGAGATACTATCTTAATGAGAGCCAATCATTTGTTCAGAAAGTGTTTTATTTTGTCTGCTTAGACTCTAGGCGGACAAGGATTTGCACACCTGTGGTCTAGCTACACACAGAAGAATGTTGGATAAAATGTAGAGTTTTTTAAGTTTGGAAGAAGACTGAAAGAAAAGGAGACAGGGTAACTGACAGGAGAGAAGAGATGTCCAGTGTGTATTTGGAGGTGAAATGTTTTGAGTGACAGAGAATCCCCTATAAATTCATAAAAAAATTTCCATATTTCTAAATAAATAAACATTATTTTCATTTAGAGTACTTGATAACAAATATCCTTTAAAGTAACTTTACCCTCCCTTTATATTGTTATTTAAATTTCTAAAGTGATACAAATTAATAAAAAGCCATGTTCTGGTATATAAGTTTCTCTTCTTTCTCACTTTTGGGATCAATGTAGAAAAGATGAGTGTTTAACAGCAATAGAGGCAGAAATTATTTTCTCCTTAAATTATTCCCCCATGGAGGTAGATAAGGTATTCAAATAAAGAAAACTATAAATCAGACTGGAAAAAGACCACTGAAAACTTTGCTGATTAAAATCAATTTAGGAAAGACGTAAAATGCCAAATACACTGGTTAATCTCTCTGTTAGAACATTTTTGTGTTCATTCAGTCATTCATTCTGTGTTAGGACACTTCCCTGGACACTGGAGACACAGAAATGAAATGCACACTCCTATACTCACACTCGAGAAGCAGCAGAAATGTATATAAACATGAAATTGCAGCTTAATGTAAAGCCTCCTAATGGAGGTAGAAAGAGGGTAGTGGGAACCTGTGGGGATGGATTGACCTCGTAGGAAAATGAGATCTAGGTCTTGAAGCATGAGAACAAATTTGCTAGAGAGTTAATAATATGTGCAAAGTCCCAGGAAGACATATATGTGAGGTCAGCGAGAACTCTTTGTACTTCAGATTAGGCCAGGGAGACAGGATAGGGCTGGGAAGCTGGGATTTTATTTACTGTGTAGAAAATGTGGACTTTATCCTGAGGGCAACTGGTAACTGACAGAGATGCCAGAAGACAGTGAAGCATATTATAAATGTCAATGTTATAAGTCATGGCAACATACAAATAAATTAACTAAAAAAATTAGAAGAGAGTGAAACAATGGATACATGTGCTAATGTGCTCAGTTTTCATAGCAAGAAGTCAATAGGTATATCTAAAAATCAGTTAGAAAATAGAGGCCATCTGTATTATGCAGTCATAAGAGACAACCAGTAGACAAACTGAATAAGCTAGACCTGACAAATATGAGAAGGTAAAAGACAGTAATTTAGGTACAGGGTTCTATGAGAATGCTTCCCATTCTCTACATCAAGGAGTCAAGAGATATTGCCCCGAGGTGATAAATCACGGATGAGAAATTGGCAGAACTTAAAATCGCTGCCTCTGCAAAAGAACACTTGGTTAGAAGAGGTTCCTGGGGAACAAGATGTTTATTTTCATTGACTATGCTTTTACATAGTTTGAATGATCATTTTTTTCTTCTATGCTTATAGCTCCCACCTATAATCCTAGCACTTTGAGAGGTTGAGACAGGCAGATCACTTGACCAGGCAGACACACGAGCCTGGTCAACATGGCAAAACCCCATCTCTACTAAAAATACAGAAATTAGCTGGGCACGGTGGCATGCACCTGTAATCCCAGCTACTTGGGAGGCTGAGGCAGGAGAATAGCTTGAACCTGGGCAGTGAGCCAACATCACGTCACAGCACTCCAACCTGGGTGACAGAGTGACACCTTGTCTCAAAAAAAAATTATGTATGCTTGAAGGAGAGAAATGGGGAGGGAAAAGGGAAGAGAAGAGAGAGGAAACAAAATAGTGGGGAGAGAGAAAGACAGAGATTGGCAAAAGGCTACCACTAGGTAGAAATCTGCCTGGCATTGGTCAGGCAAGGTAGATATACAACTCCTACCCATCCCCCTTCCGAGAGCAGTCTCATCAAACATTTACCCAGGCCTTTTATCTTGAGTTATTATTCACAGTTTAACTAGGTCTTTGATTAAAAACAAATAGGAACTAGTCTAAAAGGAAATATATGTAGAATGTGCGCTACGAATTAAGATGACACCAAATATAAAATATTAAGTAGCTCTGACTTTTTTGAAGCAGAAGTAATAGAGTTACCAAAGTTATATTTTAGCTCCCAGCTTCACAAGTAAAATTGCTTAACATACCACATAAAATATATAAGTGCCACATTTTTACAACCATAAACTGAGATGTGAAATCTGACAATGAGTTTTTTCAGAGCTGTGAATGTATTATAGAAAATGTCTGTTAGAAGTATAATGTTAAAAAAAAAAAGTTAACTATTGAATAAATCACATTTATTGAAAAGAATATGATTCTAAAGAAGATCATTCCCAAGATCCTATAAGAAAGTGCTTTCTGCTGGACACAATGGCTCACTCACACCAGTAATCCCAACTCTTTAGGAGGCCAAGGTGGGAGAATCGCTTCAGCCCAGGAGTTCAAGACCAGCCTTGGCAATATAGGGAGGCCCTATCTGTAAAAGAAATTTTTTTAATTGGCTGGACATGGTGGCACATGCCTGTACTCCCAGCTGCTCAGGAGGCTGAGGTGGAAGGATTGTTTGAACCTAGGAGGTCAAGGCTGCAGTGAGCAGTGATTTTGTTACTGTACTCCAGCCTGGGTGACAGAGAGCAAGATCCTATCTCAAAAAAAAAAAAAAAAAAAAAAAAAAATTGAAAGTACTTTCTGTTGATTTTGATACCTGGAATTATTTCCCTATATCTGGTGCAAAAGGCAAAAGGGGCACAGATGCTTTTTCTTTTTCTTTCATCACTTTCTCCAACAGCATTATTTATCACTGTACAATCTTTAAAATTCAATTTCTCACCTCCTCTCTTAGGAGTAGGTCTCCGAAGAGATGTTTATTACTCTTCTAGTAATAAACAACCTTCACTGATATAATGAGAAAAAACTGTCTTTAACTCATGCACTCATGATAAAACATAGACTCTGAAGACTTCAGTGAACTTAAAATAATTAGTACTGGTGTCATTTCTCTACTTTAGATATAGAAAACCTAAGGAACAAACATGTAAAGCCTTTAATCATAAATTATAATGTAGATGCTAAGTTAACTTTTTTTTATTTCTTCGTAATTTTGTATGCATGTTAGGGATGATTCAAATCTTATTAAAACAGTCTTAATGAGTTAGAATGAAAAAAATGTCATAGGAGTTTTAACTTTCCCTTGGAAATAACATCTTTCTTTTGTGACAAAATTCAAGCTAAATTTTTTAAAATACAGTTTAAAAAAATCAACAACAATCTGTTGGAAGATTTTGCTAAAAAGCAAAGAGCCAATATCCCTAAAAAGAAAAGATTCGTGCCATCATTCTGAGACAAAAAGAATGACATCAACTACACTCAAGGCAAAACAACTTTTAAATGCTTCTTATGGTAGGATCATCTACATAATACCTGACATGACAAATAAGCCCTTCCTCTTCGCACGTAAAAACCTATCTATATCTATATCTATATGGCTATATTCAATAATATTCAAGAGTCTGAGGGCTGACTCTGCAAGACCTGAGTTGAAAGCTCAGCTTTGACACCAGCTAGGTGATCTCAGACCAGTTATTTAATCTAGGTCTTGGTTTCCTAAAAGCACCTGTTTTACAGAGTTGTGGTGGGGAATAAATAGAAAAACGGATATAAAGTGCTTAGCATAGTGAATGGCACAATGTTAGCTTTTGCTCTAAGTAAACTTTATTTAGTTGTTTTAACAGAAATATTTTCTATTTTAAAAAGTACCTTTTAACGCAAATATCCTAGGCTGGTAGTTAACTTTTAGTAAGTGACACACACACACACACACACACACACACACACAGAGAGAGAGAGAGAGAGAGAATTGTGCTTAGTTACCTGCTACAGATCTAACAAAGGAAATCTAAATGGTAACAATTTAGAAGCCACAGATGAAGTTATAACATCACCCAGCCCCTCACTGGCCATCTTCATCAGGGACCATCTCCTTCCAGAGGGCCCTCTCCCAAGGAATGCTTTTTCATTGAGAAACTATTTTCTCACTAGCAAGAAATGATTCGGTTAATGTCTGTTGGGATGAGAAGACCACTTATGTGATCAAGGGTAACTCCTACAAAACACTTTATAAATCCAAATGCCAACATGATTTTCCTTTGACACTTCTACCTTAGCATGCTGACAATTCCAGCATCAAACATTCTCCTCTGGGCAGGGAGGGGAGGTGGTCAAGTGGAAGAGGTATTGAGAAGACACACATATACCAATAATATGTAACCCACAAAGCCTAAAACATTTTCTATCTGGTCCTTGACAGAAAAAGTTTGTCAACCCATGCTTTAGAGCCTAAACACTAAACTTTGAGAGCCCCTGCTTTAAGAATTTCAAACTCCACAAGCAAATCAAATAGAATCCTTGGTTCCTGCATAATGAATGATGTCAACAAGTTTTAGTTATGGGTCTGAGATATTGACTAGAAAAGGACATTTTTTCTTCTTGCATCTATTTGTTTGAATTACTGTAGATGAAATAATTGGCTTTGTGGCACAGAGTTGCCATTCAATCAGAATCATGTGCCATCCGTCCTATCACTGGGACTGGAACTGAGAACAGGAACAGGAACTTTCCTAAAGCCAGCAGTCCCCTGGGTCATGCAGCCCTGAGAATCACCGCTCAGCAGTAACACTCCCAGCCAGAAAATCAACTCAGAAGCGCTGAAAACTGAGAGTTTTCCATGCTTTGGGCTCTAAAACTCATTGTTGTAGAAAAACCTGAATGCAACTGATGTGGGCGATTTGTTGCCTTTACACACCTAGTGTGGCTATTCACACTTTTGCTGCAGAAGTGTTGGCATGTTTGAGTACAGGGCACTACCCTAAAGTCTGCTGAGTGTGTAACAAATTGGAGTTCATGCACTGCCTTCTAAAACCTGAAGAAAAGAAATCGGAATTCTGAACACAGCTGGTCCCAATGGTTTTCAATAGGGAACTATAAACCTATGTTGCATTTGATTATGGTTACAGCAAAAGAGGAACTATGCAGTCGCTACTACCTTGAAATGGGTGAATTCTTTTTTCCATGACACTCTCACATAATAACCCCCCACCTTCAGTTTTTTAGTGTTTGCAAACACTAAAAGCCTAACATTAATTCCAGTAAACAAGTGAATGCATCATACTAATAGGTATCTCTTTTAAGAAGGATTGTGTACACAGTAGTAACATCAGAGTTAAAAACACTACGAATATAAACAGAAGTAAGTGAGAAGGGGAGAGTGCTGCCACCTTCGAGGAATAACAAGGAGGCCAGGGTGGCTGCAGAAGAGCAAACAAAGAGAAAAATTAGTAGAAGACAAAGTAAAGAAATGGGAGTAGCTCGTGTAGGACCACACAGGCCACTGTAAAGACTGGATTTTAGTCTGAATGAAATAGAGAACCTTGGAGGATTTTGAGCAGTTGAGCAGCTCACTAATACTTTAGAACTTTCTTTTTACCATGAAAGCACTGAGTGTGGAAGAACATCCAGTAAAGCGATTTCCCTCTACTAAGAGGTCCGTGAAGGCCTCCCTGAAGAAATGACATTGAGACCTGAAGAACTTGTCCACTGTGGGAGATCAGTTCTAAGGAAAAGGGAGGAGCACTCTCTGGCTAAGAGGACTATCTAATGGAAGGGAGAACAGAGCAAGTGGGAGGATTTTAAAGTCATGATAAGCATCTCATAATTCATCTGCTAAGAGTAATGAGTACGAAATTATTGAAGGGTTTTAAGCAAGAGAGTGACATGGTCTGCCCAGGGTTTATAGACACTGGTTGTTTTTTATAAAATGGAACAGGCGGTGTTTTTAAACTGCAGGTCATCACTCATGAATGCAAGAGGTTACCAACTAGCTTTTTTTTTTTTTTTTTTAAATGAAACATTAGATAACATCAGAATATCCCGCAAGCTGTGAGGGTAAGTATAGTTTGCAGGGAACTTGATTCTGTATATATACATATGTCTGAAGTTTGAAGTCACTTTGGTTAGAAGGAAGGACCTACAGAAGAGGAAAGCAGTAGAGACTGTGCTGTAACTTTAGTAAAGGTATTGCTGGCTGCTGAGACTAAATAGGGAGAGAAGCAAAAGGGCCCACCTAATGGATGTGGGGCAAAGGGAAAGGTCAAGGGCAGTTTTAAGAACTGGATAGATGGAGGCAACATCACCGAAATTGAGAAGACAGGCGGGGGAAATGATGAGTTGAATTTTCAGCATGTTGCCTGCAAGACTTCACAATGGAGATTTTCAGTTTAACACACATGATGAGGCTGGATACTGAGATTTGGAAGTGGTCAGCATTAACTGTAAAACAAATTTTTTAAGGATTTCATGACAATTTATTTCATATAATGTTGTAGTTATCCCATGTAATATTTTGGGAGAAATTTATACTTTAAAAAATTAGTGGTATATCTGAATTCATATTTAATAGAGCATCCTGTATTTTATCTGGCAATCTTAGAGTTCAAGTCCCCTGACAACAGCAGTAGACATACCAGTTAGGACAGAATGACCACAATCCAGGCAAAAGGGAAGAAAACACTAAAACTAGAGTTTCATAGGAATTCTTTGCTTGACATTTTTTAAGAGACTGGGTCTCGCTCTGTCACCAAGGCTGGAGTGCAGTGGGGGATCACAGCTCACTGCATCCATGGGGCTCAAGTCATTCTCCTGCCTCAGCTTCCTGATTTACTAGCACTACAGGCACACGCCAACACACTTGGCCTTTTTAAAATTTTTATTTATTTATTTTCTTGGTAGTGACAGGGCCTTACTATACTACCTGGGCTGATCACAAACTCCTGGCCTCAAGCGATTCTCCCGCCTCAGCCTCCCAAAGTTCCGAGATTACAGATGTAAGCCTCTGTGCCTGGCCTGCTTGCTTAGTATAAACGCAAATTCTCAAATGTAAATTTAAATGATTAACTTTTAAATTATTTATAAGCACAATGCCATTCTACAGACTACCTCTCTGTCAGGGTCGGGATGTATACCTGGTGTCTTGGAGTGTGTGGCTGGCTCCAGCTATGGGGCTCAGAAGCATGATGGGCCCTGCTGTCTGCTATTGCAGATTCTCATAGAACACGTCACCCCAGAGAGGGAATTGAGAGCTGGTCGGGCTGTCCTAAAGGGACTTAACTGTGGAAAGAAAGTTCCGTTTGTGTTTTTCACTTCAATAGAACTTGTTTACAGTGTTGAACTTGACATAAAAACAAAAACTGAATGGTCCCATTGTAGATACAACTTTCCTTCAGGAAATGTTTAAACCACACACATTCTCAATATGTAAACCCATGATTTTCGTTATTTGGTTAAAAAAAAAAAAGCCATGGAAAAACAAAATAAAAATAAATGCTACATATCAGAACTATTTCAAAATACATAATATTTTCTTCTTTCCGGGCAGCTGTGCTCCTACTGCCCTGAAGTTTCATATAATACACGCTATAAATGGAATTCCATGGCCTTGATCTATCAGCAAACACTAAAGACCTCACTGTCCCTGGGCTCTGTCTCCAGAAGGCTCCCTGGGAAAAAAAAAAAAAAAAAAAAAAAGAGCAAACAATTGCACACACATGGATGCATTCTCAAAGGGGATTGGCAGGTCCCACAATGACAGTATCTTGGTTTTTGCAGGCCCAAGTTCCATGAGCAGAAATGTCTATAATGGCAAAAGAATTTTTAAAAACTTGTAAATAGATGTGGAACAGAAACATGATTAAAAAAACATGAGTGACATCTGTCATTTAATCACATGACATCTTCAACACTCAGATTCAAATGTAATTTCAGTAAGGGCAGTAATGCTAGTTGGGGCCCTGTTTTCTCTTCACAAAGTGAGGTGAGGTGAAGAGTCCAAGGTAGCCAGTCAGCATGTTCAAGAGGATGCTGAAAGTATTCAAGCTTTTCATCTTTAATCTGTCAACAGCAACTCAGTAACCAAAAGTGGCCATTTCAATTCTTCCATTCATTCAGTAAATACCTACTGAGAGCCAAGTTTTGATATGTGGAATTTATTTTTATTTTGTTTTTCCGTGGCTTTTTTTTTAAAACCAAATAATTAAAATCATGGGTCTACATATTGAGAAGGTGTGTGGTTTAAACATTTTCCTGAAGGGAAGTTATATCTACAATAGGACCACATGCACTGTGATGGCACCTGTGCTTCAAGAATAGAAAAGGCCGTTCTGTTGGGGCACAGTTTTCTGTGTCTTTGACATAGTGCTTGGACATGCTGAGTACTTTGAAAATGGAAAGGCTTCAGAAATAAGCCTCAGAAGTAAGTCTCAGAACTGAGGTCTCCGTCAGACATTCCCACCTCTGAATCTTTCTGATCTTCCCTCCCAAAGCACCAGGAGGTACTTCCAGAGAAATTTTCTTACCTAAGAAAGCTTCTTTCCAACAGCTTTCCAAAAATTGTCTTAAGACCTCCTCCCTAGGAATCTCATCAAATAACCAGGAAAAATCAATCTCAACCACCAAAGAAAAAAGAAAACAGTGGGAGTTGTCACCATGCCCAGGCAGACTTTTAATCTATTCTTCTGAGGCAGTTCTTAGCAATTACCTGGGGGACTTTATCTGCATAAGACAAACTTTGTTCCTGTGCAGTTCTGCCCTAGATGGCATAACTTGTGCCATCTAGCTTCCAAAGAGTATCATTTACAAAATAACGTCTGTCTCCTGGGTTCATACATCACGCCCCTATGAAGAGAGTATTTAAGCCTCAACCATCTGGCCCCTCTTTGAGTCTCATACTGTGTGTTTGGCTTCCATGTTTATGCACGTCAAATGAATTTTTTATGCCTTTTTCTCCTATTCTGACTTTTGTCTGTTCATTTTCAGCAAACTTTCAGTGGGTGAAGAGGAAGCTCTCTTTCTGCCCCTACAATATGTAAAGAACTGTATTGCAGAAATCCACACTTTTAAACACTAGTCCTAGGTGCTATTAAACAAAATTCATGGAAGACCATTGTTTTGGGCTAAGTTCCTGCAGTAGGCCCCAACAGACCAAACTAAAATGGAGTCACTCATGCTAAAGTTCCATGCCACCAAATCAAAACTAAGTTGCTTATCTGACCTTCAGAAAAATCAGGAGAGAGAGAGGGAGAATAGCCAAATTCCCAAACAGGCCAGTTTTAGCCAGCATAATAAGGAAATCCCCTGTTTTTAACTCTTCTCAAAGTTTCTTGAGGCCCTAATCTGAAGTAATCTGATGTTAACCTATGAGTCTGAGTTTTATTATGCTGTTTCCTTGTTCCTGCTCAAACTACCTTTATAAAAACAGATTTTTCTGCCTTGCCCAGCTTAGCATCTATTTTTAGATTAGATACCACTTGATTCAAGAATTGCAAATAAAAGCCAATTTGATCATTTAAATTTGTCGAAATTTTGTCTTTGACAATGCTATCTTAAAAGAAAGTCAGTATACTAAAACCACCACATTGTACATTTTAAAAGGTTTAATCCTATGTGAGTTATATTTCAATTTTTAAAAAGGGTTTAAAAAATAAAGATAGGCATGGTAGTATGTGTCTGTAGTCCCAGCTTCTCAGGAGGCTGAGGCAGGAAGATCAATTGAGCCCAGGTATTTGAAACTACAGAGCACTATGATCACACCGTGAATAGCCACTGCATGTTAGCCCACACAACACAGACTCACCTTTAAAAGTAAAATAAAATAACAGTTAATAGTTTTAAAAAGTGGGAAGCTAAAATATAATTAGATACTATCCTTTTTTATGCAAGTGGATAGAGGCAGTAAAATCAATACTTTTTAATTAACAAACAAACCTAGAAATTGTCAAGTTAACCTAAGATACTACCCCAAACCAAACAATATAATTAACATTTTTTTTAAAGACAAGAGAATGAATGTCTTAATTTCAGAGTAAAAACTGATTTCTGACTGCCCAGGAAAAACAAATAAAATGACTGACATCAGGTAAGAAAACAGAAAAGCAAGGTGGGGGAGAGTCTCTAAAATGAAAAGGTTTTCTGGATTCTTGGCCAGCTATTTTTAAAGGGAAATGATTTTCAAAATCCTTAGGAGTAATTTTAAGACAATTTTTTAAATAAAGGCTATGTAAGAACTGTTGGATCTTTTGTTCCATTACTTAGTAAATTTAAAAAACTAGAAAATTGTTTTATGAATTACCAAGTGCTATCGTTTGAATGTTTGAGCCTCGAAACCTCATACTGAAATTCGATCCCCACCCGCCGCCACCGCCACCCTGCCATCACAGTGGGGCCTAACGGGAGGTATTTGGGTCATGGAGATGGATCCCTCACGAATGGCTTGGTGCCATCCTCACAGTAGTGAGTTCTTCTATTAGTTACTACAAGAATTCCCGCAAGAGTTCCCCCAAGAGCTAATTGTTAGAAAAGGGCCTGGCACCTTCTCCCTTTCTCTTGCTTCCTCCTCACCATGTTATCCCTACACGGCAGCTCCCCTTCACCTTGCACCATGAGTGGAAGTTTCTTGAGGCCCTAATCAGAAGCAGATGCTGCCACCATTCTTCTTGTATTGTCTGCAGAACCGTGAGCCAAATAAACCTCTTTATACATTATCCTGCCTTAGGTATTGCTTTACAGAAACACAAAGATACCAAGTCTGTGTTTTATAAATTACCACATCAAAATAATATGCAGATCTGAGTAAATCAAATTGCTTCCAAGGTTATCTAAAGCCCTACTAGAGTGTTAAAGAAAAAAAAATCATGACACTTATTAAAGATGGTAAGGAAGACTTTATTCAAGCGGGGCGGGGTGGGGGGCACTATTACAATGAGGTTTTTGTTATCAGGGGAACGAGATCAGGTTCAACTCCAAGTACAAGAAAAAGGGGGAATTTATAGACAAAGAGCACAGTGCAGGAGTAGGTGGATGGAAAATTGCCAAGAGAAAGCATCAAGGGTAAGGGGATTTGCTGGTTAAACAAACATAATGGGATTCTTGCTGAAGGCAGGTCAGGGTGATCTGATGTTACGTAGTGGAGGGCGGAGGATGAGAATGTTGATCAGATTTTGAGGATGATCAGATATTAAGGTGGGAAATTCTGGCTAAACTGATTCAGCAGGATTCTTGCTAAAATTGGACACCTGGGGGACTTGCCCAAGGCCATAGAAGCCTGACTAAGGTTTGGTCAAGGGGAGATTCAGTAGCACAGATACAGCCCTAAAAAGGCACTATCACAGATATGGCTGTAAAAAGGCAGTTTCTCTCCTTAAGTTGGAAACCACAAGCAGGAAATGGTCTACAAACGCTGAGGTTTCCTTTCAGATCCTCCTTTTAATCCACAAGCTCAGCTGACCATGTCTTATGCAACTAAGCAAGTTTTTGTGGCAGGAACGAAAGTTGATTTAGGCCCTAGGAGTACCCCAGTCTGGCTCCTGGGTCTTCTGCTACCTGAGTTTGGATGACACAGTTATCTGTAACAAGGTCTTCAGGAAGACAAACTTATAAAGGTAAGCTGCTTGGTACATTGTAAATATTTAACGAACATGAAGGCCTAATCTAAGAGCTGCAATCAGATCTTCCTGGACATGTCCCAGACTCAACTGGAGTAAGTGGTGGGGTCTAAAGAAGTGGTCTTCAAACTGGGGTACTCATAACTCTGGGAATATAAAGACTTCCCAAGGGTTCACAGGCATGAGTAGCTTTAACAGAATCAATGTTCAAATCCTCAGTTCCCACGTGTCCTCTCATAACACTGCTCTACAGAAGAGAAGTCTGCAGCAGCCTGTGGTTCCCTTTCCCACATCCTCTCTGCCAACCAAAGGCTCTGCAACCACTTTGTAAAAGAAAGTGAAGGCAAAGCCCCACTGGGACCTAATCTTCCTGTGTGCTTGCTCCAGGGGTAAACACCTCTGGGCCACCAAGCAGAGGGAGCAGGGAATGGAGATTTCGGGAGAGGTAGGGCAAGGTGAAGAAAGCCGCAGCAAGGCTCCATGCCTTTTCCCTCATTCTCTCTCCCACCCTCC
This sequence comes from Macaca mulatta, assembly GCF_049350105.2. Classification (NCBI taxonomy): domain Eukaryota; kingdom Metazoa; phylum Chordata; class Mammalia; order Primates; family Cercopithecidae; genus Macaca; species Macaca mulatta. The sequence continues at coordinate 42,789,569 of NC_133406.1, read as the reverse complement.
CCAACATTGTGTCTCTTACATTCAGAAGTGAGGTTGCACACACATGCATGTAATCACATTTATTTTCAGTAAAAATAAATAAATAAAGTCAACTTTTTCCTGACAGAAACAACCAGTCTAAACTGATCAGATAATTTGCTCTATGAACAATTCCTGACCTGAGACAAATCTGAAACTCTGTGATTTTAAGGAAAAGGTATTTAAAGCATGAAGATAATACTGCTAAATAAAAATCACAAGAGGCCACTCTTTTGGACTAAGTTTCTGTACCAGGCCTCAACAGACCAGACAAAAAATCAGAATGGGATCACTCATACTAAAGTTCCACTCTACCAAACTCTAAGTATTTATTTGACCTTCTGAGAAATCAGGAGAAAGAGATAACAGCTGATTTTCCAAACAAGCCAGTTTAAATCTTCAATCAGCACGAAAAACTTCTACTTAAATCCTTAAACATATAAACAGTTAAAAGTTTTAAAAAGTGGCAAGCTAAAATATAATTAGATACTATCCTTTTTTACACAAGTGGATATAGAGGCAGTAAAATTAATAATTTTTCATTAAAAAAAAGTAGAAATTGTCAACTTACCCAAAGATAGTACCCAAAACCAAACAATATAATTAACATTTTTAAAAGACAAAAAAATGAGTGTCTTAGTTTCAGAGTAAAATCTGATTTCTGACTGCCCAGGAAAAACAAAGACAATGACTGACATCAGGTAAGAGAACAGAAAAACAAGAGGGAGAGAGAGTCTCTAAAACGAAAAGTTTTTCTGGATTCTTGGCCAGCTACTTTTCAAAGGAAATGTTTTTCAAAATACTAAGGAGTAGTTTCAAGACAATTTATCTTTTTTTCTCTTTTTAAATAAAGCCTATGTAAGAACTGTTGAATCTTTTGTTTCATTACTTAGTAAATTTGAAAAACAAAAACACAAAAGAAGTAGCCTGATGTTAACTAATCAGTTATATCTCTCTCTGTGTGTCTCTTTTTTTTTTTTAAGAGGGGTTCTTGCTTTGTCACACAGGCTGGAGTGCAGTGGCACGATCATAGATCACTGTAGCCTAGAACTCTTGGCTTCAAGTGATCCTCCCACCTCAACCTCCTGAGTAGCTGGGATTACAGATGGAAGCCACATTTTTTTTTTATTATTCTGCTTCTCTATTCTGCCTTACAGAAAAATAGCTGTGGAATGACTAATATACTCTTTGCTCTCTTTGCTTCTGCTTTCTTCAGCCGTCCTCTGCCTACAAAGCTAACTCCTTCTGCTCAGCTCATCAGAACACTTATTATATTTTTATGGTATGAAGTGTTGCCCAATTCTAGAACCACAATACAGCCAACTGAGTTATTTAAACTGTTTGTTGTAATTTTGTCTGTTGACAACATAAAATAGATCCTTTACACAATATGTTCATGTTGACTTGAAAATGTGCAGATATATTAAGTTTTACAAGTCTTTTAAAGCTTTTGAGAGGAAAAACTTTGAAGACTATCGTTCTAAGGAACTTAACTGAAAGGTCTATGCCAATTTATACATACGATTTAATGACAAGCACAGGTCTTCTTAAGGAAGAGTGACTTTGAATGGAGTTAGATTATTCCCAGCCCAATCCTCAGGAACTTGTGTCCACTTCAGGGGAAAAATAGCCTTACAAATAGGGCTGGTAAATAACATGGAGCCACATTGCCCACATATCTGTGGGAAACAGCTCAAACCAGCACAGTTTTAAGACAGACAAATGAGGGGTGAAGTACTAGCTTCATTATAGTACCTACGTCAAGAGCCACAGGGCACCAGAAATACCACAAGGTAGCCAGAGAGATTACAGAAATTCAAATCGCTGTCTGACACACCTTGGGAACCTTCTACATTAGTTGGGAGAAGTTGCGAGGAATGGGATGTATGTGGTTCTAGCTCCCTCTATTTCATCCAATCTGTAGGATCAGCATCTCATCGCTGCTCTTGAGAGCTCATTGGGCATGGCCTGGGGAAATGCAGGTAACACTTTAGATAAAATGTCTAGAAGTCATTAAATAGACAATCCCTTTCTTCATTGTCTCCACCTCTAGCCTGCCTCTCTTCCCAATCAAATATGAGGAAACTGAGGCCCAGCAAAGTTGAATTGTCAAAAGTTCTGAAGCAGTGCCTGGTCAAACTGAGAAAGGAACACAGACATTTCCACTTCTGTTTCTGCTCAGCTCTCCTAATTTCAAGTCCAGAATTCTAGCCACAAACCAGACACTACTGCAAGTAAACTCTCAGAAGGACATTACTTTGTATTTTTCTCAAGTTGTTTTTTATGTCATTTGGCTAAGAAACAGAATTGGATGTGGACAACAAGCTGGGTGTGAAGCTGTAACTCTTCCTGACTCACCAGGTGCACCACTCCACTTGGGCGGCAGCTCACCCATCAATAGGACAAGCCCTACTAGGAGATGGTGGCAGGGATTTGTCTGGATGCTGTGTGATCAACGACACAATAAGTACTAGTTTTCTTCCTTCATTCCCAGTCTAGTATACCTCCTCTTGATAGTGTCACCTGTTGTAGGACTCTGGGGGATCCCTACGGGTAACAGAGGCCCCATTTGCAAAAGAAAAGAAAATTATTTATATAGAGAACTTCATCAAGAATTTTCAGTACTGCTTGGCAAAGTACAGATATTAACATGAATTTGATGCATTCATAGGAAAGACCAAATATACAATCTCCAGCAGAAATTCTCATACAGACACTACAAAATTTGAAGACATACACTTCATGTGCTAAAAGATATTTGTAAACTTCTTTGTCAAGGACTCCTTTCTATGGGGTCCTGGGTTGTACCACATTTCTGCAAAGTTCACACTTCTAATCTAAATCAATGTTACTTGGCTCCCTTGTACACCAGTTTCTTCTAGACCTATAGAGTTATATATATTCTGCATGATTTGACAAGATCTTGTGAATCATTCTATTTCTCAAATTTTTGTTTCTGATCCAATCCAGCTCATAGCACCCTTTACAATCTAACATACTTCCAAGTATAACTTAGAAAGGGGATGGCAACTACAAGGATGGGGAGCTTCACACACTTCCCCCAGATAAGGCAGATATTGCTCATCAATTGCCACATTTGTTTCATGGATTCAGCTGAGGTTCAGTCTCAATTCTTCTCATCCTAATACTCCAGGCAACACTGACAACTAATTAGAATTGACATCTAAATATCTCAATTAAAATCTATTTGCTTGGGTAAGCATACGCACAGAAGAAAGAAAAAATCTATTTTCGACCCCAGGATTAGATTTAATCACTGAAAAGTAGTTCTTGAGGGTTTTTTGTATTTGGGTTTTTTGTTTTTTGTTTTCTGTTTTGAAGACGAGGGCTCACCATTTTGCCCTTGAACTCCTGGGCTCAAGCAATCCTCCTGCCTCAGCATCCCAAATAGTTGGGATTACAGGCATGTGCCACTGCACTGGCTTTAGAGTTTGTTGAGGATCCCAAATGTTATTCCTGGCACTTAAATGTTACATTCCCAATGGCAACATTCCTTAGATGACTCCAAAGTTCCATCTCTCTTTGAATACACATTAGAATTCTAACCTCCTGAGTTTTGACATGTACCAAGAAATATCTTCAGGTGTGGAGATAAGGGATGGTTTACCTACTCCCTCTTTTCCTTTCATTCTTTGAAGTGAGTAGACCTACTGTTTCCCAAACTTTCTACTAAGTTGGCCCTAAGGATTTTAGTTTGATTTGAGTTTAAGGTGGACATTATATCTGTTCATATTTTATCTGACTTATCCATCCTTCAGGACTCTGAAAAATAGTCACTGCATAGTTATTATTAAATATCAACAGACTTGAGAGCTTATATATGCCCCAGAGAAGGCAGATATTGAATGAATGAGCATAATTTCATGATAAATAAGCATTATGGAAAAGTAACTCCAAATCTTATATTTTTTTAGGATTTCAGAACCTAAGGAAGAATCTTAGAGTTTGTAACAGAATCAAATGTATCTGGTTCAGCATTTTACCAAGAGTGCTCCTTAGAACAGAAGACCATAAGTTCCCTATATAAAAGGGATCCTGTAATCAAGTTTGGAGACCCTGAATCCAATGTTCTACTCAAATATTCATAGTTTACATTATCACATTAAATGTCGTTTAAAAAAATAGTGCAGTAAATAGATAGGCCTATTCAGTTGTGCCTAAGCCAAACTTCTGGGGAGCACTGCAACTTTGTTTTCTGTTATCTGTTAACAGATGGAATGACTCTTCTAAAGAACATGCTGTAGGAAGTCTGAATACGTCCAACCTCTTGCCTCAACCAGAAACAAAACTTACAATGTGAAAGACAATGACGACCTTTTATAAAACATCCTCAGGTCTGAAAAGGCTACCAATTCCCTTCATAACCTCTGTTTAATCCCCACAGGGTCAAGTTCTTCCTTTGTCTAATCGAACTCTCTCTTGCAACAATTCATTCCCTGCATGTTATCTTTTCCTTCTTACTCTCTCCCTTGTGGATATGGAGAAGTCAACAGTCTTCTCTTTAAGAAAACCATCCACAAAAGCTTAAAAAAAAAAAAAAAGCAAATATGAGAATATTCCTCCCTAGATTAATTAGTTTCTCATTGCCTTTAAGAGAATCCAAATGCTGGGACTGCCCTTTCTATTTCATAGAATGGGTTGTTGCCTGATTCTAAAAAGTAAAAATAATAATAATAATAAGACAATTCAAATTCTAAGGAATAACAGTTGCAAGCAAGGCACCCTTTTCCCTGTTCACCTTCGTTTTTGTTTTGTTTTGTTTCAAGAGACAGGGTCTTGCTATGTCACCCAGGCTGATCTGGAACTCCTAGGCTCAAGCAATTTTCCTGTCTCAGCCTTCTGAGTAGCTGAGATTACAGGCATGCACTACTGTGCCAGCTTCACCTCCCTTTCTTTGGTGTCCAACCTGCTTTCTTCTTACCCTCTCTCCATCATACTCTATTTAGGAGTCCTCAAATATACTGTTTTTATTTTGCACATGTTTTCTAAAATGCCTTCCCCTATCCACCAGGTAAACTCATACCCATCTTTAAGTCTCATGTCAAACCCCACCTTCTCTGGAATCTTCCCTGATCACTGGCTCAGCTGCCCTTCTTCCAGGATCCAATAGCATTTGGAATCTATCTTCCCTCAGCATATCACATATGTATCTAATATATATTAGATAAATTTCAATATCTAACTTTGACTCCATAGGACAAAACCTTACCACAGTACCTGCTGTATGATAAGCATGTAATCAACATTTGCTTAAGGAATTAAACAAGCAGACTTGAGACTTTGGGATCAACTTTTCCGTTTTTAGCAAAGGAACCACCAGGACTTTCCTTATTTATCCTATTTTCTACCTGGTAATATTTTACTAGGAACCTCTCTGATTTCTCCACATTCCTATGAGAAGGAACCCAAAACGTGACCCTGTGCGTATTTTATGGTATCTGGAGCCTCAAGGTTTTTCCGTCTGACTGAATCTACAATGAATTTCATTTCAAAATTCATTATCAAATTTTGGTATTTCTTCCCACAAACATTTTCTTTTAAAAATAAAAGCATGAAATTGAAGTTAGAACTTTGGACAAAGGAAGCTTCTGTTGCTCAAGTCAGATCTGCAGCGGTTGCTGTCGCCACCCGGAGTGGCCAGGGTCCTCTGCTAGGCCACAGCCCTTGCCAGCCTTGCGTGGCATGACATTGGAGAAGACCTTCAAGCAGTGCCACTCCTTTGAACAAAGAGTAGATGTCCCACTTACCTGACAGCAGCGTCTTACCAAAATCCCAGTGGCAAAAGAATGACACAGGGGCGAGAAGCAGCTTCCTGGCCTGGAAAACCAAGTAATTTTGTACGTGATCAGGTCAACATGAGTAAACTCGTCAAGATAATTAGAACGCCCTTACAGCTCGATGGTAATCAAGCCCCTTCCTAGTGGTGAGCAGAGACAGCTTGGTGAGTATTTCCATGCTGATTTCTGAAGTGTATGAAGGTGAGAAGGATGAAGACGGATTCCTATAAGTGACAGTATATACCTCTAGAGAGACATTTGGAGTGAAGCTATCAGTATAAGACTAGAAACACACACACACAAAATGCATCTATTCTAGAATGTTTAACTCCTTCCCAGAGTTGGGGGCGGGGGAAGGATAAAAAAGGGGATGTTGCCAATTGAGACTGATCAGTTCATCTAATCACAGATCATCAAAACAGCAGTGTTGCCACCTAGGAGTTTAGAAAGTTGTGTTTGCATTTAAAGCAGAAAAACTGAGCTCTTAATGAGCACATTCAATTTTAGAAAACTATATTATTTATCCTAGGCTATCTTGTTTCCAAATTTTAAAAATTCAAAAATAAAATATTTTGCATTCTAAGTTGCCAGCGAAATAATTCTTCAAGTTCTTTTAATGCTCCTTTTTTTCCACCCCCAAATAGGCACTTGTAGTTTGAGCAGTAACTTAAAGGCATTCAGAGAGACATTGAGTCTTCTCTTTAGGTTCATAGAACCTGCCACGTTTTATCAGAAGGGTTCTTACCTAACTAGAGAAATCTGCTTAAGAAAATCTCTAAGCATAAATTGTCCAGCAACCCGCTCCAAAATACATATGCCATAAGCACAAAGCAGGGAAAATGGGGGCATATAAGAAAACGAGACTGACTGTGAACTGCTGTTAAAGATTCCTAATTCTTAATAGAAATATGCCAAAAGGCAATGCTCTTGCAGTGTTAGAAATTTCTTATTTTATTTGCTCTTTAGACAGTTACACAGAAGAACACCACTACTCTATATGAACTTTGAATAATTTATAAATTTGGTCTAGTTTCTTTAAAAGCCCTAGAGAAAAAGAGGGGCATTTCTTGTTTTGTATTTTCTCTAATCTAAGAGCTCAAACTACTGCCTGCTTTGGCAAATGAAGAAGCAGTTGTATCCATTTCATTCTTTAGGACAGTATTAGAAACTACAGAAAATGAAAACTAAAATCATTAAAATGTAGATACGTTCCTTTCTACCTCTTAGCACAAAGTTATAGATGACCCACATTTTGTGTTAAGTATGTGACTAAAATATATTATTAAAAAGCAGTTCAGTTATTACTTTTAGGTCAAACAACTATCAAAATTATCCATTCTGATAAAAGACTACAAATTGGGTTTAATGTACACTGCTTGGGTGATGGGTGCACCAAAATCTCACAAATCACTACTAAAAACTTACTCATGTAACCAAACATCACCTGTTCCCCCCAAAACCTATGAAAATAAAAAAGTAAAAAAAAATTTCCCCCACTCTGAGTGCAGGTCAGTTGTGAGGAAAACATAGCAAAAGGAAATATGCTCTTTACAAATATTAATGTCAAGAGTTAAACATCTTCCAAGCTCAAACTAGAATAAGCTACCAGTGCTTCCCACTGCCTACATGGGGTTCACTATTCACTATTTTCTTGGGAGTATCACAGAAAGATCACACTTATACCACTTTAGGTTGTACATGTAGCAGGTCATAATTTACTCTGTGTACTGAATGTGTACGGAATACCTGTATCTGTTAGTGAAAATTATTTTCCGTAATGGAATGGGGAAAAGCAACATAACTGTACATGAGCCCTCAAGTGATCATTAAAGGGATTCTCATCACCTACTCTCCCCGCTGCAGCTGTCTGTCCACATGTCTCACTTTCGATATGGACTATACTTTTACATTATGTGTTTTGTTGTTGTTGTTGTTGTTGTTTTGCGACGGCGTTTCACTCTTGTTGCCCAGGCTGGAGTGCAATGGCACAATCTCAGCTCACCACAACCTCTGCCTCCCAGGTTCAAGCAATTCTCCTGCCTCAGCCTCCCGAGTACCTGCGATTACATGCATGCACCACCATGCCTGGCTAATTTTGTATTTTTAGTAGAGACAGGGTTTCTCCGTGTTGGTCAGGCTGGTCTCAAACTCCCTACCTCAGGTGACCTGCCGGCGTTGGCCTCCCAAAGTGCTGGGATTACAGGTGTGAGCCACCACGCCCAGCCGACATTATGTAGATTCTTAATCAGCCTGTCTGGTTTAGATTGTATATGTCATCACATCTGACATTCTTGTAACTACTATGTAATCAATAAGACTCCTATAAGAAATACTGCTTAAAAAAAAAAAAATACTACATTGAGAGGTGACCTGTATCCCACATCAGTGGGCAGTCATTTATAGGATCTTTCAAACAAGTATATTTTTAATGAAATAAGAGTCACTAAAGGCACAACCATCAAAAAAATAATGTCAGAACTTTGGTGGATGTATAAAGTCACAGTATTAGTGATAATTTCAGACATCTTCCAGAAAAGTCTCCCAATAGTAGCATTGCTAAGAATTCTCAAAGATGTAAACCATTTTGACTGGGCTATTACTTTAGAACTCTTTTTATTAGAGAACTATGTTTCAGGCACTAGGAGGAACACATTCTTTTTAATGTTGAAGGACTTTGGGTTCTGTAAAAGAAAATGTTTTTAGTGCCTTTACAGTTAGGTATATAACATATATCAGAACATAAAACATTAATTAGGATAGTCACAGACTTTATAAAGACTAGTGAAAATGATTACTAAAAATAATGTAGGCTGGGCATGGTGGCTTATGCCTGTAATCCCAGCAGTTTGGGAGGCCAAGGCAGGCGGATTGCTTGAGCTCATGAGTTGGAAACCAGTCTGGGCAACATGGTGAAAGCCCATCTCTAAAAAAAATACAAAAATTAGCTGGGTGTGGTGGTGTGCACCTGTGATCCCAGCTACTCGGGAGGCTGAGGTGGAAGATGGTTTGAGCCCGGGTGGTAGAGGATGCAGTGAGCCAAGACTGTGCCACTGCACCCCAGCCTGGGTAACAGAGCCAGGCCCTGTCTCTAAATAAATAAATAAATAAATAAATAAATAATGCAAACCTACTTTTTTTTTTTTTTTTTTTTGAGACAGAGTCTCGTTCTGTTGCCCAGGCTGAAGTGCAGTTGTGTGATCTCGGCTCACTCCAACCTCCACCTCCCAGGTTCAAGTGATTCTCCTGCCTCAGCCTCCTGAGTAGCTGGGACTACAGGCATGCATCACCATGCCCAGCTAATTTTTTTGCATTTTTAGTGGAGACGGGGTTTCACTATGTTGGTCAGGCTGGTCTCAAACTACTGACCTCAAATGATCCACCCGCCTCAGCCTCCCAAAGTGCTGGTATTATAGATGTGAGCCACCGTACCCAGCCAAACCTGCTATTTTGGATTATTATGGAAAATGAATAAGAAAATTTCTCCAGCCACATATATAGAACAGTAAAATTCAGAATCACAAACATAACCATGCATCCAAATATAACGTTGGTGAATTTCTCAAAACAATTAACTATATTTCTTTTTGTTCCCAGTAACCAGGAGAATCCCAGAATGGGACATTAATAAATTCTTTCAATTATCAGCACTCACTGGAATAAGTCCATCTTGAGAAAATATGCCAAGAACACAGCAGTTCTGATGACAAGGCACCACAGGCAACAGTTTTAAGTTGAGAAGTGGGATGCATGGCAACAGCCAGGACTATTGGGTTACAAGTGATGAAAAGCCAAGTAACCTCGCTTAAAAAAAAAAGAAAAGAAAAAGAAAAAGGAAGTTAATTGACTTATGTAAGTATAAGTGAGCACTGACTTCATGACTGGATCCAGGACCAATGTCACTGTACCTTGGCCTTGGCCTCTCTTCATCTTACAACCCCTTTCCTCTTCATTGCTTTACTCAAAGGCAGCTTCTCTCCACATGATGGCCCCAGCAACACCAGGCATGTATCTCCCAGATTCCTGTCCAGTCATTGTGCAAGGATTCATTCTAATTGCATCAATTTTGGTCACATATCCATTAACGAACATTCACTGTGGCCAAAGGGTTGTGGTCCCAGAAAGAGGAGTGAATGCTAGACAGCCAGAAACCATAAATTTCCACCATGGTAACTGCATAACAAATTTTATATTGCTTTTGAGCTGTGTAAATACCTCAGATCCTAGTTCTTAAAAATTAGACATCCTGAATTCATGGAGCCATCTGTCACATCATCATGGTTATCTCAAATTCAAGTGTTCTCTTTGTGACAATTAAAGCATGCTAGCTTTATTTGTGAGAAGGTTCTTATTCAACAGCATGCTGCATGAAGTTTTGTTTTCTTTATATTTTAGCCTAAGTCTCAAAGCTGAAAATAAGAGACAATTATCCCCATATTCTAAAGAGAAGTGTCTGACACATCCACGCTACTTAGTATAAAAAGCCAGATCAGTCTAGTATTTATAAAACTCTTACCTACAGATTCTATATGCCAAAGTCAAAGAGAACAGGAATTCAAGAGTAAAGAATGTGTTGGCCTTTTTTCACCCCTCCTCATAGAGGGGAGAAGGGGGATATGGTTAGGCTTTGTGTCCCCACCCAAATCTCATCTTGAATTATAATTCCCATAAACCCCACATGTCAAGCGAGAGACCAGGTGGAGGCAACTGAATCATGGGGGCGGTTTCCCCCATGCTGTTCTCGTGACAGTGAGTTCTCACAAGATCCGATGGTTTTCTAAGGGGCTCTTCCTGATTCACTCAGCACTTCTCCTCCCTGCCACCTTGTGAAAAAGGTGACTTGCTTCTTCTTCGCCTTCTGCCATGATTGAAAGTTTCCTGAGGCCTCCTGAGCCATGCTGAACCGTGTCAATGAAACCTCTTTCCTTTACAAATTACCCAGTCTCAGGCAGTTCTTTAAAATGGCCATATGAAAACAGACTAATACAGTGTGTTATCTCCCAACCTCCCTCATAAAGATGGGAGGCACCTGCAGAAGGTGAAACAGACACCTAACTTCCCAGCAGAAGTATAATTTATCAGATGGTGAGATGAGAAAAATAAAGCAGAGTAAGGAAATGATGGTTGTGGGCATAGCCACTTGAGACAGGGTACTTAGGGAAGGCCTTGCTGATAAGGCAACATTTAAGCAGAGGCTTAAAAGTGAGGGAGCAAGCCACGCGGCTAGCTGGAGGGAAAAGCTTTAAGCAGAAAGAAGAGTAAATCCAAAGGTTCTTGCAACATGGTTATTATATTCTGGGATTGAAAGAAAGACACTGGAACTGGAAAGAAATGAGCAGCAAGGAAAGTGGCAGGAATTAAGAAGACAGATTAAAATGGAGTTGCCATTTACTACCATGTGGTAAAGAGTAAATTAAAAGTCAGAGGAAGATCACACTCCCCATGCCCACTGTGGGTGCCGGAGCCTTGGGAGGTGGGGGAAGCCAGGGAGAACTTTGATACATGTAAGATTAAAGTCTTGATTTAGACCTAACTGTATTTGTTTTTCTTTTACTATCTGAAAATGAACCTTACACATCCAAAAGGACTAAAAAGTTTTGGGATCTTAAGGGTTATCTATAAGGCAAGAATGAAAGAGTTATCAGTGAATGTTTGAAGATCAGAAAAAAATAAACCCGCTCCCCATTTGTACCCCACAGATTCTACCCTATTCAGTAAACTGGTTACTTTCTAAAAAATTAAAAACTTCACAACACATCTGTAAACTTCACGGTATTCAGCACAATGCTTCACACAAAACAGACACTCAGTAAATACTTGCTGTAGCCCATCAAGTAAACTAATATGCCGTTTGGGAGAGCAAAAATGATGTGGTATTAGATTAGCGGTCAGATAAGAGAGAGGTGGGGTAGGGCTTAACCTTCTAAATTGCAAAGTTTAAAATTTGAGATTATAGACTTTGCATATGGTCTTGACTTTTAATTAGAGTCACCTACAAACAACTTACTGCAAACTTGATAGAATGAGTAACCAATCTTTAGCATTGAAACTATGTTTGCAATTTGCTAGCTTCTAATGCACAGTGTAGACTCAAGGAAATACAAACAGCTAGTGTATTATAAAATGAAATAAATTGAACAGAAAGGATAGGATACAAAAAGGATACTTCTAAAAAGTGACAGAGATCACTAAATTGGCTATTTCCATTTCCATTTTTGACTTAAATCAAAGTTTGTTTCCTTTTCACATAGAGGAAGTCTAGAGTTTGGGAGTCCAGAGCATGTATGGCAGCTCAAAGGTCACTGGGAGCTAGATTTGTTCTATGGCACTTCTCGGATCATCCTTGGTGTGTCACCTCATGGTCTAAAATGGTAACTTGAATTCGAGACACTTTTTCTAAGTCTATCAGCTCATTTGGAAGTAACACAGGAAGCACTGTACCCTTTTGTTTGTAAAACAAATATTCTAAAAAGCTTTCAATTCATTCTGATTGGCCTAACCTTTCAATAACTTGAATTTCATTCTTTATACCACTTTAAGTATGGCAAAGAAATGACCATGGTTCTTCTGGATCTTTGAAGATTTTCTTAACCTATATGTAACTGGCTTTTCTAAGGCATGTCTACATTACTGTTCCATTGGGTGAGGGGGCATCATGCTTTAAACTTAGTGAGACCAATAAGAAATTATCTAGAAATTTCTATATACAGTAGTGACAATATGGTCAATTAATGAAGCTAATTTCCCAGTAGACAATCTGGTACTTTAAAAAACATATATAAAATATTTTTCTCTTTCATTTATACTTAACATGCAAATTGGACATCCATAAATTCATTCCAGATAGAGTAAAACTAATACAATTCATTCCAGATAGAGTAAAACTAATAAAATTCATTCCAGATAGAGTAAAACTAATAAAAGTTTTATGACTCAGTAGATCCTGAATCATTTAAGATACTATAAGTTCTTGAAGAAAGCATTTTAAAATTTGACAAGATCCCCTTAAAAGCAAAGAAAATATTAGTTCTTTGCAGAAAAGGAAATTTCCTATTCAATTGAAATAAAGAAAATCACTTCTAGGCTGGGCACGGTGGTGCACGCCTATAATCCCAGCACTTTGGGAGGCCGAAGCGGGCAGATCATGAGGTCGGGAGATCGAGACCATCCTGGTCAACATGGGGAAACCCCGTCTCTACTAAAAACACAAAAATTAGCGGGGCGTGGTGGCAGGTGCCTGTAGTCTCAGCTACTAGGGAGACTGAGGCAGAAGGATTGCTAGAACCCAGGAGGCAGAAGTTGCAGTGAGCTGAGGTCATATCACTGCACTCCAGCATGGTAACAAAGCAAGACTCCGTCTCAAAAAAAAAAAAAAAAAAAAATTAAAAAGAAAATCACTTCTAAAAGTTCAATGCGTCTATTTTTTTAGAAGATAAAAATTATGTGCAAAAACACTGGGATAAAAACTATGGTTAGATGCAAAATGAACCATGGTCTTTATCCCCATAGAGCACAAAACAAAATACATTTCCCTTTTCATCCCACAATAGTTTCCTATTAACAGAGAGAGCTACAAGAGGCACAGATGATTAAGACATGAATTCATTCAACACTTCTGAGATCCGAGGCACAGCCCATTTAGAAGTCTGGACTGCTGCCATGTACTCAAAGACTGTAATCTCTTCTTTTTTTTTTGGGACGAAGTCTCCCTCTGTAGCCCAGGCTGGAGTGCAGTGGCATGATCTTGTAACCTCTGCTTCCTGCGTTCAAGTGATTCTCCTGCCTCAGCCTCTCAAGTAGCTGGGACTACAAGCATGTGCCACCACGCCCAGCTAATTTTTGTATTTTCAGTAGAGACGAGGTTTTCCCATGTTAGCCAGGATGGTCTTGATCTCCTGCACTCGTGATCCACTCACCTTGGCCTCCCAAAGTGCTAGGATTACAGGCGTGAGCCACGGCGCCTGGCCTCACTTAATTCTTAAATTTGTAAGTAAAAAAGTACCCTGCATTGGATTAAGTATCAAATAACTGTTATTAACGATGTGTCAGGGTTCAGATTTGGAAGAAAAGCTATATATGCTGGAGTAATTGGAAGAAGCCTTAAAATAAATAAGTAAACAAATATTTACTCATAACACTATATGCCAAGTATATATAGGTTGGTGCAAAAGTAATTGCAGTTTTGGCCATTAGAAGTAAACATTTGCACCAACTTTAATTCTGTGAGATAAGTTTTATTGCTCCTATTTTAAAGTATAGAAAACAATCACCAAGAAGACAAGAGATCTGACTTAGGTAGTTGAGTAACAGAGCCAAGATTTGAGAATAGGCTTCAAGCCTAGCATTCTTTCCACTACACTAGCCCACTTCTTGGAAATGAAAAGGTACTAACTGGGTCTAAAAGGACAGGAGCAAGGTATTGAGAACACAGAAGTGCTATTGTGGGACAAGGGTGACTAAGGCATAGTGACCCAAATAAGGCCTGTTGGTACAATATCTTGCCGCAACAGTTTTCCTTTCACATTTTTCTTTTTAGTAAGATATTGGAGATGGTTGGGAAAGCAAACATTTCACTCAATAATTCTTCCCCCAATGGCACTGATTTTGGAGTAGTACAGTAGGAGGAATTATTTTCAAGGCGCAGGAACTTCTAGCTAATGGTTTTCTGACTTTCTTTCATAGTTAGAAAGCTTAATTCAGGCCGGGTGCCCTGGCTCATGTCTATAATCCAGGCACTTTGAGAGGCCAAGGTGTGTAGATTGCTTGAGCTCAGGAGTTCAAGGGCAACATGGCAGAACCCTGTCTCTACAAAAAATACAAAAATTAGCAGGGGATGGTGGCACGTGCCTGTAGTCCCAGCTACAGGTAAGTCGAGGCTGCAGTGAACTGTGGTGATTGTGCCACTGCACTCTAGCCTAGGTGACTGGAATGAGACCCTATCTCAAAAAAAAAAAAAAAGAAAGAAAAAAAAAAGAAAAAGAAAAGAAAAAAAAGAAAAAAGAAAGTCCAGTTCACTCGACTCTTATAAAACATGATTTTCTCCTTGTACTTTACTCTGCTCCTCTTTAGACAATAAGAATACAAGAAAGGAGAACTTGTGTTTACAACCCAACTGCTCTGTCCTTTCTGTTTTCTTTCACTGAAGTAGTCTCTTGACTTCATGTTGAGTGATCACTTTACACAGGCAACAGTTGGCTAGCTAGTCCAATTGAATTATTATTCTTTTTGTTTTTGTTTCCTGCAGCACTACTTCCTGAATAGTCCAACTGAATTATACTGGGTAACTTTCATTCACCAGGTATCCAGTTTTGAATGTGATCACAACAAAAGATCTCTTTCTGAACTGAACTGTATAGATTGTGCTATATGTTACCACACTTTTGTCTATACATTTAATTTAGTGACTACATTAAAAACTCAGCTTAGTATAAAGGCTGCTTATTCCATGCCTTGCTCATTCTCAGCAATCAAGTTGATTAAAAAATAAGTTTTTTTTGATTGAAGCCCAGGCTATACATCAGAGTTCATGGCTGAATATGACATGTCCAAAGATAGAGCAGGCTTGAAGGTTATACAATGTTAGAGGATACATGTTTGAATGACATAAGAAGTTTTAACTCCTAAGAAACTGTTGAAAGAAAGAGAAACTATTAGGGAATCCTGGTTGTTGGATGAGGAGGCTGGAACTGTTCTCAAAAACATTAACAGAAATTATTTTAGAAAACTGGCAAAAAGTCATTAGTAAAATAGTTTGCTGGGATAATGTAACAGCTGCCAGGAAAAATTCAAGACTAAAGTATTCTGAGGCACGTATTTGGAGAATTATAACTCTTGGATTTTTATTTTTTAGAAAGGGGGTCTCACTATGTTGCCCAGGCTGGTCTTGAATTTCTGGGCTCAAGAGATTCTCCCGCCTCAGCCTCCCTAGTAGCTGGGGTTATAGGCAGGTGCCACCTTGCCCAAATCCTTGGATTTTTTTTTTTTTTAAGTACTCAGTTTGCCTTATTCTGATGAGGTATCTATGGAAGCCTTATCTGGAAAATGGAAGATTTTCTCTGAAAGGGAATACTAATTTAAAAAGCCTTTTTTTTTTTTTTTTTTTTTTTACAGAGGCATCAAGTTCTCAATTTGTTATACATTGTAACACAATTTCCAATGACCTACTTTAGTGGAAGTAAGTATGGAAGTCTTAAGACTTTTCCCTAGGCTTTTTGTGCCTTTTATGACACTACCATTTCCTTGTTTCGGCTCTTAAGACACCATTAATATAACCTAAAAATATTTTCAAGTGCCAAAAGGAAAGAAGAGAAAGAAATTGAGAACAGCAGCACTGACTGCAAGGGATGAAAGAAATATATGACAGAAGAGTCAGTCACTTAGAGTACAGGAGAAACTAGCAGACTGGAGGAGGCAGGCAAAGCATTGCTTTCTTTGCCAAGTCACAAATTGGCAACAGTTTTTCATTAAGCAAATGACACCCAGAAAATACAGACAGTTGATCAAAAATAATGTAATGTGGCATAGAAGTTTTAAAATGTAAATAAGATTCCAAGTGAAATTAAGACCATGACTGGTAAACTGAATTGCTAAGTAGTAGTATTGAATAAAATCAGCTTATCATTATTAGCATGGTTAATAAATAAGAGAGATGACCAATATATGAGGAGAAATGGAGCACGTTCACATGCCTAGAAAAGGCTTTTGTATTTGCAGTGGTTTTCCAGCTTCAGTAGGGGTACAAGATGCTAGGGTGTTTGTCAAAATGTAGGTTTCCAGGTCACTTTCCCAGAGACTAAACTTACCAATTTTAGGACAGGGTTTCTCAATCCTGGCACGACTGACATTTCAGGTGGAATAATTTTTTGTTGTGGGACCATGTCCTGTGCCTTGTAGGATGCTCAGCAGCATTCCAGGTCCACTAGATACCTGTAGCACGTCTCCCCCAGTCATGTTTCCAGGGATTGCCAAATATTCCCCAGGGGAAAATTACTCGCTTCCTTTGAAAATCATTAGTCTAGGGTAAAGCCTAAGGACCTGCGTTTCTAGTAAGAATACACAGGTGATTCCAACAAATGTGGTCAGTGGACCCCACTTAAGAAACAATGAACTAAGGTTTTATGAGTTGAACTGTGTTCCCTCAACATTTGTATGTTAAAGTCCTAACCCCTAGTACCTCAAAATGTGACCTTATCTGGAAACAGAGTAGTTGCAGATTTAGTTAAAATGACGTCATACCGGAGTAAGGTGGGTGCCTAATCCAATTAACCCTGGTATCCATATAAAAAGGGGAAATTTGAACAACAGACACTCAGACAGGGAGAATATCATGTGAAAACTGGAGTTATGTTGACAAGCCAAGGAACTACCAGAAGTTAGGAGAGTCGTCTAGAGCCTTCAGAGGAAATAGGGCCCTGAAAATACCTTGATCTCAGACTTCTAGCCTTCAGAACTGTAAAACGAATTTCTGGAGGGTTTTTGTTTTTGTGTTTTAGAGACAGGGTCTTACTCTGTTGCCTGAATGCAGTGGCACGATCACAGCTCACTGCAGTCTTGAATTCCTGGGCTCAAGTGGTCCTCTCACCGCCACCAGTAGCTAGGATTATAGGTGTGAGCCATCATGTTTGACAATGTTCTGTTGTTTAAGCCACTCAGTCTGTTATGGCAGCCCTAGCAAACTAATACATCAAGAATAAACAAAACACAAGTCAGTTAAGGACAGAGACAACATCTGAAGCAGGATCAGGGTGAACAAGGAAAAGATGGCAGATTGACACCAATTCCTAATTTATCTTTCTCAGGACCTGACACAAAATAGGTACTCAAGAAATTCATACATTTTATTTTTATTACGCACTTTCCAAATAAAGCTTACCTAAGTACAGTAGTCACCCCCACCCCCTTATGCCTGGTGGTTATGTTCCAAGACCCTCAGTGGATGCCTGAAACCTCAGATAGTATCGAACTGTAAATGCACTATGCTTTTTCCTATACATACATACCTATGATAAAGTTTCACTTATAAATTAGGCACAGTAAGAGATTAACAATAACTTAATAATAAAAATAGAACAGGCTGGGCACTGTGGCTCATGCCTGTAATCCCAGCACTTTGGGAGGCCGAGGTGGGCAGATCACCTGGGGTCAGGGGTTCGAGACCAGACTGGCCAACATGCCAAAACCCTATCTCTACTAAAAATACAAAAATTAGCTGGGTGTGGTGGCAGGCACCTGTAATCCCAGCTACTCGGGAGGCTGAGGCAGGAGAATTGCTTGAACCCTGGAGGCCGAGGTTGCAGTGAACTGAAATTGTGCCATTATACTCCTGGTTGGGAGAGAGGAGCAAAACTCTGTCTCAAAAAAAATAAAATAAAATAAAATAAAATAGAACAATTTTAAGAGTATACCATAATAAAAGTTATGTATGGTCTCCCTCTCAAAGCATCTTAGTGTACTGAACTCACCCTTCTCCTTCTTGTGATGTGAGATGATAAAATACCTACATGATGAGATGAAGTGAGGTAAATGACATAAGTATTGTGACATAAATAGAAAATTCCAGAAATAACTCATAAGTTTTAAACTGTGCACCATTCTGAGGAGCACAGTCCCCTCTGTCCCTGCCCAGACTGCCATTAGCCAGTTGCTGTCTGGGTTGTGAGACCGTTGCAGTGTGACAGTGCTTGTGTTCACATAACTATCATTTTATGTAATAGTACCCCCCAAATGCAAGAGTAGTGAGGTAATATTTTTGGGCCATGGTTGACAAAATCTTGGAAAGTGAAACCAAGGATAAGGGGGACTGCTACATTAAGAGCAAAATCTTACAACATAATTTGTTACTTTAAGAGGTTGAAATTAGCCATCAAGTTCCCTGAAAGGCAAATGGAATGCATAAGTTATGCCATTATTCATAGAGAAGGTAATAAGAAAATTTGAAATTCCATACAAAGCAAAAATACAATGAGTGTAGGCACACTGTAGCTTTAAGAAAAGTGTTGACTGTTTCAGGTCACAAAGGCACTATTTAGAGTACAGCAAGTGTGACCATGTATCCAACAGGCCATGCAGTCATGTGCCTACCCAGAGTGGGCAATTCACACTCTCCCACTGGAAGGATGAAACCCATTGTATTAAAAGAGCTTGAAAGGTACGTACCCTGATAGTTTCATTTGTAATAAAAGTAAACATTGCTGTCAGTTATTATCAGCAAGACAAAACAAGAGCGCAGTGTCAAATGTCAGTCTTTTTCCCCTTAAGAAAGATATAAAAATCACACTAATAGACATCTTAGTTCTTGTTTCATCCTACAGTTGAATTCTCAGTGGTGGGGTCAGGGGAGACATGCAAGAAATCTGTGAGGAAAAAAGGGGCGGGGAATAAGTCTCATTGCCTCAAGATTTTAGAATAAAAAGTTGTAAACCTTCTATTGCAGATGAAGGCTCCCAAAATTTATTTTTCCTGCTTCCATAAGCATAAATAAAGATAAAAACGGGAAGAGGTATTGACAAAGAGCTCCTAGAATGTCTACAAATTTAGGTGAGTGATCAAACACAAAGTTAGGCCTAGACAGCTTAAGTGTCCTCCACAAATCAGGATAAGCGTAACAGGACATTAACCTGGAAGCCTTTACCAAACTCTAATTTGGATATAATTTTACCTCACTACATCCCGCTCCTTCAATCAAAAAACCTTTCCTGCCTGCCCTTCAGAGTCCACGAAGTTGCTGCCAGATCCCAGCTTAAATCACGTTTCGCTTTCACAGATCTCCCTCCTGGGCAAGGTGGTGGTGTGGATAATGAAGTCTGGCACCTGGTCTAAAGGGCCCCAGGAGGTTAGGATAGGAACTACCACTTCTCAGGCCTGTTTTGTTTTTCCGGAAGAGGGCAAGACCAGTAGAGAACTGACTCAGCGTCTCCAACAAAAGGAGAGCTGCACGCAGACAAAACAAACCCGGGGCGGGGGGGTGGTGAAAACTGGAAGTAAACTGGTGTTTGTGGCACCACTGATAGTATTATACCTTCTCTGACTTCTCCAATTGTTTTTTTCCCCAAGTGACTCAATCTTCTCACCCAAACCAGGCCAAATGAGGGGTTAGTTGTTCGACTTCTTCTGAGAGTGCCTCTTTTCTTTCTCACACTCTGCAAGCCTCCTCCCCGCACACGCCACTTCCCCCCGACCCCAAAGTTAAGGACTCATGCCCAGCTAGATCCTAATGTCCACGGCGAGCAGCTGCAGTCTAGGGGGTTGCCTAGAAGTAGGTCTGACGCCGAGCAATCTAATCTCCCACGTCTGATCTTTCAGGCTATTGTGCCTCGAGGGGAAGTCAGAACAGGTGAGGGCGGCTGGAGGGAACCAGTTCCGGGACAGGCAACGCACTGGACGAAGTGAGGGTGTGGGGCAAGAAACGGAGGGAGGGACAAACGCGCGATAAAGAACGAGGGCGCCCCCCGAGCGCCGCCTATCTCCTCAGATCACCTTGCGCTGACCTAGTTGCACCGAGAAAGAAGGAACCCCAGTCGAAGAGGGAGGAGGGCGGGGCGGGATGTGGGCGGGGCCGCGGGCGGAGGCGGGGCCTAGAGCGGGATCTTTATGGGGCTCGCCTGTGATTTGCAGATGGATTCGAGACGGAAGCGGGCTGGGAGGGGTTGGCGGCGGCGGCGCACGTGGTGACGTGCAAGGGGGTGCGGCGCGAGCGGTCGGCGGCGGCAGAGGCAGTGTCTCCCGGTGGCGCGTGGAGGTCGGTCGCTCAGAGCTGCTGAGCGCAGTTTCTGCGCCTGCTGCTTCGGCGCGGCTGTGTCGGCGAGCGAGCGAGTTCCCGCGAGTTCTCGGTGGCGCTCCCCACTCCTCTCAGTCTCCACGGACTGGACCCTTGTCCTTCTACTTGACCGCTCCCCCCTTCCGCCGCCTCCTGGCGCCTTCCGTTGGGCTGATTCCCGCCCGCTTCCTCCTGCTTCCCATCGAAGCTCTAGAGATGAATGTTTCCATCTCTTCAGAGATGAACCAGGTAATACGCGCTGGTTCTACGAACGGCAGATGAGGGACAGGGCGCGGCTAGAATCCGAGATGAGGGGATGGCGCCGGCGGATGGGAAGAGGGTAGGAGGCGCGGAAGCGGTGTCCTCATCAGAGGAGGCAGCCCCAAGCGGCGGCCGCCGCCGCCGCCGCCCTCTGGGACGTGAAGCCCGCGCCGCGCTGGGCCGGCGCTCCAGCGCTGCCATGGTTGCCGAGTCGCGTTGGCGGCCGAGAGCGGGCGCTGGCCGCCTCGGAGAGCGCGGAGGCTCGAACCCCTTTTCTGCACTGGCGCGGGGGAGGCAGGCTGGGAGGAACGAGAGTTTTTTGCTCGAAGGGTTTTGGGAGGCCTGGTTAGGGCGCCGCCGGGAGGGGATGACCAGCCGGAAGGAGGGCGCGGGACTCCCCGTTCTTGCTGTCAGGAGCGGACGCCTCTCCTTGGGTTTGCCTGGGGTGTGGGATTCTCTTCTGGAAGAGCTCCCAGGACTTGGCGCGTGTGGGCGGGCAGCCAGCCCCGGGCCTGGAGTAGGGTGGCACGGAGTCCCCGATCGCCGTGGGCCGCGGGGTCCTTTGTTCCCGCTCCACGTTGCCCGCTTTTCTTGCCAAGCGCGGGGAGAAGGGGGCGGGAGGAGGGAGGGAGCGGCTGCCCTGACGTGTCGGTACTGAGTGACTGCAGGGCTGGCCAATCCCGGGCGGGGGTGTGCGGGCGCTGGGGGCCTCGCCTAGCAGCCTTCGGAGTGGGCGCGGGCCTGACCGCGCGCGGAGGAAGGCCTGGGACGCTTTTTCTTTTTTATGAAAGAAATAAGTGGCAAGATTTGCTCTTTTTCCGTCCCTCCACGCTTTTGGTTAAGTGTCTCTGATTATAAGCTCTTGATGATAGATAGGAAGGTATCAGGCTGAGGGTTGAACCTAGGGTAAATTGAACCACTAGTTGAGAACTACATTTACTTCCCCCGCCCCCCGCCCCGGTCCGTAGTGGACGTATCTATTGGTTTGAGGCAGCTGACATTTCAAGGAGAAATGCAGATGTCCAAGAGGGCGCATTTTGTTCATGTCTGTTGCAGTGATGGAGCTTTAGAACACCTTGGCGTCAAGCTATTCGTTGTGTTGTGATCTTCTGTCTACTAATAGATGACAACTCTGGAAGCCTAGTACCACTCTTAACAGATGAATAAGTACAGCATAGACTAGAGTGCCACAGGCCATGCTTTCTTTTAATAATTCTAGCACCAGTGATTGATTTAGGAAAAACAAAATACTGATGATTACTTTTAGGCTAAAGCCTGCTGACACTTCTGTCTTAAAGATACTGAAGGAGTAGTTGTATTGGTTAAGTCTGGACGTGAGGTAAACACGGACTTTAGAATTGGATTGAGACTAGTATCATTTAATGCCAGCTGGCAGGCTACTTATCAAGTCCATAATTTGGTAGCCAGAGGTAAACGGAACTTGAGCCACTGACCAAAGAGAGCCCTGGAATGGTTTTCCTGTGTTTTCCTAATAAATGAAATCTCTAGTTAACTGATAGATACTAATTTCTATAGCCAATAATTTGTAGTTGATTTTCTAGCTTTCCCCCCAAGACAAAACATTTCAGGTTTTAGTCTTAGTTTTAAATTAGTCTTTTTGGCTACTTGGTTTTGGAAGGTGGGATTTTGTTTTTCTTGCTTGAAGGATTTGTTAGATGGTAATTAAATGTAGTTTTGCAAATACGTTTTTAAATATGCTTTCCTGTTAAGGAAGTATCTTAATAATTGATATTAAGATGAAGTAACTCTAAGTAAGTCATTTCATCCACTTTTTAGCAGTGCGATTGTATAGTCAAATCCTGCAAATAGGAATTCTTAAAGGTTGGGGGTCTTCCCACGATGTCATGTTCTAGTGTGTGTGTGTAAATTGAAGGTATTGTAAGAGAGTGATTTCTGGGTTTTTGTTAGAACAACAGAAAATACACACTTGTAAACTACAAGTTGTATATCTTGTAAATGTTTCTGAACCTATACTTAACATCATACTATTATATTTTTGTTATTAACATGCAGATACCTCAGCATTAGAACGTCTCAAACCAAATTCTTCCTTTCCTTCCCTTCTCCATGTAGCAAACTATAAACGACTTTGTGTTACGCTTTTTGGTAACTGATTTTAATAAGGATACCACATATCTTAATTTTGATAATTGATTTTAATAAGGATGCCACATATCTAAAATAAAATATCTTAAGTCCTCACTGCCTTAAAGGAGCACGGGTGTACAGAATCTTAACTGCCCTGTTTCCATGCTTTACTCATTCCTCTAGACCATCCCCAACATTTCTGCTAGGATGCCCTATGCCTCCTTGTTTAAATCCTTCATCTGCTTTCCATGCTTAGCATTGTTTAAACCTTGGAATTAGGCTTTCTTACTTCGTTGCCCACTATGACCATATGCATCCTGCAAATCTACAATCTGTTGAAACTGAAATAGCTGCCATTTCTGGAATATATTTGCTAATACCTTTTTTCCTTTCTGTTCAAGCTATTTTCATAGCTTGTTTTATCTTTCTGACTGCCCTGTGAAGTGTTCAAGGTTAGAGAACTGAGTTAACTTTTATTGTGTTATGATACGAGCATTCCATTTCAGTTTGTGCCTTCACATTTGGTGCAAATATGTTTGTGTTGTAGTGAAAGAATTACAAAACTATGAGCATTGGATGGAATGAATGAGTTCAGTGAGTTTTCATATACATGGATGGTGAGTGATGGTGGTTTTAGAGGTTACATTGGAAAGCTGTAACTTCTGGTTTTAAAAAGATTTGTTGATTTACTTTGTATTATAAAGTCTTTCCTTTAAAATTGCAGTTGATGGCTACTTGGTGGGAGCTGACTGCCCTCAAATGATTGCCTTTTGCTTTATCTTGCTCTTACTGAAGGCCAGAGAAAAATGTTAGCAGAGGACATATTGTGCCTTTTTAACAACTTTGATAAGGCCTGTTGAATTGTATTTCAGTTAAGCTAATCTTTCTGGGCTGTGAACTTCTTCTGGGTGTTATTAAAGCAGTTTAATTACTCATTTATGAGTCTTCGATATCCCTTGCAGTGGCCATAGAAGTATCCTGAATTTATCTGAATATATTGCATTAGATCCTTGTTTTCAGTGTGTAAGAATAGTGACCTAGGTGTAGATTTAGTTGAAAGTATATTTTAAATACCAAATAATTCTATGTTTTATATTCTTATATGACTCTGGGATGTTTGGGCTTTTGGTTTGGATTTTCAAAGAAAACAATTTTCCCCATTTTTTAAATTCCACTAGTTATCATGCTTGAGTTTTATAGACCAAATAAGATCCCCTGTCAGTTTGGGGAGTAGTTTAAAACTCTTGATTTGCCCTAGCTCACTTTAATGAAAGTAAATGTGAACTTTCAAAAACATGGTTTGCAACAGGAATTGATCTGATCCCCTCCAAAATTGATCTGATTCTTGAGGTGGGTGGGAAGTAGGAATATAGTGTATGAGGACAATAATTAAATAAAATAAGTTTGCATTAACTTAAATGTCATCTAGATTTGGGCTGGCTTTTAAAATCAGGTAGCTTTGTACTCTGATCAGTAGATATTAAAGAGATGAGGTTCATATTATGACCCTGATGTACTAAAAACGAGGTACTAATAATGTCATGGAATTAGAGTAAAAAATAAATAAAAATCAAGTACTAAATATAGGATTCATTTTACTACAAAACTCATAATAATATTGTACAAATTTGTCTGATGCAAATCGCCCCAAAAATTCTCCAGTGTTTTCTCCAAGGGCTGCGGTAATTTTAACCATTTTTTTCCAAAATAAATTTTAGGTAGAACATTCAATTTGTCAAATATAGTAAATGGATACCATTTTTGTTTTTGGTTAGATCAAGTTTACAAGTAAAAAATGAATAAAACTGGTCAAAGTTTAAAATAGTACCTTCATATTATCTTTTTGGCTTTTCAGAGGATGCATTTTAATATAACAATTTGCATGGGGACTCCTTCCTCTTACTCTTAAGAGCAGTTTATGAAACTGAAGTTAGGAGTTGCCAACTATGCCTGTGAGTTGACCATGCCAGTATATATCATATATATATGAAAATTTTCTTAGCTTGAGCCAGGTCTTGGCTGAAAATGTTTGAAGGTTTCTTTAGGGTAGTGTGTTCTCTCTGTGTACAAAGAATTGTGTATATTTGGAAAACATTTGCTAGAACTAGTTTCTTGAGAAAAGCCAAATTAACTAACCTAGATAAAAGGTAGAGCAGAGGAAATCAATATTACCTAATGCTGTGATACAGTTTTAATGCAGGGGTAAGCATTCATAACAATCCCAACCTGAATTGGCATTCTTGGGTTTCCTTGAAATGAAACCTGTTACAGAGAAACCTGTTAGGACACATGTTGAACTAAACATAGTAGGTTTGTTGAATTTGAACTGGACCAGCCTGCAGTGGAGTCCCGTGGTAAGTGATTATTCACTTTGACATAATTGTTAGATTTAGAATTGTTGTATTGATGTATAAGACAGATAATATATCCATAAAAATGAATATATTTGCACATATTTCAGGTAAGTTATTTCTTAGTTCTGGTTTCCAGAATTAATAGTGGTGTAATAGCAGTTCAGGTGATTAAAAAATAAGTACCATCTGAATATGACACTAGTAATTGATGATGTGAAAACGAGGGAGGGAGAATAGGTAGGAGGACTGATTACCTTGAAGATTAGGTTTGAACCAGAATGATTCCATTGGTAGTTTATTACGGTATATGAGAAAAATGATCATACAAAGCACAGGCATCAGTATTTTCCCTTCTGTTTAGTTTGTTCTAACAAATTACTCATCTTTATGTTCAAGATTTTAGGCTAGTCCTGGTAGAAAGGAGATGGGATGGATACAAAAGATGAACAAGACAGAAGCTTTGCCCATGAGTCAAGGAAGATAAACAAGTATATATAAATACAGCATGAAATAGACCAGCTGGAAGATCATAAATACCTCTCAGAGAGGGTTCTATATGTGGAACATGAGGAGAAACTGCTTCCCAACTGGGAGCATTTGGCACAGGCTCTATGGCTGTAAAATTTCCTCTGGCATAGGTTGGGTTAAGGGCCTTCCAGGTAGAGAGAAGAACTTGAACAAACTTAACAGAGTCTGGGAAGTGCAGAGTTCATTTTGAGGAACAGTAACACAGTATATATGCTTGGGAATAATGCCTAAGGTTGCTTGCTGGCTCAAAACAGATCGCATGTTGGCATATTAGTTGGAAATTAATAGTAAAGAATATTAGAGTTAAACAGTATTGACATTTGTTCTGTAAGTCTTGTGCTTTTAGACCTCTCATAAACACGTCATTAGTCCCCGGTCTTTGGGAAAGGACTGGCTTTTTTTTTTTTTTTAGATCACTTGGGTTGTTACAAGTTAAATGAAAAATGTTTATGTGGAATTGCATTTGTGTTCTTTTTTTATGTAATGCGAATATTTTTGCCATTTAGCTCAAATCTCTTGAAGATCAGGACTTGTTTTACATGATCTCCTCTACCTAGATCAATGAGTCTTTGATCATTCTGAATAACTCAAATTTATCATTGTTATAGATTATGATGCACCATTATCACAGAAGAAATTCGTGTCTATAGCTTTTAAGGACTTGATTACATCATTTTCAAGCCTGATAGTTTTGGAATCACCATTAGAGCTTAAGACACATCTGCCTTCACTTCAACCACCTGTCTTCATACCCTGACGAAGTGCGCCTTTTAACACTCCTTTGTCCTTGGATTACTTAAGAGTTCCCAGAAATACATTTGCCACCAACAGAGTAGGTAAGTGAATATTCTCTGCCTAGTCCAGTATTAAGACATATTGTTTTTCTGAAGACGATATGTCGAGTACAGTAAACCTTTCATACTTTTTTTTTTAAAGGCAGAGAAGTCAGTAATCATTTGAGTATAAAAAACATTTTCGTATTTTTCTTTTCTATATTTTGACTTCAAAGTAAAATTTCTTACTGCCTTTTTTTTTTTTAAATTAGAGAGAGAGGCTCTCACTCTGTTGCCCAGGCTGGAGTGCAGTGGTGGGATAATAGCTCATTGCAGCCTGGAACTCCTGGGCTCAAGTGATTCTCCTGACTCAGCCTTCCTAGTAACTGAGACTAGAGGTGTGCGCCGCCACCATGACGGGTTTCACATTTTCTGTAGATAGAGGATTTCACTGTGTTTCCCAGACTGGTCTCAAACCCCTGGGCTCAAGCAATCTTCTTGCCTTGGCCTCCCTATTACTGTTCTTTATTTTGTTTTTTGAGATGGAGTCTCTCTGTTGCCCAGGCTGGAGTGCAGTGGCACAATCTCGGCTCATTGCAACCTTTGCCTCCTGGGTTCAAGCGATTCTCCTGCCTCAGCCCCCACAAGTAGCTGGGATTACAGGCGCCCACCACCACACCTGGCTAAATTTTGTATTTTTAGTAGAGACAGGATTTCACCATGTTGGCCAGGCTGGTCTTGAACTCCTGACCTCAAATGATCCACCTGTCTCGGCCTCCCAAAGTGCTGGGATTACAGGTGTGAGCCATAGCGCCCGGCCTATTACTGTTTTTTAATTATGCATTTTGTGTAGTCATTAGTCAGTTGTTTATAAGTAATGGTAAAATGCAAAAAAGTTTTAAGTTCCCATTTATAGTTATATAATCTGATGAGATAAGTGATTTAGAATATATGAAAGGAACAGAATATAAGTTCATTTTTAATCACTTATGTTTCAAAACATTTATAAAAATCATTTTGTAGATACAGTGACAAGACTAATCAGACTTTTTAAGTCTGTGTATATGGCAAGGGAGGAAGAAATTAGGCAATTTTCTGCATATAAATCTTGACTGTATATAATTTTGAAGACTAGGAGCAAATTGGGGGCCCTTTAAGGAAACTGAAAAGGGGCAGGATTAGGATAAATAATGGTTTTTCTCACTTGTGGGTAAAGGAATGACAGGAGCCCAAATCCAAGGAAACCTATATGTACTGGCTATTTTACCCTTTCAGGCTTTTAGGTTACTTGTTATATGGGTTTGGGCAGGATGGAGTTTCATTTCCTTCCCTTCAGAATCAATTTGCTTAATAGGCATGGGAACCCAGCCAAAATTGTTGAGATAGCTGCTACTGTTTGAATCTTTTGAAAGTCTTATGACCAAAGTATTAGGGAACAAAGACTTGGACATTCAGCACAGGTGTTGTTTCAGCTATGTTTTTGTGTGATGAAATTTTTATGTATCATTTATAGGATGGAATTTGAGAATAAAGAGACTGTATTACTCTTTAGCATTATATTTTCAAAACCATTATTTACAAGTAAAATAACTCGGCTTTCTTTTCATTTAGCCAAATTTATAAGGAAAAATGATTCCCAATGGATATTTGATGTTTGAGGATGAAAATTTTATTGAGTCTTCTGTTGCCAAATTAAATGCCCTGAGGAAAAGTGGCCAGTTCTGTGATGTTCGACTTCAGGTATTTAAAACTTAATTCAAAATTTATAGAATTTTTTATTACTAAAAGCCATAAGTTCTTAGATTTGCTTATTTTCTTTTACATAGGCATTTAATGAAATGATTTTTTAAAAGAATACTGAGAAATGTAAGATAAAGCAATCTGATGTAGTAATTAGCTAGAGAAGCACATAATCCACACTACTTATAATTATAATTCTTCATAATTTCAGGTCTGTGGCCATGAAATGTTAGCACACAGAGCAGTGCTAGCTTGCTGCAGTCCCTATTTATTTGAAATCTTTAATAGTGATAGTGATCCTCATGGAATTTCTCATGTTAAATTTGATGATCTCAATCCAGAAGCTGTTGAAGTCTTGTTGAATTATGCCTACACTGCTCAGTAAGTACATTTGAAGTAAACCATATAATTAGGGAATATCTTCAGAAAATTCCAAGTCTTGCTACATATATTTAAATTAAGTGTGTTTTAAGGCTTTGGCATCATAAATAACTTTTTTTTTAATAGGTTGAAAGCAGATAAGGAATTGGTAAAAGATGTTTATTCTGCAGCAAAAAAGCTGAAGATGGATCGAGTAAAGCAGGTAGAGTATCAGAAGTAAATAAAATCACTTATGGAGTCTTATTTTGTGTTATTGCAATGCTGAATTTATCATGAAACATCTTGTTAGTCTCAAGGAATTGAAAATGTCCCTTTTTTCCCTCAGAATAATCAATATGTTATTTTAACTGTTTGGCTATAATAATGTAGCAAGATCACACTTCTCAGATAACTTGGGCTAAAGTCTTACCCTTTCAGCAGTCTTCTCTGGTAGGGTGGCTATGTCAGCCTTTGATAGCATGAATTAAAATAAATGTTTTTCTTAAGAGTTAATCACATAACTTATGTCCTCAATTCTGTGTTCTCCTAAACTTCCTGTGCTCTCTAAAAGTATTCCTTCTAGAATTTAATAGTAAAAAGTACTTTTGGAAAATAGGCATTTAATCCCCTAATGTATAGGGGCCAGTAAACTTAAGGCCTACCAGCCAGCTGCCTATTTTTATAAAGTTTTATTCCAGTACAACCATGTGTGTTCATTTACATATGGTCTAGGCTGCTTTCCAGCTACAATGACAGAATTGAGCAGTTGTGACAAACAGTATGGTCTACAAGCCTAAAATGCTTTTACTATCTGGGCCTTTAAGAAAAAGTTTGATTTGCTAGCCCTTCTTCTAATACCACTCCTTGGCTCAAAAATCCTTCCTTAATTTACAGCACGTATCCCTGAATTTAGTATTCTAGATTTTCCCTAATATAGTTGCTGTTTTTCCAAAACTATTTCCTAGTTATCTTTTCTCCAACCAAATTAAATTGTTTGCAGCATCTTCTCTACTTCTGTCTGCATTCAATATCATCTCTCCTGAAGAGCCCAGTTCAGATACTGTTTCATGAAGCCTTACCACATTATTCTACTTGAAAATACTTATGTGAACTTACATAGCATTTCAATTTGTTGCATCTCTCCTTAAACTAAAACTTAAATATCTGTATAGCATAATTTGATGTTTATCATTTGTATACATGTTATTACCACTATTACATTTGTTGTATTAAGACAGTGATTTTTGCTTCATCTTTGTATCTTCATATAGTGTTTACCACACTGAACATTAAATATTTGTTGAATAAAAGATATGTAAGTGTTGGCACTCATATATTTCTTTTCCAAGGTTTGTGGTGATTATTTACTATCAAGAATGGATGTTACCAGCTGCATCTCTTACCGAAATTTTGCAAGTTGTATGGGAGACTCCCGTTTGTTGAATAAAGTTGATGCTTATATTCAGGAGCATTTGTTACAAATTTCGGAAGAGGAGGAGTTTCTTAAGCTTCCAAGGCTAAAGGTAAGGAGTGAACTCTATAAACAGATGTATACTATCTAGTTCCAGGCATGGAATCTTGGTCTGTGTTTCAAGCAAGTGAGTAGTGATTATGAAATGGTACATTGAAATTATACTGTTGTTCTTATCAGCGTAATGAGTTTCTACCTACCAGTTTGTTTACTTTGTTTTTGATTACTGGTTCCTTACAAATTAGAGTAAATGTATGGAATGAATTGTGCATCTGTGACAACTTTATTATGAAATTGGGAATTAAGCTGAGAACTAGAAGCCCAACACTGATCCATGTCATTGTTTTTTCCAATTCTAGTTGGAGGTAATGCTTGAAGATAATGTTTGCTTGCCCAGCAATGGCAAATTGTATACAAAGGTAATCAACTGGGTGCAGCGTAGCATCTGGGAGAATGGAGACAGTCTGGAAGAGCTGATGGAAGAGGTTAGTTTTAAAGTAAATGGGATTCAACCACTTTTAAAAATTATTTTGCTATAACATGAAGGATTCCCTTTCACTTTTATTTTATAACCATGACCCTAAAGAATTTAAATTTTGCTATAGGTACCCCTAAGCTGAGAAACAGGGGGGGTGTCCAGGTGAGCTGAATGAACTGTTCAGTTTGGTCTTCTGCTTTTCTTTTTTTATTTCTTTGCTTATTATGTGCTGTTAACTTTCTTTAAAGTAGCTTGTAATTTGCTTTAGAAATGGGAAGTGGTACTGAAATTTTCTGTAGATTCTTAATTTTTCTTCACAGGTTTTTGCTTTAAATTTGACAAGTAGGTAAAAGCTTCTAATGGTTGTTCCTCCCCATTGATTTATCTCCCCATAGGTTTATTAACAAAACTAGGATACCCAAGACTGAAGAAACAAGAAGAAACCTCAAGTGTATTGACACGTAAAGAAGCAGCAGTCCTGCCCCAGTTCTCCTAAGAAAAATCCGCTGTGGGCAGAGAACGATGATGATTTAATGGTGTTTACTCCTTTACAGGATTCTTGTCTTTAAAGCTGTGTGTTTTTCAATGGTGTTGTTCATACATATAGTCACTCACTTAACTTGGGCTACTTTTTAAAAAAATACACAAGATAAACAAAATTGATGGAGAAATGGTGGGAATTGAAAACACGCAGGTGGAGCAGTGGAGTAACCTTGAGTTTCTCTCTCCACTTAAACATTTCAGAGTTCCTTTGAGAGCTTACCAAATCTGTTAGGCCTGCAGAAACACTGTCATCATTATGTTCTAAAAGGGCTAACAGATTATCTTTAAATTCTATGATTCCCACTTGAAAGTCAGATGCATTTGCTATATATTTGCATCTGTCAATGGAGATAACTCTACAGCTTGCTTGAAATTTTGCATTTGTTTTTTCTTTGTTTTTCTTGACATTGCTTACAGGAAGGAAATATGTTTATGCAAACCAGACCACTTATCTGCAAAGGTGTAAACTATATTCAGTATTTTATTGTAAATATGTATATTATTTAAGAGTATATATTGTACTAGTGCTTTTTTTCTTACTGTTATATGATAGAAGCTATGAAAAAAATGAAGATTTCTTTCAAGCCAATCAAGCCAACGACTCTTCAGCCAGTATTGAAAGATTTTGTATTTGATTTTGGTTTTTTATTTTTGTTTTTTTTTAAATTTTTACCACCATGACATGTATTTTTCTTTACCTCCGGATCCTGCCAGAGTAATATGTCAAGAAGTTCAAGAAGCACACTGGAGGTTACCTTGAGGCGTTTGTGTAATCTGCATACTAGTGGAGTAGCCATGGTGACCGTAGCCACATGGGTGTTCTGTTGCTGTTTTGCAGGTTCAAACCTTGTACTACTCAGCTGATCACAAGCTGCTTGATGGGAACCTACTAGATGGACAGGCTGAGGTGTTTGGCAGTGATGATGACCACATTCAGTTTGTGCAGGTACACATTGCACAGTCTGAGGTAACCTCAGGTTAAAATTTGACTAGAGAATTTGATAGCATACTTAAATTTTCCTTTAATAAAGGAAAGTAGACCAATTTCATTGGTATAACTGGACAGAAACATTTTTGGGAGAAAACAAGCATATCTTAGAGTTAGTATTTTTGCCACATGAAAAGATATTAACGAATTAGGAAACCCTATTGAAATTTTTTCCTCATAAAGCAGGAATTACAAATAGTAAAGACCAATAAGATGGAACAATATAGAAATTATTTGGGAAGATTATGAAAAGTAGTTGTTTGTGGCAGGCATGACTGATAAACTCAGTTTTTTTAAAAAAGGGGCAGGGGGACTTAAATTGTTGATGGCTATGAAAGAAATTTTGGATGTTACCTTAACTACTGAGCTGTCTCACTGGAAATTAGAAATGGTATAGGTAATGGACTATACAATGTAGTAAGTTTAAAAGTGGTTGATCATATGTTACAACCTGATCTAGATGTTTCTTAACCAAAATGAATTAAAATATAGTAGAGTTCCACTGTGCCGATTGAGTTACTTTGCATTTTATAAAATCCAATTTCATTTCTCCCCTACGGGTAAACACATAATTATTCAGACACATTATCAACAATTACTAGAGAACAAACTTCTCAGGTCTAAACTTTTTAAGTTTATGGACAAATACAGAAAAGTACACAAGTCATAATTGCCACACAGTGAACCTACCAGTGTAAAAACTACCCAAATCAAGAAGAGAAAGTTTCTAGCATCCTGGCAGCCTTTCTCTTGCCTCTTTTTATTTGGCCTTTAGCTCAAATTATGTTTTTGAGGGACAAGCTATAAACTAGTTGACTCAACCCAGACTGAGGAATGCTTTTCTTTAAAAATCAGAGGGTAAGTGGTAGACTTAGTAGTAGCCTATATGGTTACAAATTATCAGGTGTTAGCTCTCTGGTGTCCTGTGGCAATAGTGGGTGAATATCTTTATTTTCTAAAAGTTTTGGAATTTGAATTAGTTGAGAACTTAGTTTGTACATTTTGAATATATTGAGGATATTTTCCCCCTTAACTCTAAACATTTCGAGTTAACATTTTAAAAGTATGTTTTCAACATGCAGAGAGGTTGAGTGCCCAATAAATGGCAGGCCATAGTTCGGTATGGCAACACAAAAATGTGTCTAAGAGACAGTTTCTGCTTGTAGGACCTTCTAAGAGTGGGCAAAACAATACAGGCTTATAAGGGGTAGCTATGAAAGGCCTAAAGGGGAGGACACAATGAGACAGGAGAGAAGCCAGGGATATTTCACACAAGAGGTAACTTTTGAGCAGTCTTAGGATTTAGAGGAGTCTGCATAGCAGATAAAGGGAGAAGTGTTAGATAGCAAAGAGTATCGAATGGGGCTTATACTTTATCCTATAGGCAGTGGGAAGCCTTAGGTAAGACTACAGTGATATGAAAGTTATGCATTCACAACTTTAGTAATAGTGAAAAACTGGGGAACAGTCTAACTATTAGGTGGCAGTCTCTGGGCTGGGATATTCCAACTGATTTCTGGTTTTTTATTTTCTCAAATTGTTGCCTTGGACCCTTCCTGTTTTTATAACCAGATGCAGAAGATCAATAAAAGTTTGAGCCCAGTTTATAGACTATTGCCAGTAGTAGTTCAGGTTTTAAAAAAATGATGAGGGCTTAATCTAGGGGTATGAAGGAGAAAGGATGGATTTTTTATGTATGTCTATAAGTAGACATTTATATTAACAAAGGTTGACTTAGCAGGCCTTAGTGATTGCTTAGCAAGATGAGGGAAAAGGAAGAATTTGAGAGTAAGTGGGATTCTGACAT
This sequence comes from Macaca mulatta, assembly GCF_049350105.2. NCBI lineage: Eukaryota > Metazoa > Chordata > Mammalia > Primates > Cercopithecidae > Macaca > Macaca mulatta. Next base: position 42,755,589 of record NC_133406.1, on the reverse strand, counting down.
GTGTGACTCATTAGAATGTGATGCCATGAATAGAGATCATGAATTGAAGAGGATGAGAGGGACACATGTTAGACTTCAAGAAAAGAAAAAGAACATTGAGAAGAAGCCATTAGAAAAGTTACAGGACAATAAGAATCTAATCATGTTGTAAAAGCTGCCTAAGGTAGGAGAAGAAAATTTGAAGGAGAACTAAACTGTACACTGTCAAATCCTCTGGGAGGTCACGTAAAATAAGGTTTAGGGATATATCCTTTACATATAAAGGATTTAACCAGCATTTCTATATTATGTTTGTTATTAGGCATTGTTATGAAGCATTGCTATAGGGCCTTTCTCTTCCACAGTCATTTTCTCTTAATTATAGTTTGTATATTAGAACAGTTTTCTTACCCCAATACAGCCTCAATGTAAGCATCATCCATTTGTGATATTTGGATCCCTTCTTCCCATAGGTTGGGATGAGGTTTTATGTACTTTGTAATTCATAATAATAGATAAGGTTAGATAAGTCTAACCTTATTTTTTATTCTTAATATTCATAGTATAAAAGTGATATGAACAGATGCATTCACAACTTTAGTAACAGTGAAAAACTGGAAAACAGCCTGTCATAGTGTAAATCTGTTTCATACTATGACGTAACTTGTCATAGTATAAAAAGGGTGGGGTTTATCTTCATAAGTCCTAGTCTTTCTTTTAGCTGTATTGCCTTGGGCAATGCGTATCTTCTTGAGTTTCAGTATTTTTATCTATAAAATGGGTAGATAATATCACCCTCACTGGACTAAAAAAGATGATGTAAATAAAGTATCTAGTAATACCTAGGTACATAATAAACATCTAAGTGGAATTTAATGATAACCCTTGATGATATATTCCCTGCCTTTTCTCAGAATAGCCTATGTATGTTGTAACCACACTCAGGCCTAACTTTTGATATAGCTTTTTCTTATAGCTTCAAGTAGCTACCAAAA